>NW_026251942.1:0-648251 GCF_025331425.1 Radiomyces spectabilis | reverse complement strand
GTGTCAACGGGTCGGTTCAGTCATTGACCCGTAATGTCAATGGGTTGGGTCAAGCCTTGACCCGAACTGGTGGGCGGGTCAGAAAAGGTCAACCCGAACCGTAAAAAAAACCAGTTCGGTTCGGTTCGGGTCACTGACCCGCCGACCCGTTAAGGAACCCTACACCCATTCAGTCTCTCAAAACTAAACAACGATGGTTATCCATATTTGCTCTTTTGTGTGACATCTATTCTATTATTTTTTAATTATTTCGTATATTCAAAATTATTTTAAATATCTTTAATATATTTTATTTATTAAAATCTTTTATTTCTTATCATTTATTATTAAATTTAACTTAGTCATTTTTTTTTATGATTTTTTTTTAAAATTTACCCTATTTTTTCACCCCTTCTAAATTAACTAGCCTTAGATATCCGTCTATATTTGTTCTTTTGTGTGACATCTATTCTATTATTTTTTAATTATTTCGTATATCCAAAATTATTTTAAATATCTTTAATATATTTTATTTATTAAAATCTTTTATTTCTTATCATTTATTATTAAATTTAACTTAGTCATTTTTTTTTATGATTTTTTTTTAAAATTTACTCTATTTTTTCACCCCTTCTAAATTAACTAGTCTTAGATATCCGTCTAAAACTACTAGGTCTCTTGCAGCACTATGATTTTTTTTACTTTGACTGGTGAGCAAAGGAGAAATGCCTCTGTTAGCAAGATGTTCACGCACAGTGCAAGGTTGCTGCTTCATAAAAAACAATTTGCCCTTGACAAGCTTAGTGCACTTTGCGCAATGGCAAGGACCGTATTGGTAAGAGATTGAGCCGGACATCTTAATTGAAGCGATAATTAAGTAAAGACTTTCAAAATAGAGGGAAAAAGTTAAAGAAGCTTTTTTATTTTTTGGACAACAAAAATAAACACCGAAAAAAGAGATGGTGATCTGTCTTTGATAAGCCATTAAGATGGTATAAGTGACAAGTGCATGATATGATTGATTCATCATTGAGTAAGCATTTGAATTAGGAAGCAAGCCAATATCCAAAAATAAGCTCAAGTATCCATGATGACGACACCATACTGAAGAAAAAAACGCATACTAAAAAAAGGGGGGGGAATAGGTGGGGTAAACATTGACCAATCACAACCGCAGCTCCAGAACATTGCAATGCAAAGCAGTTTTTACCGGTAAAAACGCTGGTAAATTTTTGTTAAATTTTACCGGTAAAACGGTAAAAACAGCTAATTATGTGTAGTGGCATATATCGAACCAATAGGGGCCAGGAGATATATCGCGATCTGACAGTTAGTTGTGTCCTCAATGGTCTAGTGGCTAGGATCCGACGCTCTCACCGTCGTGGCCGGGGTTCAATTCCCCGTTGGGGAAACTTTTTGATTTTTTGCGATCTCGAGCATCTAAACGCATTTATTTTTTGCACCTTCCAGAAAGTACACTTCTTTACGCACCTTCTGATACCACTTGCAACCCGGTATCTTCACAGGAATAGCACTTTTTTTTCGCCCTTCATTCCGCCATCTCGGAATCACCGACGACAATACCAACTTTCGCGCGCCCTATCGACGAACTCTTTCGTAAATCGACAGCGCGACTTAATTAATTATCATAGCTTATCCCGATCTCTCTCGAATCCTCGAACGCCGAACCGGTACAACCACTTCTGCGCATATCGACTTTTCGACATTCCCGCCTGGCAACACACTCTCTTGGCCATTGTTTATCAAAACCGAAAAAAACTTTTCCTGTGCCGCCACCCAAACAGCTCCAGCTTTAGACTACGCTCCCCTGTGTCACCGTCTGTGCCCCAATGCCCCCTATCGCCGTATCCATGGGCCTTCCTGTCACCGGTCATGCCGACTCTGAATACTTTCTTTGTCCAGTATGTCCTGACCCCGTCAAAGGCACCTATTTCACCAGCCGATCGCTCGCTCAGCATTGTACGAAAAAGCACCGCATCAAATGCACCGTTGTCTGGCACTGCTACGATTGTCCGCGCACTTTTGGTTCCCGCTCTGACTTTGTCCAGCATCCCTGCGTTCGAAACTTTTTTGAACCGCACGCTCTACGCATTCCGCCATTGCACCGCCCTGGTCCCGGTAATCTACCTATTGACGACTTCCCTGCTCCCACGACATCGACATCGTTTTCCTGTCCCGTCTGTCAACGACTATACAACAACCCCTCGCGCTTGCAAGAACACTATACAACCACTCACCACAAATTCTTGCGTATCGTCTGGACTTGCCCACGCTCCTGCGGCTTCGCTGATGTCGATAAGCTCAACTTTTCTCATCACCTCAGGTATGATTGCAACGGCGACCCAAACAACTCCGATGACAACGACACCCTGGCTTTTTGCCATGGTTGCGAGCAAAACTTCCCTCGTCACGAACTAGACTCTCACCGAGCTACCCATCCTGGTCTTATCGAGGCTATGGCGGGCGCCTGGCGTCTTCCCATTGCGGGTTCTGATCTCAACACGCTCAAAGAAGTCATTGGCGACGTCGGATGGGACCTACCAACCATCAAACAACACCTGCAACAACGACACATCTGGAAACATCCGAACATCGTCAACGCTGCTGTCTCCCAGCTCAAAGCTACACGTCAAGCCAATGAACCGGCCATCGCCTCTACTCCTCCCTCAACGGATGCCAATGAGACCGACGCTGCCACCATCATTGCTCAGCCGCGCTCATCTACCACTAATGTCGCCCCCACTGCTGATACTCTCGACGAAGCTGCCGCCGCTGATAGTAACCTTCTCGATAACGATGATGATTCAGTTGTAAACGATGCGATCTACGGCACGCCACCATCGACTTCACCGATCAGTACGCCTTTTAGGACTCCCGAATCCAGCCCTCGCCTTACAGCCAGTGTGCTTGGAAAACGGCCTATGGCCCTTCGCTCGCCTCAACCTGATTTCCAAGGACATCGTTGTCCTCGTGTCGCTAACATCGATGGAGCTCCAGTCCCTCGACCACCCCCGACCCCTGCCCGTGTGTCTACTGCTGATCCCGATGATTGTACGGATGCCTTTGCTAACCTTGCACCCCCAATCTCGGCCGATACTGCAGCAACTGCTCTTGCTATGCTTGCCAATATTGCCTCTCGTGCACCAGCTCCCAGTCCGCCACGTTGTCGCTCCATGACTCACATCTCAATGTCACCAACTCCTGAGCCATCGATCCCAGCAATTCCTTCCACCCCTCCTTCACCATTGGCTCTCGTCGCCTCGGAGGAAGTACCAGCTTCCCGCCCGGCTGCCGCCGATTATTTTTCTGACGACAACTCTGTCTCCAGCCTGGACTCTGATCTCGTTGCTGCTCTCCACAATGACACCCAACAACGACGCCTCCAACGCTCCCAGCCAAATAATCGCGCCATGTCGCCCGCATCCATAGACTCACGGCTTCAACAATGGCTCGACTACTCCAGACAGCCTGATGCTCCTTCTGCGCATGTCCCCACTGCTCTTGTTCCCGCCGCTGGCACTACCGTTTTGGCCACTTCTCTACCCACACCTATGAATTGCTCCACTGCTGAGACTCACGATGTTACTACTGAGCACATCCCCTCGATTGCACCCTCGCCCGCTGATGAACTCATGTCCTCTCCGATAGCTGCCCCCACTACCTTTTTACCATCTCATGCAGCTCCTTCGACTCTGATGGACATTGATGCACCTTCGATACAGCCATGGCGGCCCCACAATCCCGGGATTTACCCTCCTATCTCAGAAGTCATGTCCACTCGTGTTCCTCGTCGTGCGCTTAAATTGCCATACTTTCCGAACGTCGAAGCCAGAAAAGCATTAGAACTAACCATCATGGAACTCGTCGAGACCAATTTGATTTTACCTTCCGACTCTCACGACGACATTGATGCCAAAAACAATCGTTTCCACGATCGTTTGTACTCGCTTCTGGCGGACTATACACGTCCAACCCAACCACGTTCTGAATCCGATGGTTTACAAGCCATGACCGACGTCGATGCCATAACGGATCGTTTGAATAATGACCGCTCGCTTTCAGGCCCTGCACGACGCCGCTTGATCCGTCAATGCCAAAATATCCGAGCCGGTTCCGCAGCGACATCATTGTTCCATCGTTACCGCCACCGCCCTAAACAGACAATCGACCAACTTTTGGATCCGACCCCACCTGCTCGCTGTAGGCTCTCACCTGCTGACGTTCATGCTCATTTCGATTCGAAATATGGCGCAACATCCACCCACAACGACACTTCCGCATCGACGTTCCCTGAACCTCAACAACCCACCATCTCTCTCGGCACTATCACCGCGAGTATCATCGACGATGTCATTAAACATTTTAACAAAAACTCGTCGCCCGGATTCGATGGTATACCGTACAAGGTTTGGGGCCTTTTCCCTTGTCTCCGTCGCTGGCTATTGGCCATTTCGCAACGATGCTACGAACTTAGCTGGATTCCTACGCACTGGCGCTTGTCTCATACGATCCTCTTACCCAAGAAAGGTGACCTTACTGATGCCAACAATTGGCGCCCAATCGCACTCCAAAACTCAGCCGCCAAGCTTTACTCCGGTGCTCTTGACCGACTGCTACGCACGATCGTCGAACCCCGTATGCCTCACAACCAAAAAGGTTTCATGCGGACCCCTGGCTGTATCGAACATGACTACTATCTTCACGCCACCATCCGCCATGCACGCCGAACCGCTCTGCCTCTGTACGTTTGCTCGTACGATCTCAAGGATGCGTTTGGCAGTGTCTCCCATACTGAAATCCAACAGTCCCTTCGCTACGCTGGTCTCGATGACCGCTCGACCCGCATTGTTATGAGCTTGTACGATTCCATTGGCTGCTGGATTGCTACGCCTGCTGGCCCTTCACCGATTGTCAACCTACATCGCGGCACCAAACAAGGGGATCCCGCGTCACCCATAATTTTCTCACTCTGCTTGCTTCTACTCTCGCATCGACTCAACGCCTTATCGACACGAACAGATCTTCGCCACAATCACCTACTCCTTGCTGATGATCTCACAATCTTGTCGCATGACCCGTCCGAGTTTCGACGCTTGCACCGAACAGTGATCTCATTTATGGATGAACACGGCTACACTGTCAACGCCACCAAAACCTGCTTCTCTGGGACACTCCCCGATGGTCGACGAAACCGACGCCGCAATGATAACAACATCTTTCTTTCCTACCATGGTGCGAGCATTCCTCGTGTTGCTCTCACAGATGACTGGAAATATCTCGGTAACTCTGTTGGGCTCCAACGTTCTGGTCTCTTCCGATCCTATCGCCAGTTACTCGCCGACTTCAAGAAAGACATGACCATCATTGCTCGCTCAGGCTTACGTATATTCCAGAAACACCACGCTCTCAAGACCTTTATTCTACCGCGTATCGAATACTACATTCGTCTCAATGGTCTCGGGAACTACCAAGCCAACCAGTTCGGTCGTCTCCTTCGTCACACCATCTGCCACTACACCAAGATGCCGAGAAGCTCGTCTCGTGCGGCCTTTCACACACCCGTGGAAAATGGCGGCTTAGGATTCTATGATCCCGTCGACTGGGCAGCAAGCACTCAAGCCGCACATGTCGTGTGTCTTCTCAACTCGCGTGATCCAGCTGTCAGATCTGTTATTCGCCAGGAAATTCGCACGTTGCTTTCCATTCGTTATCATCCTCCTAACACTCGCGATACTGTGGATTTCCCTACGAACCAGCTCACGGACGAACACATCTTGGCCTACTTGCAAGGCAAATATGAGCACCTTAAACAACGCATCTATCGCGATACCGCCGACCCTACCGCCAACGTTGTCTCTGCGATTCGCCATATCGGCTGCGATATAGAACTCCTTTCGGATGATGATAACTCGAACACCACTAACTCTAACAAATTCAGTTTCATCTTACCAACGCCCACTCCCTCCAGCACTGACAACCGACGACCTATGAAGCGTACCACAATAGGGAAACTCAAACGACTTTGTCAACAGCGTCTCCTTGCCGAGTGGCAACGTCAACCTATCCAAGGCCATACCGTTTCCACCCTGCAACACCCTGCCTCCAACGCTTGGATCCGCACCGACGACCTGTACCCTGCCGCCTATAGCTTCGCCGTCAAAAGTCGACTGGATATGATGCCTACCAACGTCAACCGTATGCGCTGGCGCTTCCAGAGCAACGATAAATGTGCTGCCTGTGGCCGTGAAGAGGATATCCACCACCTCCTCTGTTTCTGTGGCGATGAACAATCGAAACGGGTGCAAACCGAACGTCATGACAAAGTGCTCAACCGTCTCGCCAGTGCTGCCCGTTACAACAACCCGGATGCGCTTATCACCGTCAATGCTTGCCCACCGCTGATCAACAGTGACCGTCTCCGCCCTGATCTTGTGATCGTCAACGTAACGGCCAAAACTGTCCTGATTTATGATGTCACCATCACTGCGCAAAGCGCCACACACGCCACGGCCGACTCCAACTGCTTCGACGCTGCTCGGGCGAAAAAGATCAACAAATACACACCCTTAAAACAGCTATATGTCGATCTTGGCTACTCGGTGACTCTCGATGCTTTCGTCCTCGGTGATGTCGGTGGTACTTGGGCCAACAACGACAAGATCCTTCGATCCCTAGGCTGCAAGGCTAAATACGCCCCTCGTCTCCACCGCTGGCTTGTTTGCGATGTTCTCCGTTTCGGCCATAAACTTTGGGCACAACGCTGCGCACGGACCTTCTCTGGACCTCGCCACTCCATTGGTGTTGCTACTGGCTCGAACTCTGTTCCTCTCCGTCGATAATGCTTTGTTTATCCCAGCTCTCGCTAACCACCTGCACTTAACATTTACTCTTCTATAGATTTCGCTCACGCCCTCGCGTCTCTCCAAGTTTCCTATCTTACCCACTGCTTTCTGCTCGTTCTTCTTCACACCCCCACATTCTGCCCATTCCCATTCCCGGTGCTAGGGCATCTGTCAATAGGCCTCTCTCTGGCAGGATCACCACATCCTTTCCTTCCCTCTCCTTGAGTTTTAGGTTTTTCATCACATAGTGCCGATCATTGACCAAATTTCCCCACGAATAATATTATAAAGGTTCAATTCCCCGTTGGGGAAACTTTTTGATTTTTTGCGATCTCGAGCATCTAAACGCATTTATTTTTTGCACCTACCAGAAAGAACACTTCTTTACGCACCTTTTGATACCACTTGCAACCCGGTATCTTCACAAGAATAGCACTTTTTTCGCCCTTCATTCCACCATCTCGGAATCCCCAACAACAACACCAACTTTCGCGCGCCCTATCGACGAACTCTTTCGTAAATCGACAGCGCGACTTAATTAATTATCATAGCTTATCCCGATCTCTCTCGAATCCTCGAACGCCGAACCGGTACAACCACTTCTGCGCATATCGACTTTTCAACATTCCCGCCTGGCAACACACCCTCTTGGCCATTGTTTATCAAAACCGAAAAAACTTTTCCTGTGCTGCCACCCAAACAGCTCCAGCTTTAGACTACGCTCCCCTGTGTCACTGTCTGTGCCCCAATGCCCCCTATCGCCATATCCATGGGCCTTTCTGTCACCGGTCATGCCAACTCTGAATACTTTCTTTGTCCAGTATGTCCTGACCCCGTCAAAGGCACCTATTTCACCAGCCGATCGCTCGCTCAGCATTGTATGAAAAAGCACCGCATCAAATGCACCGTTGTCTGGCACTGCTACGATTGTCCGCGCACTTTTGGTTCCCGCTCTGACTTTGTCCAGCATCCCTGCGTTCGAAACTTTTTTGAACCGCACGCTCTACACGTTCCGCCATTGCACCGACCTGGTCCCGGTAATCTACCTATTGACGACTTCCCTGCTCCCACGACATCGACATCGTTTTCCTGTCCTGTCTGTCAACGACTATACAACAACCCCTCGCGCTTGCAAGAACATTATACAACCACTCACCACAAATTCTTGCATATCGTCTGGACTTGCCCACGCTCCTGCGGCTTCGCCGATATCGATAAGCTCAACTTTTCTCATCACCTCAGGTATGATTGCAACGGCGACCCAAACAACTCCGATGACAACGACACCCTGGCTTTTTGCCATGGTTGCGAGCAAAACTTCCCTCGTCACGAACTAGACTCTCACCGAGCGACCCATCCTGGTCTTATCGAGGCTATGGCGGGTGCCTGGTGTCTTCCCATTGCGGGTTCTGATCTCAACACGCTCAAAGAAGTCATTGGCGACGTCGGATGGGACCTACCAACAATCAAACAACACCTGCAACAACGACACATCTGGAAACATACGAACATCGTCAACGCTGCTGTCTCCCAGCTCAAAGCTACACGTCAAGCCAATGAACCGGCCATCGCCTCTACTCCTCCCTCAACGGATGCCACTGAGACCGACGCTGCCACCATCATTGCTCAGCCGCGCTCATCTACCACTAATGTCGCCCCCACTGCTGATACCTTCGACGAAGCTGCCGCCACTGATAGTAACCTTCTCGATAACGATGATGATTCAGTTGTAAACGATGCGATATACGGCACGCCACCATCGACTTCACCGATCAGTATGCCTTTTAGGACTCCCGAATCCAGCCCTCGCCTTACAGCCAGTGTGCTTGGAAAATGGCCTATGGCCCTTCGCTCGCCTCAACCTGATTTCCAAGGACATCGTTGTCCTCGTGTCGCTACCATTGATGGAACTCCAGTCCCATGACCACCCCCGACCCCTGCCCGTGTGTCTACTGCTGATCTCGATGATTGTGACAATACGGATGCCTTTGCTAACCTTGCACCCCCAATCTCGGCCGATACTGCAGCAACTGCTCTTGCTATGCTTGCCAATATTGCCTCTCGTGCACCAGCTCCCAGTCCGCCACGTTGTCGCTCCATGACTCACATCTCAATGTCTCCAACTCCTGAGCCATCGATCCCAGCAATTCCTTCCACCCCTCCTTCACCATTGGCTCTCGTCGCCTCAGAGGAAGTACAGGTTTCCCGCCCGGCTGCCGCCGATTATTTTTCTGACGACAACTCTGTCTCCAGCCTGGACTCTGATCTCGTTGCTGCTCTCCACAATGACACCCAACAACGACGCCTCCAACACTCCCAGCCAAATAATCGCACCATGTCGCCCGCATCCATAGACTCACGGATTCAACAATGGCTCGACTACTCCAGACAGCCTGATGCTCCTTCTGCGCATGTCCCCACTGCTCTTGTTCCCGCCGCTGGCACTACCGTTTTGGCTACTTCTCTACCCACACCTATGAATTGCTCCACTGCTGAGACTCACGATGTTACTACTGAGCACATCCCCTCGATTGCACCCTCGCCCGCTGATGAACTCATGTCCTCTCCGATAGCTGCCCCCACTACCTTTTTACCGTCTCATGCAGCTCCTTCGACTCTGATGCACCTTCGATACAGCCATGGCGGCCCCACAATCCCGGGATTTACCCTCCTACAGTGGCTGAAAAAATTGTCCAAACCTATGCCAGTTTTTTAAGTTTTTATTCATACCGCAGCTTTTGCCATATGTATCGTCCGAATTTTTTTTTATATGAAAAGTACATTCTCTTCTCTACCTTGTCGCGAAATCTCGAAGATCGCATTGCAATTCATCGCATTGCATTCAGCATTTCAACATGATCGGTCGGTTTGGACAATTTTTTCAATAAATCTGAAAATAAGAAAAAGTGCTTTTTCAGCCGTTTTTCTTCCTTGCTGGTACGAAAAACGCTGGCGAAATAAAAATATCTTAATGGCAACGTCCTCTAAAAAATATACACGAAGCATTCCAGGCAGAATCGTGCAATTCATGAACGCCATTAGCTCCAGGTTGAATTTGGTGCATAATGGGCGGATCTGGGGGACCGCCAGCACACTGCATCTTTTTTTTGAGCACGTTTTTCATAGTACCGCGACTTATTTTTTATTCATAGAAAAAGAGAATTTTTTTCTCTACGCTGTGCCAAAATCCCGAGCATTTTACTCCAATTCATCCTAATGCCATTGCCAATCCCGCATGTGCTCTTCATTAAGAATGGTGCTCAAATGACATGAAAAAAAAGCAGCCGAAAAAGCCTGGGAAATAATGTTGCGGTGATCAAAAACCGTGCTGCCGTGCATTTTACAGCCTTTCGGATCATATTCAAGCTAACGAAAATGCTGGAAGAATAAAATCTGCTTACGCCATGTGGTCAGATTAACCTCATGCTTGTCATAAGCGCATCCTCCGCATTTCACTCATCATGTCAGATCATTTACCGGGAAATAGCCACAAGCCAGCAGTAATGACGTTCTTAAGGCTCTCACTATGCAAAAAAAGGCACCCGGAGGTTGTTAAGCTTATCAGGAGTACGTTGATCTGCTATAATGAGTGAAATGCGGAGGGTGCGCTTATGACAAGCATGAGGTTAATCTGACCACATGGCGTAAGCAGATTTTATTCTTCCAGCATTTTCGTTAGCTTGAATATGATCCGAAAGGCTGTAAAATGCACGGCAGCACGGTTTTTGATCACCGCAACATTATTTCCCAGGCTTTTTCGGCTGCTTTTTTTTCATGTCATTTGAGCACCATTCTTAATGAAGAGCACATGCGGGATTGGCAATGGCATTAGGATGAATTGGAGTAAAATGCTCGGGATTTTGGCACAGCGTAGAGAAAAAAATTCTCTTTTTCTATGAATAAAAAATAAGTCGCGGTACTATGAAAAACGTGCTCAAAAAAAAGATGCAGTGTGCTGGCGGTCCCCCAGATCCGCCCATTATGCACCAAATTCAACCTGGAGCTAATGGCGTTCATGAATTGCACGATTCTGCCTGGAATGCTTCGTGTATATTTTTTAGAGGACGTTGCCATTAAGATATTTTTATTTCGCCAGCGTTTTTCGTACCAGCAAGGAAGAAAAACGGCTGAAAAAGCACTTTTTCTTATTTTCAGATTTATTGAAAAAATTGTCCAAACCGACCGATCATGTTGAAATGCTGAATGCAATGCGATGAATTGCAATGCGATCTTCGAGATTTCGCGACAAGGTAGAGAAGAGAATGTACTTTTCATATAAAAAAAAATTCGGACGATACATATGGCAAAAGCTGCGGTATGAATAAAAACTTAAAAAACTGGCATAGGTTTGGACAATTTTTTCAGCCACTGTAACTACTACTTGTCGTATTATCCATCTTAGACTGGTGTTCCCAAACACGAATGATTGGGATCTAGACGTATTTCCATTCTGAGTGAGCTTCTCCATTAGAATTCCAATTGAGCCTCTACATCCATAACTTAGATCTATCGCCGAGATCAATTCATATGAGTAAAGCTGTCACATCACAGCATGTGGATCCTTCCTAATACTGTATATCTTATAACTGAGGACTGCTCACTGATAATTATTAATTCCGACTTAAGGCTAAACTTGATCAGTATTAAACTGGCGGCTCTATTACTTGTGTTTTTCATATTATAGCATGCTTTATTGCCGCTGTTATTTCATTAAAAAAAACAAGACATAATATTTCTCTATTTCTAAAATTTCATGATCATATTTGTATGGTAATATACTTTAGAGAGCGACAGTTTATAAGCTGTGATACTGCATGTCTAATATCATTGATGATCCTGAGCACAAATACTGTGGACCCATGATTACATACAGGTCTTTGCTTTGAGGACGTCAGCATACTATACTATGGAAGAGTGACTACTGTAGCTAGCTCTTGGAAGTCCGCTTATATTTTGCTCTTGTACTGTGAGGGCATAACTAGGCAATATGTACTGTACAGTAAGTCGCATGTCCTTGCTCCACACTTTGCATGGCTGTTTCTCGGAAAAAGCGTAAGAATTTCAGCGAACCTTTCAACCACGTTATATGTTGTTGATATCCTACACCATATGCATGGATCTTCAAAGATTCTGATAAAGCATACTTGGGTTGTTATTTGTGGTAATTGACACAACTGTGCATCTGGCTCATTCCATTCAGGCAGCTTCCAGCAACGAAGATAGTAAGAAAGACACCGTACAACAGCAGCCAAGCAACATGTTCAGTTGGTGTTTTGAAAGAGATACTTCTGACAAAGTATGTTACAAACCAATCATAACGTTTTCGCTACAATATTTTAATGGGAAGAAGGAGAATTTCATTGGATTTTCTGGTTCATCTTTTGACTATTTCAAAGGGTATTTAATACGAGAACACCACTCTATTTTACTTTATGCACCATACTTTATTGCTGTATCCGTCAACATTGATGGCCACATAATATAGGCATTTACCCGGTATCAGCATAAACCTGAGAGAATGACAAAGGAATCAGAGACTCAATGACAGAACCAAATGTCACTGACGCAATGCTGAAATATGAATCCTACTTCGATTTTTCACCAATCGACCAACAAGCATTTGACAAACCTCTTAATGGACTATTCAGTAAAAAACATGCTTTCGTTAATTTTTGAAGCTGGGAATACATGCAGATCCAAGCTATCGCAGAAGCAACCATAAGGAGAAAACGGCGTGAAGCGAGACAACGATGCTTCCATGAAGGGAAGGAGAAAACAGCTTTTTGATATTTGGACTCAAATTTTGTTACGGATTGGCTCGAGGTGCTGATGTTGAAAGGGGAGGTGCTGATGTTGAAAGGGATGGCGCATGTCCCCTCGTCACATACATGAGATCGGGTTTGCCACTTTGATTCAACACCTTTGGCGTTGCAAAGAATCCGAACTTGTGCTGTGGAACCAAGGTAACGGCATTTCTGTGAATTATGACATTATTTACAGATCTAACTTTTTTTTATTCCGCGCTCAGCGAAATAAGTACTGGGCTGTTCCTTTTCCATTTACTCTTTATCGTATGCCGTGGTGCCGATTCCACGTGGTCTGCCAGCTTCTTTCCGCATTTCTGAAGAAGGCTGTTTATCATACAAGGTCGCCCCTATCTTCAACACGTTAGATGTCTCCGACTGAGCCAATGTGGAGAAAGTCGTTGATAAATTATGGCAAGAAGCGGACAATAAAGATAAAAGCGTAAAGAACGTCAAAGGGGCTCTTATCCAAGCTTTCACCACACTTGCCAGAAGAAAAGACTTTTACCCCATTACGTACCTTCTGCGAACAACTAAAGACATACTAGTAAGCGCAAGAAAACGACTAGCGCATTTGCAGATGCGTGGCAACTGAAGTGCGAAAAGGAGAACGCCACGAACCAAGGCCTTGTCAACGGTGATAAGCTCTCCACTCTTGGCGCAATCAAATTCGGTAAAGAGATCGACAACCTTATCCATGAAGAAATAAATGACCAGGAAGACCAACCCGACATTCCCTCTACGGCAACTTCGTCCTGCTGAATGTGTTGACCTGATATCCAAATACATGACAATGAAGGAAGCAGACGGAGTCCAAATCGATTATTCAACGGTTGGCACAGAGATCAAGCATAAGGCATTGAAAATCTTTCGCCGATGGAAGAATGGCGAATTCGTCACCGATCAGGAATTGCATTGGATGTCATGCGGGCTATCATCCATATGGGATCTCACCGATAGTGAATTGGCGCAGGAATTTCTGGAGTGCAGCAAGGAGGACTTTGGGCGAGTCACAAAGTTTTTCATAACAAAATACAGATCCATACAATACCAGCCTCCGGCCATATTCAGTCAAACATTTGATATCGTTGCCTCACTCATTGACAAGGAGAATGACACGCGCAAGGCGATTGAATACATCCAAGATGTTAGAACAAGATGTGCTGAAGTGCAAAAGCTGCTACAAGTCATCCCAGTTGTTATTCACATCGTCGAATCCAATCGTTTCTTGCTTAAAAATGATAATGTTGATCGCATTACGGAGTACGATTTTATTATTCAAGTATGGGCGGCCATTGTTGAAGAGCCTTGTTGATGTCCATGGAATTTTACGTATGGAAGTTGGCGAGTCGAATCCAGCGCATGGTGTCATCGGCAGGAAGCGTACATACAGCGAAGCATGTGTCGGCTTCAAAGTGGATCTTCGACTGTTATACGATTCACGCCAAAACGAGCACGATCTGCTTTCTATGGAGGTCACCAAGGACGGTTCTGCCTCCAAGCTTTGTAAAGATGTATGCAAATTAATGCGCGAAGCAAAGGACAACCTTGATGATACGTTCCAGGATCTATTGAAAAGCAAAGCCTCATCTCTTCCCTCTGCTTGGTACATGCAAGCCAACGGATTGCACGCTCATCTTGGTTCCATCCATCTCGCAAAACCTGGACTTTACTTGGCAAGGCATGAAGGCAAACTTTGCTTTCCAAGGACGCTGTCGTCATTGTTGGATTTCAAAAACAGTGTGATTTTGTTGGCATCGGTTATATTCGATTTTGGAATAACTGCAATGATGATCCGCAAGTCAATAGACATGACTGACGATAACCGAGAGACGACGTTAAATAGTCAATTTGAGCGCGCAAAACCATTGGATGCTAATTCTCAACTGTCGATGGTGCGGCCAACATTTTACAATCCACCGAACTATGACTCGACTACGGCGGTTCTTCCAGTAAATTGTTCGGATCCAGTCACACCTCCTCACTATCACCTTCACCTTCCTCCCTTCAGCATAATGCCCATAATTACTCTGAACCTGACGAATTTGGCTGGGCAACTTTGGCTGATGGCAGTTTATATCATACTCTTACTGGTATCAAAACGGAACGACATCCTTTCGCGGAGCCTTGATCTTTTTTTTTTCTCTTTCAAAAACACTGCTCCGACATGCTGCACTTGGTTCTTTTATTACTTACTGAAATGAAGAATTTTCCCTGTATAATAACCAATCATGAAGAGGAAGAAGATGGTATCTTGTAATGATTTTTGTGAAAGGCCTTTTCTATAGCGATCCACATTGCTTCGAGCTTGGTATGCTGTGAATTGAATCTTCGCGTAAGCCGCATCAGTAACCGCCATTTGCTCATATCGCCGCCGTGAGATCGATAATATTCACGCAGTTTTCGCTGTACATGTTCTTTTTGATCGATTTCAGCCCCCTTATCTTCTGCAGGATCGGAATTGCAAAGAGCGTCGATATAGATCGGATATTGCTTGTTGATGTCTTTTCGAAATCGTATATATCTCTTTTGTTCTTGTTCGTGCTCTTTACACAGTTTTTCAAAATCTGTCTGAGATTGGATAACAGGTGGTGTATAGGGCCTATTCGACTCATCATCGGTGCTTTCAGAATCACTCGCAACTGTTTTGGGAGGAATTGCTCTTGCTAATAATATACAATTAAGTCAATGATTCAGCCAAACAACCTAAAATAGCCACTTCTGTGGTAGCTCGTTAATATACCTGATAATGTCCGCGATTGATTCGATGTGTGAATGCTGGCTTTAGTAGGCTGTGCGCATCTGATTTCCGAGTCTCGGTGGATTTTCGTGGTAGATGATGACGTTGGTATAGGTGAGTCTTTCTGACTCGCATTACTTGATGTTTTGGATTTGCTTTTCTCTGTCGATTTTTTGGCCTTCTTTGTTTCCCGTGGCTTTTCTTCGTCTGATCGATCCTGCCGTTTCAGAGATTCTTGCCCACTTGTACGACGTTGTGGAGGCGGTTGTATCAGATACTGTTGCTGATTTCGTGGTTTACGGGCAGGTGTAAGATTTGCACGCTCCGGCGCACTCCGTGGTAATTTCAGTAAATCGTACGCCTCTTCGGCGTTATTGGCAACAATTGCTCGTTCCTTGTCATCATACCGATTCCATTCCCAGATCCGAATTTCTTTGTAGATCTCTGGGCGCAAGCACCATTCGTTGTTTGCGCATACAGCCACCTGCAAACCAGTAAAGAAATATTCCATAATCAATCAACATGCTCCGAATATACAGCACTTCAAATTACCTTTTTCAGAATCGACATTAACTCTGCCGCAGTAACTTTAAGCATGTTCAACAGTTGCGAAAGAGCGCATGGACGTAGAGCAAGCAGATGAATCAAGCGATCGCGTAAAGTGGAAGAAGCGGACAGAGAAGGTGAAGAAGACGGTGCAAGATCGTATTTTGGTGTTGGTAATACGCTGGAAGGTTTTTGAACACGTTGCGCAGCTGGACGAAGGGAAGTAGGCGAAACAGAAGCTGCTCCTTGCGATTGACGTCTCGCATTCAATTTTTTACCGGAACTGGGCTGCAATGGTATGATATCTGGAACGTCTAGAAGCTCTGTTCGTCTAGCATTCTTATCTCGTTCAGCTGCTTCCGTTCGACTTCGCACTCTTGAAATGTCTTCTCTGGAAAGAACCTGCCGCATACAGGACCATTGTAGTACGTCGCCCACAAATGCAATTCTGTTCGATCCATTACGATTGTTGGATGCATAAATCGAGCCTGGAGCATTTCCCTCCAGCAGGCTTAAAGGGAAAGACTTGTTCCCGATCACCATAGTCTACTCAGTTCATTAGTAAGAAGTCCCCATCAAAGCACAAGACTATATCGCACTCATACCGATTTGTTATCTTCAACTTGAAGCGTTAGGTTCGAATCCGCTTGCCCTTTGCACATTTGCTCAAGCAAATTGAGAGCTTCACGATTCAAACGAAGCGCAATGGCCTTCTTTTGAGGTGGCATAATGGCTGGTAGGTTGACAAGAATACGGACAGACAAGACAAAGATTCGAGCCAACAGAAGTTAGATTGGAAAAGCAAAAGCCGAGAGGTCAAAGAATAGCACAGTGAATGGCAGACAGACAAGAGGGTCTTTGGTAGGGGCCCAGCCATTCGAATTTTTTTTATTTCCCAACACGGCCACCAAGTGGAGAACAGCTGGGTTCGGCAGTTTGAAATGACGCAAATTCGATAAAACATGTCGCCGACCATCATTACCCTATGAAGAGAAATCGATTCACTTTATATAGGAGATCATTTCCTATGAGCCATTCGCACAACAATTTACATGTAGCCTGCAGACTGAAAAACAACTTATAATAAAAGAGTGTGGAAGAATGAAGAAACCATTAAGTGCCCTGCTTCGTAAATACATGCAGTTATCACCATGGAAACTTACTAGCATCTTAAACTAAAGACGTTCTGGTTGTCTGGATATCTCCTAACTTAGATGGTACGTCTCTAAGTCGTTTTGCTTTGCAGTGTGGTATTAAAAGGTATATTTTCGTATGGGTATAGAATTATTGTCGCGATGCTGGTGGTATGTCCGTGGATAACAGACCGGTCTGTTAGATTGAGCGTTGTGACAAGTGCTAATCGTCCGAGTACTTGCAGAGTGCAATATTGAACGGACCTTCAATTGGATTTTACTACACCGCCGATAGGAGACCTAAACGAAGAAGGATTTATAACGCCTGAAGAAAGCGAGCAAGAACGCTGTTGCGTGTTATCCTATTTAGAACAAAGTTAGCTTTTCGGAGTGAAGACAGCGGTGTGATGTATCAGCTATGCAAAAGTGTAAGTTGCGCAAAATAATATATAAGTCTTTTACTCTACTTCGTAACATGTGTTGAGTACTTCAAAACAACATCTTTTTGAGATCATTGAACCAGACACTACAATATGAGAGAAATTACCAGACGAATATTTAGACCGAGCATTTTTGGTAGCTTGCTACTCATCCGCACTCCCCTTCTCTGGTAAAATAATCAGAGGTTCGACGGTTCTACACGCCCCTTGCTGACCTAGCGCTATCTATGTGTCCAGTTAATCTTCTTTTTCTTCCTGCCTGCCCTGCTTACCAAATGCTTTAAGAAGGTAAAAGAAAGGGAACTCTTTGTAAACTATCTGTGCAATAAAAATTGGTTTTCAGCAAGCCACTGCAGAATTTTATTTTTTTCATGGTCCTGACGAGAGCGACCTAAAAACGAAAAAAAGGAGACTCAGACAGCTTCATTTAATGGCTATCGAATTTACATGGATTAAAAATTGTTGTTGCTGAAGTAGATAGCCCAAAAATGGCATCTTAATCGGCACAACCACCCTTCTGTGAACTATCAGTCACTCAGTTATCCATCTTCACGCCTCTACCATCATTCTCAGTAAGAACATCGACCGAACACATGCATTTAAATATCCTCCCCATTTTATTCCTATCTAACTTCTTGTTGCTTGCCTGCAACTGGTGTCTATAAAACTTCATCCTTTTTCCTCACCTCTACACAGCTTGCCTTTAATAGATGATGACGTGCTTCAACCGGATAGCCAAATTCGCTTGTTAGCCGTGCAATTGCAGCGTCAGTTCCTTCGCCCTGCCTTTGAATGTGACCTTGATATCACTCCCACCCCTTCAACGCCAGGTATTGCTATTGAACCGTGCCCAAATTATCTGTCTTTGCATAATTTTTGGTGGTCACCGAACCTCGCCCAACGCAACTCGTCCACTACGTAACCAATCTTCCACTTCTCTGACGTTGCTCTCATTTGATCTGCAATACAGTATTTACAGCTTTGCTTCCTCTCCTGATGACTTAGTCCCGTCGGTGGAAATTTCAGCACAAGAATGTAATCAGGAACCAATTAGCCACATCAGTCAAAGATATCGACCGTAAATCCTTGCATACATCTTATTACAAATCCGCCAACAGGACTTTGATAAGCTTCGAAGCTCTCTCAATCCTCCAGTCCTTCTCTTCGCTCGTCGCCCCCACATAGAATTGGTCCAATTTTCCTTCTGATGATGCCCAACCACGACACAGTCGTTCATCCGCTCCCGGTAAACCACGCCTATGCAATTGTGGCTTCACCAACCAATATCTTGTTTAAATCTTTCGTCTCGGCCTATTTGTCTACCGCACCCCGACTGTAGTAGACAATGATACCTTCTTAACAGTTGCCAAGCAAAGCTCTCACATAATGCTGCCCTACGTCTCTGGTCACATAATTGGCTCATTATTTCTCTCTTTCTTCTTGGACTTGACAATCTAATTCATCCTGCTTCGACTCATGTTACTTCGCCTGCTCCTGGCACGATTTCAGCGTTGAATCATCAAAAGGCTCTACCTATCCCAGCACCTTTTGCCCGAACTAGTCGCCATCATTTCATATTTTGTTTACACCTTTCCTCTCGGCTTATTTCTCTCCTCCTGGGCCCCACTCCCAATGTAAGGGACTATCTCCTTAACAAATTGCCAAGCAAAGCTCCCCATCGTGACGACCACTCTGTCCATCGCTTCTGGCAGCATAACTGGCTCATTCTGTCTCTCTTTTTGATCGAAACTTGACCAGTTCATTCATCCGTTCCCGAGGATGATTTGGCTCATTTTGCTCCCCGGCTCTCAGTACTGCTTTCCTACGTTTGGCTCATCCCATCGAACGGCTTTTGATAGTCCAGCACCTTCCTTTTCTTTTCTTCGGTTTCTTTCTTTTTTCCTTTTGTTTTTGCTCTTATTTTCGCATACCTGCCGCTCTACGCTTCCTGCACGCAATTTTACCCTTGTTCTCCGCAAGTGGTTTTTTTTACAGTAGCACTATTTCCCAAAGATCCAGGGCGAGCAATAGTCCGCAACGAATGTGTGTTCACTCACCCTTTAAATAAAGAAAATCCTTTTACTTTTTTTTTTTTTTATCTCAACACCTTTTTCCTTTTTTAATGAATATTTTCCATTGGATCGCAGGGCCAACAATAATCCGCAATGGATGCGTATTGTCGTGGCTGAAGCGGACAATACGAAATGGTAATCAGCTTAGCATCTTCCTTAGTACAACATCCTTTTATCGAAGTTTTAGCCGCTCAGCTCTCTATCCTCACGCCTCAGCCATTACCGCTTTAAGAACATAGACCGAATAAGCACATATAAATATCCCCTTCCAATTGACAAAATAAAGAGTCGTCCTTCCTATATTTAGTCCTCTTGTTTCCCACTCTGGTGATCTTGTCGGTATATTAGATCCGAGTGAAGTACGACAGTTGACTCACTCTTAGTAAAAGAAAAGTAAAATAAATAAAAGAAAAGGCTTTTATTTTACTTCCTCCTCCTATCCGCCCGTAGAACCTTAACATTAAAAATGGCGTTTCAAGATTTGCTGGATCTATTCCGGATACTGATTCCACGGACAATAGATGAAGGAATAAAATAGAATTGGAGGATAGATAATTGATGATCTTTATTCGTTTTGATCGAGGGGATATTTAGATTTTTTTGGGTTATCTATAATAATTTCGTAATAATGTCAGATTTGAGTACTCCTTTAGAGTCCAGTTTAAATCTGTAGTTGATTGTTTTTATTTCTACCATAACATGGTCATATTTATATTTTCTACAGAGATACATCTTTCTATGTCAACCGTCTTCAGGAAGGTTCTCGCAGACTTCCTGCAAAAGTTCCAGAATTATTCCGAAACATGGCAAATCAAGAAGTTTCCGGACCACTTTAATGCTGAACGGATTCGGCCTATAGTTCTTCCGTTTTCCAGGCAATACCTTTGGTGGTATGCCTCGTTCATCCATTGGTCCTTCATACCTTCTCGAAGCTTCCTCCAGACACCAATCTGCGGACGAGCCAATGCGCTACCTTCCGTATTTGCTAAACTTTGGTATAGCAAATCTAATCGGTGCAAAAGAAGAACCGGCGTAACTAACAATAAGGCTTCGCAGGGTATTTCGGTTCTGAATGCTCAGCCTTTCAGCCGAGCTGTTCGATAAAGGAAACGCTTGCTTGAAGGTGATCAAAGCGTCATTACCAAAAACGAAAGTGTTGCAGCTGTCGTAGCCTTTTTGATGCTCAACCAATCATTTTGGGGTTTCCCCTTTTGGCAACCATTACATCACGATCGGCCAACAATCCCTTTCTAGAAACCTCGTCAAGAAGTAGGGCTAAGCATGATACGTCATAAGCGTAACCTTCCCTTTCTGTACCCCATGCTGTCATCGATAGTTAGAAGACCCAAAGTATAAATATCCACGTACACCAAAAGAATATAAAGATCATCTTATCTTCCCATATTCTTACTGTCCTTGTCTACCCTAATCGTATATCTGGCCATTGGAATTCCAGCACAGAATATTGACGACGACACAGCGAACGTCTTAGGAAATACAAAAAAATAAAAGCAAAAAATACGAGGCTACCAGGGGTCGAACCTGGAATCTCCTGATTCGTAGTCAGGCGCCTTATCCATTTGGCCATAGCCCCTTACATTTTTGATGCGGCCTGTTGTGGATGTTCCGGTCGGCCTTTAAAATATTGGTCCGGAGTTGGCTGTCCGGCATGCGGCCCGGAATTTGCGAATGTAAATTTTAGCTTAAATCGAATTGATCGTGCATTGTGAATAAATCGACTCTTCTTTGAGATCTATTTTTTTGGGGGCCTTACGTTTATTTCGTGCTGACAGCAGACTTATTGACGACCCTATTTCTAACATTATATTGACTTTGACTGTCACGGAAATATACCTGGATTGCAGTATCAGAACGGCAATAAGGAGTATTGTCAGAACGGTACTGATCGTATATTTTTGCGGAAAGGCGGAACCCGTGCAACGACCTTCACTGTTTTATTTTACCTTGATCATATCTGTACCGCGGGCTCTATCGCTTACCACTCATTCCCCGATCCCTATTTTCGTTCTTCTTTAATCGCCAGCCACTTACCCGTATCATTTTTTGCGTAAACCAAAGTTGTACAAGCCTCGGCCGACTGCCTTTTTCGGATTTCCCTTGTTCTGGTTAATTTCTGTGGTTGCCTGAATTCGTTGGTCTTTTCCCTTTCTTTTGGTGTTTCTCCCGTGGTGCTATGATGTTTGGGCGATGAAATATCGATCGATTTGTCGGTTCCTTCTTTTTCAGAAGCGGAGTGTGAATTGGAAGTCCCGTTCGATTTTTCGTGAAGTTCGTTTAACGATCTGAAATTATCTTATGATTATTACACGTTCTGACGATGACTCAAACCATGATTATTTCTATTGTTCTTACATATTATGTAATTCCTTAGTTAAGAAACTATAGTCCGGTGAAAGTACTTAAATGTCTTTTAGAAATTTCTGTATCTATATCCTTAAGCTTTTGTCTTTTGATCTCTTATTTTGGGAAGACATCTTTTCGAAGATACACTTTGGACTAGCGCCTACATTTTTGAAAGTCTCTTTGGAATAGTCTGATAGTTTTTACAGTTGGCTATCACCTTATTCGGATTTACGGTAACAAGAAGTTAGTATTTGGAGAAAGAACCATGGAAGTTCTGAAGCTAATCTTCTCTGTTCTGAATATTCTTTCTTTGGGTTACTCTTGCATTAATTTGGTTACCACTCTCCCACCACACTTCACATTTTGTCGAGTTGAAAAACATTCTAGTTCTGCAAACGCGATCACGTGACCACACAATCATGTGATTGTCCCGTGACGTAAGAAGTATTCATCCGTTGCTGTGCTCAGGCAAAAAGCGCAATTTCTCAACATTCTTTGAATGAAATCGCTTAATCAGAAAACCCTAAAGTTTCCATTTTGGTGGAATTCTCTTTTCACTTGCAATGTTTCTATTTCGCTTATCAAGGAAAAATAAAATAAAAAACGATGATCATTACCGTAACCTGGGAATCGATCAAATTACCAAAAAAGCAGTCACTCACATTGGCCGCGCGCCTATATCGAACCAATAGGGCCAGGAGATATATCGCGATTTGACATTTTTGTGAAATTAAATGTACTATCACAAACCAAAATCTAAAAAACGGAATTTCGACCGAAGCACACAAGATAAGAGAAGAAAGAATGTCGCAGTCATTTAAAGGAGTATTCAAAAGCAGATGTACAAAAGTTATAAAAAAGTGGAAGATGTTGCGTCTGTTCATAGTTTGCCGATTTTGATTATCTAAAGTCTGAGTTTTTGGCTGCATGCCTGAGTCTTTTTTTTTTTCTTGATTGGTTGAAAAGTTCTGATATTGCTTATTTCCAAGTTTATATAGGTTAGTTGTATGAATATTCTGCTGGGAAATAAGTATCAATCAAACTTGTAAAATAAATCATATGATCTTTTATCTTGAAAAGCTCATAGCCCTTAATATATTTCTCTGTAACCCAGTAGTAGCAGCAGCAGCAGCATCCGGTTGCATCCTGGTAACCGAACCTGATATCACGGCAGCACCTGGCGCTACAATTTGTTAATCAGCTTTTTCAAGAGGCACCATTATGAATTTTTTCAGCTGATGCCAGTGGGGTTGCTGTGCCAAACAGACATCAAGATACTTTCCGATATAACTGGGATATTAAAGGGCTGCTTTCGGAAATCGATCTAATTTATTTCACTCTCGTTCTAAATTATTTCTATTTTATTACTTATCCTTCTCTGGTCCTAAGGGACAATCTCCTATGCTGGTTAGCGTTTGTCGCGAAGCGTATTTCTGCATCTAAAAAGTTTGGATCCTAAAACCTCACGATAATATTCGTTTTCCAACCCCCACCATTTTTGAATTTTCTTCAGCCCCTTTATTGCGAATTAAAAAAATAACCCTGCTATACAAAGAATCAGAGCAATTGTAATACATTAGCACGATCTACCACAAATGAGAAGAGGTTGGGATTAAGCAAAGAGCGGAACTAGAACTGGAATTAATTGCGTCGATTGCTTCCTATTGTCGAACACATTAACTTTGTTAAAATCTGCCACTCACGTACGGCACGTATCATTTTTAGGAGACACCGCGTTGGATGTGGCCGGCTGATCTTGGCGACCAAGGTTAGAGCAGAAATTGGTTGGCCGATCATGATTCGGAACCGTCGGCCATAACTTCGACTAGGCGTGACAGAGCGACTTTATCTAATTTTCCCTCAGGTTCGTTGGTTCCCCATATACCACGTACGATTATTTATGAAAAGTGGTTCCACAGCAGGTATCATATGGAAGGCTATTACGGATGTGAATTCTCGACTGGGTAAGCCCAAACAAGATTGCAATTTGTCGTTTGCTGCTATGGGAATCTTTTTCAGAAAAAGCAGAAGTTAAGCTTTGTTGTTAAAAAATTTTCAGAATACTCTGACCTTCTGTATGACGGCATACTGTATTACGATCGATCAAGGTTCTTTGAATACATTGGTAACTGGCTTATTATCCCGCATCTACCAATTTTCTGAAGGCGCTTTGAATCAAAAATGTTGCTTGACTGGATTCAAATGTTCCGACCTTTCATTAAATCCAAAAGCTTAGCTTTTATGCTGCCTGAATAAATATCCAATAGCATATCGTAGCTCAGATGTGTACGCAGGAAGACCATCATTTCCGAGTATGCTGAAAGTTTCAATTATTCACTTCTTTTGGGGACAACGCCTTTCAGGCTGATGTTAGAAATAAAGATATTCTCGAAGCTGGAAATGCCCCTTGGACTAATAGGTGATTGCCCCGTTCTGGAAAGGATATCGACAGAATCGATACAAAATAGCACAATGAATAGTCTTTTGCCAAAAATATGTGAACAGCCGTGGATAAGACTCATACCAAGCAGGATAAGGAGATTGAAAACATCTCGAAGCCTTGTAATGAGCTCGCATAATTGACAAAGTATTGAACTGTCGTGGTTCTGCTCATACACACATCGTTTTACAGCGCTTTTGACGTGCTTCTCCCATCATTTGCTGGAGAAGAAGTGAAAAAACGCTGAGACAATCATAGCTATGACGCAACCATTCGTACACCTTCTTCCCCCGGCATCACCTTTAGAATCCATATCTTTCGAGCGCAATATCCCCTTCCGGATGATGAACGATACTAAACATTGTGGCACGAGATCATTCGTACAGGAAAATAACCATCTCTTTTGTTGTAATATTGGTTTATGAATGCGACAGGGGGCTTTACTTTTCTTGATTATTGGTTATCATGCCTAAGCAGTCGGTTTTTGTTTTTCAAATCGTACACCGGGCACGTTGGAAGGATGGAAGACGCGCTATAACATGAAGAGAATATGGTAAGTCATGATTTGCATACCAAGACAAAGAGAGATCTTCATTATCACAATACCTGTGCATCTGCGTAGGCAACACCAAAGCCCCAGCCTGTAGAGATGGCAATGGGCCAGCTACGTTCTACGATTGTTCCGTCAATACAAATGTAAGCTTTTTAACTTCTGTAATGTGGACTCACTCTTGAAAAATAATGCTGACAAGACAATACCGGCACTGAGGCCGAGACCGGTCTTGACCACAAAGTTGCTAATAACGTGGTCCCACTATCACAGTTGCATGAGGAGAATGACTCGGTTAAATTCAAATTTGACAGACGCATACCTTTTGTGACAGAAGTTCTTCACTTGCAAATTTCTTGTCAGTCGACATTGTTTAACTTATTGAACTGAAGAAAAAAATAAATAATAAAGTCGCGCCGAAAAGAACTGGGGAACGGCCAAAACATCCTTTGATGGTGTCTCACGTGGTGACTTGCTTTTCTCAGAATTTCCATCTCAGACCGACAACTGCCGTCCGTGCTCAATTCTTACCAGGAACAAAGGTCTATAAAAAAATGAACTCATATGGAAAGACGATCTCTGGGATAGGCGAATTTCGATAATGGCTATTTCTATTAGGGTCATGAAGCGTAATATGCTGAAACCATTTCGCCAACCTGTATTTATGTGTTCGCTTCTGATGTTTTTTTTTGCGCCTGCAGAAAGGGCATCTGATTTCACATTGACTCACCATTTTTATGCAGGACATCCCACTACTTTCGCATTGCTCATAGGATACGTCAAAGATAATCTAGGGTTGACTGTGATAGAAAAAAAAAGCTGCAACTTGGAGTTCTTGCAGGAGCCTGTTGCCATCTTTGGGACAAACCTGTCAAAATTCAACCCATCTTTGGAAATTTTTGTTTCAGTAAGCACCTTGTCAATGAGTCCGCCCGCAGCTTCCGGGTAGTATTGATCCATCCGTTCGTGAATGTATTATTGCAAACCATCAAATTCTGATCATAATCAAACATTCTTATACTTCAACATGAGTTTCAACTGCAAAGAAACATTTCACGGCCTCGAATATCCGTTTAGAAGATCCTGCTTATCGAAATGAAAGGCTCGTTTGGAGATTTTTCTGTGCAATTCCGGCAAATTCTGTAAAGCACAGCAAGTATTATGATTCACATGATCGTTAGACTCTTCCGACTGTCTCTGATTTCCATTCTGGCCCTCCACCCATACCCAGTTGCGAAGTTCTTGAAAACCGCAAATGCTTCCGGGCATCTTTCTCGGCAGTCTCGTATCGGAGATTTCTCATTCCGTTTAGCTTTTACTTGATAAGAAATGGTTGAAATACTTTGCCGTGGTAAATACGTCAATAAAATTTCATGGTTCTAGCGATTAGATACAAGCCGAGTGTTAACTGAACTTATGGAGGTATGGAGCTCGTAAAGCGAAGAGCAATCTGATGACAGTGTGTCATTCATCACAGACATCTATCCTTCGATTGGGCAATGCATTCAAAAATCTCAGGCTTTTTGGTGATCGGCTCGCGAACATCGAACATATTTTTGTACACTACCGTACAACACCGCGGATTTGTTTTACTGTGGCATCTTGATCGATGTACTTTCACTGTTTCCTGGATGATTGCCGGAGAATTCTATGATTTTATTCAGTCTAAGTGCCCACATGAGTAAGCAGATCCCGAAAGTATTATTCTGTCATGTCTTACTATGCCGCTTCGTCTGTATCATGTTAACATTGCGGACAATTCAGTGTAATGAATGGATATTTGCATCGAACAAAAGCCTCGAGAACGAGAAAGCACTCACGCAAAAGGTCGGAGGTATCGGTATTTCGATCATCACATTTACAGCAATTAGCTACTTAATTTGCAAGGGCAGCCCATTTCCAGCCGAGGTCTACAAGAAGGGAAAACGTATGAAGCCCGACGGACCAGGTATGATGTGTGTGGTTGCAACAATCTGCATTCAGACCATGCTGCTCCTCAGCATCGTTATTGGAGCGAAAACTTGATATTTACCCCAGCTAAAGATACTGCTTCATGCGATTCTCAGTTTGGGATGGACATATGCACATGATACGAAACCGTCTCTTTTAATGAAAAACGAACATATCGCAGACAAGCTTGCTTTTTTTTTTCCTTCGGTTATTATTGAAACGGCACCGCGTGAAATATGCTACGTGTTCTACATGTATATAACCAGACCAGACGGAGGTTAATTCGTGTGATATTTTCACTCGCGATGCCTCATACAGATGAACAAACGCTATATTGGACTCTAATTCTTACGCCAATATTAAATGGCTGGAACTTCAAAAGTAATAGGACACTCGGACCAAAAATAAAAGCGGTTGGACACCACGCTTAAAAGTGCGAGCAATGGAACCTCGTGTCACGCCGGCAAAACGACAAAAATCAAGCGTCAGTCACTATCCGAAACGATCGCGCGGTTATTCGCGACACCCACTGCACGATGGAAACCCGACGAGCTACTACTTTATGTGGATGCATGACGTGGGAATCAACTCACTATTTTATTGTGCTTCCAGTTGCAGAGGCTCACCGGTGCTAAGACAGACAATATTGATTTACGGTGCGACTTGCCCATGTTTGTTTTGCATGAATATTATATTTCTATCTTTGGAGACAAGGTCCGTCAAAATAGCGCAGATTTACATATGGTTAACAGCAATGTTGCGTTCTGCCGATGAGGTTCATTTCAACGACCGACAAATGTACGTTACGCTAGGATTAATTACAGAGGGTATATTTCGAACAGGAGTAAATCAAATAGAGCAGCTGATGAGCGCTATCAAAGATTTGCATGCATGCATGAAACTTGAGTTCGTGTGCATCTTTGCGAAATAGATGCGACAATAGCAGCAAAGTAATTGATCATGTTGATATTTCAAGAAATATAGAGAATAAATTGCGGTTGCATGCCTATAGACAAGCGGAACGCAAGCTTCTACGGAAAGCTGGTTGTTGGTATAACGAAGACGGGAAAAGAATCCAAGCCGTATATTAATTAAACGAAAAGATACATGTCAATGCGTATTACATTGCAGAAATGCTTTCGCCCGTTTCACCATGTTCTTACCTAAGCTGGTAAGTGTTCGTGCGCATGACTCGGCAAAGGTTCTGTCTTTTTTTGTTAAACCACATGGTAATTGTTAAACTCAAAATCATGAAAAGGAAAAAAAAAACCCAAACTTTTTCGGTTTCTCGGTGGACAGCGATGTTGACCCCGTGATAAATGGGTGGATATGGTGTTTCCGAGAAAAGAATGGACTGTATTCCTGGTTATAATGAAATCACCGTTGTGAAGCAGTCTATTATTTCTCTGGTTTGCAACGTTATACATGGATATACACTTATTAGGGAAAGTTTTAAACTTGCATGGACGTGACAATAAGCCAAAATTGGACAGGAAAACTGAGATGGATTTTTAAAGTTTCGGTCATCTTGTAGGTGCGGCGGATGAATTACGACACTTTCCTTTCTATTTCCCATGAAATTGATTGTATCGATATATAAAAGTGCTAGCGTATACAATGTATTTAGACTATGGATGATATTTTCTCATAATTCCTTGCAAGCTTAAGTTGGATAACTGTTCATAAAGCTGCGAAATTAAGCAGATGTCGCTTTGACCATGATGTGTTCCATGCGCTGCTCAGCCTCTCATGACACAAGATCTTTCCCTCTGAATGTCTCCCTTTTTAGGTTATTTGAGCAACCGCCGCTCTCGAATATACGCAGACACCCTGATACGGGAAATTGTACTACGATGGTATTTCAAACACACCAACGCACAATACAGCCGCCAGCAGAATATAGGGTTCTCCATTCCTCCGGGACTCATTTTTTCACGACTTAACACACATAAGCTGGAGATGGGGGCAATTGGTCACGCGGCTTGGCTTGACTTGAAGATCCTGCTTTCCCAATACCCATAGTGGGTTTTTCGCACAACTAAAAGTTCAGTTATGTCGGACTTGTCTTATTTTGGTGTACTTCGCACGAGGTTTATCGGATCATTTCTTTTTTTTTTTAAAAAATAATAATAATAATAGTATCGTGTATCATCACCTTTCAAAAAAGATGCAAAACGAGTATCCTATAGAATACTTCAAGAAAAAAGCTCCTGATAAGTTATTGCATGCTTTATCTCACCAAGTGTGTTCCTTGCAAGGGGGCGATTGGTTTTTTTTTTTTTTTGATCGGGTTGCCACGTTGATAACAGCAGATTTAAGATTCAACAGCCGACGATGGTTTCCATACCGACGCACATGTCCTCTTCAATGAGGCCGATAATCCGTACGTTCGTGACTCGTAACTTTAAGATGTTGGAACTCCTATAATGTGGGTGAAAGGGTATTGGTTATCTTTTTTTTCTTTCTTCCGTTGCAAAAAAACCAAACCCAAACAAACCTGCGTTTCTTCACCCTCCTTTCTGACAGCATGACAGCGGACGACTCACTTGGCAACGTTTTAGTGTTGGGAGGTGTGGGTGTCATTGGTAGACACTTTGTTCAATATATTCTCGACAAAAAGTTGGCTGACGATGTTCGAGTGGTCGATAAAATGCTCCCACAAACCGCCTTTTTATCGGCTGAACATAAGCTTATGTTCGAAAAAGTGGATTTCAAACAAAGCAACCTGATCAATCCAGGTACTTTTTTCAACCGGCAGAATGCGGTATATAATTAGCGGTATACTGGCAATATCTCTGACGGAGGGTTATTCAGATGCTATTGCGTCGTGCTTTGACAGAGACGATGGTCGAGAATTCGATTGCGTGTTCAATTTCGCTGGTGAGCCTAAATACTCGCAGTCTCCCGAGGTAAAATCACGGAAAACTACACCTCTCCATATTGCTCCCGGGAAATTGAAATGGATGATAACGGTGATTAGGTCTACGAGAAACGCATTTACATGCTGTCCGTTAATTGCGCCAAGGAAGCTGTGAAACGTAACGTGAAAGCTTTTATCGAAATGTCTTCTTGCGAAGTGTATGGCGAAAATGAGGTAATTTATCGTATTCGTGGTGATGCTGACTAAAGGCCACTAAAAGGTTGCATGAGAATAGAAACCGTCGGATGAAATGGCTAAAATCAAACCATGGACAGCGATGGCCAAATACAAATACAAAGTAGAAGAAGCACTAAGAGCAATGCCAGGGTAACCATCATCTCCATGGATATGTCATTTTATTCGTCTCGGCTCACCTTGCATTTGAAGCCTGAATTTGGTTGTTCTGCGATCTGCATTTGTTTACGGTCCCGGCACGTATCTTGGATTAAGTAAGTCATCATTACGGAAATTGTGCAATCATCCGATTTCTCATTCGCGTTCGGTCAGCTCCTCGTTTGATTATGGGTCGTATCTATAAATACCTCAACGAAGAAATGAAGCTGTTATGGTCGGGAGATCTGAAAATGAACACTGTGCACATCGACGATGTCGTGAAAGCCTGTTGGTACACCGCCCGCTGGTATATTAAAAACAAAAAATATCAAGTTGAGCCGAAAGAAGCCATCACGTTCAACCTCGTTGACAAGCAAGATACAGGTATATGATCATCGGATTGAAATATGTAACGTTGCAATTGCTCATTTAGTCCTATCTTTTGGACGATCAGATCAAGAATTTGTCAACGGCTTCCTACGCGACATTTACAATATCCAGACAGGCTACTACAATACCTTGATTTGTACTTTTGCAAAGGTATAGTCCAAGAATTTACTAATGCAAAACCATTCACGCGGTAAACTGGTCGGTAAATCGAATTGTATTACAGATGAACTTGAGTTCAATTACGGATGATATCAACGAAAAGCATCTGGCGCCTTGGGCTAAACTGCTGGAAAAATCCAAAATTGTCGCTTCACCCCTGTCACCATACCTCGATGAAGAGTTTCTGCAAAATCACAGTCTGCACGCGGACGGAACAAAGATCGAATCTATCGGCTTCACTTACTCGTATCCGTATATTACGCGCGAGAATGTCATCCGAATTATCGACGATTTCAAAGCGCAAGGTTTATGGCCGCAAGACGATTAATCCATCTCCCAAAATGTATAACCCTTTTTTTTTTTACCCATCTTTGATAAGCTAATAGACCACAAATTTATTTATACTACTGCAGGACATTGTATTACGTTCGAGAAAAATTTCCCCCATCTTTTGCAAACAAAATAATATGCTATACGCACTACTGTTGTCCTCACTATTTCATGAAGGTCATAGTCCGCCATTTTTTGCCTGCTTAACTAGTCGTACATCATTTCTGGATGCCGCATGTTACTGGAGATCCACCTTCTACATTGGACGACTTTTGCTAAATAAATTCTAACACACATATAGCACTAAGTTAGGTGATGAGAATCTTGAGGCAACTGGACACAATGCAACATGATTTGTTTCTGAACATGTGCCCGCACGCAATACTTGTTGACCATTTCGTTCCTTCACACCCAGGCTATGGTGGATTCATTTGAGTTAAGCCTATATCAATAGATTCATAGTGTGAAATTAAGATCTACGAGGTAAACAGAAAGCAGCCATGCAAACCGCAAATTTTGCTTAGCGGCAGACAGAAACTATAGAGCATCCCTGAAAAATACCTTTTCAGCGACAAGGGAATGGTGACCGTTGAGCTCAGTAGAACAACCTCGAGATCCACAAAGCACAATTATTGCTTTGGAAACCTCGATTTGCATCACCGTGAAGAACAAGCGGAGTGATCCCATGAAACGCGCCAAATAGCTTATCCAACAGGCCGTCGTATAAAATCGGGTAATAAGGGACGCATCATTATATGATATCAATGTTCTCACCTGCCTAAGATGAAATAAAGCAATTACAATCCAGTCAAATGGCTGAAAAGGAAGGAAAAAACCCGAAGACAGAGAGCGAACAGAAAAAGAAGAAAGAATAGATCGTTTTTCGGCGCTGCCCTTTCTTAATCTAGAATTCCCGCTTTTTTGACCCTCGTTGACAATCAGCCTATCACTTAGTTTGCAAAGTTGACACCCAAATTTAGAAAGAAACTTTACGGTTTACATACGTAGTTTCAATCTTCGTTGAGGCAAGCATTGCTAAAGCCTGATGTTCATTTTCAGGAGCCGACGATGGGCGGCGTGAAGTGCACTGCACACAGGGAGTATCGTGACTGTGGATCTTATACTTCAAGATGATGTCTCCTGGAATTGAATGGCCTGACTCTTTTTCTTCTTATTATGGCATCTGCATATACCGTTGCATCGGCTCCTGGAAAAGTATTGCTGGCTGGCGGCTACTTGGTTCTCGAGCAATGTTTTTCCGGCCTTGTTGTAGGCACATCGGCTCGGTTCTATACCGGCATTCGTGCCGCCAAAGGCGACCCTCACATCATTCGCGTGTCTTCGCCTCAATTTGATGCTGCTTCTTGGGCTTATTCCGCACAAGCCGTAGATGAGGAGCTTGTCTTTGCGTCGTTGTAAGTATCCTGGTCAAACAACGAAGCGTTCCTGGTACTTATTCGTGCCACAGACCAACCGAGTCCCAGAACAAGTTTGTTGAAACTTGCCTTCGTTTTGCTCTTATGATTATTCAGCAAAGGATTGAATCGGAAATCTTCAACAAGGTGATGGAAACCGGACTCGATGTCAGCATCGTAGGAGACAACGATTTTTATTCTCAAAGACCTCAGTTAAAGGCGAAACAGCTTCCCACTACCGCCGAAGCCCTGGCCTCCTTACCTCCGTTTTGTCATACCCAGGCCACGCTGGCGACAGTGCATAAAACGGGATTAGGCAGCTCGGCTGCATTGACAACGTCGCTTGTGGCGGCTCTGTTCGCCCATTTTAAAGCCGTGGAAAGTCTGGACTATGAAGACGATCGAGTTCTTATTCATAACGTTGCACAATACGTCCATTGTTTTGCTCAGGGTAAAGTGGGTAGCGGATTCGATGTGTCTGCTGCAGTTTGGGGGAGTCACCGTTATCGTCGATTTAACCCAGCTATATTATCCCCAATCATGGTAAATCAATTTCTGAGATGATGTGGATATGGCAATTGAGCGGGTCTTGTATAGAAAGACGATGTCGATCCTTCAGCGCTGTTGCAAGCACTTGACGCACACAACAAAGAGTATGGGATATTTCTAGACAAACGAAATGAGAATCCACTAAATGCAATTTCAAATATAGGTGGGATAATCTAGTCGCGCCTTTTACACTACCTTGCGGCTTAGAGTTGATGCTGGCAGATATTGATGCAGGAAGTCATACACCCACATTGGTAAGCAAAGTGCTGGCATGGCGAAAGGCCAAAGCCGACGAAGGTGAGTGTGTATCAAGGTAGAGATGCATTGATGCAGTGCTCCTAATGGGATCAATAGCCATCGCTTTGTGGGATGAACTCGGATTTTTCAATGACAAGGTCGAAGAGCATTTCAGAGATATGGAAAAAGCGTACGCCGAGGACCCTGCCACTTATGAAAAGGCTCTGGAAATTTGCGCTCAAACAAAGGCATCACAGGTAAGAGCAAGAAAGCTTAGTATCCTTCTCTATAAATTTCGTTATTTGGATGCGCGTGATAACGGTGAATACTTTATATAGTGGAACGACCAAGCAAGCAGCAATGCCGTAGTTCAAAAATTGGCCAATTTGGCAAAGGACTTTGGCCGTGTGCGTAGCCTATTGCAAACCATGAGTACATTATCCGACGTACCTATCGAGCCGGCCGAACAGACGCGTCTTTTGGATGCTTGCATGAAGCTAGAAGGCGTGGTTATGGCAGGCGTTCCCGGAGGTAAGCCTTCTGAAATGATATTATCTTGTTACTGCTTTGGTTTTCTCATTTTTGGAAACAAAATTGCCCTAGCTGGCGGCTTCGATGCTATTTTCTGCATTGTTTTATCCGAGAAGGCGAAAGAAAGCGTATACAAATTATGGGAAACGTGGCAGGAACTTAACGTGTGCCCACTTCTTTGTGAAGCTGATTCTCGCGGCATCCAAACTGTTGATACCACTTCCGTTCCCAAACTAGCCAAGGTGTTTGCATGAGGCGGTGCACAGTAAATGAAGAATATATTTAAACCATACAGGAGGAATATAAAGAGATGAATGACAAAAATGGCGTTTCTAGCGTCCGATTGCTGAAGATTGATTCCAGGATAAACGATCATGATCACCGAGTTTTCTAATCCAAATAACTTGATCATCAGGTTTTGTTTCTGGAGTAGAATACATATCAATGATTGATTTTACCTTGGTCTGAAAAAGTGCCATCCCAGAAACACTACTCCTAAAAGAGCACAAATACAACCCATAATAATGTAGGATAGTCCCATAAATGGATTACGATTACCGAGGAATGAAGTGCCGGTAATAACAATTGATTTTGTACCCCCATAGGCTCTGATATCGTAATCTAAAGAATTCAATCAATCCATCAGTAATTGCTATTGCCACGGCATGGCCTAAAATTTCACCAAAGAAAAAAGTCAAAATATGTAACTTACTCATGTCTACTTGAATCTCATAGGTTCCAGCCTGCATGGTTTCGCCTTCATATTTGGAGTATAATTTTCTGAAAGTGGGGAACCAGCTGATTCTCATCCACACTTGAAAGTGTTCGTCTTCTTGTGGATTAAATATATTATCAGCGGAATAAACACCGTTAGGATACCGTTTGACCCAGTTGGGTGGCGGGACAATTTGATCAAGCGGTAAAGAAGTCTTTCCAAAGCGCGACCGATCCGATGGCCAAGCGATACCCTTTTCGCTAAAAGCATAAGGAATATCATCGCCATCGCCACCTCGAGGGTTCAGTAGCTTGAGACCAGTGAAAGAATCTGAAAAAAAAACATTTCAAAAAATGAATGAATGGATGATGAATATATCAGTTGTTTCCCCACAAGTTAATAGATATGTACCATTGAACATGGAGTTTGCTATGAGACCGCAAGGATAGAATATTTTGCCTGCCGGATCGACGCCGACAGGATAGCAAGACGAGTTCGCATCGACTTGAGTCATCATATCACCATGCAACTGATTGTAGCTGAGACTCTTGACGTATTTACGGTGATTTTGATAAAAATTGGTAAGCTTGTAATAGAGGTAGATGGGGGCATTCATCGGCATGGGAATAGAAAACTGAATGATGCATCGTGGAACGGTTTCGCCATTGGGTAATGTCTGATTGTTAAGATACGTTGTGGAGTTGGTGAGTTGATAGGTTGGTGCTCGAATAACTAGTTTGGCAGGAGCATAAATCAGTTGGCAGCAGGCATGGAATGGGATGATAGTCTAAACATTAACCTGTTGTGTTTTCAGATGTGAATTTATAGCTGTAAAACTTATCATCAAGTGTCGCTGGGGTAGTGCCTGTGTGATCGATGCATCCTGTGTAATCAATGATAATTTCGTTCACCTTGCCATGAATTGGATTAGTCAATGGGCCTCAATGCAGGATGTAGAGAGAATGCTTACCGTGTCGCTCTCATATAGAAATAGACCGCCTAACGGTGCAAATATGATGCCTGCCGCAAATAGGGTAGGTAGCACCGTTTTAGGAGTAAGCAGCGGTTGCCAAGCCTTAAGGCGCTGCTGCTTAAACGCAGTATCTATTAGATGGCAATCCCAATACAGATGTTCATTAGACAGTTGCACCCAGTAGTTACAGCAAAAATACATACTAGCAGGCTTTCTACTCTTTAATTCGGACATGCAAAAGCAAAAGCAAGGAAACAGATAACAAGCAGCACAAAAGCGACAATAGAAAAAGATCAGACGGGCTTGAAAGTGAAAAGCGGAGGACCAAAAAAGAGCCAAGGGACCAAAAAAAAAAAAAAGTGTGTGAAAAGGGAAGCGTAATTTTTCTTTATTCTCCAGAAGTGTGGTTAAGGAAGAAAAAAGTATCTCTTTCTATTGTATTCCCGTTAAAAATTATATAAAAAAAAGAAAACCACAGCAAGTTATTTTCAGTCAGTGAGAACTTCCATGCTCGAAGCGATTCCAGGGCGAGTCTTTGTCGTCGGCGTTTGTCTTCTCATTACGACAATAGCTTATTCTTCCCAATTCTTTGTTTTCGCACCTGCTCTCGGAGGATGGTCTTTAGCAACGGTCAAAGTTCTAACCCCTTTGAATCTGCTCGTTCTGATGGTATACTACAACTACTATTTGGCAGTAACTACGGATCCCGGGAGAATTCCGGCAGATTGGGTATATTCTATGCACAACTATGTTTTGTATGCGTAATCATTAAGGCTAGCATCTTAGGAACCACCATCATCTCTATTGATTACAACCAAGACCAATCCCTCGGAGGGAATTACAGGTCCCCGTTTCTGCAAGAGCTGTAATATTCACAAACCGCCAAGAGCCCACCATTGCCGGTACTGTCGCCGTTGCGTCCTGAAAATGGATCATCATTGCCCGTGGATAAATAATTGCGTTGGTTATGCGAATTATGGTCACTTTATGCGATTTGTATTTTATGTGAATTTCGCTTGCTTTTATGTGGTTGTACTTTTGATATGGAGAGTACGCAGCATTATGGATGCCATTCGACATTTTCAGGTACGCCGTTGTTGGGCTTCTATTGTTACAATAATTACTTACTGACTGACAAGTGTGATAGTTTGACGCCGAACCGAGTACATTGGAAGTGGCCTTCATGGTAGTGAATTTTGTACTAGCGTTTGTCGTACTTTTCTGTGTGGGCATTCTATCGATGTATCATCTCTATTGCATGGCAAGGAACCAATCCACCATTGAAAGTTGGGAGCGAAGCAAAGTAGAGAAGCTGATCCGACGAGGCAAAATACCACCAGTGAGTTTAGGCTTAATGAGAATCTTTTAGAACCGTTCTTTTGATGCCGTGTGTTTCTAGGTCGAATATCCTTTCGATATTAGCATTTACAAAAACTTGTGCGCCGTGCTAGGCAACAATCCAATGTTGTGGCTGTGGCCACGACCCATGCCTGGTGATGGTTTATCTTTTCCTATTCGTCCGTGCGTCGGTAAGGATGTAGTATGGTCATACGCCTCTGGCAAGCGTGAGTTTTAACCTATGTGAGGTAGATCCAAGATTGCCTTACTTCTGGCCACCTCGCGATCCTGATGATCTTCGCCCGTCCATCTTTTCTTCAAAGTATAAACGCCAATATCAAGCACGTCTACGGGATGACTTTGAACATGACCTTCAGGCTGAAGAACATCAGCTCAAGGAGCTTTCAGTCAACGTGCCTGACAATGCAATAGACTCGGAGGATTATTATGATTCTGGCAGTTTTATGACCGACAGCGAAGAAGAATACTCTCTTACTGATGAGGAAGGAAGCATGCAACGACTCATGATGACCGATCGACGATACGGGGATCAGTTTGACACACCCAATCGATGGTCACAGTGGGAGGGGTCTTCACAAGATCCCGCTGAAGCACAATCTGACGATGAGGATATTGTACCCTTATCCAACTTGATACCCCGCATATCGAATGGCATTTCACCGAAAGAAACGAAAGAAGACTAAGAGCAACTGCATACTACATCATGCACTCAAGGAAATATGACTTCACCGTCGTAAATAGCTGGAAAGTAATTTATATTACACATGTATTCCTATCTTTCTGTTGCAAGGTTAGCTTTTGTTATGTGTCGTATTTCACGATAGGATGAATCCGGTGGATGGCTTTTGTACGAGGCGAACGTATAGTTCATTGGTTCGGGATTCATTATCCATAATTATTGTAAAACTGCAACATCCGTGTAAATGCACCGTTAAATCGACACCATGATTGTTTTAGGTGGAAACGGCAGGCTGTTTGTCATAAAAGAGAAAATCAACGCGTCATTCATTATTTCTAAGTTACAGGATTTTCTGTCTCCCTTCACTCATGAAGCTAAGGTTATCAAAAATTACTTTTATTTCAGCCTCACAGTCTGTCATACTAGATCATGTTATATAGTATGCGTGCTAGGGAAGGTACAAATGATAATGAGATTTAAAGCAACCAAACACATAGAGACGAAAGTACTGAAATATCAGAATTCTTTTTTCACCTGTGGCAACGCTGTCTCCACTTTTAGCCATTTTATACATATTTTTTTTTCCTTTCTTTTTCAGTCAGAGGTATGAGATATTTTTTTTTGCGTGGGTTATTACATAAACATAAAAGAGGGGACCAAAGACGAGAATGATAAAGGTAGCTTTTTACTACTTAGTGCATTTTCCTCCTCGAGCGTGATTGATCGGTATAATGTTCGTTGGGATTCTGCAAGTAAAACAACGCAAGTCAACAACAGCAACAAAGGTGCAAAATTTTCGTACAGATACACACACACATATAAAGAAAAAGAAGAAGACACGAGCATAGGGTAGGAGGGATAAGACGAGAAGCGAAAAAGAGTTTATCCTACCTCGGCCGAGGCTTCCTGACTGTCGGGCGCGTTCAAACAACTTTGAATAAGATTTTTGCCCTCCGGTTTAGTAACCAATGGTTGCAGCTTAGGTGTTGTAAACGTATAGACCAAACCCGTTTCCGAGACAACGAGTAACAGCACTTGAGTGCCTGTTAACGTACTCAGCTCATACGCCTACAGCCAATTCCACACCGACATTAGTCATTGACTTCAAACCTCACTTTGACCAGGAACCATCTTGTGCAATTACCTTTTTCATAATACCCGCTTTTCTTTTTGAAAAGGTAATGTGTCTGCGAGTTTTGTCTTCGATAAATTCAATCTTGATCTTGCGACGTCCCGTTCTTTTACCGGGTTTCTTGTCAGTCTCATCCGAGTCATCCTCAATATCGTTTTCGGTGGGATTATCCATGATCATTTCAGGTGACCTCCCGCTGTTATTGCTTCCAGAGGAAGTGTATCTTATCTGTAACGGTTGTTGAAGCTGCTGCTGCTGGGCTAAAAGTACAGCTGGCGGCGGCTGTGGGTAATAGTTGGATGACTGCATTGCTTATTTTAGAAAGAAGAATAAAAACCAGGATAGGTTTTTTACGGGAATAGAAAAAAAAATAGGTGTTATCAAAAAATAAAAAATAAAATGCAGCACGATTGGGAGGGAGAATAAAGAAACGAGAAAAAAAAAGGGGGGGCAGTGTTCCTCCCCTAAAAAGGGAGTGCTCAACATTGGGCATTTTCTCATGCCCTCTCCGCCAGTTGCATGACTCGGTTACACAAAAGACCGAAATTGTCAGGTTCGCAAATAATGTGATGAAGACCGTTCCACCGCAGCCAATGATATTGCTTGTTGATGTTTCTTCGATTGAGCAATACTGAAGCGATAAATATGGGGTCATCCCTTCCATATAATACTTCCAAGCAGTACAATCTCAAGCTCTATCATCTCCACCTTTCACCTTTCCTTCCTTCTCATCCATACCGCAAATTTCCGGAACTGTAGATTATAAGGAATCCCATACTGTAGCTAAATCTCATGTTCTTGGGATTCTGCAGTTCTTTTTTTTTTTTTTTTTTTCCAAGCTGATTAAGTCAAACCATGTTCCCCAGCTTTCAATATAACCTACAATTCGGCCTCAGTGACATACTAATTGATTTCTCACATAAGAGTATATCTTGAGAACGCTAGCACACTGATTGTTGAGTGAGAAGCCTTCAAACAGATGGAGTTTCAACATCGGTCACCAGGATCAAAGAGTCACACGGTCTGTCTTTTCAGAAAATCACAAAAAGATAGACATTGGTTCAGATTACAAGCATAGCTTTCCCGTAAATATTCCCCCCACAGAACATGACAATCGAGTAAAAAGGTCGCTGTTGATAACCATTCGATCACTTTCTCAGTCACTTGCGTTCGACTAGGCTGCCAACCTTCTTTTCTGTTCATCGTTGATTTACTCGTCTCATTCAATTGCTGCCTTTGAATCATTGCTTTTTTACTATACAGTCGAGAGTTTCTCCGCCAAAAACAATACCAGAAAGCTCGAGACAGCCATTTGACGTAAAGAATTGAATGATCGTCGTTTTTATGATTGCGATAAGTCTTGAATTAACAAACAGAGAAAAGAAGTACAATGGGTAACGGTTTTTTACATTTTCATGGCCGAGGATGTCTTTTCTAATTCAGCTCTGAACTTTGCGATAAGTACAGGAGACTATGAAGAACGTAGATTAAACAAATGTCGCCTTACCGTAACTGTTTTGAAAAGTCGTCTTCAACATCGTCGTCGTCCCAGTTATCTTCCCAAAAGTGGGCATCTTCTTTATCCTCGTCGGCGTCGGCCCAATCTACAAGAAAAAGCAAATAAAGCATACGATCAGCAAAATTATCGCAAGTAAGTGGATTCAGGAAAAGGTTACCTTCAGCGGCAAATTCTTCAAATTCATCGTCTTCCTCCAGAAGCCCTAACTGGGGTAAGTTCTTGGATTGAGGATTTTGCTGTTGATGTTGCTGCTGCTGCTGCTGCTGCTGCTGCTGCTGTTGAGATGCGATGGATGACATGAGAGGAGTGTTATTCGTAATAAGAAAGTGGTCGGAAAGCTGCAACGCGTCAACAGCAGTTGACCTGAGTGACTGGCTCCGACGTAATGGTCACGTGAGTTGATGCAGTTGGGCGGAATACAAAAACCCCAAACGCATTTGGCACAAACTTGACTTGCCACTGCTGAACTTCAACACCCAAACGAATCCCAGTGCTATCAAATAAATAAACTATATCTAATAAATTTGGCGCTAATGGTCAAGTTAGAACAGACGCAAATTACTGCGGCAAAGACAAAGGATGAATCGTCAGTGGTTACGCAGAATCCGTTCCTCGGGTTCTTTACAAATCCTTATAATGGGTTATCTTTGTAAAGCATAAGACACTTTTACAGCTTTAATTCGACCCAGCTTTTGTAGGAAAAAATGAGTCAGATAATGGAAGATTAATAGCTAAAGTTTGACGCCAGCTTTTACTTTATTTCAAAGGGATACAGCTTGATCACTTGATGGAATATTCTTGATGACGAGTACCATTTATGCAACAACGTACTGTTACCAGCCAAAAGATCTGTCTCATTATCTCTATCCCAGCGATACCACTCAACGATATGTCCTTGTGCGCGTCAGTATCCAGAAATAGTCCCCATTCCAGCAAAGTATAAAGATGAGCGAAGCAATTGTCAATGCTCGAACCGAAAAAAAAATACAACAAACTCCACCCTGTCGCCTTCTTTTGGTCATGTATTTCACTTATTCTTGTGTTAATCTATCAGCTAATACTTGACAGCGGTTGCGGCATGTCCTTAGCCCTCTCTCTTGATAAGATCATGAGATTATATGATGGGGCATCATCGGCCTGAACCGTTGAATCCTGGTCTGGTAACGTCGAACATGGATGTCGGTCAGCAAATCGAAGTGTACGCTTTAACAGAGGCAAAGAAAGTCCGAATGCTTGGGTTGTTTATTTTTGGTAGACTAGAAAGAAGCGTAAGCACATGTAAACAGTGTCGTCTTGATGAATATGGCATTTGAATAAGGATCCGCCATCATCACTTACCAAACCTACAGATGCTTGTCAGTTTTTATTTCTGAGTGAAAGTTTCTGTCATACTTACGCTATCACTAGCAAGCAACAGGTCCGTCTCCCCCATCGGGAGAAGCCTCTGCAGCTCCTAAACCTAAAAATCGCTCATTATCAGCAGCATGCTCAAAATATCAGAACAGACTGTATTACCGGATGTGCGGGGTGGTGAAAATTTTTCTCAGCATATAATACATGGCTGAGGTTTTTAAAAAGAGGGGTAAGGTCGTCCCTTCGAAGAAGAGGGAACTATCCTCAGCAAGAACAATACATACGGTGGCTTCGGACAAAGAGGAGCCGCGGACTGGCCGCAATTTCGAGTCCTTTTGTCTTTAGCGGGATTATCGGTCGGTTTGTGGGTTGAAGGGTTGAAGTGTACTGTATGCCTACACATTGAAAATATAAAGTCATTTTATAATCAGGTATATGATTTATCAGTCGACGCTTCATTATTCACAAACAGTTATATGAATTATCAGTCGGCACTTCGCTATTCACAAACAGACATATAGTATGATTTATCAATCAGTGCCTCATCTTTCAATGGCGGACATATGTTTTATCAGTCGGTGCTTTACTATTTACAATGCAGACACAGTAACGCTCTATTAAACTTTAAAATTGGAGTGATTACGGATGACAAGTGACTATAAAATTATGAATGTGTAGGCATATATTACATCAGATCTTTGCATAGGTCGTCCTTTATTGATTCTATGCAGCTGCCATTTCACATGTGGACTACATCCGTTCAACGACAAACACATGGTTTTTTTTTGTAAGGCCAGGTTCGCCCGTTTTGCTTTTATGATATATGAGTCACTGATCTGATAGTTCTGTTCGAGTATCATACAAAAAAAGATGTTCATAGCTTTTTGAAAAGCTCTCCCCTATCGATTCTTCATACGTCAACATCCAACCATATTCAAGTTTTGATAGCCGAAGACCCAAAATGTTCGAAGAAAAATTGAATGAGAAAAATTCCGTTTTTTTTTGTTGAGTCACAAAAGATTCTGTCGATCATTTGTCGATTCTTTGGTAAACAAAAAGCATAAAAAGCTACTTTTCCTTTCAAAGTGAGCTCGTAAATCTGTAAGGGTCCGTGCAGCAGCATTGACAGCGTCTGTTGATGAAGGCTCTTCTTTCAAACCCGAAGTTTTAGGACGTGCCGGTTTTGTATAAATAATTATTGAGCGGATAATCAAGGTGGCTGGACCGATAGTACTTTCACAGGAACGGCAAGGCATACTATTAATAATTTTTTGTCGTGGCAGGATATAACTAAATTGAAAATTATAACAGTCTTTCTCTTTTATATACTGTCGGACAGTGTGTGGCAACGTCCCTTTTTGGGGTAGATTGCTTTTTTACGAAACAGTATGTGGCAATGGTCCCAAAAAAGGCAATGTCACAGACTATTTTTACAGTGTGTGTCAATGACCCCAAACAGGCAATAAAGACCCAACAACATGCTATTTTTCGATTAGAAAATCCCAAAGAGGCAATGTGACTTTCTTAATTAAGGGCGCTCTTTTTGTTGCAGATTTACAGTTTTCATGATTAAAGTTAGAAATGGGAGCGGTTTGATTGACGGATTGCGTGGAATCATACAAAAAGACAAAAGCCGCCTATTGTTTCTTTACTGCTATTTTGGGTTAACGCTTGTTATGGTGACTCGACTGTTACGACCCAAGTCATGGAACGGAAATCAAAGTCGCTTATATATATAGACCGGGTTACGTTAACCTAGATCGAACAATCTTCTCTCGTTATCTTTCAACGATTTAACCATGGCTGTTTTTGCGTACATTGCTACATTCTTCACTTTTGCAGCTTTGGCCTTGGAAGTATTCACGTTGCTTGGAAATACTTATAATGTCGTTTTGCTGCGGGACCTGTATTTTGCACGCTTAACGTTGTCTGATCGATTCATTCAATTCGGGTTATGGCAAGTGCAGTTTATTTTACTGCAAGCATATAAACCACAGGATCCTTACATTGTTTTGCCTTGTTCAATTTTAGGAATTACTGCATAGGAAAGGATGGTGCAGTTACACATTGTAGCACACCAAAGCCTGCATTTGTTTGGAGTAAGTACAACTTCCGTTTGGGTCTCAGCTGCTTGTCGGAAATGTGCCAAATTAATGCTGTTATTTTTTTGCTGGACTCTAGCGGAAGCTGAAGGACTTGATCGATTAATCCAGGGCCTGGAAGGCATGGATAAAGTATTTCTCACCAATTTTATTCTTTACTGGGTGGTGTTTGGACTTACGTTACTGGCTTTGGCCATTACAATAACGACCCATTTTCGACGAACCTCGGATTTACTCGCATCTTTTGCCATGTTTATCGCTTTCCTTGTAATGCTGGTGGTGCTTATTATAGTGCTTGTTATCTCTATTCGAGGAATTAATTCCGCCAAGGGGTCAGATCGAAGTGCTTCTGGGTTTCCTGGACCGGCAATGTGGATGACCGTCGGTGCAATGGGAGGATTGCTGATATCGTCTTTCTGGTACTGTGTTACTTGTTGTTTCGGACCTAGACGAAAAGTGGCCGATGGCGATGAGAAGGTAAGGATTTTTTGAAAAAAAAAAGAATATCGACACAAAAGTTTGAATGGCTCACTATTTTGCGCCCATCACAAGCCTTCTCCCGCTCGCGGATGTCTTCCATTACTGCTTCCTTTCTTACTTTGGCGCGGCACACGTTAAGGGGTTTTATCACATGCATGACATTAATTATTGGTCAATAGCCGACTCTGCTTTTCTATTCACACATTGTTTTTATTTTTTATTTTATCAAACTGCTTATTTCCTCACTTGCTTCTTCTGTATTTTATTTTATGACAATTATGACAATAGAAAAGGAATGTAATGATTCATACAATAACATCAAATTTTCGTGTTCTACTAATGATCGGTCCTTAACTTGCAGAGACTATAGCGATTCGAACTCGAAGCAATAACCTGTCCGATAGCCTGCCAGTGACTTTACTATTTCTTATATAATCTTCCAGATGAATGATCATATCCTGATTTATACAAGAAAATTTGAATAAGGAAGGTTGTCAGTCGACTGATATCTGTCATCTTTTACATGGTCATTCTTTAAAACTGATATGACAACAAACAACCGTAGTACCACCAGTTTCAGTGAATTTGTCGACACAACTAATCAAATATGAGAAAAACATCTTTTCTTTAAAAGAGGCTTATTGATTGGCTTTAGTCAACAATCTTTCCTTAACTGGCAGTTTGTGTTGTTAATCGATCCTTTCGACGCATGTGCGAAGCCTCCGATGCATGTAAATAGATTGGGCATTCACTGAACCCTGATTGGCCCAATAAAAGCCAAAAATTTGGGGAGGTGCTTTTTTGCCAAGTCCTTGCTTCTTTTTTCTATCTTTTCTCACTTCTCATCTTTTTTTTTTGTGGTACCTGTATTCCATATGAGCGAACCACTTCTGAAAGATATACATGAAGAGACACAATATGATGACAATGAGGAAGAATCCATCGGTTTGCCTCCACAACAAAGACCAAGGAATATCGTAAGCGATCTCCTATACTGCTTTTCTATAACTGCAAAGATTCACTTATAAGACGTTCAAAAGATAAACGCATGCATTTACAACCGGCTTGTATTAGCAAGTGTTATATGCGCAGTGGTGCTCATAAGTATTACTGTCGCTGCCATGGCCACACCCATGAATATGAGTGGTAGGATGACGATCATGAAACAAAATGAAATTAAAGCAACCAGAATTGTTAACTGACTATGGCACCCTTATGCAACTTTTATGTTTATATTTCATGTTAGCGTGGAAAGAACGCAAGCGCAACATCTACAGGCCACGTAATATTATTATGATGATCAGCGATGGATTAGGACCTGCATCGGTCTCTTTTGCCAGGACATACTATCAATACGTCAACAATCTCACATACGATCACCCTTTACCACTGGACACTATTCACGTTGGCCAATCTCGTACACGCAGTAGCAGTACGCTAGTAACAGATAGCGCTGCTGGAGCTACCGCATATAGTTGTGGTATCAAAACATACAATGGAGCCGTGGGAGGTTAGTACACCAAGCTAAAATTAATAGACCTGTGTAACGACGATCAATCGTAAAAACTATAGTGGATCCGCAGGGACAGCCTTGTGGCACCTTGTTAGAGTCAGCGAAACATCGCCATAATATGAAAACCGGACTAGTAGCAACATCACGTATTACTCACGCTACACCCGCCTCGTTTTCGGCACATGTGAAAGATCGTGATGACGAAAACGCCATCGCACTACAACAGCTTGGAGAAAACCCGTTAGGACGCAGTGTGGATCTCATGTTCGGAGGTGGCGTGTGCCAGTTTTTACCTAAAAACAGGCAAGGTTGTCGGAGCGACGGGCGTGACTTGCTGACTGAAGCGCAACAAAAGTACGGCTGGAAAACAGTATTGCACTCTAACCGTACAGCATTCGATCAGTTGCCCACTTCGGGTGATATATTACCAACCATGGCTCTCTTCAGTTCAGAGGTATACATATATCAATATTGTCGCGCTGTATTCTATTTCGAGAAAAGCTCATCCGCATTGGTTTGCATGCAGCACATGTCATATGAAATAGATCGCAAATCAGAAGAGGAACCAAGCTTGACAGAAATGTCAGATAAAGCGCTGAAAATATTATCAGATGCCACCAAAGGATCGGATACTGGATTTTTTTTGATGATCGAAGGCAGTCGAATAGATATGGCTGCACACTCGTAAGCTCCTAATTCTTGTTTAGTACATCTTCAATATTTGGTTGCTAAATTACATCAACTAGAAACGATGCTGCCACTCATTTACACGATATTCTCGAATATCAAAACGTGATTCAACTCGTAAAACAGTTTGTCGATGAGCACCCGGATACAATGCTGATTTCTACCAGCGATCACGAAACGGGTGGACTATCATTGGCTAGACAAGTTTCACCGAAATATCCAAAGTATCTCTGGTATCCGGATGTACTCACCCGCGTCAAGCAGTCTTCGATCGCTCTGGCTGAACAGATCATGCGTGAACGAAAGTTGGACGACCGTCAATATTTGCAATCGATCCTTCGCACTGAACTTGGCATTGATGACTTTACCGAACAGGAAATGCAAACTCTAATGAAACAAAAGTCCACCAAATCTCTAGATCAATACCTCGCAGATATGGTGTCTGTCCGAGCTCAGTTAGGGGTATGGCATCGGACTTCCCACTGTAAAATATCTGTACTAAGAAAATGACTACTTCTTAGTGGGCAACGCATGGTCACAGTGCCGTCGATGTTAATCTGTATGCATACGGTCGAGGTTCTGAAGCGTTGCATGGAAATCTCGAAAACACCTATATCGGAAACTTTATCGCCGACAAGCTTGACCTAGATCTCCAAGACTTGACCAAAAAACTCAACAGGTACGAGCCAATAGCCGACATTGACCTCTTTTATGATACGATCTAACTCAATCCAATACAGTAACAATCCATCGTTTCATCTCACCCAGCTTGATGACCGAGAGAAACTAAAGTACAATGAGCACTTGGACCATTACCTCCATCACCCCCAGTTATTACATCATTTATCATTCGCATAAAAAAAATTTTGACAGCGAATACCGAGCGCTCATTGATACTTCGGTTTTCTTTACTTTTTATGTTTCATCCATTCATCGCACATTGACGGGCCAGAGCATCCCGATTATACGGGATACGTGACTCAACGGCGCGCTGTAGATGCATGAGGATTTTTAAAAACGAAGGGCTGATGATTTTATGAATGACAAATATTTTTGATGATCGAAATGCATGTCTCTCTTGGAGGTCGTTTGAGCAGTTGAAAATTAGTGTATGCTAATGCTAATGTAGAATGGTATCGTTGGTCTATTATATATCGTGCTTATGGTGTAATTTGAAGCCTGCTACCATTCGAACTTTGGTGCCAGTGGTTTTGCGTTTCCATGACTGGCTTTTACTGGTTTCCGGCACCGCAGGCGGCATCGCTGTGGGTGTATTCTGCATACGTCGGTGTCGTCGTCGTTCCCGGCAAAGCTCACGTCGTCTTTCCAGATCTTCATTGCTTATATCTGTTAATGAGCTGTACCGACGAAAGGTATTCTAAGTACAGCACAAATGGTAAATTTTCCTGGTGAAAAACACTCGTTGGCGCGTCACACAAATGTCTACCTCCATGACGAGTTGGCAATTGATCATTCTTTTGGGGACATTCTACAATAACGAGATAATCAACGATCCAGCTTTGCTGGATGCGAAATGATTGTGAGTGATTTACCTGTATGACCTGAAAAATCTCCAAAGGGTCGTCTAGTGCCAAGACAACGTTCTCAGACATTTTGAAAATCGCCAAAGCGACACGAAACAGTACATTCGCACCCTCACTACCATTAAGCATGAGATATCGCCCCACCGAGTAACCACGGTTCTTTTAGAAGAGACTTACAAGAATAAACAATCCCACACACGAAGCACTGACTAGAAAAGAAAACCAAGTCAGACATGACTTGTAAAGAAAGGCGTGAATAGTCATATGCATTTTCTTTTATTGTTTACCTCTGTAGGCAAGATATTGATGAATAGAGTCAAAAACCAATGACTTGTAACGAGGGTAATGGTGGGCATGGATACACCATCGGCTTCGGATTCCCAAAAGCTTTTGTCGGACAGTTTGTTCCATATGTGGGGCATTCGTTCCCATAACAGCATCATTAGCACGGTCTGATCGAGATTGGAACCTTCCATGGTGATATCATAAACCCCAGCTGGTAATATGTTTTGAACAATAGTCACCAGAGTCCAGAAAGCTTCTTCTTCTTTCATGAAAATAAGTAACATGCCTACGATATAATTCAGAGATTGACAATAGCCCACCGAAGGGCAATAGATAGAAAACGCCGCCAGTACACGACGTAAAGCGGAGATCGCTGGCACGTGGTCGACATTGGCAAATTCAATTCCAGTGTCGATCTGTGCTTCAAAGTTTACATTTTCTGGGAACGTTCGATGAAGATCGCGTTCAATGATATCAGCAAATTCATTCTTTTCCCCCATTTCACCTGCTTTCGTCACAAATTTGTCATAGACCCCAGGATTCGCATCCATCTTTGCTTGAGCACCGCTGTAATGTAACCAGACCTGGATTTTTTTTTTTTTTTTCGTATCAGGGGTGAGACCCTGACTGCAAGCAACATCGATGACATTCTCTGCTTTCAAAACTTACACGTCCGCGGAGCTGAGCTGGAACACCTTTCCGTATATATCTCCTTACTCAAAGCAGTAAGAAAAGCGTTTGAGTTCTCGTAGTAAGCGATCTGGTTGTTCTGTGCGCTTACCTTTTGATTGTCTGTCTGGCAACTTCCAATCATTATCTTCCAGTAACTGTAACCACTTTGTCCATCGACGTTCCAAAATCACATTATAACGCTTTTCAAATTCTCGGTGATCATGCGCCGTGAGCCACTGAGATGATTTTTTGAACCCATAGCGATCGCTAACAATGCACATTGGTCAGCCAAACACAAGATCATGTTCATACCGACTCAAAAGATCAGCGAACAGCATACATTTCCATTTTGTCGTCCTTGTTTGGTGGAGGCGGGTAGACAGTGCTGGATCCATCGTCGTAAAGACCGGTTTTGCTAACATGGTGTTGTCGATGTCCAAACGATTTGGGAAAATGGAATTTCGGAAGAGATTTGGTAGCCTGGTGGTCGTCTTTGCCAATATGATAAGGTTGTACACAGGGACAATAACTACCCCTGTTCCGCTCGAGCTTCTCTTTTACAGTAGCTCCAATAGGAACGACAGGATCCTTTTCGTCAGATTCATGTTTACTGAGATCCTCCGAGCGAACGGGCGGTGCATCGGAATCCTTCGAATCCTTTAGCAACGTGCGCTTTGCTGAAAGTCGCTCCTGTTCCTCGTGTAGCCGTTGGATAGAAGGTCTTACAGCTCGTCGAATAAGCACGCCCTCTAGTAGAGCGCCTGTTTCAGTAGAGTAATCGGTATCGGTATTCAGAACGAATTTGTCTTCGTCCTCGTCGTCGTCCGTTTCAGAATCCGAATCCACTTTCGACGGTAGCAACTGAGGGGAATGGGTCAAGTAAAGTTGAGATGGGGGAAGCACCTTGTTATGATGGTGGGATGGGGTTTGACTTTTCCGTCGAGTTTCCTGTTGAACGTGGATAAAGGTGTCTGAGCGCTGACGACGAACCGAGTCTGCATAATAAGAGCCGACAAAAGAAGACGTTCGTGATCGTGGTAATGACACAAAATCGCTGGAAGATGACGTTTTCCTCAAAGACAGTGAAGCGCTCGCCCTCAGATTTGGAACCTGAAGTGTGGATTCCATGGATGGCTAAAAGAACAAAAACAAACCGACAAAATGAGAAGAGCCAAATAACCAACGGACGTTGTCAAAGGGAGATTGAATAAACTCGACGCCTCAATGTCATTTGCCTATTTCAGGCATTGTTCAATCCATGAGTGGCCTGGATCCTCTGTGTCACCAGAAAAATGTGTCTTACCACTTTAAAGAGCAATTTCCGGACTCGGCCCATGGGTAACCCTAATCATTAAGGAATGGTCCGGTATCAAAATACAACGTATCTCGGCCTTTCACCGATCATCAAAAGTCTAACTGTAAGGGGAAGTCGACGTTGAAACCATATATCAGTCTGCAAAATTACCAACAATACATTGACGCATTGTGGGGATGCCCGTGTCAGACGACAAATTAACAAAGGCGTGGGACTATTTTACCAAAGGTTGGTTGTGTTGGTACGGTCGAGCTGTTGATACCATGTAGACCTTGTGCAGTAAAAGATCGAATATAGTAGCATTTTACATATAGATATACATCATGCTTTTAATGAGAACAGTAAAAAATAAAAGAAGATTATAGGAGTAGATAAGGTAATTAAAAAAACAAAAGAGACAAATACTAATGCAGATCATGTTATTCTAAGCCGTGTATCGGAGGACTGTGCCGAAGCAATAATCCCAAATCTTGGAGGTGATACCGTAACCATCTTCGTAGTTCTTGTAATGATGGGCCATATGGTATTTCTTCATCTCCCGGAAATGCAAACTGATTACTTTAGCATGATGGAGGTAATAATGGGTCATATCATACAAGATATAACCGAAGAAGCCACCGGCAATGACACCGTGGGCGACCATAGGAGGAAAGAGAAAATGACCGAGACTCACTAATGGGTAAGCAAGTACGCAAGCCAAGGCTGGCGGCATAACCAAACGAAGTCTATCATAAACAGTTATCAGGTAAATAACCACTGAATAAATGGTCAACATGCCGTCGATATAGAGTATTTACCTATCCATGGGCAAATAATGATGGAAGCCGTGCAATGTAAAATGCAATAAGAAAGCGATCTGGTGATCAGGTAGAAGGTCATCCAAGTGGAACAGGAAGCGATGCAGGACGTATTCGAGTAAGGTCCAGATAAGCACACCAAGGGCGAAAGACATGCCGGTCGCGACAGGCATTGAAAAGGCCAACGATTTCCACAAATGATAGCCAGTGTACGGTAACCAGATAATAGGGACCATATACCATGCTGTTTTACTCAGCGGTTCGAGCAAAGGATGACCAAAGAAAATGGCAGGCTTGGACAGATAGCGTGGCTTGTGGACCTGCTCCAGATAGAATTCCTTGGTAAATCTGGCTCGAAACATTTGTGGCACCAAAGCTTTTCGCAGATCCAAGAACTGGTTGCGCTTAATGTCCATGGTGACATCGGTTTCGGAGGGATGAAAGTCCTGTTGATGATACGTCTTACTTTCTTCTTCTTCCTCTAGCAATTGCATTCGACGCCGATGAAGCAAAGAGGCGCCCATTTCTTTGTCGGCTTTCAGCTTGTCAATGCTACCGATGCAATAATCCTCCAAAATTTCATAGGCGGCTTCGGAATGATCGTGTTCAAGCACATCTTTCATCACCGCAGTGACATCCTTGCCAGCATAATCCAAGATCAAATCATCTCCACCAGGATGATCGGCCATAAACTCCGTGACATCGTAGACTTTGTCGTTATAAATGACCCAGCAAGAGTCACACGTAGCATGCTTTGCTACTTCGGAAAGGGTATACACCTTTGACATTCTGTTGTTGGTTACGACGTTTTTGGTCCACTAAAAGAGAGAGGCGTAATTTTTTTGTCTTTTTTTTGTGGGAGACTCAATAATCCGGATGAAACTGTTCCGTCGAGCTTAAATCCATCCAATCATACAATGGCCCTTGACGCGGATATACAAAATGAGTGCGGGACACCGGCGTGTTCTGTGCAATAACAATGCAAAAAGAAAATCAGCTGTCAGACGATTCATTTTGACACGATCCTTTATGCTAGTAATACTTCATTTAATCATTCCGATATGCAAGTTGGCAGTAGTTAACGAAAATACTGGCTGTACAACTATTAAGAGCCACCAATATTCGTAGATTTGACGTGATAAGAAGTTACTGATCGACTGGTCTTCCAAAACTGACTGTTGGAGATGGTTATTATTTTACTTCTTTCTTCTATTGATTCAATAATAAGTATACACTATATATCTTAATGTTGCTGTCAAAGGAATAAGTCTCATGCATTGCTGCGTGAAAAAAAATTCCAACGTTCGGAATCTGCTTCGACATTTTGCAACGGTTCGATTGTGTGACCTGAGAAGCAGTATGTAATCGATTTCGAGAATTCGAAGCCTCAATTTCTACCTAACGAATGTAGATATGTAGTGTTGTTAAAGGTTGGAGATATGAGGGCTGAGGGAAACATAGGAGGGTAAAATCAATCTTCGGAAAATGGAGGAAGTGGGATGCTGGGGTACTGGGGTGTTGTAAATTAGGCTAACAGGACGTTATAAACACCCCCCCAACGGTTGGCGCAACAACAAAGAAAAAAAAAAGAGGGCAACCAATGGCAAATGACTCAACGTCTCCACCTTACTTTTGCTAAGTGCACACAGGCTTGTCGGACTGGTGAGATGGGAGGAGAGATGGTGCAAATGTTGCTTTGTTCAATAAAACGGTCTAGCAACCGATGTTACCCTTTAATTAGGTCGATACCACCATCATTCAAAACAATGGTTACACAAAAAATTATGGATGTCTCTGAGATTCATTCACTGCACCTAATCACTGACTTTCTCCATGTCACACATAAATTTTTTCATAGCCACTGCTTTTTCAAAGCAATTAAGAAAATAAAAGTTATTTTTTGGTATCTTTTATTTGTCGCCTTGGATTCTCTCTGTTTTTTCGTTTTACACGATTTCCGAAGCTGGTTTGAAATCTCCGCAATATTGACATTATCGCATTCAACATGAACCACGTCGATCGTCCCTGCGTTCATTGCACCAAACAATTGCGCCACAAGGAACAGACACGCAACCAATCAAGTGCTCATGTTCGCAAGCGGGGGGCCTTTCATTTGGTTCCTGTTCAAGGTACTGCAAAATAAAATAGTAATAGCCTTGGCCGTTGCTTAAAAGTATAATGCTATAGGACCCGTTTTCGAGAACGTTTCTGATGTTAAAATGGGCGATGATGAAGGCGAAAGTGTTGTCATCTCAGGTGATGTTATAAACACGACGGACCACAACGTCTTTGGTGTTTTAGCGGCGGACGATACCGGTAATATTCTCGACGCCGAAGACATCGTCGATACCGCCGAGGTGACCTCGTGGGAAGAATTCGGCGATGACGATGACTACTTCCAAAACAAAGAGATCATTTCGGATGGTGATGAATCCGTGACCGTCAACTCTACTGACTTGCGTTACTGGTCTGTTGCAATTTTTATTGTCTACTTCCAGCTTCGTTTCCTGTCAGAGACGGCAGCAGAGACGTTGATGCTATTCCCGAATGCCTTGTTCGAAACGGGGTCTCTCTCTCTTCGTTTGCCAAAAAAAATTTCGACACTTCGCATTCACGTTGGCATGTCAGCCAGAGATGCCGTTGTCAGATTCGTCGTTTGTCCGTCCTGTCACTGTACCACTCGGTCTGATCATTATCGACTTGAAGAATATGCCGATCCGACTGAACAGCTCCGTTGCAAACGCCGCGAATTTCCGCGTCGTCCTTCGTGTGGAAACGTACTTTTCAAACGTACAACCGGAAACCGTGTTGTTCCTATCAAAGAATACGCATATAATTCCGTCGTGAGCACTTTGGCAACTATGTTTCAACGTCCCAATTTTGAGACATCAATCAATGTCTGGAGACATCGTGCTGAAGCTTTGCACAATGCAGGTAGGAAATTCTTTCATCTATATTATTCATAAAATTTTCCATACTAATTCTTTCATGATGCAGATGAAGAGTACCATTTATACGATGTTTACGACGGATGCATGTGGAACGAACTTAATGATGCAGATGGCATTTTTTTCAATCAGGATCGTCGCTCACTTCTTCTCACGTTGAATGTTGACTGGTTCCAACCCTTTGATACTGGGCGCATGCATTCCGTTGGCGCCATTTACCTGGCAATTAACAATCTTCCTCGCACCGAAAGGTTCAAGCCTGAAAATGTGCTGTTGGTCGGCGTTATTCCAGGGAGTCACAAGCCCAAAAAAAATGCAATGAATCATTATTTGCGACCGCTCGTTGACGAACTGGAATCCCTTTACACTGGTGTCGCTCTCGGTGATGGACGGATCCGCGCAGCTCTGCTGATGATCGCTTGCGATATACCAGCAGCACGTAAAGTCTCTGGATTTACAGGTGTGTAATTTAATGAGTGCATTATTTACAGAAGCTCATACAATCCATTATTTATTAGGTATTGGCTCTTTTCGTGCGTGTTACAAATGTAACCGCCGATTTGATGCTTTGCCGGGCAATCATCTAAGACGAGACTTCACTGGCTTTGTTGATGTGGAGCAGTGGCCGCAACGCAATGGGCATGAAAACGTTCAATGTGCGGAGCGTTGGAGATCGGCGGTCACACTGGAAGAACGGCGGGTTATCGAAAGACAACATGGCATGCGATGCTCGGAGCTATACCGTCTACCTTACCTGGACCTTGTCCGATGCACCATTGTCGACCCCATGCACAATCTGTTCTCGGGCACTTCCAAGCGCAGTATCGACTTGTGGAAGACATTACGTGGCTCCAATGGCTTCTTTGTTCTGGGAGATAGAGAGTTTCGAGAAATGAGCACTCGGATGACCGAAACTCTGCTTCCAACTGGCTATGATTTACCTAGCGGAAAAATCAGGTCTGGTTGCAGTACGTTGACGTCAGACGAGTTGCGAACGTGGGTTTTCATTTCGCCAATTTTACTGAAGGAGAAGCTCGTTGGAGAGGATATGTCGATTTGGATGAAATTCGTGGCCCGCCATTCGACTGCTTTGCAATCCTTCAATCACCGTATCGCAACTGAATTCTGCTCACGAAACACTTCGCCAATTTTGCGAGTTGTATGAAGGCCGTTACAAATGCGAAGAAGTGACAGCGAACATGCATTTGCATATGCATCTCCGCGAGACGGTTCTGGACTTTGGCCCGGTGTACGCCTTTTGGTTGTTTGGGTTCGAGCGCCTGAATGGCTTCCTCAAGAGCTTCGCGGTCAACAGCAAGGATGGTTTCGAAGTTACCCTAATGCGTAAATTTATTGAACACTCTCACAGTATGTATACCAGTCCGTCTATTCAATTGCTGCTTTTTTTTTGAAAGCTAACCTTGCCCTTTAGTTGATTCACTGCACACCTTTTGCGAGCCTCTTGCAGCGTATCCTACTGCCCTTACTGTGCTAAGAACACTGGTACCGTCTTTGGACAAGTTGACTACCAGCTTCCACCCAGCAGTCGATTTCGTGGGCGCTTGCAATTTTATCAAGTATGCAGAAGCCATCTATGCAGATGATTATATTGTTGGCTACGAGTCTATCCCCTCTGCTGTTTGTCTTTCTGCTTTGAGCCACACTGTCACGATGAATCCCAGGCACTCTATGTGCCTCTACCCCCACTATGAGAAGTTCTATGAGGACATTCGGCCCCATGGCGACACTGACAATATGCGGTTGACGATGGTCTTGAACGCCATCAAGAAGTTTCATAGTGTGACGATCTCTGGGCAAGTCTACAAGAGTAAAGAGTCTGGCAGAACCGAAAGGGGACGCCCTATCCAGGCCTACTTTCGATCGTCTGGTGGTAACTTTGAACTGTGCCTAGGTGAAGTTCAATACTATTTCCGTCACAGTATCAAACAACTGACGGGGGCGAAGACCAAATAGATGATTTTGCTTTTGTGCGATGGTTTGAACCGGCTCATTTCCCTCGAAATTCGTTCAACGAGCTAGGAGTCTCGGTGTGGAAGAAGCAGTTTCAACCGTTGGACGATCGGTCTATCCTGCCGATCCGTCGCATTTACTTGTCGGTGGGAATTCATAGCTGGAAGAAAAAGCAAATGTGCCAGACAGGCACCCGTTCTCCAGGAATTTGTCCTTGTCCATAAGGACATCAAAAGATCAGTTTTGGCGCATCTGCCAGCAGAGCCCAAGCGACGAATAAAATTTCACCATATTCAATGCAATGCTGCGCTAGAAAATACCGCTGTTTAATTTGTTAGTAGGAGTCCATTTAGTAAGCATAAGAGATGGTGTTTTACCTTCTCTATTTTCGCGTAAAATCGATTATTTCCTCCTTAGGAATGAATTCCTCCGCTCCACTTGGGTTTCTTGATACCGAACAGGGCGGAACCAGTCTGCAATCATGCTGGATTTTCGTACAAGCGTGTGAAAGCCTTTGAGTATGATTATTTGCGTTTGAGAAGCTTGGAAGTCGGATGAGCTGGATGAATTGGATGAGCAGAATTTGTACACGCCAGCTCGAAAGACCGTTACTTTTCACGATAATAATCCCTGCTCAAGCTGACACACAGCGACGCACAATATCCCATAGTTTAGTTGTCCCCGCAGACGCTCTTATTTCCGCACCGAGAAAACCCTTACCTTTACCCTATCTGACTTCTTTTTTTCTATGTTGATCTAGACACTGTTTGTAAAAAGCTTGATGCATTAACACTTCGATTCTCGAATATACCGACTTTGCTATTTGAGTTTTTGATACTAATTGCTAGTTTAACATGGTTTGGGCTATAATGACATCGAATCGAATCAGTATACAACAAAAATATTCAGACCCAAAGAAAGTGGGTCACTTGCCTTTAAAAACAGAATGGCGTGCTTTAAGTTGACGCGAATGAAATGGATGGGGTCCAATAAGTGCTGCGTTGCGCATGAAACAAGTCATATTGCATTGGATCACGGCATTAATATATCAAAGTTCAGTCAAGATTCTCACCCAGGTTATGCCTTTATATACGCTAAAATCTACATAATTAAAATCTTTGGGAAATTAGCGGTTTTGTCAATCACATGATCTACACTAAGTTATCAGGACCTGTTAAACCTTTTTTTCATCTTTCAACCATGCCTCGCTGCCCACTTTCACGATAATAGGCGAAACAATCAGCAGCAAGATGCCGTTTGCACCAGTTGTGGTCAAACAGAGTATCGTCGTTTTTCGAATAAAAATGTGAGTAGAGCTCTTTTTGAAGAAAAGTGGTTGATGATACGACTGGCGTTCTTTCTGTAGCATCATTCAATTTGTTGTTTTTTTTGTCAGTTATACTATATATGTCCTTTCATTCTCTTTCAATTTTCAATGAATCGAATAATACATAAGCAGACGTGCTTCGATCTATGAATTCATGCATCAGTGGGGTGACTATTGTTTCATCCATGGAGAATCATATATTTTTGTCTTCAATTTTATCTTTCTTCTTTTGAGTTTCTCTCTCTCTTTCTGTTTGCTTGATAAACCCTCACTACCATTGTATCAAGATTCCATCCGCATCCATCATCCAGACCATTCTTATCCCGTGTATTTAAATCGACTAACATCCTCAAAAAGGTAAGCGTCGAGTGGTCTACCATCGATTTTGCTCCGGCAAAACAGACTTACCTCTCCTTTACTTCCATCCTTCTTCCAGCTTCCGGTTTCCGTTTTCTTTTCGCCTGACAAGTTCTGGATACTACAGTTGACTTTCTCTCGCCATCCATCCATCCATCCATCCATCTGGCGAAATCGGATGACGCCAAAGGCCATCGTCGGTGGTGTGCTCTTTTTAATCGGCAACGCTTACGTGTCCTCTTCATGTTCCTCTCCTTTGGATTGCTTCTCATCATATGGTATTCGAGTTGTCTTCCCGATTATTGTATTTTGTATTTTATATTTCATGTACATATTCTTTTCGCAGTCTTTTCCTCTTTTTTTTCCCACAGGGTTTTCTAGGAGGTTTTTACTGACGCGACCATTGTTTTTTTATCATCATGTACTTTATTTCTTTTTCTTTCTTTTTATTCGGGGGTTTCTCGATATCTGGAATCCAACTCGAAATTACCGTCACTTCTGGCCACGTCAATATTTTTTCGCCTGCTCAAGCTGACACCACTGATCCATCGCTTAACTGTCCCTGGAAGCAATTTTATTTCCCGCATCGAAGAAGAAGCTTACCTGGCGGTCCGTATTCATCGTTTTTTTTTTCCGGTACGCCATCTGGTTCGAAGGCAAGTCCAATTTCTTTTCCTTTGCTATGATGTAATGAACGTATACTAATTCAAAATTTTTTCAATATCATATAATCCAAGTCATGTCAAGCGATCAATGGCTATCGAAAACTCAAATAACAAAGGTAAAATATCTTGACGAAAATTTGAATCAATCGAAGAGCTTACTAACTCATTTTTTTTAAATACCCAACATACCCACAAATCTTTCTAGATCTATCATAGCCTGGGCGGGATGGAATTGAGGGGGGGAACCAGTGCTGCCCTGCGCGTGTTCAGAAACAAATCACGTTGCAACGTATGCCATAAGGTTGCCATTAATATACCGAAGTTCCGTCAAGAGTTCTCGCCCAGGTTATGCCGTGTATGCGTTAGGCTTTATGTCTGACGAAAGTCGCTCAATGTAAGAGGGCGGCATCCATTGCACAGCGGGTGTACGGCTAGTTAGTTATGAAACGTCGCTCAATGTAAGAGATAACCTCCAGTGGCAGACGGCTTCCAGAAATTGATGCACAGCTTGTTAACTCTTAGATTCAAATATGATACTCATTGACGCCCCAATTGGGAACTGTGCAATCAACTGATGTTGTCTTCTCTGGTGAACCTTCCACTGGCCGAATTCCAAAGAGGCTTTTGTTTTCGAATGCTGTTAATTTATTTTGACTCTTCTATTGTCAACATAACATATGACCCTTCAACATTATTTCAAGTTGAATCTATCGGATATTTCCGAGTGAGCATAATAATATGAAGCGAACATATGAATGATCGTATTTCCTAGTAATGAGGATAAAGATAAATAGGTACAAGTATGTTATCGAATGTATGAAAAAGATAAAAATGCCTCATAAATACAAAAAAAAAAGTTGGAACCTGTATGGTTCAGTCAATGAGCCTTATGGCAATAGTTACAAAAAGATGGGCTTATGTGCATTAAGCAGGTGAAAGAATAAGGAGGGACGTCTAATGCCAAGTGCTCCTTGTATGCAATGTCAACATGAAGTTTTAAATTATGAATGATTCACGTGTATTTTGGCATGCCGGCGTAGGTTACTGACGACAGAAAATCGTCGCCCGCAATTTTCCACCATACATTTGTACGGTTTCTAAATAAGAAGCAAAAAGAATCTTTAGCAATTGCTCTTGTAATGAAATTTATTAGCATATAATTTACCTCTCCTGTATGACTATGCATGTGGGTTGCTAGTGAGCTTGGTCGAGTGAAGCGCTTTACGCAAATAGTGCATTTGTATCTTCTCGGCGTCGCCGTTACCACTTTGGACTCAACATTAGAGAGTCGACTAGAACATTCAGGGAATGATAATGCACCGGCGTTATTCGCATAATACGGATAACCGCTCATCGATAGATAAGGATGCTGGTTTCCTGGATCAGTTGTTTCAGAGCTGTGATAGGATTTCTCATATGAAGAATAAGGTGTAATGGGTGATACGGCGCACGGATACATCATGGTCGTCGTGGAATGTTTTTGCGGTATCGCGAGTTGACGTTCCGGTGGTGATGGAAAACAATTGATAGTATTTGTGAGAGACGACACCGGTGCCTCTTGTCGTGGACGTTGTGAGGATGGGTTGCAATTCGGTGCACAGCAGGGTAATGGTAAAGTCGAATAACAGAGAGGGTCGCTTTCAGTCCATCGTCGAGATGGTTGAGAGTAGTTGTCGGTACGCTCTGTATCAGAAAAAGCGAGTTCGCCCGATGGGTATTTGGCTACGCTTCGCCAATGCTCATCCAGTTGCAAAGACGTACAATCTGTAGGTGGCGTTGGAAGGGGAATCCGACCTCCTTGCCCTGCCATAAATAAGTGGGGATAAGCATCATAAAAGGAATCGGGAAGTGGCGAAAGGAGGTCATCCCTCTTGAAAGTCGATTTGACCGGATCTGCAGAATCCGGAAATAATCCCGGACGTGATGCAATATTTATTATATCGTCATTATCATTGATCAAGGCTCCAATCATCGAATTTGGATTATGTTGATAGCCTTCGAGTTTGGTGTATGCTTCTTCCAAATTAGGTCTGCTGCTGCTGGTATAAGTTGTGCCATTACTGCTGGTGATGCTGCTAGCGATACTGTACGTCGGTGATTCTGCCTGGTATTTAACGAGGTCCGGAGTGTAAATGCGCTGTATCTCTTCTGAAATGGTGGGATAAAAGGTAATCGGTCGATCAAAGTCGTCACTCATTGTTTGATTTGTTTCAAAAGGTAGTATATTTTTCTTTTTCAAGGAAGAGGGTGTAGAAAGAGAGGAAAAAACGAATTCTGATACGAATTCTGAAGCTCCCTTTTTAAAGATTGAAAAAAGACCAAAAACAGAGGAAAATCTAGGAGAGGGAAAAAGTTAGGGACAAAGAACTTTCATAGGAAAGTTTTGATTATTTGTGGCAATTTGGTGTTCGTGTTCTTGTCGATAGCACATACAACAGGAAAAGGAACAGCATACGAGAAATGGAAAGTGATGCGTGCGTGTTTATGCGTACATGTATGCGGGTATATATGTGTATTTGTGCATCGTGTGCAGTGCTGCGTGGCTCGATTGACAAATTTGGTAGACTAACTTATGTCGTCCTTTTACCTATGAAACTGTTGTTCATATAAATATCTACAGCAATTGGAGTAGTTGAGACGCATTTCCACCCATTGTACCAGACATGCTTAGACTTTCAAGTAGAATAGGAATCCTTTTCCTGAAAATTTTGCAGAGGAAACTATGTACACCGCATCTATAGTAAGCAAACAGTCGGTTTTGCCTGCTATAGTTCTCCTTGAACAAGGACGGCCAATCACGGAATTGTATATGTTCGAGGCATTGAGTCCTTCTGATGCTTGTTTTAGCTTTACACTTGCCAATTACACACATCCAAGGGATAACTATCAAGGGGCTATGGAGTAAGGAGTTTTGCAAAACTTGACACTGGTGTATAGGCGCATGATGCCAGTTATTACTCGACATTCGTTTGGTATGAGATGATAATACATAGTACTATTAGCAGTATACTGTAAAAAAAACCCCAATCTTCTCCTCGATATAATTACTGAACAATGCTCAAGATGCATGTAGAAAAACACTTAGGGAACAGTAAGATAATCTATGTATTTTCTAAAAAGTTCTGGATTCAACTATAGACATTCACAAAGCGCCAGTGTTCAGTAAAGGTCCGGTTCCGTGATGAAAAGGGCGGTATTGTGGGCATTCGTCGGCAAGAAAATGGCGTTTGATGTATCACAGTGGACCTTGAGTTTTTTTTTTTTCTTCTTTTTTTTGTAAGGAGTCAGGAGCGCATATCTTTCTTTCTTACTTTTTCTCCAGTGATGGCCGTTGAAGAGATCTCTGCTTTTATCATATTTAAAAAGCAGTCTCAAACACCATCTCGATTCCGGTAAAAAAAAAAAAAAAAAAAAAAAAAAAATTCGAATACGCGACAAACCCTTCCAACAGCGTTGACACCAGAAGATCAGATCATGTCTACTGATCCCAGCGGGAAACGGCCAATACAGGAGCCAATTGTTCTGACAGGTCGCGAAAAGCGCAGAGGTCGGTATCCTTATTGCCATTGCACACTGGTTTACTTTACCTGACCCATACTATAGCCATGAATCGTGACAAACGAAAGATCAACACTGGACGCAGTCCATCAGGTCAGCAGACTAAATACTCTATTGTGCGTCCTTTCACGACTCGGAATGACTGAATTGGCTTCCATGGCCTTTGTAGCGGAAGGTTCACCTGCAGTTGGACAGCCGATGACACCGTCTTCTGTAGCCTCAGCCAGGCTAAGGGAAATTATTGGTTTGCAGTCGTCGATCCGGAAAGCAAGGTACATGGCGATATTGTTCGTCTCTCTTCGAGTTCAACTCTCAACACATATTCACTTTAGTTTCGCGTTAAATACCCTATCCTTTCAATCGTTACCCCGAGGATTGCGACGTCGAGCAGCCAGCCATAACGTTAAACGACTTCCTCTACGATTGCGAGATAAAGCTCGACAAGAAGTAACATCACTTTCATCTCATGCTCACTTTCACACGAAATATAACGTCTTATTTCTTGTTTATTCACAAAGTTTTCCAAGACACCTCCAGCACCTAAAAAACGTGTACGAATCACGCGAAAACGCAAACCCAAATCACTGGTGCAGGAATTTTTGCGACGACAAAGTATGTCCGCCAATGAAAACGCTAAATGATCACTTTTTCCTAATGATTTGTCAAACCAGGCAAAAAAAGATGGTTGGAAACCCACATGTGGCATACAAAACGCATGAAGATGGTGGATATATGGGGTTATCGGTTGGTAATATTCTTTGGTGAAGTAAAAGGAATGACACCCTGCGTTCTTTTTTTTCTGACGGTTATTATATTTGTTACTCAGGCGAGACGGCCGAACATCAAATCTGCACGCACAATGTACCGATCCTTTAAGCACCTCACTGTCCTTCGGGATACCTCTTTTTACGGAGTGTTACAAGTGAATGGCTTAATGCATGATATCAAGCTGGTGTTCGACAGTCTCACAGATATTTCAGTTCCATCAATCGGTAGTGCAAGGTGGGAACCAAAAATTCGAAAACCTTGGATGGATCGTTTCGTCTCTAAGATAAGATATAATAGATATCATAGGGGACAACGCATGGGACATACCTGTCTTTATGAACAGTACGGCTATCCGTCACGATTTATTTGCCCTGTGAGCTATTTGTGGCGACCGGTCAAGAGCGCGGATGACACTCAAATGCTTTGGCTTTGGATCCACCCGTCGTCCTTCAGTCAAGCATTGCAAATTATTGAAAACGCGGTGTCCAATCTTGAAAATAGACTCGTGAAAGGTAAAATTTGGTGGATGAGCTGAGGAGTCTTTGAAAGTTTACTTTGAGCTCATGCATATTCATTATCAGAGGTGCAAGTGGTCGATCAAAGGGATAATTTACTGCGATTCGAACTGAGCGGGCCTCGTTCGACCGCACTGCTACAGTCAGTTTTGGCTCCTGTCGAGGAGAGCCAACATGCACAGGCTGCAGGGATGACGTCGAGCAATGGTCAGCTATGGAGAAATATTAAAAATTTACGGTCGTCAGGTTCACTACCTCCTGGTGTAGTCATCGGTTTGACAGTACAGGATCCGCGGATCAGGTATGGAATATACAATGAAAAACATTCATTCAATAAAAATACCAAAATTTTGTCTGATGCGCGCATCATTTTAGGTTTCCACAAAAAGTGCCGCCGCGCTCCAACCACATCCCACCTGCAGATGCTGTGCGTATTAACAACATCCTCCAAAATTGGCCTAATGATGTTGCTCAATCTGACATCTGGGACGAGCGCACAAGGACGAAACTGTATGAAGAGAAAACAACAGAACATACATTGAATGAGCGACGGAAACAGGTGAAATATTATATCAGACATATTATGCGCAAGTCAGTCTAATCTGATGATCCGTATGTTTTTAGGTGCCGTTGTTAGGACTAAAACCTGAGTTCACTCCAGACGATAATCAAGTTCCTATATTACTCATACAAAAAGGCGGCTGCGACAATGAGAGCCGTGAATCAAATTCAGTGACTGCCGCCAACACCGAGTATACCGAAGGATGGATTATCATCTTACCTCGTGGATGGGGTCTGCCGTTCTGGAAATCGCTCGTTTTTGCTGGAGCAAGAGTGGCCGGATTCGATGATGATCGTGCCATGCTGTTTGAAAGCGGTCGCCCATGCTTTCCGTTCGACTACCCGGGCAACCAAGCCTTTGATGACATGTGGAAACAATATAAGGACGAAGCCGAAGCTGCCTGGAAAAGAAAACCGCCGGCCCATCGTATAAACTATGAAAAATTGGACTTCAAATCCCCTTTTGCGCCCGACTTTGCATCTTTAGTTTCCAAGGAAACGAGCGATATGATGGATGTCGATACTGCGTGTAATCAAGAACATTCGAAAACACCATCCAATTTCTGGCTTCTTCAAGGAAGCAGTATGATATCCAAGGCACTGGCAAGTGAAACGATAGAAGAAGCGCAATCGGCATTGGCATCCTTTATTCGCAAACAGTGCGATAAACGAAAAGTCCCGAATAGCGATGATACCTTCAGTTTGCACAATGCTTTGATCAAGGTCTCTGTACAGAATGTAGGATCCGGAAAGCCTATAGCCAATGCTCTCATTTATGCTATCGAAGAACAATCTATTTACGAGCAGTATGTGAAAGAAGAGTCATCTAAAGCGTCAAACCAGCTCAACGACGAGCCAGTCAAGGTGAGATTATCCAAGTTGTCTCCAAACAATATTCAGCATGCTTATCACGGCAAAATAGTCCACGAGTGATTCGTTATCGTGTACAGCGATCGGATGCTTGACAAATGGTGGATATTCGCTGATGAGTGCGTGTGGCAGCGGTATTGGTGCATGCACTGTTGCCGGAGTCCACAGACTGCGTCAACTGGATGAAAGGTACATACACGTTAAAATGGTTTGCAATAAACCATCTCTAACTTGCTATTTGAACTTTGTAGATATCACCGGGAAGAAAAGATGCTGGTGCTTGTCCGAAACCCCAATACGACGGAATGTAAATTAGCCCAGTTGCACATCTTAAATTAATGTCTTTGAAGCGCTTGACTCATATGAACCAGGAACGGTTTACCATGATCAACACGCCTCGCTATTTTATGGAAAGTGGTAGCCCTGCCCACTTACAACAGAAACATGGAACAGCTACTCTAAGCCTTGACCAAATCCAGTCAATAAACTGAGCTCAAGTTGAGGTCTTCCCCTGGATGGTGCTGTCTGCAGAATTAAATAATCATATACCGCCTACACCCATGTTTCTCTCAAGTCAAGTTTTATAGTTTTTTGATGATTATGTTTGCCGAATTTCTGTACAATCGACCATGTTTAGCAATAACTTCCCAGTTTTCTGAAGCGTTCGTAATGCAAGCAGATTAGTGTCTTCTCCATATGCTACCTTCAATAAAGCTCTCAAACTCAATATTGTGATGCTTACTCATTTGTCAAGAAACAACGGTTGTTCCAACCTCCTTCAACACTGCCCACCATTTGTAGTTAACTTTGATGGGCAGTCGTTATCAGTACCGGCGGTTCAACTAAAACACGAGTTATAAACTCTCTGATGGTCTCAAAAATAATAACGCTTCGGAACGAGTACGGTCATCGAGGCAAATCGTAGGCCGAAATTCCAATGCGGACAAAGTAAGTTATTTATTCTATCTCCGCTGCCTGTGGAACGCCCTTCAGAACGCTTTCTTACCTGGTTGATTTAGAATTCCCTAATTTTTTTTTACCGTTTCTGCTTGACTTGACTATGGTGAATCTTTCCTTATACTCCATCAAGGCAGTCATTTTACTGGATTCCGAAGGAAATCGCGTGCTAGCCAAATATTATGGCTCAGAGCACGCAAGTCTGAAAGAACAGAAGGCTTTCGAAAAGGGATTGTTCGATAAAACTAAACGAGCACAGGGTAACTTTCCCAACATCAGTTAACATCCACAGTTTTATTGACAGTACATTTTCGGACGCAGGGGAAGTTATTCTATATGATAATCAAGTCGTGCTTTACCGATCGAATATCGACATCTTCTTTTACGTGATTGGTAGCATGGAAGAAAACGAACTAATTCTACTCAGCATGTTCAACGCATTCTACGATGCGGTCTCCACGTTGTTAAGGTGCAGTCTAGTTGATGGGTAGCGATGGGACAAATGTTGACAATTGTCTGTATAATAGATATCAAGTGGAAAAACGATCCGTGATGGACAATTTGGATTTAGTCGTGCTTTGTCTTGACGAGACAGTCGATGGCGGGTAAGTACCTCATGTTGCGCTTGGAAGAAAGACACAAAGAGTCTCAACGATTGTCATGTTATTAGCATCATCTTGGAAACAGACGCAAACGCAATCGTTAGCCGGGTATCAAAACCACGCTTAGATACAGTCGATATTCCGTTTGGCGAACAAACACTGCTGCAAGCATACCAAACCGCTAGGGAAAGAATCGCCAGTCAGTTGTTGAGATGAACTCTCGAAATCCTATACGTTTCATCACGGTTATCCCGATGGTCAGACCTCTTTGAAAGTATTTGCGTCGCTTAATCACGTGTAAGAGAAAAAAATAAACGAGAAAAAAAAAACCAAGAGCCAGAATTCTCATGGAAAACGGATAACGGAGCCCTCCTAAGAGCTGCATCGACCTTGATAAACTTGGAAAATCAAAATGAGATGGGACATGGATTGGTTTATTCAGTAGCTAGTTCATCCACAGTTATTGTAAGACTTGGAAGTGACAGTTGTTTGTTATCGCTTGGATGTCGGATTGGCTGGAAGGTTTGGCTCAAACTACAGTTTGGTTTCCCCTGATATGAACGACGGTTACAAAACTTGAATTTGCTTTTTTATAATCCAAGAAACAACCAAGAAATCACACCTTGCTCGGCGTTTAGATACCTTTCAGCTGGCTATCATACTTATGAATCTATCGAGAAGCTGGTGTACGATCATCGCTGTATATCGGATCTCGGTGATGTTGTTTAACGCTAGTAACGACCGAAATGAGCAGGCAGGAACGCTTCTTTGGCTCACACTGTATCTCTTCAAGGCGAATATGTTTCTGCAAGTAGATCGAAACCATGACATTGTCATATTTTAATCAAAATTGATGCAAGTAAAAGGTCATCAATATCGGTAGCGTGACTGGTATACCTATTTCGCTTCCGCCCATCGTTGTGCGCAAGCTCTATCTTTCTGCTCATGGACGGTACTTCTCCTCCAAATGGATACATGAATAATCGTACACTACGCTAATTCGATCCAAGAAATAAAATATCCTTACGCAGCAGAATGAATTGTTGTCTGCTTTGACTAGTTTTTCAGAAGCTTGGTTTTTTTTTCTACATTGCGCAAACGAAAAATCGCATCCACTAACGTGTCAAGACTTGCCCTAGATCAACGCCAACAAATGTAAAGGAAAATCATACTTCAAATGCAGAGCAACTGCCGTGGATGAAGTGGATAACGTTCGAAAAGGGTAATTAACTTAGCATCTCGCAAAAGTGCATTGAAGTTGAGCCGCTCAGCTCCCCATCTTCACGCCTCGCCCGTTAGTCTCTTTCTGGACATATACTGAACACATGCGTAAAATACATCTTCCCAAAGATGATAAAATAAAGTATTTATTTTCCCCTATCCTTAAGATCTCCTCTGCGTCTAGTCCCCAGTGAACTATATGACCCAGCAAAAAAATTAAGTACAAAAAAAAAGCGGCAAATGTCGTATCCTTTTTTGGTATTTCCTAAAACGTTCACGGCAACACTTACGTTTTTGGTAATGACGCTTTGATCACCTTCAAGCAAAGGTTTCCTTTATCGAACAGCTCGGCCGAAAGGCTGAGCATTCAGAACCAAAATACCCTGCCAAGCCGTACTACGAAATTATTATAGATTAACCCAAAAACATATAAATACCCCCTCGATCAAAACGAATAAAGATCATCAATTATCTATCCTCCAATTCTAGTTTATTCCTTCATCTATCGTCCGTGGAACCAGTATCCGGAATAGATTCAGCAAACCCCGAAAACGACATTTGGTAGCGGCTGAAAAGGTTAAAATTTTCAGCACATAAAGTTATACAGTCAAGGCGCATTCCCCCGTAACGGACCGCAAGAAGTTTTGGATTAAATAATTGACAAGTTAAAGCGCATTTCCCTCCAGGAACCGCAAGAAGACCCGAGTGAACTAGATATGAGCGACAAGACCAACCAGACCAACCAGACCAATGCTATGGTCACGATTATGGAATCGCTGCAGCACATTATGCAACAACAGAAGAAGCAACAAGAACAGATCCAACAAGCACAGGGCTCTTGGCAGCTACCCCGAGGTGTGACGCTGGAGAAACCCGAATCTTTCGCCGGTGTTCGTACCGCTGCGGTGGTAGAAGGATGGCTCTATTCGGTCAATAAATACGCTGACCTGAGCGGCATGACCGAAGACCAGCAGCTTACGTACGCAACCACTCTACTCAAGGGAGATGCTGCGACATGGTGGCGACATGTCGAATTGAGCCAAGAAGTACCACGAACATGGGCTGATTTTCGAGGTGCAGTGATACGCGAGTTCAAGCCGCGTAATTCAGAAGAAATTGCACGCCAACAATTAACCACCCTCCGACAATTTGGATCCATTACCGATTATATTCGCGCTTTCCGCACCGTGATGTTGGAATTACCGAACATGAACGACAGCGATGCCCGATTCACTTTCATCCAAGGTTTACACCCCGATGCCCGCCTACAAGTCTTGTACAAGGAGCCAACCACCTTGGCCGATGCCTACCGAATCGCCGAACACCTCGAAACAGTCCACGCCATTGCAAATGGTTACCGCCCCAACGAACCCGTGGTGAACCCCAACTGGCTATCCCAACCCAATCGATCTCACTGGGAGAACAGCAATGTGACACCTATGGACCTTGATGCCATCACACGCACTTGGAAGAAGAGTTCTCGCCCACAACAAAGATCGCCATCTCAAGTCCGGACGAAAGGTGCGTGCCATTGGTGTGGTCGCTCAGGACACTACCGACGTTATTGCCGCGATCGATTGGAAGCCATTCGAAAAATGGATGAAGAACACGAAAAGACGAAGAAGCAGGATTTTTATCCAACACAACTGTGAAGGGAGGTCAGTTGTGTTCCGTAGAAGAGAAATCCTCCCAAGAGGCAAGCGTTAGTCCAGAATATAGTAATTCTGATGCCAATAAAGATGAAGACGATTCACTCTATTTTGATGCGGCAGAATGGATTATACATGAAGATGATGCATACCTGGTCGACATATATACCGCAGTTGAAACTGAACTTCCGTTGTATAAAGTGACTGTCGGTCCTCAAGAATTCCTGGCGATGATCGACACTGGCGCAAGCGAAAACTATATCAGTTCAAGAGTGGCTAATCACGCTTATCGACGATGCCCTATCACTCCTAGACATGTGGAAACAGCAGGGGGAGATGTGAAGGACATCACCGAACGAGCCGAGTTGATCCTTGACATTGGTGGCTTTCGTGACAAGGTCCAAGCTAACGTCTTCGATACCAAGTTTGATTTAATCCTGGGACGCACCTGGCTCAAACGCGTCATTCCCTCGCCCGACTTCAACACTGACAGATGGTATATATCTCAAGGCTCTCAAACCTATTGTATTGAACCCGTACGAGACAAAAGCATGACCCCTCAGCTACACTATTTGGTGTCCGCCAAGCAAGTCGACAAGCTCCTAAAACGACGGGAGGCGGAATGCTATTTAGTACATATCGGTACGAAGGACAAGATCCGTTCGTTCGACCTTGACAAGGACTGGCAGGACCTTATCCTTCAGTTCGAAGATATTTTCCGCGATGATCTACCTGGCCTACCCCCAGAACGAGGAGTACAGCATGTTATAGCTACTGAAGACGCCGCACCTGTAAACCGACCGCCTTACAAGATGAGCCCGCTTGAGTTACAAGAACTGAAGAAGCAAATCGGAGAACTGCTCGCCCTCGGATTAATCCAACCTAGTTCCTCGCCTTGGGGTGCCCCAGTGCTTTTTGTCAAGAAGAAAGACGGTTCGATGCGAATGTGCATCGACTATCGAGCGCTCAACAAAGTGACAGTCCGTAACAAGCATCCTCTGCCGCGAATTGACGAATGCCTTGAACAACTCCGTGGCGCAGCGTATTTCTCAAGTCTCGACCTGAAAAGTGGTTATCACCAAGTCCGCATCCAACCTGATGATGTCCCGAAAACTGCATTCAACACCCGATACGGTCAATATGAGTTCTTGGTACTACCATTCGGTCTCACAAACGCGCCACCTACCTTCCAACGGCTCATGAACACAGTCCTTGGCGACTGCCTTGACAAGTTCGCGCTGGTATATCTCGACGACATTTTGATCTACAGCAAGACCGAAGAAGAACATAAACACCACGTCAAACATGTTTTGGAACGACTACGAGAAGCGAAGCTTATTGCCAACCTCAAGAAATGCGAGTTTAACAAACGTGAATTGACTTTTGTGGGATTCAACGTATCCGGCGCCGGCATCCTTCCAGCTCCCCAAAAAGTGAAAGCGATCAAAGATTGGCCGATACCAAGCAACGTTCAAGAGGTCCGTCAGTTCATTGGGCTTGCCCAACACTACCGACGATTTATACCTGGATTCGCGGCTATAGCTGCTCCTTTGACGGATCTGACTCGTGGTACCGGGGCAAAACGCCGCCCAATCACCTGGACCGACGAATGTGATGACAGTTTCAAACTGATCAAGGAGAAAATGACTGCTGCCCCTGTACTCCGTAGTCCAGATATGGACAAGCCTTTCCGTATTGAAACAGATGCATCCGACTTCGGTGTAGGTGCCGTACTTTTACAAGAGAGCGACGACAACATATGGCACCCGTTAGCGTACGAATCGAAGAAGCTGTCTTCTACGGAACGAGCATATCCTGCACAAGAGCGAGAACTCCTGGGTATTCTACACGCGCTTCGAACATGGCGCTGCCTCATTGATGGCCGTGAATATACTGTTTATACCGATCACTTACCATTGCGATATTTCCGAACACAACTGAAACCCACTCCTCGTCTCATACGCTGGATGGCCGAACTAGAACTGTATGATCCCGATATCCAATATAAGCCGGGTCGCGAGAACTGTGTACCAGACCTTTTATCACGACGAGATGGCCCCGAAACCGTTGCCGCTGAGGAAACACTTGAACCGGAGTTCTTATACAGCATGCCCTCTACAGAATTACCATATGATTGGCCTCGCTACTACAACAGACCCGAATCCACCTGGCCAGAAGATATCCGCGAACATCTCACGAAGCACAAAGACTACTTTGAAGCTCAAGGAGACAATGTATTTCGAAAGGTCAAGGTGGATGGTAAGACCAAGCTCGTACGATATGCCATGTTTAGCCGCCGCGCCGATTTGGTTGAAAATGTTCACAAGGGTTTTGGACACGCTGGAAATCTCACGGTATACGATATTTTGAAGAAACGTTGGTGGTGGCCCAAGATGAAAGACGATATTCACGAATGGTTGTCCAAATGCCCTCAGTGCCAGCTCGCTGCACCTGCAGATCGAAACAAACATTATGGCCCCATGCAACCCCTGGATGTGCCGCCAGCTTTTTCCCGTTGGCACCTTGATTTCATTGGTGAACTTCCCCGAACTGCTCAAGGCAACCGATGGATTCTAGTCGCAGTTGACTATTCGACAAACTGGCCCATCGCTCGCGCAGTCCCCGATGCTACCGGTCAAGCCATCGCTCAATTCATCTATGAAGAAATCGTCATGCGTTTTGGGTGCCCCGATGAAATATTGACTGACCGTGGTGCCAATTTTATGTCTAATGTCCTGTATGAATACATCAAGAAGATCAAGTCTCACCACAAGTTTACGTCTGCCTTCCACCCTCGAACAAACGGTAAATGCGAACGACTTAACGGCGTCATCAAACAAATGCTTCGCAAATACGTCAATGGCGCAATCACCACTTGGGACGAATATTTACCGACAGTACTTTTCTCATGCCGAATTCGAAAGCATCGTACCACTCAGTTCAGCCCATTCTATCTTACCTACGGTCGCGAACCTCGACTACCTGGCGATGCCATCGCCCCATTTGTTCATGGACGACTAGCCGAGGACCCGCAGACGATAGCCGATGATAGTCTTTCATTCCTTCGAGAGCTCCGCAAGGCACGAAACCAGGCGGAATCCCGTATGATCGCCGTCAGTCAAGCTGACAAAGCCAAATGGGACGCCGTCATGCATCCACGCAAGTATGGTCTTGGTGAAGCAGTGCTCTTACGACACGAGAACCCTTACAGTTTGGAATTCAATTGGATGGGCCCCTACCTCGTTATCGATTGCAACCTCGACAAAGACATCTACAAAATCCGCGCCTTGGATGGAACAACCTATCGCTCTTGGGTGCACACCGATCGCCTAAAACCCGCCAAATCCGATGACTTTCAACAACCATGGTACAATCCCACTCAGGCCCGCGCCCAATGGAATCAAGCTCCCGCTCCTGCTACTTCACCCATTACTTCTACTACTGACAACGTTGCTCGAGGACGATCAACAGTTTAAGGGGGGGATGATGTCGTATCCTTTTTTGGTATTTCCTAAAACGTTCACGGCAACACTTACGTTTTTGGTAATGACGCTTTGATCACCTTCAAGCAAAGGTTTCCTTTATCGAACAGCTCGGCCGAAAGGCTGAGCATTCAGAACCAAAATACCCTGCCAAGCCGTACTACGAAATTATTATAGATTAACCCAAAAACATATAAATACCCCCTCGATCAAAACGAATAAAGGTCATCAATTATCTATCCTCCAATTCTAGTTTATTCCTTCATCTATCGTCCGTGGAACCAGTATCCGGAATAGTGTCGTGGCTGAAGCGGATAACGTCCGAAAATGGTAACCAGCTTAGCATCTTGCTAAGTACAACCATCCTTTTATCAAAGTTTTAGCCGCTCAGCCATTATCCTCTTTAAGAACATAGACCGAATAAGCACATATAAATATCTCTTATAATTGACAAAAATAAAGCGTTACCTTTCCTATCCCTAATCCTCTTGTTTCCCACTCTGGTGATCTTGCCGGTATATCAGATCCGAGTGAAGTACGACAACTGGTAGCGGCTGTTTATGAGTTCCATCCCGTTAAACCTTGAAGATATCTCTCTGCTGACCGAAGAAGACAAAAACAAATTTGAAATCGAAGAACGTGTGCAAAAGTTATTACCGCCTGAATTATTTGAAGAATACAAGAAATACCGAAGCTGCAAGCACATACCCTCTGAAGCCAGACTTAAATCCACACCGTCGAGAGAAAAGCACTGGCAAAAACTTGCAACCAATCTTGCCCGCAAATTTGAAGAAACTTACACTGGAAAGATGATATCTAGTGATACATCAGCCACACCTGCTGCGTCCGTTACACCTGTAACACCTGCCGGACTTACTCCCCATTTTGATATCCCACCTGGCCTCCGTATTCCTCCTCCAGAAACGTACAATGGCGAACGCACCAAAAGCGTTATTGACAACTGGCTTCTTGCTGTCTCCCGTTATTTGGAATTCTACGCGGTTCCAAAAGAACGATGGATAACCGTTGCTGTGACACTCCTCCGAGGACGAGCTCTCACTTGGTGGAATCGACTTGACATCGATCACCGTGAGCCACGGACATGGGAAGACTTTAAGGCTCGACTCTCTGCCGAATTCTGTCCGGCTTACTCTCACCGCGCCGCCCGTAACCGTCTACGAGAACTCAAGCAATACGGCACAATCACCGAGTATGTTGACGCATTCGAAGACATTCGTCTGGAGTTGCCCAACATGACTGACGACGAGGCCATCGACCGGTTTATCTCTGGATTGCGAAACCCTGTTGCTGCCCATGTTCTGGAAGCCGACCCAATCGACTTTACCGAAGCCGTACGTGTTGCCCTCGCCTATGAAAGTGGTCGCCGCCTTGGCTATGGTGTTTCCTCTCATGCTTCGTCGACTCCAGAATATTTACGACACGAGGGCGTTGCTCCTATGGATCTCAGTACGATTGTCGCTGCTACGGTTGCCCAACTGAATGCATTGAACCACCCTAGCCAGTCTCGTCACCGACAATTGCCTTCGCCCTCCCGTTCTGCGGCTCCTCGTTCGTCCTCTTCTCGTGCCGTTCAATGTTACTGGTGTCGCCAAACTGGGCATTACCAACGCAACTGTCGCGAACGCGCCCGCGCCCATAAAGAGCTTGATGAACGACATCGTCGTGAGATGTCTGCCCGCCTAAATAGTATTGAAAATATCAAGGACGAAATAAAAGATTCTGATGATCTCGCTTATTCCAATGTCTCTCCTCCCGAGTGCCCAACCATCTCGCCTGATTCTGATTTCTTCCAAGAGTTGAACGCTGCTTCCCCTGGTCGTCTTCCTCTGTATGACTTCGTCATCCAAGGTCAACACTTTCGAGCGCTGATCGATAGCGGCGCTAGTACCAATTACATTAGTCCCCGTGTGGCCGATCTTGCGTCCTCAGTTACACATGAAACCCATGGTCAGGTCGTCGAAACAGCTAATGGTCAGCATGCCCCAATTAAAGGATCTGCCCACATCTCAGGAACGATTGGTGATTTTACTACCGGTTTTGACGCGCTCATTTTCGATTCGAAGTTCGATATCATTCTTGGTGATGCATGGTTGGTGGCTAACAAACCCATCCCCGACTGGCCAAACCATGTGTGGACCATTAACAACGACTCTCAATCGTTTATTATCCGCCCTATCAGCAGCACTTCCTCGACTGATGATGTCAACTTTCTCCTGTCCGCCAAACAAGTCGCGAAGCTCCTTGCCAACGATGACGCCCGCTGTTACCTGGTACATCTCCAAGCTAATGCTGCCGAAGAGGTGAAGAATCCTGAGTGGGTCATCAAGCTGACTTCCGAATTTGCTGAGATATTCCATGACGATATCACCGATTTGCCCCCCGACCGCGATGTTCAACATGTCATTGACACCGAAGATGCCACGCCCGTAAACCGCACACCTTACAAGATGAGTCCTCTGGAACTGGACGAGCTCCAACGCCAACTCAAAGAATTACTGAAAAAGGGACATATACAGCCAAGCTCGTCTCCGTGGGGTGCACCCGTCCTCTTTGTGAAGAAAAAGAATGGTGAGATGCGCATGTGCATCGATTATCGCGCACTGAACAAAGTTACCGTCCGAAACAACTATCCACTCCCACGTATCGATGAATGCCTAGACCGCCTCCGTGATGCCCGTTACTTTACCTCCCTTGATCTCAAGTCTGGATATCACCAAGTACGAATCAAACCCGAGGATGTTCCAAAAACCGCTTTTAATACTCGATACGGTCAGTACGAATTCCTGGTATTGCCCTTTGGTCTCACCAACGCTCCGCCAACGTTCCAACGCCTTATGAATTCGGTATTGAAAGATTATTTGGACAAGTTCGCCATGGTATATTTGGACGACATCTTGATATTCAGCAAATCCCTTGAAGAACACCAAGAACATGTACACGCCGTTCTGAACAAGCTCCGTGAAGCCCAACTGGTTGTCAATCCCAAGAAATGCCACTTTGCCCAGACCGAACTATGCTTTCTAGGGTACGATATCTCCAGCGAGGGTATACTGCCGTCGAAAGAGAAAATCAAAGCTGTGCAGAATTGGCCGGTCCCTACTAACGTCCAAGAGGTACGCCAATTTATTGGCCTAGCCCAACACTACCGTCGCTTCATTCCTGGTTTTGCGAGCATTGCCGCCCCGATCACCGACCTCACTCGAGGCAATGGTCCCAAACAACGTGCTATCACCTGGACGCAGGAATGCCAGCACAGCTTCGATCTCCTCAAAAGTAAACTCGTCGAAGCGCCGGTTCTAAAGTCTCCTAATATGACAAAGCCGTTCCGAATTGAAACCGACGCATCCGATTATGGTCTTGGTGCCGTTCTGTTACAAGAAGACGACTCCGGAGAATGGCACCCAATTGCCTTCGAATCCAAGAAACTTTCCAGAACCGAAAGATCCTATCCAGCTCAAGAACGAGAGTTGCTTGGTGTCCTTCATGCCCTTCGTACCTGGCGTTGTTTTATCGATAGCCGTGAACGAAATTATGTAGTATACGTTGACCATTTATCCCTGAAATCGCTGCGAACTCAGAAGAACCCGACTCCTCGCCTAGTCCGCTATCTTAATGAACTCGAATCCTATGATCCCGATATTCAGTACAAACCTGGCGCCGAAAATACCGTCCCTGATTTACTCTCCCGTGTTGATGGCCCCTCATGCGAGCCTGAACCTTTCGAAATCGAGCCGAAGTATCTCTACAGTATCGATGAACCTGAAGAACCCCACATCGATCCCCGTAACGATTGGCCCCGCTGGTATGTGAAAGACCCGGAAACCTGGCCCGCCGAAATCAACGCAAAACTCAAGAAGTACCGTGACCATTTCGTCATCCGTGATAACATGATTTTCTACCGCCCGCAGAAGGATCACCCTAAAGAACTTCGATACCTTCGCTTCGTCCGTCGCGCCGATTTAATCCAAGATTATCACAAAGGCTTTGGGCACACTGGAACTGCAACCATGTACGACCTGATGAAGACCCGTTGGTGGTGGCCCGGAATGCGCGACGATATCCAAGCCTGGACCAAAACTTGTCCGTCGTGCCAATTAGCTGCCAACCAAGATCGTAATATTCACAAGGCCCCCATGCACAATTTGGAAGTTCCCGCCGCCTTCTCCCGCTGGCATCTGGATTTCATCGGTGAACTACCAACGACAAGCAATGGTAACCGGTGGATACTCGTTGCTGTCGATTATTCTACGAACTGGCCAATTGCTCGTGCGGTACCCGAGGCCACTGGCGCTGCCATTGTCCAATTCATTTATGAAGAAATAGTCCTTCGTTTTGGCTGTCCTGACGAAATTCTGACCGATCGCGGCCCCAACTTCATGTCTCAAGTGGTATCCAGATATATTCGCATGCTTCGTACTCATCACACTTTGACTTCAGCATTCCACCCCCGCACAAACGGCAAATGCGAACGGTTCAATCAAACGTTGAAGAAGATGTTGAAGAAGTACATCAACGGTGATGTTTGTTCCTGGGATATCCACCTGAATACTGCTCTGTGGGCTTGCCGGATCCGTAAACACCGCACTACCGGGTACAGCCCTTTTTATTTGACTTACGGCCGCCATCCTAAAATTCCTGGTGATGTTGCCTCTCCTTGGATTCAAGTTTCTGCCACCGAACCCGCCCCAGAACAATTAGCTGATGACGCATACACTTACCTCCGAAAGCTACGCGAAGCTCGAGATACAGCCGAATGGCGAATGCAACGAAACGCTGAAGCTGACAAACGCCGCTGGGACGAAGTTATGCGCACAGAAACCCAAACGTTCGATATCGGTGACCTCGTCCTTCTACGCCATGAAAACAAAAAGGGTCTTGAGCCTTCTTGGATGGGTCCATATACAATCATCGGCCGTAATCTCGACAACGATATCTATCAGATCCACGAAGTCAACGGAAAAGAATACGCCTCTTGGGTTCATACCGATCGATTGCGTCCTGCATATGCCACCGAGGAAACTCGCCGACAAGCCTGGTATATCCCACGCATTGCCCGTGCCCTGCCTTCTCCCAGCCCGTAAATGTTCTCTTCCGATAAATTTTTTCTCTCTACCCGTGCCGCACTTCTCTTCTCTCTTCCCTGGTTGTTCCCTAGTTGCTCGAGGTCGATCAACGTTCTAAGGAGGGAGTAATGTCGTGGCTGAAGCGGATAACGTCCGAAAATGGTAACCAGCTTAGCATCTTGCTAAGTACAACCATCCTTTTATCAAAGTTTTAGCCGCTCAGCCATTATCCTCTTTAAGAACATAGACCGAATAAGCACATATAAATGTCAGATTTGAGTACTCCTTTAGAGTTCAGTTTAAATCTGTAGTTTTTGTTCATTCTTTATTTCTACCATAACATGGTCATATTTATATTTTCTATCAAGATCATTTTTATGTCTACAATCTTCAGGAAGGTTCTCGTCAACTTCCTGCACGGTTTTCTATTATTCCGAAACATAACCAATCAAGAAGTATTGCGGACCACTTTAATGCTAAACGGATTCGGTCTATATTTCTTCCGTTTTCCAGGCAATACCTTTGGTATGCCTCGTTCATCCATTGGTCCTTCATACCTTCTCGAAGGTTCCTCCAGACATCGATCTGCGGACGAGCCAATGCGCTGTCTTCCGTATTTGCTAAACTTTGGTATAGCAAATCTAATCGGCGCAAAAGAAGAACCGGCGTAACTGACAATACCCCCCCTCTTGCCTGAAGTCCGTCCTCGGGCTTCGTTATCGAAAGAGGCATCCGAGTCAGAAAGGTGATACTGGTCAGGAGGTGGCACGGTAGAAAGATCCATAGGGGCATCGATGGGTTCGTCCAGCGTAGGATCTTGTTCCAACGGTTCATCCAATGAGGGTGCTATCTCGGTATCGTAAGGAGCCATTTCTTTGATGGGTTCTGTCGTCTGCAGTGGAACTTCGTTAATTGCCGTGGGTTCAACGGTGTCAACTTCGCACATAGCGGGGACATCTTCAAGTTCGGTTGAAACCACGTCGTCAGTGATGTCGGGGTCGTTCATTAAGTCCAAAGCGGGTTCATAATCCGAGCGGTCATGTTCGTTAGGGTCAATCGACTGAGACATTGGGGACATCGGGTCTGTCGATATTTCAGTGTCGTCGAGATCTTCATCACAGATTGTATCCTCTTGATCGATTGTTGCGTCGGGTGAATCGATAACTTCGTCAACCATAGAATTTTCGGAGTCATTCGGCAGGGCAGGTGTTTCGACGGCATCTTCAACCATGGGGTTTTCGGGAGCAACGATTTCTTGCGCATCGTGAGTGTTGGGCTCGTTCACGATGGCGTCAACCTTTTCGTGAAAGTCGTTAGATGGCGGCAAATCGCGTAATGCACCAGCAGGCCATTGGGAACGGGACGTTCGCACATCGAACCAGGGTCGCGTTTCGAGTAACTGTTCGACTGTGTTTGCTTGCTTCAGGCGATCGACATGTATCCAATCAGGTCGAACCACGCCATCGAGACTTTCCAATAAATAGACATCGTTGTCGTCGTTCTTGCGTCGTACACGATAAGGTCCTTCCCATGAAAATTCCAATCCAACTTTCTGTTCCACACGCAACAAGACTAAGTCACCAATTTCGAACGTAATGGGCTTAACCGTAGCATCCCATCGAACTTTGTCACGTTCGGCTTGCAACTTCAGTTGTGTTTCGGCGTCTTGACGGGCTGATTCTAGCTTGTCCAGCTCTTCAGAAGGTCTGTTCGGGTCCACAGGAACATCAGGTTCAGCTAGATAAGGTCGTAATGGGTCACCAGGGAGCACAGGTTCTCGACCGTACACCAAGTAGAATGGGCTATGTCCAGTAGTAGCGTGTTTACGAACACGTAAGGCCCATACGGCTGCGTCCAAGTGTTGATCCCATTCATGAATTCGTTCACGCAAGTACTTGATGAGCATCGACTTCAGGGTTCCATTCAAGCGTTCGACTTTTCCGTTCGTTCGAGGATGATAAGCCGACGTAAATCGATGCGTTGCCTTGATTCGTTTCGTGTATCGCTGCAAGATTTGGGACATAAAGGCAGCACCACGATCCGAGAGAATCTCCTTGGGGCAACCAAAGCGCATGACGATTTCTTCGTACAAAAAGTCTGCTACCGCTGCTGCAGACGCCACTGGGACAGCTCGAGCAATTGGCCAATTCGTCAAATAATCCACGGCAACAATGATCCAACGATTGCCTTGACGAGTCGTAGGTAATTGACCAATGAAATCCAGATGCCATCGTCCAAACGGTTCCGGGACGTTAAGAGGATGCATCGGCGCTTTGCGAACAGATCTTTGAGGTTTACCGGCTAGTTGACACTCTTGACACTGCTGTAACCATTCTTCGATTTCCTTCTTCATCTGGGGCCACCATACACGGGGTTGTAATACGTGTAACATGGTTGATAATCCGGCATGTCCAACGGAATGGTGATAACGAGCAAGCAGGTCGGCACGTTCAATGTAAGGAACAAATCGGGTCCAGTGTTCATCGTTTCGGTGGTAGATTACGTCGTCCTTGATCATAAACGTATCGCGATTTTCCTTCAGCTGTTCTCGTACGGACTCAGGAATGGCTTCTTCGGCGTACATGTAATAAAGAGGCCAATCTGTATCATGCACCACAGGCATCACCGTGTCCATTAAGTATAAGTATTCGGGCACTACGGGCTTCTCATCATGGTCATCGTCAGGGTCTTGAACGATCCGAGAGAGTGCATCCGGTACTACTTGTTGTTTGCCTGGTCGATACTGAATATCGGGGTCGTACAGTTCCAGCTCGTTAATCCAGCGTACCAGCCTAGGGGTCGGAGTTTTCTGCGAACGTAGGTACCGAAGTGGCAAATGATCCGTGTATACCACATACTTGGTACCGTCCAAAAAACATCGCCACGTGCGCAAAGCATGAAGGATAGCAAATAATTCCCTTTCTTGAGCAGGATAATTTTGCTCAGTCTTGCTAAACTTCTTGCTCTCATAGGCGATCGGATGTTCCAAACCATCGTCGTCATCTTGAACCAGTACAGCACCACAAGCGAAATCTGAAGCGTCTGTATACACCTTGTACGGACGATCGAGTCGAGGAGCAACCAACACAGGAGCAGAGGCTAACCGTGTCTTCAATTCTTCGAAAGCAGCTTGACATTTCGGCGGCCAAACGATCTTTCGGCGTTTCGGTCCAGCACCTTGCGTGAGGTCGGTCAATGGTGCGGCGATGTGGGCGTAATCCTTGATAAATCGGCGGTAATAACTTGCCAATCCAAGGAACTGTCGCACCTCCTGGACATTGGTGGGAGTGGGCCAAGTTTGCAGCTTCGCAATCTTCTTGTTATCCGGCAGGATACCGTTCTTAGTCACTCGAAATCCAACGAACACCAATTCGTCGACACCAAATTCGCATTTGTCCGGGTTCAGAAACAGCTTGTGTTCACGCAATTTTTCCAACACCATGTGCAAGTGCTTCTTGTGTTCTTCCTCGTTACGGCTGTACACCAGAATATCGTCGAGATAAACCAACACGAATCGATCGATATATTCTCCGAGAATTCGATTCATCATTGCTTGAAACGTTGGTGGAGCGTTCGTCAAACCAAAAGGTAACACCTTGAACTGATACTGTCCATATCGAGTGTTAAACGCAGTTTTCGGTCGATCCTCGTCACGTAATCGTACTTGATGATATCCGCTTTTGAGATCCAAAGAAGAGAAAATACGTGCGCCAGCCAAGCGATCCAAACATTCGTCAATTCGTGGCAATGGAGAAGTGTTTCGAACCGTCAGTTTGTTCAAAGCTCGATAGTCAACACACATACGCATGCTACCATCCTTCTTTCGTACGAACAATACTGGAGCACCCCACGGTGACTTGCTGGGTTCGATCAAGCCTTTGTCCAATAACGCCTTGATCTGTCGCTGAAGTTCATCTAGTTCACGCGGACTCATCTTGAAGGGGTTTTTCGATACGGGTGTTGCGTCGCCGACGTTGATCACATGCTGTACGTCGCGTTCTGGAGGCAAACCAGGTAACTCGTCTGAGAATAGGTCTTCGTATCCCTCGATCCACTTAGCAGCTTTCTTCGATAAATCGGACATCACCTTGATGTCGTTCTCGCTGTTGACCAACAACAGGGCTACTTCTTCTCGCTGCTTGATCGACTTGACCACTTGCCTCGGGCAACACACAAAATTCAGTTCGTCATCGTCCGTTCGTTCGTTAGGGGAGAGCACCATCTCGCCCTTTGCCGTCTGGATCCGCCATGTTTTCGTCTTCCAGTCTACGGACGGGTTAACCGTTTCAAGCCAATCCATGCCCAAAATGAGATCGAATCGACTGGGAATCACCAATGCCTCGATGTGATCTTCTTTCTCGACTTGTCCAAAGGAGAAAGGCACCTTGACCACCGTATCCACCATGATCGTCTTGTTACCAGCAGACTTAACTGGCAGAGCGCATTTCAACTTGCGTTGCGGCAAACCTTTTGCCAGACGTTTGGATACATAGTTCGCTGAGGCTCCCGAGTCGATAATAACTTGCATAGATTCTCCGGCGATATAACCTTTATATGTCGGCAAACCAATTGCACCACGTCCTTCGTTGGCCAAATGCTGTAATTCTTCCAAATGGTCGCGTTCCTTTTGCCAACGGTCGCGAGTTTCCTTGTCCTGGTACCACTTGAAAGGGGAAGAAGCTTTCGATTTCTTGACACCACCGCCCTGCTTCTTCCCAGCACCCTGATCCTTGCTTCCAGGACCTAGTTCCGGTAGAGGGGTGGTTACATCTTCTTTGCGCAATACGGCCCCCTCTTGACCTATTGCGCGTTGACTTTTAAAGCAGCTTTGGCCGCTTTAACCACTGGGCAATCCTTCACGAGGTGACCTTCCTGGTCACAGGCATAGCACTTCGGGGTCTTGACGTGCTTCTTGCCGTTGGGACGTCGTTGTCTCCTGGGACGATCCAATTCATGCAAGTCCAGATCCATCGGTTCGGGTCCATTGAACCGACGTTGAGCTTGCTGGGGACGGAATACGGGACGGAAATTACCACGGCGAGCATCTTCGTAGTCCATAGCCAACTCGATGGCACGATCCAGAGTCTCCGGTCTATAAGTGTACACATATTCCTGGATCGGAATACGTAAACCACGAGTGAAGCGGTCCAAAGCTTCCGCTTCCGAGACATCACCAGCGATCGCTCTCAAGTCCTGGAACTCTTCGGCATAACGTTGCACGGAACCAGTTTGTCGTAGGTTGTGCAACTTTCCACGGACTTGTCGGTACACACCAGTTGGGACAAAGTAGTGCCGAATGGCATCGCATAAATCTTCCCAGTTATCGATCGTATCGTCACCACTAGTCTGCTTGTGACGTCGCCACCACATCTTCGCCTTGTCTTCGAGGAGCATAACAGCAAAGTTGAACCGCTGTTCCTCCGGCATTTTTGTAAAGGTGAAGTATTGGTCGACATCATCGATCCAGTTTTCCACAACGACGGGGTCCTTGGCACCTCGGAACTTCGCAGGCAGAGGAACCTTGACTTCTGCACCTTGGGTCTGCTTTCCGGCGTTTTCTTCCTTCTTCTTCTCGCGTTCCAGAAGGTAAGCCAAAGCTTCGGTGAGAGTCTTCATTTGTGCGTCCATAGTTCCGGTTTCGTCGTAATAGTAATTGGGCTCAGGTCGGGTTTCTTTTCAGCCGCTACCAGTTGTCAGATTTGAGTACTCCTTTAGAGTTCAGTTTAAATCTGTAGTTTTTGTTCATTCTTTATTTCTACCATAACATGGTCATATTTATATTTTCTATCAAGATCATTTTTATGTCTACAATCTTCAGGAAGGTTCTCGTCAACTTCCTGCACGGTTTTCTATTATTCCGAAACATAACCAATCAAGAAGTATTGCGGACCACTTTAATGCTAAACGGATTCGGTCTATATTTCTTCCGTTTTCCAGGCAATACCTTTGGTATGCCTCGTTCATCCATTGGTCCTTCATACCTTCTCGAAGGTTCCTCCAGACATCGATCTGCGGACGAGCCAATGCGCTGTCTTCCGTATTTGCTAAACTTTGGTATAGCAAATCTAATCGGCGCAAAAGAAGAACCGGCGTAACTGACATAAATATCTCTTATAATTGACAAAAATAAAGCGTTACCTTTCCTATCCCTAATCCTCTTGTTTCCCACTCTGGTGATCTTGCCGGTATATCAGATCCGAGTGAAGTACGACAATAGATTCAGCAAACCCCGAAAACGACACAAAAAAAAACGACGTTTGACATGCAAGCGTCAAAAGCAACGCTCCCGGGTGGGCTTGAACCACCAACCTCCTGATTAACAGTCAGACGCGCTAGCCAATTGCGCCACAGGAGCTCCGCTGATAAAAAAATTTGCATGTTTTATACAGTCACAAGAATCACGTGATTTGGGTATCATTGTGATTGGCTGGACGTTGTCCAAAATGCTGAAGGAGACTAAACGCAACTCAAAAGCCCTCACAGCTTGGTAGACGATGAAAGGTACAACGGTTCAGTTTTTTCTAGGTTCTGCGAAGCTGAAATCAGCATTAGCTATGTTCTTCAAGCGCTGGTCTTATTTAATAGCTAATGTTATAAGATATTTGAGAAAACAAAAATCAAATTTTTGCTGGGCTCTTGGACCTCAATCTATATAGAGACATCCCAACTGACCAAGCCTCCCACGAGCACGTCTTAGTGTCTTTTTATTGTAATGGCTGCTGTAGCATTGATGAACGGATCGACCCCTCAGCATAAGTTGTTTGCTTGAAGCTATATTATGCAGTTTCTATCAGCATTATCTTAACATGACTGTTGTGGTCCCAGATAGTGTAAGCATTCTCTCTTATTAGCCTCCAGCCTAGAAAGTGCCAACCCTACTTGGCCGTTCAAAGAATTCGGCCTGTAAAGACCTGATTGCGCTTTTATCATGGCGTCGACTACACGATTTCGTCTCCCATCGCACAAAGACACCCATCACCCGCTCCATATCAGGCTGGACAATCTGGGTGTTGAAAAATTAGAAGTTCCTAGCGCGGACTCTCTGATTTCGAAACAGGTTGAAGTGAATAAAAAATGATTCAAGGTTCCATGTGTCGGTCGTCACAATCAAATAATATGATACGTAATGACAAACCCTGTGTTCTTCGAATCAGCGTATATTCCATCTGCTCTACAGACAATATAGACAGAAAACTTCGCTATCGCCCCCGAATAAAATATATTTTTGTATGGTTGAACATTATGTTCAAAAGTTTAACGGTATAATGAACTGTATTTCTTGAATATCGCTTTCACTTCCGTTGATCTCTCACGTAGAGGTGCAGTTGCGAATGCGGTCACAATATTCTCGGGCTGCTCGGTCCATCTGAAAAGAGGAATTTCATGCTCTACTAGAGCATCAGCAAGCTTTTCAAGCGAAGCAGCATTTTTGGTCTACAGTTTTATCAGTAATGTGATCAGTGGAAAATGCAGAGAGACTATTAGAATACTCACTTCAAGGACCACTTTTCTCATGTTATGAATATCTTTCAGATACTCTTTTGTGTTGTCATCATCCTTCGTCTGCTGCAATATGGCCGTAGCTGCGTGACAAGCTTGTGTTATGACACTTTGGTTTTACTTTAGTCAACAAAAAGACAAACGGGACAAAACGGACAACGCGCCATTTACCTTCCAGTGGGCCATTGCAAGCTCTGTAAAGGTACTTAGCACGAATTTCAAAACGTAAATCTCGAGTATTTACCTTGGCCAAGTCTTTACGGACAACAATGAACATGCATAATGGTTCTGCTGCAATTGCTGTAGCCATGACAGTTATTGAAGAAAAGCTGGAATTTCTGTAGCCTTGCCTTCCCAAATTTTTTTGATCCACGCTGGTGACTGCTCGCATTACAGTCGATCTTTGGTCCTTTCCTTTGATGATAATGCGAGTATGGCTTTCTGGAGGTTAGGTTCACATAAACTGCAGCTGACCAGGCGTGCAGTGAAGGTTAGAGCTAACTATCCACTTTTTTTTTACGTTTCGTTACTGTTTTTGCAAAGGTGCTTAGGCCTAAGCATACTCTCTACTTATTACAGCAGCTGTTGGTTTTAGTACCACCTGTGGCTACGTATTTTTTTTTTATTTCCGGTGAATGGAGAGTATTGGAATGAGACTGGATCATTATTTCATGATATGCTTGCACTTTATGCTTCTTCTGCTTATCAGAAGAATCACGTGCACTGGTCAAGCCCTACGGAATCTCATATGCAAACTCCGTTATTCGCTGCTTCGTTGTTCCCTTCCTTGTCTGCTGATTGAAAGCGACCGATCTCTCTGAATTATCTATACATATGCAAGAACAAAAAGATAACCCAACCTCAGCCAACAGCTCGACCGCTGTACAAGGAAAGGCTGCCAATAGTGCTAATCAGCGTGATGCTGGTAATCTGTACGTTTGTGCTTCGATGATCAGCAAGTGTACCATGTCGCCATCACTGACAATTCTTGGTTACTCAGGTTCTATAAGCGATTGGTGACAGAACGCAATAAGACCTTAAGTGAACTACAAAATACCCATACAGCATTACATAAGAATATGTCCCGTATCGCCAATACAGAGAGTAACACGAAAGCTGTCATGGTGAGCCTCGAGGACGAAAAAAAATTGTTTTCAAAAAGTTGCGACAATCATTGATGCAACAACATAGGCCTTTTCGTTACTGGGGGATCTGATTGACGAATGTATATACGACGTCCTTTTCGAAGTCCATCGAGATATCAAATCTGCCAATGCCGTATGTCAGATCTGTCAAACAAAGTTCGTATTCTCCTGGCCAAAAAAAAAAAAAAAAGGAAAAAATCATGATTGGACACTGCAGCTAACCGCATACGCATTAGATGTCGCTCTTATGGTAGATTGATTATATGTATATCCATGTTATGCTCTTTATTCTCAAACTATCCTTTATAGCGACGCAATCAGGCACCGATATCTTTGGCAACAGCTATAGTGTAAATAATCTTCCGTTCTATGAGTGTGTTCATTGTCACAAATCGATTGCCTCCTCAAGATATGCCCCGCATTTGGAAAAATGCCTTGGATTGTCTGGGAGACAATCCAGTCGTGTAGCAAATAGAAGGTAAGTTACACGGAAGTAATGCACAACAACAGAATTTTCATATTTGCAGAATGGGAACCACGTCTCCGTCGCTGTCGTCGGATGACAACAGTGCTAGTGAAACAGTCGAAATCATAGAAAGAAAGAAGAAAAAGGCACCTTCAGTAAGTATAATTATTCCAAAATGCATCTTTATTTGTAGGTTTGATATATACCTTTTTTTCGCTCTTTTTTAGTCACTGGGAAACGGATTGTCAAGGGTGAAGAAACTGAAAAATTTGGGAAACGAATAAGTTCCCTTTTTTTTTTTTATCGACGCACTGTACCATAAAATAAATATCATTTGCCATGCATTGAAGCAAATTTCATTATTCTTCATAATGATTTGCCTCTTTTAGCGAACAAAAGCAAATGCACTCAATGCACTGGGTAACCGTAACTTATAAAGCTTACTCCATAGCTTCTTGTCGCAGCATTGCTATTGCCTCGCTATTATCTCGTTCTCATTATTTTTATCTGTGAAACGATCTTGCAATGAGACAATGTACCATATGCATGCCTCTTCTGTTTTTGATTGCGGTATTGCCGTATGTGGCGGGATATTGCATCTACAATAACCATACGGATGACACGTATATTTGGATCCGCCAAATTAAAGGCGCTGGTAGTACCTTCGAGCGGTGAGTTGAAATGAATGACGGCTACATCGTACTATATTTGACATTCATACTTTCTCAGGCGATTTAAGCGGGAACGGCTACATCGAAATGAGAAGGCTTGCTGTCCCTACACTGTGTCGGATTGTCAAGTGAACCGTGATAGAGATGCCCTTGTAGTTTTCGCTGTAAGTAATCGATAAGAAACAAATCCCAGGCCAATTTTTGAAATCAATACATTGCCAATTATTAGATGAGGCAAAAGTTTCCTCAAGCCGATGGCGAGTTCTTTGAAATCAATGTACCAGCCGGTGGCTCGATTGTATTTGCGGGCAACTACTACAACCCAACAATCCATGCGTACGACCCATCTGGAGAACCTTTCAAATTCGAATTTCTGTATAATCCAAATGACAGAAAGTATCAATAATCATGCCCGTGATACAATGCAAATAAAGAGCTTCGCCGTGCGACTGTCAAATCTAGCGATACCCTCAACATACAGAAAACATCGGAAGATTCTCAGCGCAATAATATCTCCATACATGACGCTTTTGTTTGTTATGCTTGACGAATATGATAACCGTGTGACGTGACGGATATTTGCCAACCACACTTTGTCATCGATTCCCCTTTTTTATCTTAGATAAATATCGTGTGATTGACCTTTCGGATAATGATTGAATCTGTTTGCAATCTCTCTTGGTAATCATTACTATCTGAGCCCATTTCATTTGCTTCACGTTGTTTTCAGTTGAGCTCAACTTGAATGAGCAACTCCATCCAAATAGCATGAGGTTTAGCTGCATTCATTAAGGACCGAAAAACGGTCTACCCGGCGCTTTTACCTTCAGAGAATCATTGCAGCCTACACAGATGGGTTTTAACCCCTCCCCACCCGTTTCATTCATGTTCGATTGTCCGGTATATCATAAAGCGTGTCGTTTGGTTATACACCTGTCTCCCTATGGCAGTAAGAGTAAATGCTCCCAAGGCCGTACAGTTTGGAGCCAATAGCGCATAGACTCTTGGAAGATTTATGTGCCTGAGGTAACTATCGCTTTAATTACCAAATCATCTTATTATATGCCCGTTGCTAACCAATGGGGCATGCGAGCGGTGGAACCAAACGTTGGCGCAAACGATGTCGGAACTTATCTGTGATTGAGAAAAGGAAAAAAAGAACCGGGAGGAATAAGAAACGATGGTGCGGCTCCGCTTTGCCGTTAAGAGATACCTAACAAGCCGTACACCCGCTGTGCAATGGATGCCGCCTGCCACCGGAGGTCGCCCTCTTACATTGAGCGACTTTCGTCAGACAAAAAGCCTAACGCATACACGGCATAACCTGGGCGAGAACTCTTGACGGAACTTCGGTATATTAATGACAACCTTATGGCATACGTTGCAACGTGATTTGTTTCTGAACACGCGCAGGGCAGCACTGGTTCCCCCCTCAGTTCCATCCCGCCCAGGCTATGATAGATCTAGAAAGATGTGTGGGTATGTTGGGTATTTAAAAAAATGAGTTAGTAAGCTCTTTGATTGATTCAAATTTTCGTCAAGATATTTTACCTTTGTTATTTGAGTTTGCAATAGCCATTGATTGCTTGACATGACTTGGATTATATGACATTGAAAATTTTTTGAATTAGTATACGTTCATTATACATCATAGCAAAGGAAAAGAAATTGGACTTGCCTTTGAACCAAATGGTGAACCGGACAAAAAAAAAGATGATACGGACCGCCAGGTAAGCTTCTTCTTCGATGCGGAAAATAAAATTGCTTCCAGGGACAGTTAAGCGATGGATCGGTGGTGTCAGCTTGAGCAGGCAAAAAATATTGACGTGGCCAGAAGTGACGGTAACTTCGAGTTGGATTCCAGATATCGAGAGTCCCCCGAATGAAAAGAAAGAAAAACAAATAAAGTACATGATGATAAAAAAAAACAATGGTCGCGTCAGTAAAAACCTCATAAAAAACCCTGTGGGAAAAAAAGAGGAAAGACTGCGAAAAGAATATGTACATGAAATATAAAATAGAAAATACAATAATTGGGAAGACACCTCGAATACGATATCATGAGAAGCAATCCAAAGAAGAGGAACATGAAGAGGACGCGTAAGCGTTTTCCGATGAAAAAGATTGTCACACCACCGACGATGGCATCCGGTTTCGCCAGATGGATGGATGGATGGCGAGAGAAAGTCAAGTTGTAGTATCCAAAACTTGTCAGGCGAAAAGAAAATGGAGAAATCCGGAAGGTAAAAGAAGAGATGGAAAATAAGAGAAGTAAGTCTATTTTGCCGGAGCAAAATCGATGGTAGACCACTCGACGCTTACCTTTTTGAGGATGGTAGTCGATTTAACCAAGTTAGATACACGGGATAAGAATGGTCTGGATGATGGATGCGGATGGGATCTTGATACAATGATACCTAGAGTTTTCCAGGTAAACAGAAAGAGAGAGAAGACCAAAATATATGATTTCCCATGGATGAAACAATAGTCACCCTTCTGATGCATGAATTCATAGATCGAAGCACGTCTGCTCCATGTATCATTCGATTACTGAAGAGAATGAAAGGGCATATACAGTATAACTGACAAATAAAAACAAATTAAATGATGCTACAGAAGAACGCCAGTCGTATCATCAACCACTTTTCTTCAAAAAGAGCTTACTCACATTTTTATTCGAAAGACGACGATACTCTGTTTAACCACAACTGGCGCAAACGGCATCTTGCTGCCCACTTTCACGATAATAGGCGAAACAATCAGCAGCAAGATGCCGTTTGCGCCAGTTGTGGTTAAACAGAGTATCGTCGTCTTTCGAATAAAAATGTGAGTAAGCTCTTTTTGAAGAAAAGTGGTTGATGATACGACTGGCGTTCTTCTGTAGCATCATTTAATTTGTTTTTATTTGTCAGTTATACTGTATATGCCCTTTCATTCTCTTCAGTAATCGAATGATACATGGAGCAGATATGCTTCGATCTGTGTAGCTCATCATTCATGCATCAGTGAGGTGACTATTGTTTCATCCATGGAAAATCACATATTTTTGTCCGAATTTTTTCTTCTTCTTTAGTTTTGCATCTCTTCTGTTTGCCTGGAAATCCCTCACTATCATTGCATCCATCATCCATCATCCAGACTATGGCGTGTATCTGATCCGGTCGATTCGATTATTATGAAAAAAGGTACCTTTTGTGTGATACGACTATCCGTTTTTCGACAAGAAAAAATTTACCTGTTCTTTTTCTCTATTCTTTCTTTAGCTTTTGGTTTTCTCTCCGGTTTTCTTTTGCCTGGCAAGCCATTCAAGCCATCCATCCCTCCAAAACCTTTCTACTTTGTTCGGGCACCAGATTGTGGCCAATCCGGGTTTTGTCGTCAAAGGACATCTTCGGTCGTGTGGCTCTCTTTCTCATCGGGAAACGCTGACGCGTCCTCCTCATGTTGCCCTCATTTGGATTCCTACTCTTGATATCGTCTTTCATGTAAGTATTCTTTTCGCAGTCTTCCCTCTTTTTTTCGCCACAGGGTTTTTTGTGAGATTTTTACTGACGCAAGTTTTATTTTCTTTTATTTTTACTCGGGAAAACTATCGATATCTGGCCTCCAGCTCGAAATTACCGGCACTTCTGACCACATCAATATCTTGGCCCTGCTCAAGCTGACACCACCGCCCCAAAAATATTCCGCCGCTTAACTGTTTCTGCAAGCAATTTTCTTTTCCGCATCGAAGAAGAAGCTTACGTGTGGTCCGTATACATATTTTCTTTCGGCACAATGTTTGATTTAAAGGTAAACCAACCGCAAATGTTCCACTTTTTGGCCCATGTGGTTGACCTGATCATCATTCTTGCATTGGCAGAGTGACTATTGTTTCATCCATGGGAACTCATTCATTTTGTCTTCAATTTTTTCTTTTTCCTTTGGTTTTCTCCCTCTTTCCGTTTACCTGAAAAGCCCTCACTATCATTGCATCCTCACCCGCATCCACATCCATCATCCATCATCCAGACTATGGTGTATCCGGCGTCTATCTGTAACCGGTCAAGTCGAGTATTATCAAAAAGGTACCTTTTGTGTGATGTGACTATTCGTTTTTCGACAAGAAAAAACTCACGTTCTTTTTTCTCTACCCCTTCTTTAGCTTTTGGTTTTCTCTCCGGTTTTCTTTTCGCTTGGCAAGTCATCCATCCCTCCAAATCTTTCTACTTTGTTCGCGCTCAAATGTGGCCAAACCGGTTTTTGTCGTCAAAGGCATCGGTGGTGTGACTCTCTTTTTCATCGGGAAACGCTGACGCGTCCTCCCCAGGTTCCTCTCATATGGATTGCTGCCCGTGGTATCGCCTTCGATATTTCTTCCCGACCATTTTATTTTGTAGTTGTAGTATGTATTTTGTATTTTAGTGAATAGTCTTCTTGCAGTCTTTTCCTCCTTTTTTTTCCCACAGGGTTTTTAGGGGGTTTTTACAGACGCACCTATTGTATTTACTTTTTTTTTTTTATATTTGTATCCTTTCTTTATTTCGGTCGGGAAGCCCTCGGTATCTGCTGCATCAAACATCAAAGGTAAAATATCTCAACGAAATTTGAATCAACCAAAGAGCTTACTAACTCATTTTTTTTAAATACCCAACATTCCCACACATCTTTGTAGATCTATCATAACCTTGGGCGGGACAGAACGGAGGGGGTCAATGAGTGCTGCTTTGTTCATTAAAAGTGTTTCATGGTATGCCAGAGTATTGACATTAATATACCAAAGTTCCATCAAGAGTCTCGCCCAGGTTATGCCGTATTGCGTTAGGCTTTTTGTCTGACGAATGTCGCAAGGGAAGAGTGCGACATCCAGTAGCAGGTGGCATCCATTGCACAGCGGGTGTACGGCTTGTTAATAATCAGTAAACTAGAGAAAAGATATAAAAGACAGAACAAAACAGAATAATAAAAGTCAGTCCTTTTTAGACCTATATTTCTTGGCAAACCACTTTGGTGATCTTGACTGTATAACAGATCCGAGTGAAGTACGACATAGAAAAAAAGGAAGGCAGGCCAAAAATAAGTTAAAAAAAATGCTGCATCATGCAGACGCAAAAAACTACGCTCCCGGGTGGGCTTGAACCACCAACCTCCTGATTAACAGTCAGACGCGCTAGCCAATTGCGCCACAGGAGCTCCGCTGGAAAAAAAATTGGTCAAACACATATCAGAAAATGGCAATGACGTCATCATATTTGACGTCATTTTTTTTTTCGGCGAAAAGGTTTGCTCAGATCACTTGCAATGGGATGAGACTTCTTCCTAATATTGGCTGGAAGTTGATCTGGGTGTAGGTCCTATTTTAATTTTGTCACATTCACGCTTTTGGCTTTGTCTTCTTGTATATACGGACCTTAGAAGAAAATATTCAACATATATTGCAAAAGTATTTGATTTCTTACAAATTTGAATATCCCAGCACAAACGATGCAAGAAATGGCCATGCCAGTCACAAAAATTCAGAGCTGACCTTGACAATATTTTATAGCGAATCAAAACGATCGGAGTTAGACCATATTTGAAAATATTGGGAAAGTATATGATTGTTTACGATTCCAAACATTCGAATGTTATCCGAATATTTTTTTTCCCAAGGTGTAGACTGAACGTGAATTATCGTACATGTTGATGGTTATTGGTAAAGTAGGCCACCAATTTATTATCGTGTATTATGTAGGTTTCTTCAAGTTGGGACCAAATCTTTGATCGAACAGGTCATATAAAAACAGAGCTGTTAAATGATGGAAGGCAGCCAACTGAAGAGCAACGCGATTTGGTCCACCCTTTTATGAATTCAAACCATGTTATGCCCCACAGTAGTTGAATTGCACCATTTCCATTTGGAGCAGGTCAAGCCAAGATAAAGGATGGTTGTTGTTGGTACTGAGGGAAAACGAGCTTATTTCTTTCGCGGCCGTCCTGCAACATTCGTTTAAATTGCGCGGGGTTCCAATAAAAATTGGAGAGCAGGAAAGAAAAGAAAAAGTTCGCGTTTGGCGCCATTTTCTGTTCTATTCTTTCACTGATCGATTCCGAACGACATGAGCGCTAGTTTGAGTGACCAAGGTTTTGTACCCCTAGAAAAGTACGAATTATGAGCGCCATTTAACTGTCGATTCACTCAATAGGAGAAGATAGCGTGGCTTCTCGCCATGCGACGCCTGATCGCTTATTATCTCCAGATATTCCACCATTTGACGACGATGCTGATCAGAACCTTATATCCGAGATAAATCAGCTCAACATTGCACGAGTCGATAATTACCTTCTAGGTCTATTTGCCAATTACAATGCCAGTACGTTCGATTTGAATCGTGTTTCGAATGTGTGTAGCTCATAACATGGTTTCTGCCAGCTCTTGTTAAATGGAGATTAAGAAGAACATTTGACAAAACATACGCAAGGCTGCAACCAGTCATTACCAAATATGGTGTTTCTCAGGATCAGCTTGCGCTTTTGATGAATTTGGTGCTATGCCATAAGCTTCGTATGTTCAACAACTTTTTTTTTTCTTTTTTTTTTCGTTCACATGAATAGGAACACTGATTGTTTTTGCTTTAGCCGATAATTATGCCATCCTGCTTCTCAAACTGTGTCTTCCAAGAACCAAGGTGCCCGAAAAATACGCGATCCGAATCTTTGGATATCTGTCATGTCGAGAATATTCGCCCAAACTGATGGTAGGCTTGATCATTGATGTATGGAAAAGAACAGTGTTTGTAACTGCGTCCGATGATGATGATAGTCACAATTACTTTCTTGGGTGATCTCAATATTTGACTTGTTTGAATCCACCGAAAACATCAGCAATCTGTATTCTGTTCTATTCCATTACCTGAATATAGAGACATTCAGGTAGGCGTGGCATCTCTTGACGAGACTTTAACCGGGATCAGGAAAAATGACTATTTTTATTTGTAGGCCGCAGCTATGTCATCTTTTATACTTTTTAACCAAACGCGCGCACGTCAAAGCCTACCGAGCGAGGCAACTCATCCAACTTTCCGAAAAAGTTGGTCGTGAAAAATGGGTGGATGGTCTGTTATACGTATATAAGACCTACGATCCGGAACTTGGCATTCCAGAATTGAAGAGCACCCGGAAGGGAATATTCGAAGTAAGTCATCACTGAACCGCAAATGGACATGGCTGCTAACATAAGGTATTAGCATCCGAACAAAACCGCACAGGAAACATTGCAGAAAATCCATCATCTATGGCACAACGACGAGACGATAGGCAATCTCGACTTGCATAAACCTCCTTTGGAGACTCTCCGCGTAAGAGTTTTGGTTGGATGGTTTTTTTTGGCCTCCTGCTAGGTACTCATATTACATTGCAGGTTAAACGTCGGAAAAAGGATTCAACCCCTGTACAGGTGCCGGATGTAGCAACTTCTCTGTCGGATTTGGTAATTTTTTTTCCCTTGAACATGTTGTCGCTCTGTTTGGCATTCCTAAATCCAGTCATTTTGTTTTTAGAGCGCGTTCACGATTAAAGAGATCAATAATTCGACAGAATTAGCAAAGAAAATGGATCGTATGAAATTACCGGATCAAGTGGCGTCCGTGTTGGATAACCATACTTTACAACATGTTCTTGTGTGTCATCCAGCAGGTAAGGAAGCGGGTTTGCACTCCATTTATCTTCGCGACTCGTACCTTGCTGCTGGACAGGAATCTCATGGCCCTTTGTTTCTGTTAGCTACGACTGTTACCCGAATCAACCTGTGGTTGGGTGAAAATCTGATGCAGTTGATAAAGTATAATGACCACAGCGAAGTTTCAAACAAAGCACTGAAGGAGCTTTTATTGAAATCGATACGAATGGCACGCTTCCTTAAAGTAAGCAATGTAGTACGCAACTTTATCAGATGAAAAATTGATCCTGGCTTCTAGTCGCATATACCGGTCCTGGAAACGTTTTTGAAGGATTATATCAAAACTTGGAATGGCGTAGAGTTTGAGCAAGAAATATTCGAGCTCCTCACTTTTGTGAAGCCAGAGACGTATGAAGGTAATAGTATACGTGCTGCAACATTATAAAATATGCTATGGTATTAATGACTACCAAAGATATGTACCAATACTTTTTGCAGCCTTTATACCGCCTTTTCTGCGTCTCCAATGTTTCCTGGAAGGTATTTATAACTGGTTGCATGATACCGATCGAATCTATTTAGTGTATTGTATTAGGCTCGCCTTATTCTCTGCTATACTGAATGGCTGAAAAACTGGGCATTACTCGACTGGAATGAGCACGCGAAAAAACGACGAAACCTTGATCCTTATTCAGACATGGATGAAAGGTAAATGTTTGCACTGAGCTGGTCTGATCTGGTTTTTTTTTTTTTTTTTTTTTTTTTTTTTTTTTTCGAGCGCTTGCAATTAATCTCTCTCTAGCGCATGGCTATTCCAGGGATTGTCTTTCAACATTGACTATTTCCGAACGATGCAAGAATTTATACAGCATGTGGATCGAATTTGTGTCATTGGTTTTAGCTTGGAACAAGATCATCCTTTGATACAGCATGCGGCGCTTTCATATTTCGAATTGGTATAAAGGATGCACGTGTGTATATTGCGTGAAATTGTTTTAATTGATTTGATTCCATCCGATCGATAGGTGTCTTCCATATCAATTCATCACGACATACCTGAAATCATTATACCAGCAGCACCGCTCGTTTATCGCACGTTTTTCTCTCCGCTGGCCATGCCAGTCTCTCGAATGTGTGGTATCATTTTCCAGTACAAGCAGGCTTTTGAGGAAAATGAGCAAAAGGAAGGGGACTGGGTGTCACGGCATACACAAGAATATCTCCAACATTTCAACTCTTATGTGACCGACATGTGTAATGCTTTGTGGCGAACGCAATTTCTCAGTCGTTCATCAGAAGAGAACCGAGCATTCTCATTGACCGAGTAAGATATCACTTTGCCGATACAACTAACCGACGTTTGTATATATTGACAAGGCTCTTGCAGAGAATTAATAGTGGGGTACCAAGAAATTGCAGAAAAGAACAACATATCGTTTGATCAGATATTATCCCTCTGTCGGTCAGCAGCTCTGGCGGGATTTGCCAACCGGTTCTTAGCGGTAAGTATCATTGATGGTGAAATGATGATATCGCACACTATTCTGATATGGCATTAGACGCTGGAAAATGATCATGGTTCGACGGTACGCCACAATAGCCCGATCGATTCTCAAATGTTGAAAGAACTGGGCGAGGTAAAGCAGCCTTGGTTTTTACATGTTTTGCATCACTGTCTAATCATGGTGGGAAATGTTTTGTAGAATGGAGGCATAGCCATCCCATTCAAAGGATTCCGGCTGGAATATTTGGATCATCTCGCTGAACTCGGTTTCCGAGGCATTCATGATTTACTCTATGCCTGTATACGGTCACTCACTGATAGCAGCGCATAAGATTCAATGATTTATGACGGCGTTTTCAAGTCTTGCAATGCAGTAGCAATTATGTCAAATAATCGTTTCACCTGTTGTAATTGTTGATACTGTATATTAAAACTTGGGAGTTATCCACGTTAAATCATGTGCACGGTCTCTGATTGACTAAAAAAGCAAAAATATTACATTGATTGGGCCAACTATGTAAAAAAAACCTGTTCTCTGGCTGCAGAAAGCGTTCATCGGTTACTTTCATTTCCTATGCACTCTGAATATCCCAACACTCAACCTTGGCCATCCATTTGGAAAATGAGCAAATGGTGCAATTTCCGAAGATGAGAACCCTCAAATAGTGGCAGAACGTGCTCATGACACAATTTTGACAGTTTGCCAAAAAACAGAACGGACCCTCAAGCCCGAGCCTACCTTTACCCTGATTTCCCCCCGCAATACGTATACCGCCGGCAAGCACGTTGGTCCTTATTCTTGAGTGAATTCAATTTCGTCATCACGTATACCAAAGAACACGGACATGGAGAAGACGTCAGCGACGCTTTGGTGGTACGATCGGCCGGATTTACGCTGTGTCGCCAAGGCAATCCCAAAAATCGTTTTAAAGAATGATGTGGTATATCATCCCAGATGCGCAAAGTTTCCAAGATCTTCGCACAATTAACGGCGTCATCATGCCGACTTTCAGGCTGCAGCACGGCGACTCGGACTGCTCTCAGATGACAACGAATGGCAACTTGCTCTTCAAGATGCATCAATATGCTATGTCCTATTTTGTTTCCTCATTATGTATTTGTGTTCCTTTATGTCTTACTGTATGCTTTTTTTCCTTATGTTCCTTTGCTTTCATCCTTATGCTATGTTTTTCCAAGTCATGATTGTTTTCTCTTATGATATCTATTTTGCCCTTCCATTTAATATTATAAGATTTCTGGCTATATTCGCTACTACTTTGCATACAAAATTGCTGTTCCTCTGTCGCGGAGAAGAAAATGATCATTATGTGGCGGTGCGGTCAGGGGGATCAGCACCTCTGGGAAAAAGGAAAAGAGACTGTGTTACTCCGTTTCCCATTGAATGCGCAAAGATTTATGCGAACATCGACTAAAATCTCGTCGAAAAATCAATGGTCGCATAAAACCTGAAAGAAAGCTTATTGACAAAAGATTAGAGTTGAGAGAACACCATTAAGCGAGAACTTGGGAAACACAAATTCGACCACGGAGTTTGAATATTGGAAATGCAGCATCCCATTCCAAACCATCTTGAATCAGCTACTATTCTCGCTTCCCTTAGAGCAACATCAAACTACACACCGATAGAGCAGAACTTTGTAATCTTTAAGATTAACACGCGCTACTAGCGACTTGTTTAAACTAAATCTTTGGGAAATTAGCGATTTGTAAATCACATGATCTACAAGTTATCAGGACCTGTTAAACCTTTTTTTTTTTATCTTTCAGCCATGCCTCGCTGCCCCACTTTCACGATAATAGGCGAAACAATCAGCAGCAATGCCGTTTGTGCCAGTCGTGGTCAAACAGAGCATCGTCGTCTTTCAAATAAAAATGTGAGTAGAGCTCTTTTTGAAGAAAGGTGGTTGATGATACGACTGGCGTTCTTCTGTAGAATCATTCAATTTGTTTTTTTTGTCAGTTAATACTGTATATCGAAATACATAAGCAGACGTGCTTCGATCTATGAATTCATGCATCATTAGGGTGACTATTGTTTCATCCATAGGAAATCACATATTTTTTGTCTTCAATTTTATCTTCTTTTGATTTTCTCTCTCTCTTTCTGTTTGCTTGATAAACCCTCACTATCATTGTATCAAGATCTCATCCACATCTATCATCCAGACCATTCGTATCCCGTGTATCTAACTTGGTTAAATCGACTACCATCCTCAAAAATGTAGGCGTGGAGTGGTCTACCATCGATTTTGCTCCGGCAAAACAGACTTTCCTCTCTTTTTTTTTTCCATCCTTCTTCCAGCTTCCGGTTTTTCTCCGTTTTCTTTTCGCCTAACAAATTCTGGATACTACAAGTTGACTTTCTCTCGTCATCCATCCATCCATCTGGCGAAATCGGATGGCCATCGTCGGTGGTGTGACTATCTTTTACATCAGAAAAACGCTTCGTGTCCTCTTCAGCTTCTCATGATATGGTATTCGAGATGTCTTCCCGATTATTGTATTTTGTATTTTATATCTCATGTACATATTCTTTTCGCAGTCTTTTCCTCTTTTTTTAGGAGGTTTTTTTTTTTTACTGACGCGACCATTGTTTTTTATCACCATGTACTTTATTTGTTTTTCTTTCTTTTTATTCGGGGACTCTCGATATCTGGAATCCAAATCCAACTCGAAATTTACCGTCACTTCTGGCCACGTCAATATTTTTTGCCTGCTCAAGCTGACACCACCGATCCATCGCTTAACTGTCCCTGGAAGCAATTCTATTGTCCGCATCGAAGAAGAAGCTTACCTGTGATCCGTATTCAACTTTTTTTTTTCCGGTTCACCATTTGGTTCAAAGGCAAGTCCAATTTCTTTTCCTTTGCTATGATGTAATGAACGTATACTAATTTAAAAAAAATTTTCAATGTCATATAATCCAAGTCATGTCAAGCGATCAATTACTATCGAAAACTCAAATAACAAAAGTAAAATATCTTAACGAAGTTTGATCAATCAAAGAGCTTACTAACTCACTTTTTTTAAATACCCACATACCCACACATCTTTCTAGATCGATCATAGCCTGCGCGTGTTCAGGAACAACTGACGTTGCATGGTATTGCCATAAGGTTGTCATTAATATACCAAAGTCCGTCAAGAATTCTCGCCCAGGTTATGCCGTGTATGCGTTAGGCTTTGTCTGACGAAAGTCGCCCAATGTAAGGGGGCGATCTCCAGTGGCAGGCGGCATCCATTGCACAGCGGGTGTACGGCTTGTATATATAAAGAAAGTGGATTCTCCAATTACGAAACAGAAGTCGGGAAGCGATGCAACAGATTCCAAGTATCCGGAGGGCATATCCAAAAGAGTCGATCGATAAAGGGTCGTTGTTTGTAATGTTAAATGATGATATCATGGATTGGAAAGCGCAGCGACCATGGGGGGATGATCAAACGATAAACATTTGCGACGCTACAGTGACAGCATGATGCAGTCATGTTCCTGAGAACCAAAAAAAAAAAAAAGACAAGGTTTTCCGTTCACAGCAGCAAATCAAAAAAAAAGAGCACGAGTTTGACCCAATGAAATTGCGGTATTTTTAATAATGTGGTGTTGATATCTATTTTCGGCAAAGATTCGTCCAGCTGATCTACAAATGCGATAAGACTGGCGGCCATGGATTCAATGGATCACTAGTTCTTGCTTTTTGGAGGTATTATTGGCGTTGTTGTTGCCATTGTGAGAAGTATTGTTTGCACCGAATCGAAACATTTTACCGAGAGACGTTTTGAAAGAAATGGTGGATGAAGTTTTGGTTTTCATAGTGCGCTTGTATAAGTCCTAAAAAACCATGCAAATAAAACAAACCAAGTCAGCATGATTTCCCAATGTAGTACTGCTCTTTTTTTTCTTTTTTTGGATCCTCTTATTACCAAGAAGGCGATTTGTGGTTTGTTGAATGCTCCCCTGCGTTTTCTCCTGATGAATTCGATCGCATCCAGTGGCTGCATACCGAGCTCAATGAGAGCGATGGCAACCAAAACAGGAGCACGACCGAGACCGGCCACACAATGGACAGCAATGGTGGGTGCTGGGCAAGTGAAATCGGTTCTTCCAATTCGTTCCTGGGCATCAACAAGACAAAGCCATTCTCGTACAACCGCAGGTGGCGGCTTGAGTCAAAAAAAGGGAGAGGAAAAACAATTTTTTAGCAAAAGGACATGGAGCCGACAGTTAATACATTTCCCAAGACTTACCACGCCACCATCCTTGAAGGGCATATCATGAACTTGGATGCCCTGTTCAGTCAGACGAGCTGCACTGTAAGTTTGTTGGCAACAGCGAACAACGTGAGTCACGTTGAACTGTTTGAAAGCATCCAGGTAATAGGAAAGAGTGGACTCGGTTGGACAATCCAAAATGACAAAGCGTAGAGGAGAACGAGGGACTTCAATCAAAGAGATCATTCGTCCCAAAGGAGAATCGGAGCGAGTGTAAGAGCTGACCATGATCAAAAAAAGAAAACGACTTTGCAAGTAATGTGAAAAGAAAAAGAGTTTTGGAAAAGAAAAAAAGGGAACTGCAAGGGCGAAATGAACAAGATGAGAGATTTGAGGGAATTCGAATAAACGTGCGTCAATTGTCGGGAAAATTCCGTTGTTGTTGTGAAGAGTGGTATGAAAAGTATCAGATGAGAATAAGCGAGACAAGCAAAAAAGTGGACTTTATCCTCCTTCCGAAGTATCAGCGGGATATTGAGCGAGGCAGAAAGCAATGACAAAGGAGACACTGCCGCCGTGACAAGTAACTTTGGGAAGCAGAGTGGCGACGTTTAAAGAGTTAAAAGATAGTTGCATAAGTTGGCAGAGTGATGAAAAAGACAAGCAAAATCAGCTTCCCAGTGAGGAAAGACACAAAAAAAGCAGTGAGTTTCGCCTGACAGAGATAACAAGAAAAGAAAAAAAAAATATAAAAATTTCCCATCCACCCAATTTCTGCTTCGATTGCCCGGTCTTTGAAAAACCACCGCTTTTTGTTCCACCTTGTGAAGTGTTATTTTTTTCTCTTTTCAATGCCAGCAGTAAAAAGCTGTAGCTCCTTTTTGCAATCCCTACGAAAATATAAAACAGTAAGTATATGTCTTCCTGCACCTCGTCTGTGTATATATAAAGCATCGTGTACAGAAGAGTATTTTAAAATATTCCAAATTTGGCCAAGTAGTGAGTGACTTTCGATGGTTCACCGACACCATCTTTACCCATTGTTGACACGTACTGACAGGATCTGCCAACTGTTTTGAACAAGGATTTTCGGTGTTGATAGTCTATAAAGTGTTTTGTGGATCAAGAATTCATTGTGTTTGATGGCCCATCCACAAGTATTTTGCCTCATCATGTGGGGAGTTCAATGACTTTATGATTGGGTTCGATACATGATACGATGATCTTGAGGGTTAGGCGACTCAAGAGGATCCACGAATGTGAGAGCAATATTTGTAGCAACTGCTCTTTTTTCGCTACGATGGAACTGCTGATACTGTTTCATTCAAAACAGGGAAGTTTTTCTATAAAACCAATGCATATGCTGAGGTATCCCTCACATGGTCCGATAATAAGAATAATAACAAGCTTAACACGTCGCATGATCTACTGGTTTGCAAGACACAAAAAAAAGCCATCACATTTATAGCCACCTTGGTTTATTGCCAGGTACGCGTACTAAATCGGTATCAAACAGTTCAATAAACTGTTCATTCAAAAGCCGTACTTTGGGTCCAGCATAGCGTCGGTATTCTTCAAAAATCGAGGTCAAGTTCCATCGTTGCAGTTTACGAAGACATCCAACAATAGTACCTGGTATATGCGTCATCAGAAAGCTCTCAAGTACGACATTGGCCATAGCTCTTATTTACCAGTTCGATGTCGGCCCAAGTTGCACATGATCATCATGGGATAGTTGCTTGGATTAAGAATCAACTCTAATGCCTCTAAAACCGCTTCTTCTGTAATCGGATCCCAAGCATTCACCGATGACACCACCCCCAAGTGATGTAACTGAATTTCCTGGTCATCAATGAAATCCAAACTGTACCATCCATGAGTAAAGGAGGAAGAAATCAACTGACACTGAACATTACTACTTACAATCGTTGATTAGGCTCTTCGGGAGCAAGCCAGGCAATGGTCTTTAGACCCAGCTTTTCAAGGAAGGGGAAGTTAAGCTCATTGGGCTGCCCAGACCGATACAGATCTTCCTCGATCATGCCAAAATTCTACCAGAAAGGTTGGTTATATTGTTCATTGTTTAAACAGCTGCCTTTCTTGGTATTTACCACTGGTGGAATAAAATGTTGAGAACTCATTTCTATATGTTATTGGTACGTGCACTGTGGGGACAAAGCAGGTTCGCTCTACTTGCCAGTGGCAAAGCAAAGCGGTCGAATGGGGAACAGAAATTCAAACTCAGCATCACGCCCATAGTGAATGCATGATGCAGCCAGCATGCCAGCACCGAATAACAAAGGAAAGCAAGATTGACAACAGCATTGTTATAGTCAATAACCTATAGCAGGCTTAATTGACTAGTTTGAACTTCGTAAATTGGCGGTCTATACCTATTCCATTGATTTGTCGCTGTTGGATATGGGAATCCACTGGATCAGCCCATATACTGGGTTGCGATCCAGAGGTTTGTGAAAGTAAGCCAAAACCTCCCAATGCTGAAAGAGACGGTTCAAATACTTATCAGGTATGGTATATCCACTCAGAGGCATTAAATTTTCTGGTTTTCTTTTCATTACTGCCTATCAACCCGGCAAAAATGGATCGTCTAAAGGGCAGTATATTACATAATGGCCAAAAGACTGTGATATTACGATAATCCTCGGTGAAAGTCACCTTTTATTTATTTGCGTTTTATATTCTGTCTATTGTAATCCAGGTTGTACGGCAGAGGATCAAAAAGCATTTGGAATATGGGATGGTGAGGTTGGGTTGGTGATGGCTGTGTTCAAAATTTTGTCAGAAATAAGAAAGTCACCCAGCCTCGAATTTGTTGAATTCCCACTTGACAAGCCCGTTTTTCTCAGCAGCGAGTCAGCCCTTCGTTCTCGCCAACACCATAATAATTCTCTCTTTTTACTTGATTCTCTTGGTGGGGAATGTCGGTCTATGCTATTTACAAGGAGCTATTCCCGCCTCAAACGGTCGAGCATGTAGAACGCGGACGCTTCACTTCCCCTGACGCGAACAATCTTATCGTCGCCAAAGCATCGTTGCTCCAGATCTACGAGTTTGTCGAATATATCCCAGACGATCCCGTCCAAGAAGAACCCGATAATGAAGAAAGCGATGCCGGAACTACTGAACACGAGAAATTCGACAAGGACGAAGAACAGGTACTTGCGATGATCTCATCCATCGTCGAGATAATCTGTTACTCACATGTTGCCGTTTGGCATCTAGACCATGGGTTACTTGAAACTCAAGCCATTGAAAAAGAACACCATGGATATGACATCGGCACGTCTGGAATTGGTAGCAGAATATAAACTCAACGGTGTCGTTGCCACCATGGGGGTTATACGAACATCGTCACCACGAGGAAAAGAATCCTGCGATAGTTTGTTGCTCGGTTTCAATGACGCCAAAGTAGGATCCTTACCATCAACCTCGTACTCATCGAGCACCACAGTAACGAAGCATATATGTATCTATAGATGTCACTATTGGAATGGTCACCCGCTACCCACTCCATTGTCACTGTATCGATTCATTACTATGAAAGAGACGAACTCAAGGTGAACCCTGTTAATTTTTTTCTTTAACATGCATGCGAATCGTTGACTAACTGTTTATCCTTTCTTTTTGCGACTTTCAGAAAGAATTCCTTTCCAATCCCTACCCTCCAACTATTCACATCGATCCACAGCAACGTTGTTCGATTCTCAACTTTTACGACAATAAGCTAGCAATTTTGCCTTTTCGACAGTACGATAACATGGAGGATGCGGCGATAGCGACTACTGCGGATAAAGAAGGACCCGATCAGCCACAGTAAGAGCGAGAAATTAGACACGATCCATCCATACCATGTTATTAATGTCAGTTTCCATTGCCACAGAAAATGGCCGTATTCACCGAGTTTTGTTCTTCATCTGGAAACTATCGACCCTCGCATCAAAAACATTATAGACATGACATTTTTGTCCGGTTACTATGAACCTACATTGGCCATTCTATTTCAGCCAGAACAAACATGGACAGAGTAAGTCAATGTATCACGGTGTGAAGATCGATCGTACGATGTTTACTTTTTTTTTTTCTTCTTCTTTTACAGTCGATTGTCTCATGCAAAGGATACAGTGTCTTTGGTGGTGATTTCCATCGATTTAACAACCAAAGTGTATCCGGTGATCTATTCGCTTGATCATTTACCGTACGACTGTCTCAAACTGTTGCCTATGCCAAAACCTGTGGATGGTCTATTGATTATCGCTGCCAACTCTTTGCTTCACGTCTCCCAAGGTTCGCCCGGTGTGGGTGTGGCGGTCAACGATTATGCTCGACAAACGACCAGTTTTCCCGGAATGAAATTCGATTCAGCAGTAACCCAGCTCGGCATGGTTTTGGATGGTGCTCGTGCTCTTTTCCTCGGTGGAAGCAGCTGCTTGTTATTCCTTCAAAACGGTGACTGGGTGGTGGCTCAAATGGAACTGGATGGCAATAAAGTGGTCGGCATCGATATCACCCGCATACAACATTCACATTCTTCAGCCATCGACAATGGTGCAGCGAATAACCCTCTCGCAATGATACCATCCTGCGCCAAAAATATGAAAGATGGCGAGTATTTCTTTCTCGGCAGTCGTGTGGGAGACTCGTTGCTTGTCAAATGGCGTCGCAATAATAAGAACGAAAAGATTCGATCAGGTACATATCTTTTTCACCCCACTTCTCCCCTGCAAGAGACTCACAATCGTTGATATGCATCCAATCTACATCATGGAATCATAGATTACACATTCCGTGTTTGTGATACACTTTTGAATACGGGTCCTATTGTGGATATGTCGATGGGCGAAATGGAAAATACCGAAGTGAGTATCCCTAGCCGGAAAAATCAAATGCACTCCACGCCGACCCTATTGACGAACCCTTTTTCAACAGACCGATAGCACTGCAAAGGATAAAGAAGTTTATCTTCCTGACCTTGAATTAGTGACATGTTCTGGGCACGGTAAAAATGGCGCTCTTTGTGTGTTTCAGGTAAGTCGTCTGTAGAACCTTTTGTGCTATCTTGCCGGCCATCCATCCTCAACAATAAGCTTTATCATTGTGGTTTAGCGTCACATCCATCCCAAAACCATTTTCTCCTTTGATCAATCCGACTGTCAAGCGATCTGGTCCATCAAGTGTCGAAAGGAGCAGTATTTTGAAGGTGTCAAAGTGGGCGGTTATCAAGGCTCAAAAACTACATCTGCTGCATCCTGGGAAGAGCAAGACGGTCATTGGGCGACGGTGGAATCACACAGCGAGTTTCATAAAATGTTTGATAAGATTTTGTTCATCAGTAAATCAAAGAGAACACTGGTAAGTGATGTCTCCGTTATTCTACTGGGTCTGTCTTTTTTTGATGCTCACCTCCCGATCTTTAGGTACTGGCTGCTGGTGATGAGCTTCAGGAGCTAGTGAACAGTGATTTTTATACTTCAGGGCCAACGATTTGTGTTAATACGTTTTTTGATCACACAAGTATTGTCCAAGTTTATCCAAAGGGCGTCATGCTGTTGACACCTGGTACGTGCTTCTATTGCTGACATCCATATCAGGGTTAATTAATTAACACTTTCTTTTGTTTCTTTTGGCTCAGATGGTCGTTCGATCCAAACGGTTCCTATCAAAGGTTCAAGGGTCGTCGATGCTAGTATTTGCGATCCGTACATCCTTCTCACGCTAGAAAACCAAACTCTCGTGGCCTTGAGAGGTGACTCGACAACAAAGGATCTCATCAGTACACAAATACCCAAAAGCATCACTGTAAGCTTGTCTTTGGTGTCCTCCTCTCTGAAAATTCACACTTATCCACCTTTTTATTAGGACACCGCGATTTCAACGGCCAGTATCTTCACCGATGCCTCCGGTATATTCAAATATGTATCGGAAACAAAGCGAAAATCGTCCGCGTTATCCAGTGAAAAGAAACGCAAGGCAGAGGATATGGCTTCCACGGCAGCGAACAAAAAGCCATATTCTTCATCTCCAAAAGAAATGGGCTCAACATTCGATGAAGTCGACATGGATCTTTACGGTGACCAGGGCACAGACCCTGTAGACGCAGCACCCACCCCTACGCGGAACGAAACACCGACCATGGAGACTTCCATGCAGGAAGATTTTGATGATGATGAAGCCATGTTATACGGTGCAAGTGAAACGATCTCAATGGTGCCAAACATCGCGTCGGAGAACGTCGATGAAGTCAACGTTAGCATGCAGGGAGAATTAAACGAAGTGGCTCGCATCAGTTATTGGTGCATGTTATATACAGTCGATGGTACTCTGAAAGTATGTATTATCAACGGAATGATTATCAAGCGACGATCTGACTTGATGTAAAAAAAAGCTCTACAGTCTTCCCGATTTCAAGGAGTGCTTTGCTTTTCCTCGCTTCGATTTATTACCGGAATTGATTACCGATGGCGTGACGCGGGACTCCACTGGATCGATTTTGCCAACGTCGGGCGAAGCCGGTCCAAGTTTCATTAAAGAGATTGTACTTGTAAATATTGGTAAAGAAAATAAGCAACCTCATTTGGTGGTAAGTAGTTTTTCCTCATCCTCATCCAAGAACGATATTCACAGACGCTGACATGAGATGATTAGGCACGGACAGCTACCAATAATATTGCGATATATAAGGCGTTTGAATTCGCAGCGGGCGCAGAAGAAGAAGGAGGAGCATCGGAAGGTGGAGACCCTGATCGTTTGGCTACACGGTTTTGCCGTATTCATCACGACTATGTCGCACGGCCGGTCAGTGCGCCCAACAAAGAATTGGAAGTACTGGAGGAGGAATTGTTCAATACAGAGAAACCCAAATCAAAGCCGGCAAAGCAGCGGCGAGAGAAATTATTAGTTCCTTTCTCCAACGTATCTGGCTATGCAGGTGTCTTTGTGGCGGGACCGCAGCCTGCATTGTTAATGAATTCTTGCAAAAGCTTCGTTCGCGTCCATCCCGTCAAGGTAGATGGTGACGTTACTGGATTTACCCAATTCCACAATGTCAATTGCGAGAACGGCTTTATTCTTGTCGATTCTGAGGTAACTATATATATCTTACGTATTATATGCTAAAGGCGGGGCGATGGCTGACAGAGTTTTCGTCTTTTGGTAGTTGACGCTACGATTGTGCACAATTCCGAGCAAAGATGTGGTTTACGACATGGATTGGATAGTGAGAAAAGTGCCGCTGGAACAAACGGTACATAAGATCCAATATCATCCTGCGATGCGTGTGTATGCGGTCTTGGTATCAAGTCCGGAAGAGGTGCGACTACGCAACGACGATGGCGCTCCTATTGATGGAAAGGAGGAAGAACGCGAGCCAGGCGAATTTCTTCCGACCGTAGAACGGTTCTCGTTGCTCATGGTATCACCTGTGACATGGGAAGTCGTGGACCGCGTTGATTTTGAACAATACGAGCAAGGGTTTTCCCTTCAATGCGCGTCGTTGGAATCCAAACAAACCAGTACGGGAAGGAAAGATTTCATGGTCGTTGGCACCGGTTACCTTCGAGGAGAAGACACGGCGATGCGCGGCTCCGTACGTTTTTTTGTATTTTGTGTACACTTGAAATAATGAAGGCAGGCAAACGTTGACATTGTTTTTTTTTTCCTGGTTTTAGATTTACATTTTTGAGATCATTGAAGTTGTTCCGGAGCCCAATAATCCACAAACCAATCATCGTTTCAAGCACTTGCATACCGAGGATGTAAAAGGAGCTGTAACAGCCATGTGTGTTGTGAGTGCCCATCTTGTCACATGTATTGGATCCAAGGTTCGTGTGGACAACGCAATGAAAGGGTGATATGTAGCACCAAACAAAGCAGTGACTGACACAGTCCTTTATGTTTGCAGGTGATCATATGGAGTTTTGAGGACAATGAAAGCTTAGTTGGCGTGGCGTTTATTGATGTACAAATCTACGTTACGAGCATGTGCTCCATCAAAAATTTTATTCTGCTAGGCGATGCACAGAAATCCATCTGGTTCCTCGGATTCCAGGTAAGCCGGCGTTGTGATAGATGATTGATATGGCTGATCCCCCCCCCTTTTTTTTTTTTCTTGCTCACATTCATTGCTGTAGCTTGAGCCGGCGAAATTAACCTTGCTTGGCAAAGATTACCAATCCTTTGAGGTAGCCAGTGTCAATTATCTGATTGATGATAAATCACTGTACCTGTTGGTTGGTGATACCGAGGATAATCTGGATATTTATCAATATGCTCCCTTCAGTAAGTGGATAAAAGTTGAATACGGAATGCGTCTTGATACTTATGAAAATAATGATGATAGACCTTCAATCATTTGCGGGACAAAAGCTCATGCGACGTGGTGATTTCCATGTGGGAGCCCAAGTGAAATCTATGCTGCGATTACCACAGATTATGCAAACCGAAAAAGGATATGAATACAGTCGAAGAAATTTCTGTTTATGTGGTACATTTGACGCTTTATTTCAAAGAGTGCAAAGTTTCGATTAACAGCTTCTACAGGTTCCTTTGATGGTAGAATATCGGTGGTTTCTCCTATCAGTGAAAAGACATTCAAGCGATTAAACACGTTATACGGTCAGCTGGTGAACGGTCTCCAACATGTAGCAGGGTTAAATCCTCGTGCATTTAGGTAAGACAAAAAAAAAGAATCCGTCCTCGATAGTGGCTGATTCACTGATGGTATATTTTCTAGATTAATCAAAGGGCCAAAACAACGCATGTCATCCAATCGAACAAAGGCAGTACTGGACGGCAATCTTATCTTTGAATTTGCGGGCCTTGCCATTAACCAACAGCAGGAGATGACGAAGCAGATTGGTACTACGGTGGCGAGGATTTTAGAAGATTTAGTGGATGTTGATAAAAGTATTGATCATTTTTAATCAAAGCCTATAAACTGTATAAAGGAAAGTTTTCATTGAAAAACAATGGGAATCAATGCTGCAGAGTTTAATTTAAGATTCCGACTGGTTCCTGATTCAGACTGGTTCTCTGCAGTGAAAGCTCAAAGCCCGCCGTATCATCCATCAACCCTCCTTTCCAATCATCCATCGATCAATTACATAATATGGTATGCATTGATAACGGATGAAGAACAAAAGAAAGTGGGATGATAGATGGATGGATGGATGGGTCGTGGATGATCCAGAAATGATGAAAAATAAAGGGGGATGGATAAATGGGAAAAACGCTGGCAGAAGGGAAATGGCCGGCATGGGGAACAATGGAGGGGGGTCATGATGTTAACCTTGAACATTTTTCACAGGATAGCCAAAAGACCCCCGTTAAGCTTGCTAGAGTTATCAAGGTGCTCGGACGTACCGGTTCCCGTGGTGGTGTGACCCAAGTTCGCGTCGAATTCATGGACGACAGCAACCGTAGCATTATCCGTAACGTCAAGGGTCCCGTTCGCGAAAACGACATTCTCTGCCTTTTGGAATCCGAACGTGAAGCTCGTCGTCTCCGTTAAAAAGAAACCCTACCAAAATAAAAAGAAAGAAAGAAAAATAGTGGATCCTGCTTTCACATTCTGGATATGCAAAAACTTGCAACTTTGTCTCTGTGAATCATGTTTCGCGCCAAACTTCCCTTTTTTATATGTATATATTATCTACAACGTCAAAGTATGGAGCAACAATGAAAGCAACAACGAGTCAATCTAGGCGACATTCTATTTTCAAAATACAAAAGGGGTGAAGAAAGTAAAAACAGAGGATCTATTGTTGGAGGAAGCTGGCCATATCGAATTGATCGGCTGTATCTTGCTTGACAACCACACCCTTTTCGGTGACAATGGCTGAGATCAAATGGCTGGGAGTCACGTCAAAGCTAGGATTCCACACGCCGATATTCTGGGCCGCGGTTTGAACAGTGGCAGGTTTCAACTGTCCGTCAACAGACATGACACCGGTGGTAGTGACAAGTTCAGCAGCCGGACGTTCTTCGATCACGATATCTTTGCCAGTGGCGGTAGATAAATCGATGGAGGTGGAAGGTGCCGCCACGATGAAAAGAATGCCGTGATATTTGGCAGTGATGGCGAGCTGGTAAGTACCAATCTTATTGGCCGTGTCACCATTGGCTGCAACTCGATCTGCACCCACAATGATGGCCTGCACCTCGGGGTTTCGGTTCAATAAAGCTGAAGCCATCGAATCGCAGATGAGAGTGGCGGGTATATTTTCGTACACGAGTTCGTAAGCTGTCAAGCGTGATCCCTGATTGTAAGGTCGGGTTTCGGTACAATAAGCGTGCTTCAAATGACCAGTGAGATGCAAATCACGGATGATACCGAGAGCGGTACCCCAGCCAGCAGTGGCCAATGTACTGAAAAACAGATGATCAAAAGATGAGTTTATCTATTCTCTCAAAAGATCTCAATTTTTTGTTTTTTCAGTGTCCACCTTACCCAGTGTTGCAGTGAGTCATGACCGAGATCGCTTCGGGGTTCTTGACATTTTTGACGATAAAATCGGCTCCATGCTTGCCAATGTTCTTGTTGTCCTGCAAATCGTCGACGAGCATTTGTTCAGCGGCAGCAACGTAAGCATCGACCACAGTAGAAGCAGATGATGCTTCTTTGACTGAAGTTTCTACGACGATTCGAAGTTTGGCAGCGGCATCGAACAGATTGACGGCCGTAGGTCGGGACGATTTCAGGTACTCCAACGAAGCGAGCAAAAAGTTGGAAACGGACTCCACCGTAGCGAATTCCGACTTGGCATGACGGGCAGTAACATCCACCGCTAAAGACAAAGCGGCGACAATAGCAATAGCCGGAGCGCCTCTTGTTTTCATGGTCTTGATAGCGGCATGACCGTCTTGCACCGAGAATACCGGTTCAAACACAGTCTCATGGGGTAAAAGAAGTTGATTCAAAATGTCGAGCTTTCCAGGAGTATATTTAATAGCTTCCAACGTGGTTGCTAATGTCAAGAAAAAAGTGACCCGTTAGCGCAATCTCCTTTTCTCCACACCATTTTCATATCAGTGACTCACCACTCATGATTTAGGCGATTCAGCAAAAGATAAGGAACCAAAAAAAAAAAGAACAAAAAGAGAACAAATCGAATGGCTGGAATTTTGGCTCATCAGTGTGACTGTTTCTATTGTCAACAAAAGCGATTCTGGCAGCTTTTTTTTTCTCTTTTGGTTTTCTCTTTCCTCTTTTCTTGCGTTTTTTCCCCCTGTACATACATTTGAACGATATCCCCAATGGACATACATAATTTTGAGGATTATCTAGATTTGCGCGATCAGCAAGAATCCTCTCACATGACGGCCGCCGGCGATGCTGAAGCGGCTTCTGAATCCACGACGGTTCCCACAGTCTCGCCACAGTGGCCGGCCAGTGTAACCCTGAATAACGACGTTATTGATAACAATCTACCCACCAATATGGGTGATTATATATTTTCACTGCAAGATCCTCATTGGGCCAACATCTTGGGAGCCACCAACCAGAATAATCTTGTCTGCGGCATGAGCGGTGTTTCTGACGTCGATTTCTCGCACCACATTTCGCCTCACTTACTGCTGTCGCCCGATAATCAAATGATGGTGGATGGGAAACCAACATCGTCGGAAACATCGTCGGAAATGTCCCCTTTGAATGGAGGCAATGAATCAGGTACAGCCAACAGTAGTACGGGCGGGACGATTTCTCCGGCTGAATTGAGTCAACCGCCGCAAGAAGAGTCTACAGAAGGCATAGTCACTCGTTCCATGAAACGTAACGTGACAAAATCAGGGAACGAACCCAAGTCGACGACAAAGCCATCCAACGCTGGACCGGAATCAAAAAAACGGTCGCGAGGTAAAAAACTGTACTGTATCTGTCGTCAGCCTTACAACGGTGATCCTATGGTACAATGCGAACAATGTGAAGAATGGTAAGCAAAGCTCATGTATCCAATTTACTGGTTATCATGTGATATCTCATTTTTTGTATGACTAGGTTTCATTGTAGTTGCGTTAAGCTTGATCCGGAAGAAGCCGAAGATATTGATTGGGTGTGCAGTGAATGTGAGAAAAAGAAAGGTAAGCTGTTTTTCATTGTTTTTATTCTCGAAACTGTGGAAAAGGAGCGGGACGATACTGGAAACAAGTCATTCTTTTTCTTCTTCTACCTGGAAGAAGTCTTCTTGGTTTTTTATGTTTGGCATGGCTTTATTAAACAGCTTGGTTGGATAAACGAGTTTCTTAATTGGAAATCAAAAGAAGCCTATTTCGGCAATGTTCAATTAAGCATAGACGATGTTCTTCGACCCAAGATGATATCGTTTTTTCTTCTTTTTTCATTGTTTTCATACTGCTGTGCACATGATCGTATTTTTTTTTCTCTCCTGTCCACTTTTTTTATTCCTGTAATTTATGCCTGCAATGTACATACAATTGCGATCTTGTATCATCGTCTCGGTCAATTGGGGCAACGTTTTTTTGCGCACGGAAAATGCACTCTCATTCGATAAAAAACCATCCATATGATATCATATATCTTACCGTTTCTTTTTTCTTTTTTCTTTTTCTATTTCTCCCTGTTTCTAGTTGAAGAGCCATCCATTGAATCATCGCCAAAAGTGACAATACAGGAGAGTCCGACGCAAAAGGTAAGCTTCCAAAAAAACTGTACATTGCTTGATTCATGACGATTAACGGAAATTTTATCTGTAGGTCTATTCCACGCGACAAAGTAAAAATCACACCAGTCAAGCTACATGTTTGCTGCCCAGCTGCAATAATCCAACTCGCGCAGACTCCTACTGCAGCGATGTATGTGCAAGCAAAGCGACGCGTCAACAAGCATCCGTTAAACCATCAACCATCAACGCTTCTTCTCCTTCACCTGCAGCGGCCAAAGCGAAATCGAGTCCGAAATCGAGTCCCAAGCAGAGTCCAAAAGCCAGCCCGCAACCCCGAGAGAAAAAGTCGATCAACAGCAGCAGCAGCGGTAGCAACAGCAACGACAGCGCCAGTCAAAGTAGTAGTGCGGAAACGAGCCGAGCCAGTTCACCGACCAAACAAGCAGATACGCCACCTTCTACCGTAGAAGAGAATCCTATTCGTAAAAATGTAATAAGGAATATGTCCAACACGTTGAAATCCATCATCGAAAATGCGTTGGAGAAAGATCCTACTTTATTTGAATCATCAGAGTCGACCGAGCCGACTCCAGAACCAGCCAATGATGATCATGCGAAAAGTTCCCCTGATAATGTCCTCAAGGCAACGGCATTGGCGGAAGAACTAGCGAAATCCATTGAAGAAGCCATGTATACCAAGCTCGCCGATGCCGTACCTGGAAAACCGGGACGCATACTGTGCGGTGAGCGATACAAGAGCAAGTTTCGGTCGCTGTTGTACAACCTGAAGGATAAGGCCAATGAAATATTTCAGATGCGCGTAGTGACGGGCGATCTGGTTCCTGAAGAATTGGCGCGAATGTCGTCGGAAGATATGGCGAACCCTGAACTGAAATCCATGTCAGAAACCCTGCGCAAGAAAAGTATCAAAGATTCGGTCCTGAAATTACAGAATATGCCCATCATCAAAAAGACGCATAAAGGCGACATTATCATGATTCCAAACAAGGAGACCAATTTCTCAGAAGAGCAACAGCCGCCGCCACCACCATCGCCATTATCTGTAGATATTCACGATCGAAAACGAGACTACAATGATATCACCAAGAGTGATGATGCAACGAACAGCCGCAAATCGAGCATGAGTGCCACTCCCAGCACGCCAACCACGGCGAAAACGGATCCACTGGATAATATCCTTGCCCGTATCGGTGTTCACGCTGACGGCACGTCGGATACGGCCAATAACGACCGGAACAAGAAACGCAAGGTGACGCTGGACGTGGAGCAGTTACTGGGCGACGAAGATATTCAGTTGGAGATTGGCAGTGATGACGAAGGAGTCATCACCACCCGACGTACGGTGAATGAGCATGGCGAAGAAGTGTATGAGCCAGAGCGCAAAAAATCGGAGGAGCCGAAACCACCTGTCATTTGGCGAGGACGGGTCAATATGCCTCAGGTGGCTGAATTCGAAGGGTCTGCGCGTCAAATTGGTGGTCGCACCTTAAGCGAGGCGGAATGGATGGATGTTTTATCACCGACCATGTGGATTGAGGGCCGGATTCCGAGAGATCGTGTGACTGATTATGTGACACAAACGCAATATTCCACCAGCCGAGAAATTGTATTGCTTGTCATTGAACCCGAACCTCGTCAACCTTCAACCTCCGCGGATGTAGCCCAAGCCAATCATCAGCAAGCGCAATCATTGCTGCATTACTTTGAATCTCGAAAACGGTACGGTGTGGTTGGGCATAACAAGACCAAAATCAAGGACTTTTACCTTTTACCACTGTACAAGACGCAAGACATTCCCGATTGTTTATACGTTGTCCGTGTCGATGAAATACAGCGTGAATGTGATCTGTTCCTGGGAGTCCTAGTGATCAGCAAATCGGTTTATACAGCTCCGTCTTTCGTATAGAAATAATATTTCCCGTTTTGCTCCCTCATTCTTTTACAAATCTCTTTTACACTCCCTTTACAATCAATTCCTTTCCCTCTCTCTCACACACTCTCTCTCCCAAGTTAATCCTTTTGTTCACCGTCATAATACAAGTTTAATTGAAAAAATCTGGATAAAGTTTTTAAAAATTCGAATTTAAAAAGGAGGCCAGAAAATATGGTTGAGTTGGAAGTATTTTCAGGCCAGATTCGGATGATGGCAAATCTCATACACAGATATTCCTGTCTCGTGCAGACCTTTTGAAAAGTAAAAGGTAAAAAAAGACTGAATAGGGCTTTTTATTTCTCTGCGCGCGCGGAGTGTGTAATAAAAAAAATTGTAGCCTGAATTTTGGCAAGATGAGTTGTGCATGACAACAACCCCGTTTTATTTCCAGCATAACAAACTGGAAACTATGATACAAACTGTTCATCTTCATTTCTTGCACATGATTGAATCTTTATTGTTTATAAACTTTTGTAAACGGTAGTTATTCGGATGCTCATAACATACACAGTTTCACAGGGATGGTTTGTGCGACCGTCTTCAAAAATAAAAAAATGGGATCTCCGGGGAGATGATGGAGCCTGGACTTACTTTAGTGTTTTCGTTGTGACGATGGGACTTTTTTTTTCTTTTGAAATGAGAAAGATGCAAAATCCAACGCGCGCGCAAATAATGGCCGTGGCGCGCACTGATCATTTTGACATGAGTCCAAGGTCAGGATGCCGTAACAAGGCAGTATCCAAGTATCCATGCTTCACATGGCTGATTCTCCTTAACATCATTAACTATTGTGTGTTACACGTGTCCGACGGATCATCCACGGTCAAGGTGCCCAGCCAACAAAGGTGATGGCACCTCATTTACTCTTTTTCTTTGTTACTAAGTGCGAAATAAAACATAGAACCATAACACAGTAAAAGAAAAACCAATCTTAGGGCACGGTCGGCTATGTGGTATACAAGCAACATCAGCCTTTTTTTATGCTGAGCTTCGGCCAAGTTCATGCGCATGGCGTATTTCTTTAGCGAAAAGATATTTTTATTCCTGTATTTTCCCAATTTAGATCACTGTCAATAATCCTAAAAAAAAAGGTCTCGATATTGAATAAATGGAACCAAACGGTCCAGTCTTTTGACCCGTTCTTCATTTTTTTCGCTATTCCCTTTTTTTTTCTTCTTCTTTATCAGTCGTTTATTGACATCTCTCAGTCCCATCATTCTTTATTCGCATTTTGTATCTATATACCAATCTATTTCTTTTTTTGTGTTTCATATTGTACTTTATATACCGAGACAACACCACTATAAAAAGCATGTCACTTTATCAAAATAACTCTGTACATTTCCCAACTTCAAGATTTCTTCGTAAGATATCCACGATCAAATATATTTCCTTTGGTTGTTTTGAAGCTAATAAATTGATGTTCCTAGATTTAGACGGATGGCAATGGGGTCCTACGAAAGTAAAGAGTCAGGCATGCTTGACCAAGTTTCAACAACCATCATTATTATCTTTGGCCTCCATGTTGTCTGCAGCATCGGCATCAACACAAGGTGACAGTGTCCGAGACGAGGCTGGGTCGGACTGTATTTCCCCTGAAGATGGCAATGGCGAAGAAGCACTGAGCCCACCGCCGCCGGCATATGACGATCCAATCCATCCCTGGAATGACAAGTTACCAGCCCACTGGACGTCATGGAAAGTGGAACCACGGGAAGAAGAAGGACAAGAAAAATTGCCGCCTTACGAATGCACAGTTTACAAAATGGGCTTTGTTAAATTAAAGCGAGAATTAAAACGACCGGGCGTTTTATCGGGGCATCGATCATGGACGTAAGTCAGCTGTCATGCTCTTTGCATCTTTACGGTCTTTGTCATGTCAGCATCTCATTTTTTTTTTCCTCCTTCTTTTTGGTACTTTCGTCCCATATAGACAAGTCTATTTAAAATTGTGGGGAACCATGATTCAAATTTACAAAAAGGCACCACAATCGGATGGTCATAAACCGTTATGGTCTTTTTCCATGGAAAATATGCAAATAACCGTGCCTTCCGACTACAAGAAATACCGTCATGTGATTCGTCTTCAGGTGCCTGACGGACCTCGGTTCCTTGTCCGAACGACCAACGCAACAGATCAGAACTTATGGATAGAACATCTGCAAGCCTCGGCCAATGTGAGCTCAGATATCGATAGCCGATCCATGCCGCAGTTTATTACACTGTCACGACATCGACGACGAACCGCCGGTCATCGATCTTCCTCCACGGCTGCTGGTCAGCCTGCTGCCCTGATTTGATGTCTTGGCCCTTCTCCCCACGTGACCTTGCTTATTATTGAGAGGAGCATTCCTATTCTGTATCAAATTTTCCCATTTTTTTTTCTCGCTTCTCTTTTTTTCCCTTGACCCCTTTTGAGCACCTTGGTTTCTTTTTATTTTATTTTTTTCTCTTGCTTTCTCTTTTTTTTTTTCTTTTTACCCTTAGTTGTGAAAGGAAGAAATATTTCCTCTTTCAGTGTATAGAATAAAATCAGTGTCGCTCCAAGCTCTTTTCTTTCCTCGAATCGGCTTATTGGTTCGATTTTAGCGTTTTTATTTTATTTTTTTATTTTTATATTCAATACAAGCAACCCCTTCACGGCTTACACATACTCTTGTTTATTTTTTTCGTTTTTTTTTTCTTTTATATTCTCTTTTGTTATCCAAGACGACGTAAATTAACAAGCTACGGCTACTTTGACTTTTATGGATCAGCAGCTCTTCCATTCGACCAATGATCAGTCGTTGCTAGATTCCTCCATCCCGATCAAAACTCCCAACGGGGAATGGCGCGAAGAAGTAACTCTGGGGGACAGAGCTCGTTTTGTAAGCCAACTGTTAGTATCACTCTCTCTCTCTTTCTCTTATACTCTGTCTTTTCTTCTTTTTTTTTTTGGCTCTTTTAATTTTGTTTTAGAATGTTTCATACTTTATAAAATTTGCCCAATTTTATTTTTCAAAAAAAGTCATCAATAACTCGGGATACAACTTATTGATTCTATTTTTTTTTTATATATGTAATGATTCCATGGTTCGCTCTTTTACAGAAGCCAAGCTTTGAAGCTGATGTCATCCAATGCCTCCGAGCAAGAAGTATTAGCTGCGGCAAGCAATTTTGAAGCCAATCTGTTCCAGCAGAGTCCTAACCAGGTATAACGGGCATTGAATAGTTTTTAGTGGCAAATGTTGCTAGTACCTTTGGACTTACATGCAATTAACATGGATGATTTGTTTTTTTTTTTCTTGATTAGGAGCAGTACATGCTCGCTTATACACGGAAATTGAATCAGATCAAGTATCGGATACAATTACAGACCCAGGGAGTGACGATGAGTAACGGGAATACAACCACAACTGGGACCGGTTTAGCCAACTCAATGTCAGTGGATAACGGTGCATTAATGCAACCACCGCCCACTGGTCCGATGTTTTCACAAATCGGTCAGACGTATATCATGGGAGAAACGGGGCTTAATCCAGTCCCATCCACACTGGCGCAGGAAAACACAGCCCAACAATCAAACTCAGTCCCTGTTCCTCCAATAGCGTCCACCCAACCAGCATCCTATTCAATTCCTGGATGCATTGCCACCACAAACACATCCACGACACTCCAACAGCCACCAGCGACCCATCCAGGGCAACCTTACAATTCCTTTCAGATGCTTGCAAACACCAACCCAATGAATGTGAACCCTGCCTTGTCCTCTACCGCATTCAAAGTATCCTCGGTGCCGCATCAATCACAGACTGCGACTGTACCTCATGTGCAAGATCAGCTGAAATATCAAACCGAGTCTGGGATGCTATCGCAAGTCTCGCAGCATCCGCCTTTGGCTACGTCTTCCCACTATTCCATGGCACGCATGTCTCCGTCGGGATATCACTTTGTAGCTAATCAATCTGCTTCGGCCGCGATGAACCAAGAATTGGCGTCCGCCAATGCTTCCAACCCCACGTCTCCGTTTATTGGTAATCCTCAGCAAATGCAAATGTACAATTACCGATTAAAAGTACAGCAGATGCAGCAACTGATTCGTCAAAACGGGCAAATAGCCGCTTATCAACCTCCATCATCGCACCTTCCTTATTCGCAACATGTTGTGGCATACCGTGGTCCACCCTCCGAAGCCACTGGACCGGAACCGGAGAGATCGATTGAAATCATGGCACCACAGCAGCAGCAACAGCAACAGCAACAGTTAATGTCTTCACAGGCGGGAAACTATGCTCTTCAGCTGTTGTACGAATTGAAAAACAACATACAGAAAACAAGAGGTAAATTTATTAGAATCCCGCTCAGTGAGTATTGGTGTTAAGTTTTATCCTCGACGCAGTGCGCCCGTCTCTTATAGGCACGTTGTCGGAGGAAGAGAAAGCAGTGATTCATGAACGCATGATGCTTATGAAGCCGCTGTACAAGACGGTGGAGGCTTCTCTTCCACTATTTATGATGATTTCATGGAACATGGAAGCCACACGAAAAATGATTTTGCTCATGTACCTGTACGAGGACCAATTGCTCCTGTTGTCTCAAAATCAATTCATCATGACTTTTAACACGGTCGTACGCTTGCAAAACCAATTCAATGGATTTTGTAACTGGATCAATCACAGCAGAGCCATGGCGCTTCAGCAACATCAACAGAGACTCCAGGCATCGCAGCAACAGCCTTTCATGGCGATAAATTCTACCCAGAACAGGACCAGTTACACTATGGCCATGCCGATGGCGGCCTCAACGATGGCTCCTTCGCAAGAATACGTGACCTCCCAGTTGCAGCTTTCATCTTCTTCAGGAATGCAGCAAATGAACTTGTCGTCTTCGCCAGATCCCCCTTCGGCTTCGCATGTCACAGCGCACAATAATCATTCATCAGGGCTGTACCAAATGCCGCTGATGCCAGAAGTTCAGCCCCAAAACACCACCGCTGAAGCTGGGCCGCAAAGCAACAGCGTGGAAAAGTTGGATACCACAATGATCCAACAGGGTCAAAAGACACCAACTGCCATGGAACGTAATTTATCCGAAACGTCCCCCAATATCCCGGTGCCCAAACGAAAGAACACGAAAAAGTCGCGAAGCCAAGCCAACCGCCCGGGGCCAGCAGAAACATCCCTGTCATACACCGAAGAAAAGGAAACCACGCCTTTGCCTGTGACCAGAAATCACACGCAACCGCTTAAGGGCGCGCCTACCGACCCGTCTTCTGGAGTCCAAGCTTTTGGCAAAGAATATACCGATAATCAAACAGATTATGATTCGCCTATCCCCATGGCGAGATCACCTCAAGGCATCAAACGTCGCAATACAGACACCAAACAGTCGAAAAAGACGAAAAAACCTACCAAGAAGAAGCAAACCGCTCAGTCCAAGCGGGTGCAACGTATGAAAGATACCACAGACAAGGAAATCAACGAATCACTCGTCTCGCCTCGCAGCCCTTACTCGGTGTTGGGATCGAATAGTCCGCTGCAGAGCGCCACAAAACGCCCAAGCTTGACTAAGACGGCCAAGCCCGAAGACAAAGACGCTTATCAATCCATGTGGGATTTATCAACGCCAACAATGACACCGAACAATGGCTTGGCCACTTACAACAGCGAATCCCACGAAGTGATTAGTCACGCCTCCAGTAATGCGGATTCCCTATTATCAGCGACACCGTCCATGTCGACTGCTCTAAGTTCGTCAATTTCACCCACCCTACTGTCGATGGAACATGTGGCTTCTGCGTCCACCACGACAGGTCAATCACCTGTTTTCGAGATATCGCAAATTGCCTCGCAGCTTTCGCTCATGAATGGTCCACAGCAACAACGCCATGTTCAAGACAACACCTCCACCATGCTGTTCAACGGCGCTCCATCGTCATGGCAAATCGCTCAAGGTCAAGGCAACACGGGCGCGACCATGGATCCTGACAACTATCCCGTCGATCTGTATAACGCAATCTCCGAGAATTCCATGGCGTCGGCATTAAAAGAAGGATTCAAGGATGAGACATTTTATGCCGGCGAATCCTTACTGCTGAAATTGCCCACCAACACGGATGCCTTTGACGCGAATACCATTCATTCCTGGCATAATCTCGATATTGGCGACGACCTTTTTGGAGTCAATGAAGGCATGGAAATGCTGAACTAGGATCAAGGAAAGAAAAAAGTACCGCCCTAGAGAATCGTATAATGGGTTAATTCTAATGGAGCAAGGCGAAAAACAAAGCTCCGCATTTTGTCTCACGGTTTCTGATATACCATACCTTCTTTTTTTTTTACCCGGCAATATTGAAATGTAATAAAAAGTCCAAACCAACAACATCGCGAAAAAACTCATGTTGACAATTTGTCGAGGCGATTCTCCTTTTTATGTGGCGGTGTCATTCGCTCGGAACAGCCTGCTGCAGAAGGATCCAGGAACTAAGTAAATCGTTACTCTCATTTTGAGATTCTCGATATATTAAAAGGACATCGTCTCGAACATGCGGCAAAAATTGATGAAATTAAAAACAACGGGCCAATCCTGAATTGATGCACATTTATAAAATCAATCGATCGGTGACAAAGTGCCTGAGCTGATTTGATGTCATTACGAGTGGATGGGTGGACCGTGAAATATTGAAATCACGCTATTCCCTGTCGCTGGTTGTTCGTCTTCTTCTTCTTCCTCTTCTTTGCAGTCGATAATGGAAACACCGGCGATTGATATCTGTAAGTTGACAAGTAGATGTATAAACTTTTTTTGGACGCACTCCATAACGCAGGCAACCATAGCCCAACCAAGATATCCCCAGTCAACGTACTGGGGTCGAGTTCGCCATTTCATCGACATTACCAATCCTCGGTAGGATAAAAACATGTCGAATGCCGTTTATTGCCATCAAGTAAAACTAATGGCGGAGGCTTTGGGTAGCAATCTGTTTGTCACACGCAACCAGCTTGAACGGGCCAAAGATATGTTGACTCAGTACAAGAAAACGCATCATACAGATAATGTTGAAGAATTGTGGAAAGCCAAATTAGGTTTGTCTCGAGATGAAAGTATAATTGTTGTCATGGAAAATCATTGGTCAGTAACACAATTTTTCTTGTCATCAGCTGTCGACTCCACTATTCATCCTGATACGGGAGAGCCTATTTTTCTACCTTTCCGTATGGCGTGCTTTGTACCTACGAATATGGTGCTTGTGGCGGGCATGCTGATGCCGAACCCTTCAGTAAGTCCGCTCGAATAAGAACCGGGGATCAGTGATTGAACAAATATTACCGTTCTGTAGATTAAAACCATCCTATTTTGGCAATGGGCAAATCAAAGCGTGAATGTGGCTTTCAATTCAGCGAATGCCAACAAAACAACTCCGATGAGCTTAAAGGAAACAGGAGGTAACATTCAATTGCATCAGAACTTTCAGACTCTTTTCACTGACGGACTTTGTCTATCCAGTGGCCTATGTATCTGCTGTCACCACCTCTTGTGCTTTGGCTGTCGGATTAACGCAGGGCGTGCCACGTTTGAACGTGTCGGCTTCTATGAAAAGATTGATGATGAAGCTGGTCCCTTTCACCGCCGTCGCCGCAGCAGGTACCGTCAACATCTTCTTGATGCGAGGAAAAGAAGTGAGGTAAGGTCCATCCTTTAAAGTGCTAGCGCTTTTTTTCACAGTCATGATGTCATTTGTCCTTCCAATCAGTACAACTTACCCAAAAAAAAAAAATCACTGACAGAGATGGTATCAACGTATATACCGCTGATGGAGAGATGGTCGGTAAATCCAAGACTGCCGGTCTGACCGCTGTCTCGCAAGTGGCCATCTCACGTATCCTTACCAACGCACCTGTCCTCATTGTACCTCCCTTCCTCCTCGATCGTCTACAAAAGACGGCATTTGTGCAAGCCCGTCCCAAACTAGTGGTGCCGCTCAACTTTGGTAACATTGATGCAAAAGCATGCATATGCGTGCAAAGAAAAATGAGATTTTCTTGATTGCCAATGACTGATGATCCTTGTGTGTGATAGGTCTGATTGCTCTGTCGTTGATGACAGCCTTGCCGGCTGCGATTGCACTGTTTCCTCAGCAGGGAGCCATGGAGACGGCTGCCATGGAAAAGGAATTCCAAAATTTAAATGATAAAGATGGCCACCCGATCCGTACCTTGTACTATAACAAGGGTCTTTAGAAGGAACCGAGATCGTTGATTGTGGCAGGTTACACGACGCGTCTCATCTTGTGTTCAATATTTTTAGGAACCTATTTGTAAAATCCCGGACAGAGACTGGAAAACAAAAAAAGCGATCCAATTTATTGACAATAAACGACCAAAAGTACTTACACTCTATATATCTTTTTTTTTTTTGTCTCGAAATGCAACCTATTTGTCGCTAGAAAGTTCGCTTCATGGGCATATTGTTTGCATGCACCGGCCTGCAATACAGAGGTGCAGACAAAAGGATTCCTGTGGTTTTTTTTTTTTTTTTTTTGTCCCCACAAAGTGTTTCCAAACCCCTCCCGGATATTTCTGTCCCCCCAAAAAAACTTTAAAAAAAGAGAGTCCCTCTGCAAAGCGCACATGCCAATTAGTTTCGACCTCCAAGCGCCGGTTTATTTTACTTATTTACTTCTTGCTATACGACATACATCATGGTAGCTACAACTGCAGCTAATGTCTGGGACACAACCACCCAAACTTTTCACGGTGGTCAAGAGCATCGCTACTTGAACAATTTCGTTGAAGATTTCAGCGTTACCACCAATTATCTCGGCACCCCCAAGAAGGCTTTGCAGGCAGCTCACGATGCAGTAAGTTTTTTTTTTATTGACCCCAAAAAACGCAGAGGGTCCAGTTGTCTTGGCTACTAAATTTATCTTTTGCACGAGCAGTTGGATGATATCCTCCATTACCCCGCAGCTGATCAGGAACCGGCCAAAACGGCTTTAGCTCAGTTTTTGTGGCCCACCGGTTATGAAACTCATCGCACTCGTTTATTGCTGGGCAATGGTGCTTCGGAATTGATCGATCTTGTCGTCCGTAAAGCACTTCAGAACGCTTACAAGCGCGGTGTTCAGCAACCCACATGGAAGCCTAGATGGGCCGCTCAGGTAATTTTGGTCATTTTTATATAACGGGATGAAGGTGGGATAATCAATGACTTACAAAAATATTGGCACAACACAGTATAAAGAATATGAACGAAGCGCAGTGACCAATGGATTCCAAGTTTTGAAATCCACTAGTACTGAACGAGCTGATCTGGTGTGTATTGTCAACCCTTGCAACCCTACCGGAGACTATGCCTCTGTCGAACTTTTAAAGAACTGGATCCGCGAAAATGTGGTTGCAGGAGGCAGTGTTATTATTGGTAAGTCGGGTTATCCCAGAAAGATGCGCGGGGCAAGCGGTTTTGACATATGGAATCAATGGTAGATGAGTCCATGCAACCTTGGCTTTCAGCGGAATTCCGCGACGATTCATTGATTAGTCAACACGACTTTTTGCGTGAGATGTATGAGGAACAGCAGGTCTCTGTTCACATCATGCATTCATGGACCAAACTCTGGTCCTGCCCCGGTATTCGCACGGGATCCGTGGTGTGCCCTACCGAACAGCACTGCCAGGACTTGAAAAAGATTCAAGTGCCCTGGAGTGTCAATGGTCCTGCTCTGAAATTCATGGAACAAGTGGTTCGCGATGAAGAGTACTTGCAACGTACATGGGAGACAACCACGGCTTTGCGTGCTTACGTCATTGAACAACTTCAATCGCTTAACCATCAGTGGGAATACGAGGGTGAAAAGTTTCTCAGCTGGGTGTGGGTCAAGATGGAAAGTCCAGAGCAAGCTGCCCGAGCGGTGGATTTAGCTCGTGACGCCGGTGTACCTGTCCGCAGTGGCAAACCCGGCTACGCTTGTGACAGCCATGTTCGAGTCGCTGTACGCGAACAAGACAAAGTCCAAATTCTGGTGACCGCATGGAAACAACTGTAGAACCGCATATACACATATATCCAATTTTTGTTTTACGATAGACGATACCATCCATCTACTTGAACAAGAATCAGAAAAAGAAAGTCAAAAAAAAAGAACCAACGTTCTCCACTACATGTATAAAATAAAAAGCTTTGGTCAACTGTTATGAATAAATAACTTTCTAGTGCCTCCCTAACTTTCATAAGAGGCGCATGTACTTGTGACTTGGAAGTGCTCGCCGCATCAACCAAATGCGATTCACCCCCAACGTTCCTCTCAAAGGAAAGCCTTTACTTGTAGTCTTCACTTAAAGACAAAGTTTTGCTCTCAAACATAATTATAACCTTTCTGTGAGGATAAACATTGACCAGCTTGTTTATCTTTTGCACTTATGCAGTAGCTTGAAAGATAATGCATGCAGTACTAAGGTCGATCCTTTATCAAAAAAGGGAATGAAACATTGGCTTTAGCAAAGCATTCCGCTAATGTGATAAATGGTTGGCTCGATTTCGGAGTCACATAAGATGATCGATTTATTTTAGAATTGTTCAGTTCCATTCTCTCTTAAAAAGAGTGACATGCGAGCTTTTAATACTACTTACCTAGTCTAGCTTGACTCGCATTGTCTTTGAAGGAATAGGCGATTTAGCTGTCATTTGTCAAGCTAGAATTACTGAATCGGATTCAATGCGCTGCAATCCGTCTTTGCAACGTAATTTAGATTTTTCGTTTGTATAGCATTTAATATTTAAAGAATTTTTCCGGTATTCATTTCCTTTTATTGATTGTCCATATATACGCGCAAACGTTATGCTGGAACAAGAGCGATTGAACGGTGGAAGAACAATGACAGGTATAGATCTCACATGTATGCATGTGAGTACCAAATTACTGCACTGCCAACCTCTTGATATGCGTAAACAATAAGTGTCCACAATTCCTGTTTTCTTATTAATCCGGGCCCGCAGAAGAAAAGTTCAAAACGGACCGTGGCCTCGTTTTTATTTTTTATTTTTTATTTTTTCGCCATTTGCCATTTCAACGCGGTTTCAAGTAACAAACATTCCATATTTCGTCTTTGTCTTGTCGAGAACAACAACCTTTATAAGACAAAGGCGGAATCAGATTACGGGATTGTATTATTGCTACGGAACGGGTGGGCTAAATGCTAATAACAGGAATAAGATCTACCAAGGAGGTTACAATCACTTTCAAAAAGCATGGACTTCCATCATACTCTCTCAATACATAGTTTTATTTTATAAAAAGCAAACAAAAGAATTATAATTTAGACTTTCAAGTGGATTCTATTTCTTCCATTTCACTTGAACACGATCTACAATGGTATATGCAAACATAAATTGCACATCAATGTTTTGACCAAATGACAATTTATTTTTGTGGCTGCAAGTTGCAGATTTTGCCAAATGACAGAATGGTTCCCCGATTGATTTGTCAAAAGCGCGTAAATTACCGTGACCGACTTCTGGAAGTTCGATGATGTATCAAGGAATGCCGAATATGATTTGCTTAATTTACGTGCATAAATGCACGGTGGTCTGTGTAAACGAGTGTTGAATTGTTTCGTTGTTCATGCCACTATGCGTTTTCTCAGCACAGCACAGCGTAGCAGACTTCTCGCAAACAAGACCCGTTTTGACCACGGCCAATGTTACTTGCAAGTGTATACCAAAAGAAGGGTTCTAGAAACCCGGTGCCATGAATTGGATGGATTAACTGACGCAATGGACAAAAAAGGAAATGAAATAGGGGATAGATCATAGATGCCACGGGCAGATTAGAACACTTAATGACGGAATGCACCGATCTCCTTTCGATTATCAAGATCAACGGATCTTCCATGTAAGAAGTACCACCGACAAAATTAGGTGCATGCGTGTAATATTGGTTATCTCCATGTCAGTGAGCACTCACAGCTTTAAAGGGGTGGATGTCAAGTTGTGCAGCTTTTTCTTTTCATCTCTTTTTTTATTTCCGTTTTTATCGTATCTCTTTAAAAAGTGCTTGTTGGACTGCGTCCCTGCTGCATTTTGTCTATCATGTCACCCATCTATTTATATTTATTCATTCTGCAATTGTATTGTCTGTTCTCCGTGGTATTATCTGCATCACATTCGCGGCGACGCAAGAGTCGAGTTGGACAAGGAGTGACGGATGTGGTCGATGCGGTCAGAGGATCCTTATTTTCCGGATTTGGTACATACTATGGCGTCGGCTTTGGATCTTGCGGGAAAAAAGATACCGACGACGAAATGATTGTCGCTGTCAATCAACCCCAAATGCATAATGGTAAAACTATGCTCAAAGACAGGAATGAGTGAAACGGAATGAATAATGACGTGCCTTTTCTTTTTCTTTTCCCTCAAGGTGCGAATCCGAATACCAATCCACGATGCGGAAAACAAGTGTTTATTAGAGGTATACACGGATCAGCCACTGCGAGAGTGGAGGATACGTGTCCAACATGTCCCTCAGGTAAGTCAAATGCTCATGTTTCACATGAATGGATCAATGACGGTGGATTTGCTAGGTAATTTGGACATGTCTCCGACAGGTAAGTTACACCAAAGATTCACCTTCTTTCCCTCCAACTCATCGGTTTTTTAACAATCGATAGTTTTCCAAAAAGTATGTGGCGATCTGGACATTGGCCGTTGTTCCATCAAATGGAAATTCTTGTCATGAAAAATCATACAGTCATCATTATTATTTTTTATTTTGCATTGTTAACACTGTCAACCACACAAAGAGGGGATAGAAAAAAAAAAAAAGATTCGCATTTGTTTGTCCCTTGACACATCCTCGCATAATTTTTTTTATTTGATTAAACGGATCAAACATTGTAACAATCATGGAAATCTTTTTTTTTTGGTCTTTATCATCATCCTTACTCTTCATTATTGACTATTGTTTCGATTGGGTATGTGGGCCAACGCACCTCTTCCGAGTCGAAAACTATCGCATTCTACCAATGACAGACAATCATCTCAGCCCAGCGCTCCATCGTTTCTCGGTCGGCTGTTTCATAAACCGAAAATGATTTCCAACCGACCATCACGACCTCACCGAGAACGAAAACGCGCCACTTCGTTTCAAGAAAGCATGGATATGCCGCATGTCAACGAGATCAATCTCGCAAATTACTTTCATATTTCACCGGCATTGGAGGATCCACTGCCATCGACACTTTTGGCGGGAGCCACCCTGCGGTCTCGGAAACTGCAACAATTGGACGAGCGCAGTCGAATGTATATGGCGACACTGTACAAACTCAAGAGCTTGCAACTGGAAGATTTGCGACGGTGTCTTGTTGTTTATCAGATTCTTGGAGGATTGCAGCGGGCGAATAATACCGTATTGATGAAAGAGATCACACGTCTGTATCAGTCTCAAATGTATGAGCGTGAATTCCTGGCTCAGTTGGGAACCGCACAAACCATGGGTAAATCGAGACGTACGCGATACATTTTTATGCTGCTGGAGGATCCCAATCCAGTGAGGCATCCGATTCGCGACGCTATGCAGCGGCGTCGAAAGTCATATACAGAAACGACCATCGTGACCACTCTGCGACAAGTGGAAAACGAAGAAGAAGAAGTAGCAGCCGAAGTGGAGGAAGGAGAGCCAGGCGGAGACATGGAGGGTGATCCATCCCTGTCTGGCGAGACGTTACCGGGGAAATCCAAAAAAGCAAAGTGGGAATATGTGAGTGCTACATTGTTGGAATACGATAAAGAGGATGGTCGATCGATGACAAGCTTAGAAAAGCATCGACTGAAAGGTGCTTCGGCCTCTCAACTCACATTATCCTGCCCTATGCCGCCTGCTGTATCTATACGACCATTGACAACCATTGAATTACCAAGACGCTACTCGGACGATGAGTTTTATCTTTCCCAGCTTAAAATTCCAGTCGAGATTCGTCAACTTGGCGACAAGCATCATGGCAATTACGCGACGACCAAATCCGGTCATGCTTGGCTTAAACTTAAAAGTCCTTCCAAATCAATTACACAGTGGCTTCGAAGGAAACGGTTTGGCCAACAGCTGCATCCATCGGCCCTTGTGGAACCGCAAGCACTGTAAACATGTATAGATCACTCACACAACCACTTGTATGTAAGATTTGATTGACCATTTAGAAACAAACCAAAAAAAACCAAAAAAAAAAACCATTGTTCGTACAACATTTTGTGGAAAGCGCGTAAAACTGTGTGGAAACGTCTTTTATTTTTATTTTATTTTTATTTTTTTCTCTCTTGCACCGATTCTCAGCAGCATAATGGATAATCAAGTGAAAGAAGGCAAGATATTCATTGTGAAGCAAGAGATAGTGAGCTTTCACAGGACATAACCCAATTTGATTGCCAGTTTTGGAAATCAAAAAAGAAGTCCACAGGCCCTTTTTTTTTCTTGTTCTTGCTGCTTCCTCCTTTTTTTTCCTTTTTCAATCGTTCAATACATTGCGCCATTTTTCAAACCACACCAGAATGTCAACAGAAACTCTGGTTTCCGAATTGAACCAGGCGTTGGACACGTTGACTCGTCTTCATCGAGAGATCGGCACACCTTACAATCAAATCAACGACGACAAGGTCGCGCTGTTTCAAGCGATTTCCCAGCTCACCAACCAACACGTACACGATCTCACCACCCAACGGGACACATTACGCCAACAAAGGGACCAAGCCCTCCATCAAATGGCCAAACTGAAGCGACTCATGGGTGATTTTGTGCCCCACCCTAGCCCACCTGTTACTGATCACAAGTCGTTAAACGACCAGTTGGCCGATTTGAAAGCACAGGAAGTGGAACTGAAAAAGGTGCGAGTATAGAATATGCGTATTATATGAGAGAGAACAGTTATTGACGGCTTGACTTGGATTTTGGATACCAGGGATACGATGAAAAACTGAACAAAGTGAAAAGTAAGCTATCCTATATTATGACAATTGCACCTTTGCTTGATTTAACGCCCAATGGCTCATCTTTGCCTTGTTTAAATTAAGCACTGCACGACAAACTGCGAAACTACGCAATCCCTTTGGGAGGTTTTATTGATTCGGAATTGCTAAAAGAAGAGAAAGATATTGATGTGTCGCTACCGAAACTGACGGCCTTGGAAGCCCAAGTCAAACGATGTGACGAAGAATTTGTAAGTCGATCCACTCACCGTCAAAAACGATATGCTCATGCACTTTTTGAGTACAGCATCATCGTGTGCGTTACATACAATCAAAGATCCAAGAAGTGGTGCAGCTATGGACACTGCTTGATGTAGAACCGCAAAACGAAGAAGACCGCATCTTGCACCAACTGGCTTTCACGGAAACGACCGACAACAAAAACGATTTGTATCTGCAGATTGTCAGTGATGACGGCATGCGATATGTGAGACAACGTATACTGCAGGTAACGGGTTCTTTTTGTATAGGAAATCATTTCAAACTTGCAGTCGGTGTACTCATTTATTTATATTGATAGCTTGATGAAATCAAACAACAACGTGAATTCCGTAAAAACGAAATTTCCCTGAAGCTCATACCTCTTTGGCAACGTTTGAGCATTGACCAACAACAGCAAGAGCAATTTATGGCTCAACATCACGGACTTACTTCTAACGACCTTCAAGAGGTATGAAAAAGCTAGCCAGACATGGAAAAAGGCACGTGAATGTCGCTCAACCTATGACTTAGTATGAGAGCGAATTAGAACGCATGATCGAATTAAAAGAGAAACGAATTGGTGATTTCATTGCAGGAGCTCGCAAGGAAATCGCGAGACTATGGAGTATTTTATATTTTTCGGATGACGAACGTCGAGAATTTGGAGCAGCATTTACAGGTAAACCAAACCAATGTCGCGCCCCACTTTGTCCTTTTGTGCTCAATCACTCGTGCTCGTTAGATGAATATTCCGATGAATTACTTGAAGAGCATGAAAGCCAAATATCCAAATTGCAATTGCTGGTGGAAGATCGTAAATACATGCTCGAGCGGGTTGATCGCCATATGAAATTGATAGAGGAAATTCGTGCTTTCAAAGTAAACAGGAATATTTTCTTGACTTTTTATCGCTTCCCATGCTTATCGATTGAATATGGTTTCTAGGCAACCACTAACGATCCGTCTCGGTTACTTACCAAAAGCCACAGAGACCCGGGTCGCCTACTGAGAGAAGAAAAGTTCCGCAAACGAGTCTCTCGCGAATTGCCCAAGGTATAAGAGGGAAGACCCCGTGTGCTATTTTCAGAAAAATGAATTGCATTGTTTCTCAATTGATAGGTGGAAAGGGAATTGAAAGGCGCTCTTCAGGAGCATTACGTCACCCATGGATCTCATTTTTTGGTCTATGGAGAACCGTATATCGAAAAGATTGGTACCGAGAATCCTTGGTCCACCAATAACGTTACCAGCAGATACATGGTAAAATACTTTTCATCCAAAAATCCCTTGGCACAAGCTCAATTGTATTGGCGACGCTTATCATGATTGTTGTAGAGTAACCGCAGTGTAGCCTCCTCACACTCATCACGGTCGGATGAAAACTATCCAAAAACATCCAAATCCTACGAAGCGTCAGCCATCAGTCCTCGTATAACTCCACTACACGAAAGGCCTTCTTCAAGTACCAGTCAATCACCACTGCGGCAACCTAGCGAACCTAAAGATGTAGGCGTCATGCCTCGACGACGTCCGAGAAAGCCAATACCTCCGTCACGAACCACCATACCTGATAAATCATTGCACCAGACACGGCAACATGTCATCAAAAAACCCGATACCACGACCGCCACCCTGGGCAATCGTCGCTTCAAATATCGACCCAGTGACAGCAGTTCGAGTTCGACAGATATTGATCCATCCATCCGTCCGCGTCTTTCCTCCTATCCAAAATCAGCTAAATCATCTCTTGTAAGTTTTCAGTTTCATTCATTCTGGACCACCTTTGTTTTTTCTTTCGAATTTCGATATTTACCTTTTGGTAGCACAGATCACCAGGCCAACCAAAACTACCGCTCTCAGGGACCCAAAACCATAATTCAGCCAAAAACTGCTACCAATCTACGCCTATTTGACAGCGGCCCCGAATTTAGCGACATGTCAGAAAAACGAACGCTAGAACAAAACAACGATTTCCTTTTCCATCCTTTTTCTTCCATTTGTATAATAGTTAATAACTTGAAAGGAGCGACCATGTCCACCTTGTAAAATACAATTTATTTTGAAATACGTACGGTTCATTGTGTCAGAAACTTCTGACTCGACTGGACCCATGATACCGTGAATGATACCAACGACGCGTCCAACAACCGTACCAACTTGAAGGCCGTGACGACCATCTTTGTGAGTTTATACCATTGAATTCATTGCCGTGAAAATCCAAAAGTTTCATTCAATCTCTCTAGTCCTCTCGCTGGTTTTAGATGTCCATGTGAAACCGACAAAATACATAAAGCCTTTTAAAAGTTGTCGAGTTCATTATATTGTTAGTTTATTTTTTTTCTGAGGTTGGACGAGCAGAATAGAGTGACATATAGGTGACGAGAAAATAGGTGTATCACAAGCAAGCATTTAGTCGGTGGAACGTGCATTGGAACTATTTTTACAGACAAAATGTAAATATGGGAAAGGTTATTTATTCTTTGACCAATGTTGGCCAGCACGTAATCTTTTGGTTGGCGCTGTTATGAAAAGAAAAAAGAGGGCTCCCCAATAACATCCAGGTCGGATGTTCCTAAATAGGCAGCCTTGTGCAGCAAAGTGCAAGGATAAACAATCCCATTTTGGTACATGTGTTCAATCTTTTTCAAAAAGCCAACCAAAAAAGAAAAAAAAAAGCTTCTTTTCAGTTCGTCCATCTCGATATTTTTTTTTCTTTTTTATATTTGTTCATTTATTTATTTATTTATTATTCAAACTGGATCAACCCAAGGTGTTCAACAGTACGGCTGACTTTGGCCCTCACGAGCCCATTCTTCTGCACGTCGTCTGCACCAGCGATAATCCAACCCCCGAGATCGTGATACGAAGGGAAACCACCCCAAGCGGATATTCTCCGGTAATCTTGGGTAAGTTAAATAAAAATAACGAGACAGACAGTTATCCATCATGTACAGAGATGAAAAAATAAAATAAACGGTGGTCATTTTTTTTCATCCTTCAGTCACAGGCGTCGACACCAAAGACAAGCAACTGATCGTTCGTGATGAACGTCGCGATCGTACAGTGGACCTGGTGGTTCTCGATCGTCGTTCCTGGCCCGAACAATCACTACCAGCTGGAATCTATCCTCTGAAAACCCACGGAGCATGGTTAGCCCGCCTCATGTCCAACGCCATGCCAGAGTCATTGATGTCTCCTTCACAACCGCAACCTCAATCGTCAACATCATCCCCGTTACCCTATGGCAACATGATGCCTCTGCAACCAAGTAATCCACACATGTACTATGGTATTCCACTTCAAATGTTTGCACAATACGGTCCGCCCATGAATTTCATGCCCGGTCACTTCTCACCCACCCTATCGACGTCCAGTCCTTTGCAGCAGCAGCAGCAGCCACCCAATAAAAACCAACAGCGCCAAGACCAACCGCAGCCACATCATGACTTGGCGTCAACCAAGCCATCGAAACTAGAACCATCCAAACCCATGGTAAAACGAAAACCTGTGCAGGTCATACCGACGGACGCACCTTCATCCTCTTCTCCATCTACCTCACATCGCATTCGCCGAAAACAGCCTCAATATACCGTTTTATCGCCCTTGCAGGGAGATAAAAAGAAGGTTCGTTTTTCAACCTTTCCGCCCGAACAATTTGTATACCCAGCCGCCGAAAACGACCATTCACAAGACGAAGATACCTTTGACGAATACCAAGATATGATGGAAGAGGACGAAGATGAAATATACGAGGAAGAGGAGGATTTCGAATCTGAACCGGGGATGGGTTACCCCTACATATATGACGATGACTATGATTACCCTATCCGACGCCCTTGTTCCACGGGAATTCTTGAAGAAAGGCGGCGGCAAATGTATTATTCACAGTTGGCACGTCAAGAATCACACCGAAGGCTAAGGCAGCGGCAATTTCATTATCCCACCCGTCGAGATTGGCCACGGTTGCCAGGATCAAGATTCCCTATGCATCACGCGGAAGTTTAAAATAAAACAAATACAATGCAATCTCTCTCTTTTTCAAAATTTCAGATCGAAAGAGTAGAGCATCCATCAATCTCAAGATAAAAATGTAATCGTGCATGTGGCACTCTTATTCCAGTCTGTTTAATCTGCAGTGATACGCCAGAAACAAATAGAAATAGGATTAAAACTTCCAATAATGCGAAAATAAACAACAAAGATATAGTACTGACATTATAAAATGAATCTCGAGGAGCAATCCTAACTCCATTCATGACAAGAATGAATATCGCCGAGGACCAATACTGTATCCTTGGCGACAGCATAAAAGATAAATAACAATGTCGATCTCATTCTTAAAAAAAAAATTAGAGCAGTAAGAAATAAGCACCGTACCCTCCATTTGATTTACAGACTCCATTCAGCCACTTCGTTGTACGTTACTGCCCATTTTTAACGAACCTCGAAAGATTACTGATGATCCAAAGAAAATGCCCCATGGCCAGCGCAATTCAAACTATGGAGTTGATGTTACATTTTGATTCTAACCAATCACATCACCCTAACAACGCTCACAATCACGTGATGATGACGTCACAGTGACTGCATTTTGGGGTTTGTCTAACACATTCTGATTCTCAAAAAATATGAGGGGCTATGGCCAAATGGATAAGGCGCCTGACTACGAATCAGGAGATTCCAGGTTCGACCCCTGGTAGCCTCGATTTTTTATATTTTTTTGGGAAAGGTTTTCCACCAATCATTTTTTTTTTTATTTGCTCCCGGTGAAAGAAACTGTTTCATACGCTAATGGGAACATGTTTTTGTCGTAGTTCATAACATTGCATTAAAAGATGTGACAGACGGAAAGGAACATGTGGCAAAAGTCGTCCCCCAAAATAAAACACGGTATCAGTGGTTGAGAGCGATTAAAAAAGTCTGTGGAACGATGAATTATAAAGGGTCGGCGCAATTACCGCCTTGCCTATCAAAGGTATTTATCCAACATTATATGCGTAGATCCCTTGGGTTAAAGTTACGGAGAGTGTGCGTGAACCTAAACATTTTCTTCTTCATAAAGATTGGCTTCATCGTCATTCTCCAGTTGCAATCCTTCGGTTTGTTCGAAATAGCTTTCCCATACAGCGATGACCTAAATAATTTTTTCCTGTAAGGATGGTTCTTTGACTGTCACAGCAATGTCTGCAAACATGTACCTGTTTTTGGTGCTCTACCATGGTGCTTAGAAATTGGTCCACACTGTCCCGGAAATCCTCGACTTTCTCCTTGTCGAAGTGCTCCAGTTCACTCTTGATCAGTTTGGAGATATCTTCAAATTCTTTTTCGTATTCTTCTACTCGGCCCTTTAGGTCAATGATCTCTTGATTTGCCGAAGCTACTTTCTCAGCTTTTGGTTTGGGTTGGCTCTTGAGTTTCTCTAATAATGCCTGCTTCTTTTGCAGCTCGGAATCGGCTTGCTGCCATATCTGATACGCTTTAATTCGTGCATTAAAAGCTAGCTGTAATGAAATGAAAGCCATTGTTAGTCTCAGTTTCTCTTTCTGTGAACCTTTGAAAAGTTACCCGGATGGACATGATAATACGAATATATTCGTCAATCGTATGTTCCAGTGTTAAAATGTCACACTGAGCCTAGTGATAAATTCCAGATCACATTAGCATACTTGACCAGCCCACACAACAGCGTCGCAAGAAAAATGGATCAGTACCTGTTGCTCATGCAAGTTTTTCATTTGCTTTTGAACATCTCCGAGGATAGTAAGATGGGTTGACAAGTTCTTATCCAGTTCTGCCGATGCCAGGGGCAACATACTTTCGCCTAAATCAGCCATGGCGCCACCCAAATCTGATCATCCTTTTGTGTTAACTTTGAATTGTAGAATGGTGGTATTTTTTCAAAACTTTGTTTTTCTTTATACCTTTTCTTTGTTTTACAAGACCTTCAACACTTTTGAGCAAGGCTTTCAGTTGATTCTCGAGCGCATCCAGCTGGTTCTTTTTGGAAGCAAACCAATCATCGACCTCGACAAATTTCGAAAATGGGTTGGTGGCCGCATTGGTGAGTGTTTCACCAAAAGATCGCATAAAGCTGACTTTGGGTGCTTCAGGTTCAGCGCGTTTTTGACGTTTCTAATCCGCACTCCCATTTCAGTAACGTCAGTCTATCCGAGTTAGAAAATAGCGTAGTTACCTCAATATTAAAAGATTCGCTTTCTAAAAAGACTTTGAGATCTGGGTCGCCATACAGCATGGGGTGAGATACAATTTTCGACAGACAGCGTTCGAGAGCAATGCGTCGCGATTCTACAAATTCATCCTGAAAACGACCTTTTTTTTCCCCCACACGGGAATGATGAATACCTGGGCCTTATCACTTGTAACCGATCGCTTATTTTGCTCTGGCTTACCCAAGGCGTGTTTTTCAGGCACGGGTGGTACAATGACTCCAGGATTACCGAGGACAAGCTGATTGTAAAGCCATAAAAAATCGCGATAACGTCGAGCCACGACAAATTCCGAAGACCGAAAAGCGGGCGAATTGGTCTGTAGTGGATTTGTGCTTTGCTTAGAAAACTGACTTGATTTCTAGAAGATCGGTTGCCTATTGTATATACTTGCCTTTGTCTTGACTTTGTATACAATATGCGCATTGATAGCGTCGCCTACTTTTTGAGGATCCTCTACTGAGACTTCAAAAAATGGACGTACACCGCTCTTGGGAATCTCGAATGACTGCGACTAGGTTCACAAGTTTAGCAAAAATGAAAATAAATGCGCAACAGTTGACTAAGCCAGAATACGCACCTCCGTAGTCTCGTTATCGTCTCTTGATTGGGTATCATAGTCTTCCGTAGAAGCGGTGTCCGCCACTGTCGGAAGCAGTGTTGGTTGGTTCGACGCTTGAAGATCAGTGGATTGCGGAGGTGATAAGGACATGTGCTCCATAGTGTCGTGGAGTGTTTCTTCCGCGTTGGCGTCTAAAGCTCCTTTGGTCGTTTCTGTTGCACTGACATTGGTGGATAGTGTCTGGGTATCGTTTTGCAACGCTTCATCCACGGGTTCTGGCTGCTGGTGGTGGTGGTGGTGGTGTTGTTGTTGGTCTTGCTGTTGCTCGGTGAGCGACGGCAGGTCTTGGTGGTTTACTTCGGGAGAAGTGGATGCCGATGGCGAAAAAGACGGTCGATGCGGTGATAAAACATCGGCAAAGGGATTGTCTTCCAAGGATTCAGGGAATTCAAGTGAAGAGCGGTTCATGCTATATACAAAATGGGGTTCGGGAAGAAAAAGAGTGATCAACCACGGAACACAAGCGTGACTTGTGCGAGATTTTTTTGGAAACAAAAGAGCTTGCATGAGACCGCTCGGTTTCTGCTGCCCCTCACCCACAGCTTCTTCATCACTCATCCATTACCCTTTTTTCTGCGAGAATTTGGTATAGAGAAGCGACAAGGATCCTATTATTCAAGATTCCCCATCATCCCAGTTGCCCCCGCTTATTTGATGCTGATCCTTCGACAGGATGCTAGAAATTTGATTTTACTCAGGTTGTTCGTCATACTGACCGAATAGCATAAACATCTCTATCAACGTGTCGCTTATTTATCATAAGAGCTGATTCAAGAGAACATTCATCAGTCTTGCAAAAGGTGGACTACACCAAAATAGCCCGATGGCGTTACTTTGTTTTGGCCTCGCTACACGACATTATCAAAGTGGTACATAATTTTACCCTGATCGATGCTTGATATACACGATGCACAGAAATGAAGTGTCGTATTCTTTAGTCTTCATTCAATGCCCTTTTTATTGTAGAAAAATAGCCTGTAGTCTCTTTGATTGCGCAAACTTATTTTGAAACTCGAATGTTTTTTTTATTGTTATCATAAAAGCATAATAGGGTGGACATGATGAAAGAGAAAAAAAAAATTGGGCATCTTCTTTTGCAGAGAAACCCCAAAGGGTGAACTAACTTTGGACTCTTGCGCTTTCTTTTTTTTCGTGCTTTTTTTTTTCCTTTTGTCGATGGGCATTCATTTGTATTTTAAACTACATATTAAAAGTAATTGGAAAGGTGCTTGGATGATATGTGGAAGTGTGATTAGAAGAAAAGAAAATATAAAGAAAAAAGACAATGGTATCTATTCTTCGTCAAGAACGGCCTCTTCTTCACCATATTCCTCTTCATCCTCCAATAACTCATCATCAGCTGTAGCTTCTTGGTATTGTTGGTATTCCGAGACGAGATCGTTCATGTTGGATTCGGCTTCAGTGAATTCCATTTCATCCATACCCTCACCAGTATACCAATGCAAGAAAGCCTTGCGTCTGAACATGGCCGTGAACTGATCATTGACACGCTTGAACAATTCCTGGATAGCCGTGCTGTTACCAATGAAAGTACCGGACATCTTGAGACCCACAGGAGGAATGTCACACAACGAGGTCTTGACACCATTGGGAATCCATTCCACAAAGTAAGACGAGTTCTTTTGTTGTACGGCGAGCATCTGGTTCTCAACTTCTTTGGTAGACAAGCGACCGCGGAAAATGGTGGCCACGGTAAGGTAACGACCGTGACGAGGATCGGAAGCGGCCATCATGTTGCGTGCATCGAACATTTGAGCCGTCAACTCGGTAACGCTCAAGTTACGGTACTGTTGCGAGTTCAAAGCAGTAAGAGGAGCGAAACCAACCATGAAGAAGTGAAGACGCGGGAAAGGCACCATGTTCACGAAAAGTTTGCGCAAATCAGAGTTGAGCTGACCGGGGAAACGCAAACTGGTGGAAACACCCGACATGACAGCAGACACCAACTGATTCAACTCGCCATAATCAGGGTTGCTCAACTTGAGTGTGCGGAAACAAATGTCATACAGAGCTTCGTTATCGATACAGAAGGTGGCATCACAATTCTCAACAAGCTGATGAACCGACAACACAGCATTGTAAGGTTCGACCACGGTGTCCGACACTTTGGGCGATGGCACAACAGAGTAGGTACACAACATGCGATCGGGGTACTCTTCACGGATTTTGGAAAGCAACAATGAACCAAGACCGGAACCGGTACCACCACCCAATGAGTGAGCGAGCTGGAAACCTTGAAGACAATCGGTGTGTTCGGCTTCCTTACGAACCACGTCCAACACCGATTCAACTAATTCGGCACCTTCAGTGTAATAACCTTTGGCCCATGAGTTACCCGCACCGGATTGTCCGAAAATGAAGTTATCGGGACGATAAAGCTTGCCGTAAGGGCTGCTACGAAGAGCATCCATTGTTGCGGGTTCCAAATCTACCAGAACAGCTCTATTTCACAAAGGCATGGGTGAGTTGACAAGTAACTCGTTAGGAGTTGGAGAATAAAAAAAGAAAAAGAAGAAAGGGGATACAAAGGGATCATCCCCGGGAAAAAGGTCCCCAAAAAAAAATACAGGAAAAAAAGAAATGGTTACCTTGGCACATATTGTCCTGTTGAACCCTCGTTGTAGTACACATTGATACGTTCAAGCTGCAAATCATTGTCTCCAGCATATGCGCCGTTCGGATCAAGGCCATGCTCTTGCGAGATTGTCTCCCAGAATTTCTGACCAATCTAAATAAAGAAAAACGCCATCACTTTAGTATGACCGAGAAAATCAGCACGAAAAACATCGTCTTCTTTTTTTCCATGTATTTACTTGGTTACCACATTGACCTGGAAAAAGCAAGGATCAATATCAAGACGTTCAGTTTCCCGAGCAACCCGACCAACTCTTTTCCCCCATCTCTTAAAAGATGAACTTACCGGCTTGAACGTGAATGATTTCTCTCATGATGAACGGCGATTAGGGCAAGTGATCCAAAAGACAAACAGTAGACTGCGGAAAACGGAGAGAAGGTTGGTTGAATAAGTTTTTTTTCGATTGCGAGTGGGTTTTTTCTATTCCCACCAATCCTACCTGGAATATAAAGATAAGGGAAACTAAAGTGAAGAAAAAGAAAAGAGATACAAAGGATGTAGCCAACTCACGAGCGACTGAAAAGGAACTGAGAAAAGGAGGACTGAGCACGAAATAGTGAGCCTGAAATAAATTTGGCGGATCGATTTGGAGCGACAACACGCGCTTGTATTCCGAATAGGGTGCACAGGGGGAAGGGGGAGTTCCTCTCCCAATCCTTCTCCTGACCTACACTCAACGCCCAGCCATATTTATTTTTTTTCGTGCGTTGCAGGAGCTTTTTTTTTTTTTTTTTTTTGATAAGGTTTTTTTTCCCGTATCCCAAAAAAAACCCTTTTTATTTTTCACCAGATCCTTTCACGCCCAATAACAGAACGCTGCACATGCCATAACGTCGTGCTTTGAATAAAAATCAGGTCCATTGAACATTTTTACATGAATCAGCGCAGTTTCAAAAAAAATTAATACCCGTGTCCTTCTCAAGCCGTCAAATGTAGCACTATCCGAAAATAAAAACTAGTGGACCACACTATCCTTTCAGTTTTTACCAGCACGAGGTGTCAGAACCATTGCCAACACAAGCAAAGAGAATGGTCTTGATGAACACTGTCACTGTCCTACTACATCGTACCGCACTTGTAGCACGACCTAAGACTTGCGCACTGCATATTAAGCAACCTAAAGACTTTGATGTGTTCGAGAGACACTGGTCGTGTTGCAAATAGGTTAGAGCGCATACTGAAGGTCCAAGACATGCTCAGCATTTGGAGAACCCCTCCAACCTATCCACATAAACGTCAAAAGATATACAAATACCGAATCGAGAACACTGCGCTTGCGCTGAAAATGGAAAGAGTAATTAACCAAAAAGTAGCTTTGGGGAATTTGAAGAAGAAAATGCTGCGATAACCCAAACGTATACTCATTACATGTCAACAGCAAATCAAGGTAAATTCATCAAATCCAGTGTTTTCAGACGAAATGCTGTACGCGCTCAGAAGACTGAAAAAGTGTAAATCAAATTAAAATGCATGTTTAAATGCAATAAAAACAATTCTTCATTATTTGATTAGATCAGCCATTGTCAAATGCTGAATAACATAAAATATCCACCCATTTCAGATGTTGCCATGAATTTGGGCATTCCCACCCCACGTATCTTTTGTTGTATAGTAACCATTTAAAAGGTTGGAATCAAACTCTTTATCGTTATTGGCGCGACCGCGATAACGAACCAAAGTTGACAACTTCTTTTTCCTTTTATTGGAACTTTATGCACCCTACGCTGAATCTACCCATGATACAGTTATCTTATCGACCATCAAGTGCATGAGTTTTATACTAGCGTTTGAGTACGTTGCGAAAGAGGAAAAAGACGGAATAAAACCCTTCTTTCTGTGTCTTCCATCATTATCTTTATCAGTTTCAATATCTTTCATCTTATTCTTAAATCACAGAGGAAAAACAAACAAGTAAAACATCAATGAATTCAACAAGATAGTATCCATCCACAGATGAGCGTCGTTTGAAATATTCAATACATGGCTCGGTCTCAGCTAGCCCATTATAAAAGGAATAAGAAAAAAAAGCTTGCAAAGTTTGTAAGAAGGTCAAGCTCAAAGAGTTGGATTTTTTTTTTCACAAAAAAAAATAACAGCTTTTACAAAAGAGTCTCGTAAGGGATGGGGGTGATGGTCTGAGGAACATTGGCCTTGGTGGAGACGTGACGAGCTTCACGGGGTTGGACAGGGATACGCTTGAGGTTGATCTGGACACCCTTGGCCTTGGCATCCTTCTTCTTCTGAGCATTTTCCTTGACACGGTCCAAGAATTCTTGACGGCACTTGGAGTGCTTGACGTGCTCAACACGGAGGTTGACGCGCTTCTCCATGTAACGATTGCCAACACGCTTGTAGACAATCACACCCACAGCAGACTTGGTCACATTGTAGACAACACCAGTACGACTGTTGCATTGGGATCCAAAGTTAAGTATTTTTTGATCCAGTCAACCGACCCCCGACCTGATCGCATCGGCAATATATACACAATGCAATAAATCCCTTTCTCCAACTTACCCGTGGTAGAACTTGTGGGGCATACCCTTCTGGACAGCAGCGTTGGCCTTGATGTCAACAATGTCACCGACCTTGTAGGTCTTCAAGTAGGTGGACAAGGGAATGGCACCATGCTCGCGGAACTTGCGCGAGAACATGTGGCGGGTACGAGCACGAACTATAAAAAAGAAGTATGGGTCACCGAGGCTGTCCTACTAAAACCACTCAAATGCCAATTCCGTAAAACAGCCACTTACGACCAAACGAGTGAGGCATTTCTAAAAACAAATACAAAGATCAGTAAAACTGGACTATTTTTACAATGGAGAACCTCGGACCAATCCATGGCGCCATAGATATAATGTCACCATGTCTGTGGATTAATCCGAGATTTTGTCCTGATTTCCAAAGCAAACGTACTCTATTTATCCCAAGCGTGAAGAGAGAAGGAAAGAATTCACAGTATCAGGCAGTGAGCGCCAATAAAAAAAAGAAAAATACAATAACCGAAAAGAAGGATTTTGATTGGCTAAAAAAGGTGATGTCAACAAGAAGCCAATTTTTTTTGGTAAAAATTTTTTTCTGACAAAGGGAAAGCAGGTACACAATCGAAGGAACTTCCTCTTTTTTCCTTGTAATCGACCATGACCGGTGCTTCCAGAAACTGTAAGCGTTTTTTCCTTTTTTTTTTCTGCCATGCAATGGTTCCTGGAAAAAAGCTTCAAGTTGACTGACCCTTTTTTTGTTTTGTATAGACTCCAAGACCTACAAGGTTCCCAAGCGTCCTTTCGAGTCCGCCCGCCTCGATGCTGAATTGAAGCTCGTTGGTGAATACGGTCTCAAGAACAAGAAGGAAGTCTGGCGCGTCGGTTTGACTCTTTCCAAGATTCGTCGTGCTGCTCGTGAGCTTTTGACCTTGGATGAAAAGGACCCTCGTCGTCTTTTCGAAGGTAATGCCTTGATTCGTCGTCTTGTTCGCATCGGTGTCTTGGACGAAACCCGCATGAAGCTCGATTACGTCTTGGGTCTCAAGATTGAGGACTTCTTGGAGCGCCGTCTCCAGACTCAAGTCTTCAAGCTCGGTTTGGCCAAGTCTATCCATCACGCCCGTGTCTTGATCCGTCAACGTCACATCCGCGTTGGTAAGCAGATTGTCAACGTTCCCTCTTTCATTGTCCGTTTGGAATCCCAGAAGCACATCGATTTTGCTTTGACCTCTCCCTATGGTGGCGGTCGTGCCGGTCGTGTTAAGAGAAAGAGAGCCGCTGCTGCTGCCGGTGGCAACGACGAGGAAGATGAGGAATAAATTAGTCTCCCCCTCCCGTCATCGTCATTTCTAAATGCAATCACACGCCCAACTTGAAAATAAAAAAATAAAACACATCTGCACATCATGAATAATCTCTGCATTTTATATACTTTATATGCATATAGTAGAATTAAAGTAATTGAGGAAGATGAGGGAAAGAGGAGTAAGAACAAAGAGAAAAGAATGGGACATCAAGGTGGATCGGAAGATGGTATAAAAAATCGGATTGAATTGGGAAAAAAAAAAAAGAAGTAGTGACTCTACAGTTTGGTTTCCTGTCGGATGCCGGACGTATCTATGATGGAGGTTAGTTTGATGACACTCATTGTGGTTCAGTATCAGGAGAAACGTTACCAAGCCAAGAGCGCATTCGACTTAGGGCCGAAATGGATGCGTTGGTATCGGTGACAGAGGATGTCGAATTGCTCACCACAGGTGCAGAAGTACTGGAAGAGGCCGTGTTGCTTCCTCTTCGTTCCATCATGACAAAATGCATTTGCATACGCATACCATGGCATATCGCCCTTAGTGCTTGCATTTCTTCTTGCAATCGAAACGTCTCTTCCATCAGGGCCACATTCTGCTTCAATTCGAGGGACTGCATATTCGCGGACAGTTCGTCGACTTCGTTTTTTAGTCGGCGTGTTTCGCTCAAGACAGAATGTTGCAAATTCGGTCGCGCTTCTTCTGGCAAGCCGGGATCTTGAGGTAGCAGTAACGACAATTGATCCGTAAGTGATTCGATGTGTTGATGCAGTTCTCCTTGACGCCGTTTCAATACATCGTTTTCCGATCGCACCAACCGCAATTCGTCACGCAACGTCTGTTCTCGTTCTTTTTGCTTGTACAGATAGTGCTTAATCCCTTCGTAAGCACAGTGTTCAATATGAGTTGTTTCAAGTTGTTGTCGTTCGCCGGTCCACTGACATCCAAATTCTGCATGGGGACAAGAAACAGGGTGTTGAGGACACACCGTTAAATGCGCTGCATGTTGCGATCTCGACCGTGAAGAGTTACAGTGAGGACACTGGATGGTTTCTGCGGGACAAAGTTTATGATGATCCTAAGTAGACCGTCGTCCGTTAATGTTTGAGTCAACCAATCCACGTATGCTCACCAAAAAAAAAAAAAAAAAAAAAAAATCTCGAATGATTTTACCTCTAATTCAAATGCCCGCATATGCTTTTTGCACATGTTGCATTGTGCCCTTCGATATTTACAAGTTTCGGCATGACGATGGATATCCTTTTTGAGAACCAGCTCCTTGCATTCTTCTTGTTGACAAGCTGCCAATGTGTAAAGACAATCGTGTTTCAAATGACCTTGAATTAACTGACGTTGTCCAGTGTATTCACAACCTTGTTCCGCCCGCGGACAATAAACACTCAATTCGTTCACCATGTTACAAACGATCTTCACTGCAGGTTGCAGCTCAGATAACGATAAAGCCGATCGATCAATGGGGCAAATGTCCGATGTTTCAAGCGCCTTGCATATACATGTCCTGCAAAAAGTATGCCTACGGTTGAACAGTATGTTGAGTTTCTTCAATTCGATGAGCTAAGTTTATTCGTCAAAGCAATTTTACCCGCAAGGAGAAATGACTGGGTCAATAAACGGCGATTGACATATGCAGCATATAAGATTGGCGTTGATATTATCGGTATATGTAAGATTCCGCAAGTCGACGTCTGGGTCTTCCTGTGACATTGAAGTCGAAAAAGTCGAGAGCCAAAAAAGCAGCAACCAATTGTGGAAACCTTCCAAAAATCCCAGACATGCAAATTCCCGAAAATCACGTTCTTCCGGTTTCCTGTGACTCCAATTGCCTTTTATGGAATGAAATGAGTCTTCCAAGGAAGAAACCTGAGAACCGTTCCCCGCACACCCCAGATTTGAAAAGGAATACCCATATCATCCTTCATATGGGATACCCATCAGTTTAAATGAAATGAAATAATATAAATAAGAGTTATGGGCCTTGTAAAGCTGGTGCAAAAGAAGGATAACAGCGAGCCAAGATGCAGCGTATTATTAAACACCGAAACTGATCATCTTTCCTACTTTACTGGAATAGTTCATGTTCACTATCTGTAGTAGTACACGGATTTACATTCGCGGCTAAATATCCATGATGCATTTTTTTCTTTATGAGGAGTCCTCAGAAATGAGCAAAAATTGAGGTGTTTTTCCCCATAATAAATCTTGTTATCTTGTAATGAAAAGCAGTAAAAGCTCTAATGGGATAACCGATAACCTGCAGCATACAATTGAATGATAAATTGACACTATTCAAGCCATTATAGATCCGGTTTATTGAGTATGATTGTTCACAATAATATCAAGGCACAACCTCTTTTTCCACTCTTGTACTAACTGAATAGAAAAAGTACGAATGCTGATAACTTGGGTTCCTCATTGAGCCAGTGTATCAGCCAAGAGAAATGGGCATTGAACGAGTTGCGTTACCGCGCAGGGTAGGATTTCGGTCTTTCTGAAAAATGGAGCTTCATTTAATCGGTGATGAGCAAATTGTTTACTTGCTCGGCAATGGAGACCGAGGTGATAGATAAACAGTCAATGTGGTTAAGGATAGGGGATCTAGGAACCATAAGTTCGCGAGGATTCACATTCCAGATCATTCTAGAATCGGGTGCTCTGATGAATGCCAAAGGCGCATTATTTTTTGCCAAAGGGTTTGTAGAGACTCCTTGATAGCTTGCCAGTGTTGAAATGGCATGTTATCGTTCGTTGCTCTTCCTTTGTTTTGGAACAGAACGATCAGCCTCAGCATTGTAACGCAATAAAAATTATGGCGCTGTGATCAACACCAATCAGGCAACCCTATTTTCAAACTTTATTTCCTGTAATGCTATCTCAGATTTTTTGGTGTTCATATGGTACTTATTTGATGATACACGGTGGATAATCATTTCCCTCTCGGTAGGTCCAATGGGACAACAAATGACACACTATACACCAACGATTACAAATTACTCGTAAAAAGGTCTGAACAATGTCTCTTCGTAGACGATTGTTTTTTTCCTATCGGAGATTCAAGCCAGCGAATTGCATTTTTTTTTTTTTTTTGAAAAAGGATGATAAGCCCAGACTTTTGGGAACCAAAAGTTCAACAAGTATTTGTTTCAATTCACCAATGGAGACCTTTCATATCAGTTGTGCCTTTTTATAGGACCTTCCCATATGGTCATAGCTTCTAATCTCTTATAGATGATTCGTCCTGATTGATAACCGAGACGTCATCTATGGTCATATTCTCCGATCCCAATATTATTTTCGTGCCTCAACCCGACTGATGCTGACCGAAAAAAAAAGGTACCTATACATTTTCTGTTTTGCTTCATACACGATAAGAAATAATATCAAGACGAATAAGATGCAATGACTCGCGTGAGTCGTAGTCATTCCTTGTTTTGATCGAGTCATCCCTCTTTCGAAAGAACCTTTGAACTAAGGAGAAAGGGGGTTACAGCAACGTCACAAATTCCTTATTTGGTAAAGTTGTCCGGTCCCCCAATAAGAAGCAAAGGCTCTTTACGCTATCGTTGGTGAATGGGCATTGTCGAAAACCCACCCAAAGAGATACTATGTTACTTTTTTTCGACGGGTTCATTTTACGTTAACGCCAATGATACTGGAGAAACGATTCATGTTTGAGAGTCACAGCTGGCGGCGCCAGAAAGTTTTACCTTCACCACCCCATTTTAGAGTTCGTGGGACTTGGCAAGTCAGTTTCGGACAGTGCATCCTTGCGGGATGCTTGGGCCTATTTGACTTTAGTCTTTATTCCATCTGGCGGTTGGATGGAAACCCAAAGAGTTACCTTTGGTGGGCAGAAAAAAATAAGATGAATATATTATTGACTTGGGAAAAAAGATGTCGTCATTTTTCACAATGTTCGGAGTAAACTCTGTGGAGAACGAAAGAGTCCCTATTTGACAGGAAAAAAAAGAAAATAAGGGCAAAGGAAACAGTATGGACTTCGATAACTGTATAAGATGGACTTACTGTTTGAGCCAAATGGTCTCGCGACATCGTAGGGTAAAAAAGGTTAATTGGGCGGTTGACGCATTCTGGGGTGAACTTTTTTTTTTATATACTGTCAGCTTGGGATGAATGACAGTCACTGCGTGATTTCGCAACCGAAAAACTCTTAGCTTACAAAAGGCTGATTCCATATTTTAGCTATTTCTACTAATCTTTTTCCTCTTTTCGATTATTGGAAATCACCCCAATCTTTTCATTTCCAAGGAATATCATATCTGCTTGAAAACTTTTCATAATGGCTAAGGATAAGGTTACTAAGAAGAATCAGGGTAAGCCTATGACGAGACTTTCCAGCCTGTATGCTCGATAACTTACAATACCGCTTCCTGCGCAGTCAAGAAAATGTCCCCTTATAACAAGTTTATTAAGGTAAGAACGGGAGATAAAGGATGGATAAAAGCAAAACAAATCCATTAACAAAATGCAAAATTGCACTTTTAGGAGGAACTTCCTAAGATCAAGTCTGAAAATCCTGGTCTTTCACATAAGGAGGCAAGTGGATTAGTTTTTTTCTCTTATTTTTTTTTTTCCTCTTATTTTTTTTTGGTTCAACGCGTCCTTTTGCTGGAAAATTTTTTGCTGGGCGAGAAAAAAATAATTAGGCAACTCAGTGACACGCTACCCGAGCTTTGATTTTTTTTTTGTTTGCATCCCGCACATGTCATTAATCCATATTTTTTTTCTCCCTTCCCTTCCAATAATCCTTATGATACCCTTATAGGCTTTCAAGAAGGCGGTAAGTAAACAAGAACTGAAAAGGATGATGTGTTTTGATTGAGCTTCATATGTTAAATGGTCTCAACTTAGGCTCAACAATGGGCTACCTCCCCCGAGAACCCCAAGAACAATGAAGGCAAGAAGGCCGAGGAAGAGCCCAAGAAGGCAGATGATTCCAAGAAGGATGCCGAGAAGACTGATGCTGAATCCAAGGAAGAAGCTGCCAAATAAGCAGTGAAAGAAAAAAAGAACCCCCCAAAAAACAGTAGAAATTCGCACTGTTATCTAGTTGTATCCCAAAATGTTCCCGCTTTGAATCATTTTATGTATATGTTTCGCAATCTGCTTCCTTTACAGTGATTGTTCCTGTATTTGCAATCATTTCTATGAAATCAAAACAATGTTTTATTCAACGTTAACTGAGCATACAGGTGATTGGATTTTAAGCATCAGAGGTCGTCCTGGGTTACGGTATTGATCATTTTTGTTACATTCGGCACCTAGCATGTTCTTTTTATTGTGCAACGAACTGTTTGATGACTACTACCTTGCCAATAGATAGACAACCACAGCAAACGTCTTTCACAGACTACATGAAAGTAAAATAGGAAGGCTTCAACAACCAATGGTGTGTTTAATCAGTGAGGCATAGCATTGGACTAGGGGGGAGCGGGGAGAATGATATAGGGTAGTAAAAGATAGATAGATAGATAGACGAACAAAGTAAGCAAGTTAGTGAGATCGGAGAACTGCCTTATTGGAGCATCGACAAGGAATCTATCGGAACACCGGTCGATTGGTGCCACTTGTTTCGTCGACTTTTCCGGGATACGATTCTTCTAGTTGGCGGATATTATTCGAATACATGGATGCTTTGAAAAACAAGAAGACAAGTGACATCTTCTTTTCCACACGTCGCAGTTTGTCAATCAAGTGAATGATCTCTGTGTCATTGGTGGAAGTGACCAATTGATTCAACTATGGATGCGTTTCTCAATGAGTGGTTCGGTTGTCACGGACGATTGTTTCACGTTATCTAATACCTTAGTAATATTGTCTATCAACAGCTGTGTTTCGCTTATAATAGCATCCTCTAATGTTCTCATGAAGCACGATGCTGCCACATAAAGCTTGCCTATCTCAGTGGAACTCAAGCACAACGCGGTTTGTGACCTGAAATTTTTTAGCGCCCTTCACCGTTTAACACTCCGCTTCCCCCGGGTCATCACAACCTGATGATGATGATGACACGTAAAATACATCAAAAAATGCAACCTCACTACCATCATACCAGTTTTTCTACATGCGTTGCCACCAACAAACAGGGTGCATGAACTGCATGCCAATATAGGTGGAATATCACAACCAAGATATTTAGTTCTTCCTAAGACGCTCAGTTAAGGAGACGCTTGAAAAAACCAAGCAATAGCCAGCGGTCCACACCGTACTTTGGCACGTCGTGTTAATAAAAAGTTCATTGTGACCGCTGATCAAGGGTTATACAATGTATGGAGGCTGGATGATGTGCATCTAAGCTGCTGGAAACTACGTAACAGATCGACATTTACGCATTCATCAGCACTGGAGGTTTTGTTTTGCTCACATGAAAATGATAGTATGCTTTGCATACTGCATCATCCTGTTGTGTGGGATTCCATATGGCTATCATATGCTGGAAGCTTGGAACAAAAAAGACAATATGTTACAGTGATTAGCACGGCAAGAATTTATACAAGTGGCACTAAACTTGACTTTTTCACTGGTGTGATACGAAACCCATCAGCACTGGTTCATCTCTGTATAGATCTGAAACTCGAAATAGAAGCCATAATAACAATCATTGCTCTCGCCATAAATGACCAGAATGATCTGCATCATTGAAGGCAACACCTCAATTGCCGGTGACAAAAAAGTCCAAAAAAAAGAATCGGCCACGGCTCTCATTGGCACGGAGCGTCATCGCAAATACAATTTTTTATACATCATCTTTCATTATTTCCGTTTATTCATTCCAAAATGACGAGAAAAATACACGGCATTCTACCTTGGAGCTAATGATGATCGAGTCCACAATGTCCTATGTGTCAGAAAAAAAAAAGTGAGGTGGCGCACTATGAACAGAAGATGGATAACCGGTAATAAGAAAAGAGGGTGTTTTCAGCTCAGCAATTCGCCTAAATATCGTCATACCGACAACTCGACTCAATTTTTAAATGAGACCCTTTTGTAAAGTCCCATTGAGAGGTTGCGGTGACTAATGCATTCTGTCTACCAAAGAATTCATCACAGCTTCTGCTTCTCTTTCGAGATGCAACAAAGATAAAAAAAAAAGGAGAAGAAAAAAAGAAAAAACTGAAATGATGAAAAACTTAACTTACCTCTTTTGCAGCTTGGGGTTTTGTTTTTTCAGAAAGGGATCTCGGGAATATGGGACGTAGGACCCCTGGCAACTGAAAATTTTTTTTTCTTCCTTTTCGCTGAAGGACGGGTGAAAATGCCAGTCCTTGTTCCACCAACGAAACCCCGACTGGAAAAGCTATAAATTTCGTCTTGATATACACTCTATGAAACTTTGTCTTAACGATTATCACAAAATTGCGAATTGAGCACTTTAGCTTTTATCTGAATGTGCTCCCAGACACAATTTTAAGATTGAAGGCAGTGTATGTAAAACCTTCGTCCGGAGATCTCGTATCGATGAGCTACGAAGACCTAAATCCTTGCCACATCTATCCTTCCTTTTATAAAAAAAAGAGAAATGAAAAAAAAAACCCAAAAAAGTTTTTACAGCTAGTGTGTTGCTGTAAAGGCCTTTGTCCAGATCTACAAAGGCTTTGATCCCTTAAGCCCTTGCGCTCTTGCGCCCTTTCTTCCATCCACCTTCTGATAAAATAACAAAGGACATGTATACCTGCAAGTTTGTACAGCTTGGGAAGTCATGATGATTTTATGTATAGAAAATTACATTGGGCTTGGGGGGTTGTATTCATTTCTTGCCAGAGGCTTTTCTTTTCTTGCTGTCGGTACCTTTTGTTTCGGTTAGCTAGGTTGGGTACAGGGAAATAGGTCATGAATTATGATCCATTTTCAAAACAAAGCAAAAGATTCGTATCAACAATACCTTTCGTTTCTTGTCGTTTGTGTTGGTTGAGCCTGGAACAGATTTGAAAAAGTCCATCATTCGGCTTTGGGTGGCTTGCTTGACATTCTTTGCCAGTTTTTCACACGACTTTCGAATTCGCTCCTCACTAAATAAGCAAACACAAAACGATCAGTTACCGTGACTGTCACAGAGCAAAAGCACACGCCTGTGTCATGATAAACTAATAGAACACTCACTTGAATCCTTTTTCCTTGACTAAAAAGTCTACCACAGCTTCGACATCGGGTGCTTCCCATTTGAGCTAACCCCACAAACAAAAAAAAAATCAAACCGTCAAAAATTCAGGGCGTCAGAAAAGATTGGTCGTCTTTCCTTTGTTTTACCTCAATATTGTCGCCCGGCAACACGTCAGGTTTAACAAACAGTTCCCTTGCTTCGTCAAATTTCCAGTCGTCAGGAATATTTGCGCGCAACTTTTCGGGAAGGTGAGGCAAAGCCGCTTCAATGCTCTTGTGTTCCTTGATCATTGAATAAGCGCGCGCTGGACCCACGCCTTTGATGCTTTCCACATAATCACATCCCAACAGAATACAGAGATCGACAAACTAAGATACTATCAGTCAGCCGCACAGCACTTCCCCAATCCGTCTGATCGTATGCTGTTTTTACCTCTGTCATATTGAGTCCCAACCCTTCTAATGCTTTATCCAGATGAACTTCATCAATGGGCATCTTGCGCTGTTCGGAAAACGTCAAGTGACGTAATAAAGTTGGTGAAGCAAAAGTCAGGGTATCCATGTCTTCAGAAGCGGCCGCGTACACTTTGCCACAACGTGCCAATTCTGCGCACTGCGCTTCGGCTTCGGTAGGTGCCTAAATAGAGAAACAATAGAATCGCATTAGGATTTTTTTGTAGCCTGCCAAATCGCGTTGATACATACCTCAACATAGGGGATACCCATGGATTTCAATAAACGCTTGCACTCATCGTTGTGTTGCTGTGTGACTCGAACCGTACGTTTCGTGAATCGTGCAATTTCCTCGTTGGTGCCTAGTATGGGTTGTCCAGTCAGTGGGTTTGTTTGATCCGTTTCCCGGGCAGGGCCAGCATAACGACTTACCAACTTCATGGGCTTCCTCCATTTTTGATTTGGCTTCTTCTTTTCTCGCTTTTCTTTTGGCCAGCTTTACATAGGAATATTATCAGTAAGCACAATAAAAAAAAATAATAGTCATCGCATCGGCAATCACAATGCGATCTTACCTCTCCCGATTTCAAGGTAGGCGGTTTGCCGTCGAACACGTAGCAAGGTTTGATGCCGTTGTCGACCATTCGTACGGTTCGGTAAAACATGCCCATAAGATGACTATTGGTGGGTGTTATTTGTCGAAAGTGATATGAGGCTCAAAAGACAAAAAGGACGATCTACCTTGTGGTTTCACCAGCTTCGTTGGTTAACATTTGGCCATCCTGTTGGCGAACTGCGATCATAAACTGGTAGATACTCATGGAAGCATCGATCGCCACTTTACGTCCAAAATAGCTCTTAATATCATGACTTTTGATCGCATTCGGAGCATGTTCCGAAATCAATTTCGTCAATCCGTGAATTCCCATACTGCAAAGCCAAAAGGGAAAAAAACAAATCGATATTTGCTTCATTTTCACCACGCGACTACCGCATCACTCAAAATTTTGCTGGACTGACAGCTCGCCTCCGGAATCTTATTGGATAAACCCGTCCCATTGTAACTCCACCACCTTGCATGGACAAGCTTTGTGCATAAATGCCCAGATCTTTTCTATCTCATTTATCATTCACATTTATCAGATACTGATCGTTTCAAATGATACTACAGCAACATGTGCTACAAGACTTTTCTTTACAGTAAAATGGGAAGTTTCTTCAGATAACAACGACTGAGTCTCCATTTTGTCTAGTCTCTTTCAGGACTATTCTCAAAGCTCACCAAGTTTATGCGCATACTACACAAGGTCAGCGACAACTGGACAAGAAGGTGGTGCTGAGGTACTTTACAAGACAAGGACAAGGACCAAATCATGAACAGACGGAACAAGACAAGATAGAGACAAGATAGTATTAGAGAGGGCACCATCATTAGGTTTATTTTATGATAATAGAAAGAAAAATTAATACTTGAGAGGTGGAAAACGGAACAGACAACGATAAAATAATAAATCAAATGCATAGCACGACATGGAGCATAGCTAGTTGTATACTTATGACAGTTCAACTTGCGACTTGAAAAGCTTTAATGGCTTACCTAACCCGAAACTGTGGCGGCGGCGGTTGCTCGAAATATACACCTTCATGGGATACATGAAATGCAAAGAGCAATCTTTGTGAAAATGCACCTCTTTTTCGCCGCTAAAAACATCTTTGGCAAAAACAGTACGTTTTATATGGTCAGGCTTCCTTTTTAAATACGCGGTTGAATGCAGCTGACAAAACGGCAGTTACTCTTTTACTCCCAAATATGCGACCCCGAAGGACGCTCACAGCCGAAAGGTTGATCAATAGTGGAGCAGGCATAGTTTCAATATCTGACCTGCCGCGGATGATTTAGTGATCGTCGCAGCGATTTTTTTTCTTGCGGACTATGAAATAGAAACATGATCCTGGTGAAACAGATCCATCAGAAATTAAAAGAAGGCCAAGCGGCAAAGAGAATAGTGGACCAAGAGTCCAAGTCTGTTATAGTTTTTGAGTAAGTCTTTTCGTAAAAGGTAAAAGTAATGAATATTCGTTCTTCCGAGTTGGAGACTTTCCTCAGCCATCATCACTGATTTTTTGGATGTGAGCTGTGGTATTTTTCGGTTGAAAATCAAGGACGGTCCTCGTCAAATTCTCCGTGATGGAATTAGCTGGTCATACTCCATGCATAAAGTGCGACTAACGTAAAATTAGCCCAACGATGATTTGTACGGCGATCCTGGATCACACAATGTTCTCTCATTTCTATGATTTTATTGTCGCCGATCTCTACTTTTTTTTTTTTTTTTATCTTGAAACGTTGCCAACTTCCCGCGGCGTCGTAATTTGAAACCAGCAGTGGAGACAAGGGGCGCTGAAATCGTTTAATCCATAAATAATGCATGAAATAACATTTTTGTGTACACAAAAAAAAAAGAAAATGTCGACAGGGAGGCGGTGTATAGGAGGTACGACGAGGATTGGGTATGATTAGCGCAGGTCCTCCATTTCGATAGATTTCTTGATTTTCAAGAGAAGAGCCGTCTTCCAGCTGTCTAACCGGGTAAGTTTATCGTATTCATACACACACTGCGTAAACTGTTCCACTTCGCCATTATCAACGCAATTAATGATATTCTATGTAATGTCATTGAGTCAATTACGTAACTGACCTAGAAGGCGGCTCTCTTTTACCTTTAAAAGGTTATATTCTCGAGTGGTTTCAAATGACATATCCATGGCGCAATAACCGTTGACGGCCTGTTTCGTTCGTATGATATCCTAACAACGCTCAAAAATCAATATCCGCCTCATTCCAAATGTCTCCACACACAGGTTATGTTACTTACACCAGTACATAAATGACATAAACCGGCTTTCAAAAAGTATTCTTTCAGGGACCATTTGAGTAGAGCGTCGTCGACCGAGGCAGCCGCCACTTGTTCAAATTTGTCAATGGCCACATCGTACATATCCATCTCCGCGGCAATCTGAGCAACTTTGAGGAGACACTTGTTGGCCAGTCTATGTGGTGCAGGGCCCATGTGAACATTGATGATCCACAACGAAGTGCGATGAATACTTACGCCGGGGAATCGTCGGCAAGAAATAGCTCGGCTGCTTTTTGATAAGACTCATAGGCTTCTTTGCTGTCGTTGAGATCGTTTTCGCATAATTCGGCCGCCTCCTGATAATGTCTCGCTGCGGCTCGAAAGTTGCCTCCTTCTTGATCCAACAAAATCGCTTCCTTCAAAGCAAATACAGCATCTATTTTTGTGTTTTCGCGTTAAGTAGAATAAAAAAGAAAAAGACTGCCCCGGAGTTCTATGTCCGTTACCTGCGGGCTGATTTCGCTTATAACACTTTGCTGCATTTTCATATGCTCTCGAACCATCAAACTTGGCACTGTTGCCTTTCTTGTATAGTTTGGCCGCTTCGGTAAATGCATCGCCAGCCAGTGACCCTAAAAAAAAAGCATCAGCGAATGCGAAAAGCAATGGTCGGAATGGGGGTTGGCTCGGGCTTACATTGTTGGGCTAGTTTATACATGTTGCCGGCCTTTTCATAGATTTCCGCAGCATCTTCGTATTTATTGGATGGGCCAAAGAGTGACCAGCTTTTCAGCTTTTTTTGAGCCTGAGCAATGAGATCTTTGGCTTGTTGTTCGGAACCGTTGGACATCAAGAATGCGTGGAAATGGGCAATCCTTTCTCACTGTACCAGAGTGGCCAAAAAGGAACGACAGAAGGCAGAAACCAGTCACACTACACATCATGTGATCCCTTGTTGTTGGAAAAGCTGGCTTTTTTTTTTCTTTTCACTGCTGGGACAAAAGCACAGTATTTTACTTTGGATCAAATCATCGACTATTTTACCATTCATTTCATGATTCACTGTAACAATGGTAATAATGCACTGATTTTGTTGATGGATTGATGATGTGTCTGTCGTAGCTGACTTTTTTTTTTTTTTTTTACTGCAGCCATCAGATTTTCGATGAGCGACCCAAAGTCAAACCCTACAATACTGCTTTTTTTGGTAATTTGATCGATTCCCAGGTTACGGTAACGATCATCATTTTTTATTTTATTTTTCCTTGATAAGCGAAATAGAAACATTGCAAGTGAAAAGAGAATTTCACCACAAATGGAAACTTTAGGGTTTTCCGATTAAGCGATTTCATTCAAAGAATGTTGAGAAATTTCGGACTGTGTTGAAAAGCTTTTCAGCAGGTAAGGCGGAGTCGCCCAATTAGGCAATCGACGTAAGAAAAAAATGATGGCAGAAATTGGGCTCCGATTCTCGAATGAAAAAGATCAAAGGTTTTTCGACCTAATCGAGTCATTTTTCTCTTTTTCTTTATTACTTTGTTGTTTTATGAACTAAACTGCTGAGCTTTTTCTTCTTCCTTCCATGGCCGTTGAACTTATACCAGGAGAATTCTCTCCTTTTACAATTGCCATTGCTATCCTTAGCGGCTTTATTGTCTTTTTTGGTTATGTCTCGATGTTTATTAAAGAAAAATGCTTTCTGTCTGAAGCCTGTAAGTCTTTTTTCTTTTCGGCCCACGTTCCGCCTTTGTCTTTTTCTTTCCCAAACTGACCATGGGTGACACCCTTTTCTTCTTCCAGTTGTTGCCCTCATTGTAGGCATTATTGCCGGTCCACTTGTTTCCAATGGCTTCAATCCTTACAGCTGGGCCGATCAAGACGAGATCACGAAACAACTCACTCGTTGTATCATTGCCATTCAGGTATTGAGGTTTCGTCCTTTTTTTACTCCCTTTTATGTGTGACAAGCACTAAATAATTTTGTCTTTGGGCTTGGTTTTTTCCTCTGGTGGAATTAGGTGATGGCAGTGGGCATCGAACTTCCAAAGTGAGCTAATTTTTTTCCTGATTCGAAACGTTGGAATTTTGGTAACAAACAAGGATTGACTGAATTTTTTTTTCTCCATGTAGGCATTACCTTAAAAAGGAATGGTTGACTATGTTTATGTTCCTGTTACCCATCATGATATTTATGTGGCTCGTCAGTGGTTTATTTATCTGGGCAATGGTCCCTCCGATCAATTATGTAAGGAATATAATTATCGATAAGTGGGATTGTGTAGTTGGACGTGAAGACAAGAAAAAATAGATATTGAACTGATCGAATTGGCAATATCCGATACAGCTCGAATCATTGGTCATCGCTGCATGTGTATGCCCAACGGATCCTGTACGTACACCTTTTTTTTTTTCTTTCTGAAACATGCATGATCGCCATTTATTAAATTGGATTGGTTGAATTGCTTTTTAGATTCTTGCGAATTCGGTGGTCAAAGGTCGATTTGCAGAAAAGCACGTGCCTGCTCACATTCGGAACGCCTTGTCCGCAGAGAGGTAAGGTTTTGCATGATGGTGGGGCTGATGAAACAGCCAAAAAAAAAATATTGGAAGCTAAAAAATAATCCCCCGGACTATAGTGGAGCAAATGATGGCATGGGATTTCCGTTCCTATTTTTGGCAATTTTCTTACTGGGTGAAGACAGCGTAGGCAAGGCAGTAGGAAAATGGGTCTACGAGACGTGTCTTTTCCAAATTCTTCTTTCCTGCGTTATCGGTGTCGTCGTTGGTTGGGTAGCCCGAAAAATCTTGCAATGGTCCGAACGACAGTATGTATTCTCTTTTCTTTTCTTCGGGTTGTTTGGAGTGTGTTGTGGAGAGGAACAGTTTTTTTTAACCTTACTTGTATTAGTCATCTGATCGATAAGCCATCATTTCTTTGTTTTGCTATTGCATTGGCAGTAAGTCAGGAAAAAAATTGAGGAGGTTGTGTAGCACCCGGTGACCTTGATGAGCTAACGGAATCTTGCTTAGCTGTTTTTGATGAGTATGACGGGATTTTCTGGAAGTGACGATGTGTTGGCTTGTTTCGCCGCAGGCAATGCTTTTTCGTGGGATGACTGGTTCAGACAAGAAACCGAAGAAGCTCATTTTCAGGAAGTCATTGATATGATGCTTAATCTTGCCGTCTTTGTTTATATTGGAGCCATCATTGTAAGTTCAATTCTGTCTTGTTTTAATTCTTTGATTTTGTATCACCTCCGTACCACCGCCGTGCCACTGTTCCTTGTTTTTTTTTTTTGGCTTACAAGCATTTTTTTTTCCATGTAGCCTTGGTCGGATTTTGGTAATGCTGCTCTTGGGTTGACACCTTGGCGACTGGTGGTACTTGCCGTTCTTATTTTGCTTTTCCGACGGTTGCCTATCGTATTGGCCCTGAAACCGGTCATGCCGGCCATGAAGACATACCGCGATGCTGCTTTCAGTGGCTGGTTCGGTCCCATGGGCGTGGGTGCCGTGTTCTTGTCCAAAATCGCCAAGGAGGAATTGCAAGAAGTGTATCACGGACAGCCCGAACCTGTGGCTGTGCATTTGATCAACCCCATTGTGCTATTCATCGTTCTGTCATCCGTCCTTGTCCATGGCACCACCATTCCCCTATTCAAACTCGGCAAACGTATTCGTACGCGTACATTGTCGATTACCAGCACCGGTGGCAGTAGCCAGGTGTTGCGACTTCCCAAAATCCAGTTTGGTCAAAACATCAGTTTGCGCGGTCGTGGAGACGATGATCGTCGTAGTCGCCACAGCGCGGATCCTGAAGCCATGAGCCAGCTTCAGCGTAATACACTCATGAATACCATTCAGTATGATCGAAAGCAAGAGGGCAGTAACGGCACCACGTTGAACCATTCACCGGATGCGGCGTATGTGGATATGCATGATGACGACCAATCGGATGGCGATCTGTCGGAAGAAGATTATTTGCCTGGTGAAGGCGATGATGCCACCACCGAGATGCGTCATTTGGAAGTCCCACGATCCGGCAGTGCCCCGATGCTGGAATCTCAGAGTATCCGATTCCTTGAACCGGTCAAGCCTCGCAATACATCATCTCAGGCCAATATCGAACGAAATGAAGCGAGCGTCTCGAGCTTGAGAAGCTGGAGAAACCGTAACCGGGATCGCGAAGATCATCAGGATGACGATGAATCAAATGCACAAGGAAGCAGTATGGGCGGATTACGACAATTCTTCCGCCGAAGCAAAGATACAACGGCCACATCTAGCTCCGGTGGCGATGAAGATAAAGCCAAGCAGTTACGAGGCTTGTTTTCTTCCCCAACCACCGAAGCGCCGCCGTCCGACAAGGAACCTGAGGAAGCGCCTCAGACTGCGGGAGCCCCGCATTCGGAAAAGGAAGCTGAACAGGAGGCGGATAAACATCCTGACCATGCGGAGGAGATCGAAGAAGAATTCCACAAGCCCTCTCATCCTCGACTGGAAGTGTGGCAAGAAGCTCATAAAGTGATTATCGAAGATTCACAAGACGAGTTAAAACAGACGGTGATTGACAAAAAAGATCCCAACTGGAAGAGTAAAATGGAACGTGCAGTTCAGAACGGCGAAGAACAAATCCGCGAGGATGAACATAAAGAAGGAACCCAATGATATATCCCCCTACACAAATAGAATCTTGTACTCATTTAATCTCAACATCTGTATCTTTTATTTTTTCTCATTCACTAAATCAAATGCAATATAAAAGACCCTGTATCCTACTAATCCTGGTTACGATACTCGCACCGCGCTTTTGAAAGAACCTCTCGGACTACATACAAGTATCAGGTTGCTTGAATAAAAGCGATTAGCCTCAGAATAGATGGAAGGTCCGCCCTGTTGAAAGGTAATGGTCATGAGCATACAAGTCAGGTCCATCACGGACGTGCATGCGCGCGCACTTTTTATATCAACAGAGGTTGAATAGTTGAAGTGAATGGGTGCAGTAAAGAGTGATAAAAGAAGTGGGAGAAGTGGCCCAAAACTAAGCTGAAATTAAAAAAAAGAAAAGCTTTTGCACGCGACAACACGCCAAACCAGCAGTCGTGATCTAATTCGGAAAGTGGAGTTTTTTTACGTTTTGCATACTTCTTTCTAACTCATCATGCCCATCGATTTGGACACCATCCAACAGTTTAAGCGCAACCTTCAACAAGCCGTCATTGTATGTTCTGACCGCTGTCTTCTCAATGCCACCAAATGGTAGTCCTTTTTTTTGCCTCTTCAAAGCGGGTTGGTGACTCTTGGATCTTTCTAACCACGACACACGCAAAAATAGGGCTGCGGAATTGTTGGATGGCATCAATGCTGAACTTTTACAAGACCAAGCCAACTTTACCCAAGATCCACGAAATGCCAGCATTGTCTCTCTGCATGCCACCGACTACGAAGCGAGTTTACCGCCTCTCAGCGAAATGGAATACAATAAATACCTATACGCTAAAGCTCTCTTTCAAGCCCGCGAATTCGATCACGTCAACTTTGTATTACAGCACCAAAAGGCCCCAAAGTTGCGATTCCTCAGACTCTACGCTCGATACATGGTATGTGCGCCAAGATTTTGACCTGGACTTTTTTTTTTTTTTTTTTTTTTGTGCTCATTGGCTCATCCTCGAGATAGGCAGGTGAAAAACGAAAAGAAGAAAAAGGCCAAGAAATCCTCGGTAAACTACACACACTGAGTGAAATTCTTATTGCCTGTTGTCTAATTCACCCTGTTTTCTCTTTTTTTTTTCTTTTATAGGCATCACGGAAAAGAAGGGGGCTCAGAACATGGAATTAGACATCATTTATGAAGATCTTCGACCTGATTATGAAGATAATCAGTTGGATGCCTTTTGCCTATACCTGTAATGACTTGTGATGGATAAAAAAAAAGGTCGAATGTATCCGACTCAACCGTGGCTTGTATAAACAGATACGGTATCGTGTTACGAAGGAGGGACAAACCTCTTGCTGCCGCTACCGCTCTACTGCGATCCATCAAAATATATGAATACAACTGGTCGGCTTGGATGGAACTGTCCGCTTTGGTGAAAGACCGAAAAATGGTAAAACATCTCACATAACACGGACATATCGCGCGCTTTGTTTGGTGACTAGTAAAAATTCTGGAAAAACGTTCTAGTTTCACGATCTGCAAAACGTTCTACAGCAAGAGCTGCCACACAGCCTCGTGAAAAACATCTGTCTAGCGCGGCTGGCCTCGGACCTTCTTGAGCCAAAGACAGTTTATAAAGGTTTAATGGACCCGCTCATCCGGTACTTCTCCAAAAGCGCCTATCTCAAATCCCAATGGGCGGCCTATCTTAACAGTGCAATGCGTAAGTGATTGGAACAGAGTACCAGCGGAACAATAAGCTAAAACGCATTGAACGTGCACGCACAGTATACAATGAGTCAGAAATTGAATTTGACGCCATCCGACGATTGAATCCATACCGCTTGGAAGATATGGATGTGTTTTCCAACATTCTTTACATTATTAACGCAAGGCAGAAGCTGAGCGTATTGGCCCGAAAAGCCGAACAAATTGATAAATATCGTCCCGAAACATGTTGCATTATAGGTAACAAGATTGATTTATCCATGAACCTGAATGTTTTTGGGCATCTAAACCGTCCACCTCCTTTCTTTTTTTTAGCCAATTACTACACTATGAAGTGTGAATACTCAAAATCCGTCCCGTACTTTAAGCGTGCGTTGAAGCTCAACCGAAATTATCATTTGGCTTGGACCTTACTGGGACACGATTACATTGAACTAAAGAATCCCAAAGCGGCGATCGAATGCTACGAACGAGCCACAGGTACATTTCTTTTTGTTCCGACCTGTTTATATACACAAGGAGTGCTGACGACAGGAATGGATTCACAGAAATCAGCGAACGAGATTACCGTGCATGGTACGGCTTGGGACAAGCTTATGAAGTTTTAAAATTACCGTATTACGCCGCTTATTACTTTCAAAAAGCGGCTCATCTGAGGTACTTATCATTTGAATACTCCAGTTATTGGAATATTGACTTGACTCACTCTTGTACAACTTCATTTTTTCAAACAAAAAGGCCGCACGATGAACGTATGTGGAACGCACTAGCGGCATGTTATGCAGCCCTTGGAAGAAAAGTCGAGTCCGAAGCATGTTTCGGCCGAGTGCAAAAGTGCCGTGAAGAAAAGGCCAAAGTCACCAAAGAAGAAACGAAGGATTACTTGCATGCATCCTTCTTTCCGCCTCCCGACTCGACCGATGCCATCCAGGAAGACCAAACGGGACAAGGAACCTCGTCCCAGGTGAAATAACACTGGATCGATCTTGTCAAATTTGTCTAATTGTTTTCCTACCTGATTTGTTGATGGCTTGAAACTAGGACCGTGGTTTATAGTATATAATATGTACAGCCGGGGAAGGGACAGAAGACATAATTAGTATTCATCGTGCAATCTGTGCAATGTGCAAAGTATTTCTCGATGGTAAGACCAATAAAAATGCTACGTAATTGGTTACACGAATGACTTGAACACATAATCATATGAGCGAGGAACACAACAAAACGTTCAGGCCTAAGGACGTGGTGCGACATGATATCTCCAAATCGGAGACATCATCATAATGGAGATGCAATCCTGTCGCTGTGAGCGGCTCTCAAAGACAACAAGCTTTACTTGAATTCTGTCTCTTTCAAAAAAAAAGAAGCATTTCAGCGAGTCAAGCATCGCATGTAGATGCAGGATGCTGGACCGAGAAAAGTATCATCAGGAGACGAACGAGATAACACTAATATACTTTTATCGTTGCAAGTAGAATTAAGGTTTTTTTAGCGCAAGGTCTAGCTATTTTTTCAAGAGCGTCGAATCAGAATGTAACGTTGCACGAAACGGATTGACTGTAGAGCACTTGTCCACTACATCATTCCTATCAAGTTGTCCTCAATCATACAAGAGCTGAATCATAGTTTCAGGGACGGTGAGGGATGGTTGACATGTAGGTGGACCCTACAAGTCTGGTCTACACTATGTCTCGAATTTCTGCTTCTTCCGGATACCAAATCCGATATACACCAAGCGGTCCGCATGGTTTCTTTGTTACTTTTCCCCAGCTAGCCTCCCTAGTCCTACAATCAATTGCCGCCATCCTTTTTGATTATCTGGACAGCCCGCTGGAGGTCATTTTCGATAATGCTCCTTTCTCCATCATCACCATCCGTCAATTTCGTCTTCAAACGCGTTAAACCTCTCATCACTACCTAAAACCCCATGATCCCCTCATAAGTGACTGACTACTCTATATTGCTGATATTACTTCTTGTTGGCGTCTCTTTATTGCGACGCGTAAGCAAAATAAAACACTGTGCCTATCCTCTCCTTTTTAAAAGAAAGCGCGTTGCAGTCCATCCGTTTTATGCAACGTTACATTCTGATTCGAGGCTACTTTGGAAATACTGTAGTTAGACATCGCGCTAAAAAACCTTAAATCACCCTGTAACCTTAATCAGTGTCATCTCATTCGTCTCCTGACGATGCTTTTCGCGGTCCAGTAACCTGTGCCTATACGCGATGCGTGAGTCGCTGAGATTTGTCTTGAGGCGCGCTTTTCGAGTGAGAGAGAAATCAAAGAAAAGCTTGCTGTCTTTGAAGGGACCGGTTACATTGACAGGATTACATCTCCGTTATGATGATGTTCCCGATTTGGAAATGTGACATCGCACTACGTCCTTATGCCTGAACGTTTTGTTGTTATGTCCCTCTCTCATATGATTGTGAGTTTCAAGTGTTCTGTGTAACCAATTGCGTAGCATTTTGTCCATTTGCATCATCGAGGAACCCTTCATCTTTCTATACTGTGCATCTTGCACAGGTTGCACGATGAAAATTAATTTGATGTCGTCTGATCTCTTCACATGGTATACAAGATATTATAGGCAACTGTCCTAATTTCGAGCCAGTTTACATACCATGTAGAAAAAGGACTCGTCTTCTTGTTTATAGGATCAGTTAAAATATTTGTGGTGATCGATCCACTTGTAGTTAATTGGGAGGAGACTCTTGTCTTATTCGGTCTTTATTGATGGAATCGGTTGCAGGAAAGATGGCATCCAAGTCATTTTTACGGTTCTTTTCTGGTCACTTTTTGCCTTTTTTTTCTTCAAGGCGCCCCTTTTTCGCTCGGACCAAGCATGTTTCCGGACTCGATCTTTTGAAACTTCATAAGCTTGTCCCACACCATACGAAGCACGGTCATCCCGTTTGCTGAATTTTGGTGAACCAATGCTGCATTAAATATTGCCTACGTATATAAAAAGCTTGGGCAGTTGGGAAAAAGATGCCTGTGGGCTCGTTCGTGACATTCGATCGCCGCTTGAGAGATGCTTCATGTCCCAGTTAAGGCCCAAATTTTGCAAAAGTCATGGACACTTGTTAAAGGGTGAGGACGCACACAGGCGGAGGAGATTGTTTTTTGATTGGCTGCGACATTGTTTGTTGGAAACACGGTATGAATAAATGCTACAGTTTTTCCCACATCAGGCCAATAAAATTCATTGTTGCTGTGCGTCAATTAAAGATAGGCAACCACGACGACCCCAATTCGTGACATGGTTGCACAGATGGAAATTGAGTCGCTATTGTATTTGTTGGAGTGTGGTTGGCATCGCTCTCACTTTTTGCACTCCAGATTTTCCTTTTTGCATTCTTGAACCACTGTCACTTTTACCGAGTCATAAAGTCATTGTTTTTCCATGCAATACGTGAGATCGCCTCCACAATCACCACGATCGCCCGATATGTGGGATCCCCGAGGGTCCAAACCTATTTCAACCTCATCGCGATCCACCGCGCCTTATTCTCGGTCCCCTTCTCTCGCATCATCGTCCAGTCGAGCTCACAGTAGTGCTCACTATGAATCCGCCGCACGCACCTATTACCTGGAACTTAAAGACTACCTGACAGAAACCTTGACCAAGGGTAAAAAAAATTCCCCACTTGACCTCGTTGACTGCCCACCCACTGACACCCTTCCGTTATCATTATTTTTTAGAGGCAGCCGAAGGCGTACCTCCTCAGCGCGATTCGGCTCGACAAAAATTGTCAAGGCTCAATAACTCTCAATTTCAGGAACTGGCAATGGATGTATATGATGAACTGGTGCGACGTCAATCCAATGGGAAGCAAGGTACGCTTTGATGAGAATACAGGCATCTATGCGGGTGAAGGGAGACTTATGTTTTTTATCTGCTAGTACCTTTTTTGCCTGTCAGGGACGAATTTCATCCACGTCGTAATCAAGCGCGACAAAAACTTGCCACCTTGCCTACTTCTCGATTCAAAGATCTCGCCAGCGATGTCTTTTATGAGTTATCCCGACGATATCCTCAATTTAATGAGCCACAAGTAAGCATCAAAAAGAAAAGAGGTGGGAAATACTGGTGATGAACCTCGTTTTAATCATTCGACTTGAAAGGAACCTGTGCCGAGCATGCCTTTAGGTTTCAATGATAACAAGGATCAACGCCATGAATCGCGACCGCAGCCATCGCATTCAACAAATATTGTTCCGGTAATGGGGATGATCAGCGTAGAATCAATCGAGCTTTCCGAAGATGAATCGAGCGGGGAAAAACGATCGATGGATAGATACACCGCTTCAGAATCAAGGCCTTCCGTAGATCAAACCGCGTCCTCCCCAAAACCTTCTTTGGATATTCCCAACAATAACAACAACCTACAATCACTCGACAGCCTAATGGCCGATTTAGGAAATATGGTCAGCACCCCCAAAGCCGATGGCGTGGTACGATCGTATAAAAGAGGCCTACCTCAACCAACTAAATAATCTGAACTTTTTTTTTTTTTTTTTTTCATTTACATTCATAGCCACGAACCGAATTTGCGTTTACAGAAATGGATCAGATGCGCTCCAACTATGAATATCGTATTGCCGCCATGTCAAAACGGATTCAGGAACTCGAAGCTGGATCAAGGGTAAGAAAAAAGAAAACTTGCAACATCAAGATACCGTCACAGCATAAGTGCTTATATTTTATATCCAGGGATCGCCCTCAACGTTATCTACGAACAAGGTAAAGTGTGACCATTTTTGTGCCGACAATGCAAGAACTTCCATCCATGATAGTCGATAATTGATTCTATCAATTAATTCAGATGGACAACGAAGGAGAACAGCGATACACCGCATTGCAAGATCAATACGCGCGTTTGGAAAAGCAGTTTGAAAAGTTATCTTTGGATCATCAGGCGCAACAACAAGTAAGTCACACCAATAAGCAGCCATCGAATGTTAGACTCACTCGTGGTTAGGCGGTACGTGATGTGAAGGAAGAAACCAAACATTTACTGGCGCAACTGAAAGATCTATCGTCGGAAAACGAGGATCTTCGACAGAAAAAAGATCAAGCAGAATCAGAAATGGAAAAACTGCGATACGAGGTAAATGACGTGCTTCTGTAAAATAGAATATAAACGACTTGAGGATCTCTGATATGTGCGTGTATTTCGTTTATTAGCTCAAAGAGTGTCAAACCAAATGTGAAAATATGCAACACGAACTGCGAAATTTTAAAGGTAACAGCCGCAGCCGCAGCAACAGCGTATTGTGATGATTCAATGAGCTTACAAAATCGTTGTGACAGCTTCTTCCATGATATATACTGCATCTGTCAGTACAGTGGCGGGCCAGCCGCATTTTTTGCAACCGACAGCCGATGGCGCAATTAATCATGCCCATCTTGTCAGCTATCAGCAGGCAGCTGACCAAGTATCATTATTAGCAAGGTACATTACTCGCGCATAGAATTGGCCCCCGGGGTCAGGTAGGCTAAATATCAGCCACTTTAGATCCAATGATGCATCTCAACTTTTGGCATCACTCAATCCACTAGTGATCGCTTGCAAAAAGATCTCGGCCGATGTGGAAGCATATGAAGGACAAAGCAGGCTTTCAGCTCATATGCTTGCCGAATTAAACATCTTGAAGCCCCAGTTTTCCGATGCTTTAACCCACGTTATTCAGACCGCCAAATCTCACGCTGCCAAGGTCCACGCTGGTGACGTGGTCCCCCCACCGATCAGTTCAGTGGATACCGCCGTGGGTCGTCTAACTGTCACAATGGTGGGATTCACCAAACTTTTGGGCATTTTCCCCGCGACAGCCACTAATGATACCGCCACCACTTCCATCGAATCAAACGACGCACTAAGTCCTGAGGAAATTTCGGTAAAAATATGTCGGTCTCTTCTTTTTTCATATATACTTATCACTCTTTGTGTTTCGTAGGAATATCTGAAAAGCGAGACGGATCAAATTGTCAGCAAGATTCAGAGGCTATTGTCGGTACTTCGTCATCCTGACCAGAGCAATGAAGTCAATGCCATTATTACCTCGATTGTGAATATCGTATCCAGTATCATTGAGGTCTCCAAGAGCACATTTGATCACCAAGCAGGCGCCCCCTACAAACAGCAAGGCAACGAGATTCTGGACAATCTTCGATTATGTCAAGGCACACTCTGCCACATCCGCGACACCGCTTTCACGGACGCTACTGAAGTGGCGCATCCGGCCGCCAAACGCGATTTGGCCAAGGAATCGTATGAAATAGCAAAATATACAAAACAACTGATCCATATTTTTAATTACTGATCAAGCTAGTATACAGTATCTACAATGGCTTACAATGTACATATATACTTTTTCTTTGTTTTATCTACCGTCCTCTGGCATCCAAAAACATATCCAGCGTCGTTCGGAAAAAGAAAAAGTTTCTCTCTTAGTAGCAGTCGAGCATATTCACGTCATCTTCTGGATTAAGAGGTTCCATGGACTTGGTCATCATATGCGCATTAATGTCAAACGCTTCCTGATAAATGTGCTCGGGATCCACGGTTTGCTTGAGTTTGTCAAGGTCGATGGCGGCTAATCTTGCCAAGAACTGAGTGTCTCTATCGTCATCGTCTTCCATTATTGTTCGTTTGACATTTTGAGATGACATTGTCGGTGTGTTTTCCAAGATATCCTGAATCACCTGAAGCGCGGCCGCACGTACCAGACGTTGCGTATCCGTCGACTGCACAGTTCACGAAGGGTGACACGGAGTGGCAAGAAAAAAAGAAGATATAAGGAGTCAGCATCCTATATAATATGTATTGCTACTCTCAGCTTTCTCTAATGCACCACACTTACAGCTTCGATCAGCCAATCATCTCCTTTGACCGTATAGAAAAAGGGGAGGGACTCATAATCTGCATGATCCTTGGGATCCATCGACTTCTGTCGTTTCTTTTGCGCTTGCACATGTCTGTGCCATTCCCACAGTTGTTGCAATAAGAACAAGGCTCTTATGGTGACTTCCGAGTCAGGGTCATCCATGAGTTTGGCAATGGTGTGTGCGCTGGACATCAGTGAGTTATCTCGTTCCTTACACAGTGCAGCGCATACACTTACTTTAAAGATTCATTGCTTTTTGTCGGTCCAGACTCCAGCTCGAGGCCTTGGCAGGATCGATTGGCAACGAGTGCAGTGATGGCATCCAAGCTAGCACGTCGTACAAATGCCTCGGAATCATGCAATAGGCTAGGTAACTTGGCCGATATATCGCGACATTCCGGGTGTTGCTGAATGTAGCCCCATCCTTCCGTGCTTTTCAACATGACCTTCAAAACAACCATTGAGACACACTTTAATCAATCATCAAGGATCTTTGATCTAACCTGGAACGCGTGAAGAGCGGATGCTCGGACATAAGATTCGCCATCATTGATTCGCTGAAATATTTTGTGTGGCAAATCATGTCGGATAGCAAAAGATTTCAAATGATCGGAAGATGACTAGAGAAAAAGAATAAGTAAGCTGGTGTATCAAATTCGCAAGTCTGCGGTTTTTACCTCGCCAAAAAGACTACCGATATATTCGACCGCAGCATCACGAACATCCCATGACATATCTAGAACCTTCAAATTGACAGCAGTAATAAAAGAATGACAGGTGCTCTATGTACAACCATCGATTTAGAACATTTTGAACTTTTTCATTGCCGACGATTTTTAAGCCATCTTACTTCATCCACTATTTCACTGTTAGCGTCGGCTATCAGTGACGTGAATGCGTTCAAACAATGCGTGACATTATTGCAGTCCAAATCAGCCAGACTGATCACACGAATGATAGAGCCGGCTATCTAAGAAAAAAAGTGGAGTCAGTCAAGAAGTAAAAAAAGTCAGGTGTACACAGCTTTTTGCGGGCAAATCACTCACATCTTTGATATTGTCTTGGCTTGGATTGTATGGGTTACGGTCCAGCATTTCTTTTGCTGATGCCAAAAGAAGGTTCAGAATGTATTTTAGAATCTGCTGTTCGCTTATGTAGGTCTGTTGCGGATCATTCAACAAGTCTAATAGGCATCCAATGAGATCGGCTTCATTCTACGTAAAAAAAAAAGTTAAAGGAGGCTGAGTGGAAGAAAAGGAAGAATAGTAATGCAAGTACCTCTGATGATAGTGGGAACAAGTTTTTGTGGGAATCCAGGGCACGTAGCGTAGCTCGCGCGATAGCTCTCTTTGCAAACTCTGGACGACGGCTAGTCTGTGTCAAGGATGCCAACTACAACTGTTGATAAGCCCCAAAAGTTCGTCAAGCAGCTTGGATCGATTATTCACCTGAGAAAATTGACCATCGAGATTGTTTTCGTAAAGTATTGCATGGAGCATGTGTACCAAAACCGAGCGGACTTGAATGATTTTGTCCGTGTCTGGGTGTCGCTTCAACAAGACCAACGACCGTTCAAGTAAGCTTGTGCCTGTCACTACCGAATCCACATTCACCGATGCCTGTATCTTGCGGATAGCGAGCGTAACTATAAAATCAAAAGCTTTGCGTCTGTGAGGCGGCATTCTCATCACGCGATGAAGACCAAATGATATACCTGGACCCAGTTCGTCTGAACCTGTTGCCGAATCTGTTGAAAGGTGATCTGCGCTTAATAACGCCAACGGTGCGCTGGAAGCTTCAAAGACAATCGACAAGATATCCAGGACTTTGGCTCGTACGATACGTCGTGCATCATCCAAGAGGCTCACCATATTGATCAACTGCGCGCTCATGGTCAGGCAAGAAAAAAAGGCAACGCAATAAAATTTGGGAATGTAGATTCTTCTCTTACCAAGACCGATTTTTGCAGATATTCAAAAGTAGCCGTCGTTTTGGAGTTGGTCATTGTCCAGCAAAACTCCAAAGCCGACAGTAACAGATCTTGCTCAGTGCCTGCATGCAGCAAGCTTTTGATTTGATTCGAAGGATCCACCGTATCACACAGCTGATTCAATTTATGTGCATGGTCTTGACCCAGTTCCTGAATACATTCCTTCTTTTCGATCAGCGCGAGGAAAAATTTGCAGCTTTCTGATACAACCTGTCAAAAAAGTCCAAGTCAATCATTGTAAAAAAAGCATATACGATCCTCATCATCAAAACCCTACAAATGTGCTCTGATCCATTAAAGCAATCGATATCAGATTCTTGGCATGATCATTCTCCAGAATCCTATAAACGATTAGGATCGCGTCGCTTTATTACATGGACCCTTCTTTTGTGCGTCGTACCATTCCGTTCCTTTGAGAGACGCGGCAAATCCTCTGTAAGCTTCGAGTGAAGCACAACGCAGGGCGGCATCATAGGTACGTAAACCCAAGGTGACATTGTCAAGTAGAGGCCGATAGTCGTTGAAAAGCTTCGATTGCAACTCATCCTTTTTGCACACCGCAGCAAACGAACCCAATAATCGAAAGCACAGCGCAATGATTCTGTAATCTTGATCCGACTGAACACACGTCTTTTGGAATTCCCCTGTAAATTGCCTTTTGTTTGGCGATCGTATAGAACGTGCTTACCTTGTATATAATATCGAGGATATTCCACTCGTCCATCAGCGCAACATGATCAGGATCTTGGCGGAGGAAAGAAGCGAGAAACGAGAACACTTTTTCGTAAAGCGTGTCGTCGACAATCGTCTTGGACATGGATGGCAGCGCTTGGATCATATTATGGGCTCTTTGAACATTGGTGGTATCCTTCATGGCGTCCAAAGGTGCACAGTCGATCTCTCGAGAATCGAGTCTTTTTGAACGTCTGAAAGCGCAAAGTTGCAAGAAAAAAAAAAGGAAGAGACAAAGAAGACAGGAGCCAATCACAATCGAGTAAAACGCGTTATTTCAGCAACCGACCTATGCTCTGGGTGGGTTTTCTCCCCCTTTCCTCTGGCATCTTTCAACTGGAGAGGCAATTAAAAAGTCATGGCATTGGCAGAACTACTTGAATGCACCATTGTAAGCGTTGCATCTGTTGTGCTGTAGCTCACTTTTTTTTAATCCGCCCTGGGGTGTAGGATTTCGAGGGTCAGAAGCTTGCTGATCAAATAGCACAGGTGTTGCTGACAGTTTTCTCGGTAACTTATGGAATGAAACCGGTTCACGAAAGATATAAAACTAAGTGACCCATCGACCGCATAGATTGCGAGCTTTGTCGTTGGATTTAGTGCTCAATCCATGCTTCTCATGTTGGCGATATTCGCGATGGGCGTGGTTGTCACTGTCGCTGTAAGATGAGCAACAACGATGCATAAGAGCGTGTCTGCTACTAACCACACATCACTTAGGTTGTTTTACCTCCTTGGCCCATGTTTCGACGCCACCCACAACCCTGGTTAAAGGCCGAATGAATGATTGATTGCGCCGTCGCCGCGCATATGCTATCATAATATATCAGAGTTGTATGGTTGAACGACGAAAACAATCACTTTACAAGGACCACTCCACTTTCTCACTTTGACAGTCGTTTCTATGCTTTGAACTGATCCAATACAATTATCTTTAAAGCTTCATTTCTCTTCCATCTTCCACCCTCGGAATAGGATTAAAATAACGTGGATGGTGCCAACAATTATGCATTCGTTGGATAAACACGGGATGCGTTCGATTCATGTTCTTGAGTATACCTTGACGGCACAATCTCTGCCTTATATTATAATCCTTCCCCCCCCCTGCGATACGGTGTGAAAAAAAGAAACGTTAAACCGTGAGAACAAGGTTGCTGAGCAGTGACAGGGTCCCAGTATTTATAACAGCATCAGGTCACCAACCGCCCGCCACCATCACCCAATTTCTCTTTTTTTTGGTGTTGTTTTTTAACCCAGGGAGGATGCCGAGACTTTAATGATGAATGAAGTGAAAAAAATCGTGCAAATGATTAAGAGAAAAATGACTTGTAATAGTAGTAGTTACGATGATTCGTCTTGTTCGTCGTCCGATGAACCGAGGGCCGAGGAGGCCATGGCTCGTTGCAGTTCTTCGGCAAATTCGGCTATAGAACGGCCATCTGACAAATCAATGACGTCCTTGGGAAGCATGTTGGCAGCAAACTTTGGCGCGTTGCGAGAGAAAGCATCGGCTTCGGCTTGTGATTCATAGATTCGGAACTCGGGTTCGTCCGTTTGAACATCGACTAGATCACGGTGCGTCCACTGATTAATAGGCAAGCACAAGAAAGCCAAATGGTTAAACATCCTTACATTTCGCCAACTCTTCCCAGGTATATAATAGACTGTCTGTGGTCGGAGAGAATGGATTAAAATCAACGATCCACACTTTTCTTCGATCACGCGGTATATACACATCCAACACAACTATATATAAAGTGGTAAGACGCACTGCAACAAACAAAGATTCAAATGAGTCACTTACAATTGTCGCTGCCGAATTTATCCTTTACATGGTCTTCATAAAAATCGTGAATTTTGTCCTCCAGTTCGTCTTTGATGCCCACCAAGAACTGATAAAAATTGGGATCGCGCTGGCAAATACCTAGTCTTTTCTTGTCAGCATTTTTGGAGAGTACAGTTTTATGCGAGGTTTTACCAATCAATTCGTTGGCCTTGATAAAGCAGCGAAACTCCATTGAGGGCTGCAAGTCGTACCACTTGCGCAGGACCAGATGAAAAGGCGTCGAGTCTGCAGTGTTGTCCTTATCGTCACAGTCATCAAAAGCATGATGCAGATCGTGGTTGATAAAATCGGAAGATTTGAGCAATAAATATACATCAAAAGGGGTCGTACACATCAAGGACTGCGTTGGCGTGATCCATGCCGCATCCTGGTAAAAACGATCCGTCAATTGTATTGGACTCCAAATTTTCTTGTCTTGTTACTTACTCGAGGCGAGCTCCAGTTCAACTTTGGAAACACCCCACCGTCGAATTCTTCAACCGCTTGGCGAATCATGCTTTCAATCTCTGGAAATTCCGGTTTCTGCAACAACAACAAGTTAGTCAGGCTTGTGGGTAATTATTGGTGCTGGATTCGGGATTTCTACCTCGGTGGGTTCTTCATCGGAGAATGTGGTAGATTCATTATCGGAATCGATCTCTTCAATGGTTGCAGCTTGGGGTTGGCTGTAAAGACATGGTTAACTTGTGTGATCCAGTGGCGACTGTGAACGATGATCATGATGAACATACCCTTCATCGGGAAGGAAAATGCCATCAGCATCAAGGTATTCCAAAAACGCTTCGGGTAAGCGCGTGAACTTGGACTTGAAAGTGTAGTCGTGGAAAACATGGTACCAGTTTTCAAACGAACAGTTGAGAACATCCTGCCTAAGCAAGCGTGGCATTTCAATCTCGGGATCCGTCATTATTCAAATGCGACGATACCTAACGGAAAACTTGCAAAGTGCAATCAACGATCTGTTTGATCTCGGCCTTTTTTTTTTTTATTTTTCATGTCTGCGGCCCACAAATTTTAAGCAAAATCCCGCTGGGGAAAAAGAGTGCCATTATGGCGCAAAATAAATCACATACAGCCACTTTTTAGCAACCCTCAAGCAATCTAGGTGCTTGCCATTGGTTTGTATGAGCTCTTTTTGTTCATTGCACCTGTTTTATTCAACGTCAAAAAAAAGGGGGATATCACGGTAGCGCGATCAATCGAGTTTTTTTTTTATAGTTCTGCAAAGTTTTGAGGTATAGGGCCTGTGGGTACTCCTTCAGGAGTCTTTTGACACACAGAGAGAGGATCCATGTGAGTATGGTAAATTGTAACTAACGTTGAATATACTTTGTAACTTACCACATAGGCAGATGCTAAACCGCCATCGACACGGAAATCGACTCCCGTCACAAACGAACTTTCGTCCGAGGCCAGGAAAAGGGCACCGTACGCTTGTTCAATTGCTTCGCCTTAACATCAGGTAGTTGTGAAAAAGTCAGTGTTCTGCACCTTTTTTTCTTTTCTATTGTCATTCTTTTGACGCTTACCAAATCTTCCCTGAGGAACATGCACCAAGCGTCGTTGCTTCTTTTCCTCGGTATTTAAAAAGTCCATCAGCAAAGGCGTACGGATGGGTCCCGGGCATAACGAGTTGAATCGAATATTCTCACGAGCGTGAACCATGGCTAATTCGCGTCTACAAAAAAGATGGCATATAAGAAACAAACTCCATTTCTCCACACGTGCTGAAGCTTACGTCATGGCAAGAACGGCTCCCTTGGAAGCGGTGTCTAGACAAAAGAAAAAAAAAAAAAAGACAACCGTGAGAAATCCATTGTTTTGGTATGGAGCACAATAACATAATTACAGGCCAACTGGGGGGTAGCGGCTCCCATCAAGGCAACAAAACTGGCAGTGTTGATGATCGATCCTCCTCCGCTCTTGCGCATGGCAATAATGGCATGTTTGCATCCGTACCACACACCCTTTACATTGATATCCATTGTCAGGTCCCTATCGTTCTTGCAAATTAAAATGACAAGCGTGAACTCCAACCCTTTGCCATCTAACTTACCAGATGCGTTCTTCGGTATTTAACGCGTTATCATCCATCGGATGCATAATGCCAGCATTATTAAACATGATATCCAGTTTGCCTAAGCATAATACATCAGAAAACGGCACTGCACGAATTGAACACAAAAAACGCAACACGCTGGCCACCTACCAAACGTTTCTACCGCCTTTTCCACCAACGATTGGACCTGATCTTCCTTGGAAACATCCACTTTGACAGCAATGGCAGGGTTGCTTCCAAAGAGCTGATTGATTCTCTCAACCGTCTTTGTAGCGCCATCCACATTTAAATCGGCACACACAACTTTGGCTCCTTCCTTTGCAAATAACACGGCAGTTTCAAAACCGATACCGCTAGAAAAAAAAAGCAGTGTGAGAAGAGTTTGTCCTCGGTTGTATCGACAAGGGACAAGTCTCTTTTTTACCTTGCAGCACCAGTAACAATAGCCACTTTACCCGAGAGTCTTGAACCTGTCACCATTATTGAGTTGTAAAGAAGAAATGAGAAGAAGAAGAAGAAGAAGAGAAAAGTGAAAGAAAATCGGAAGCAGTTAAATCTTGTCGGCAAGTGTGGGAAATGGGTCATGCAAGCAACCCATAGCCGGAGCTTGAATCCGACGCCAGCGGCCCAAGCAAACAAGGACTGCGTGCCTGACATAAAGCATGACTGGCAGCTCCATTTTTAAGCCTTCGAAAATATCATACAACCAGTGACATTGGACCAAACGCTCTCAATAGATGATTTGTAGATAACTGCCATCTGTTGTATTCATTTTACTTTTGACAGCTTGATCATTTTATGACCCTAAATGAACGAGAGTGACAGAATGCGTTACGTTGCACACACCACGATCAAATGACTGGCGCTATCTCGGTCTTGCGTTGAAATTGAGGAAAATACAGGCTAAAAGCATGTGAAAAAAGAGATGCCTCGAAAAAAACTTGGCACTTGCAACCAAAACTATGGTGGAAACCGTGGTTTCAACACTGGATATAAACTATTCTCCACAAGGCCATATTTTCACACGGGAAAGAAAAGATGATGCAAAGTCAGTTGGTAATGGAGATAAAAAGTAAGAGCCGGCAGCCTTAGTATTTTCGGTAAATAGAACCGATAATACAAATAATACTACTACAACCAGCTAGCGAACAGCATCTAATTCATGTTCAATCGAAAGGTCCCCATAAAATGAGGTTTTTTTTTTCTTTCACAGCACCCAATGCCCCTGAAAACACATTAGTTAGTAGAGTGATACGCATTGCAACATGGAAAATATTGTGCAGCACACTCACCTGAAAGCTAATTTGAACGGGTTTATCGACGGGATATACAGGATACCTGATTGCTAAATGAATAATGATTAGACTATCATCAGAGAATCGACAGTCATTTTGAGCGGAACTCACAATCAAAAAAAGTGGCGCTTGCGGACAAAGGGCCAATGGAGACCTCGGATGGTTTCGACCGCTTGAATAATAACTTTGTCCGAGAGAGACAGTGCATATCATCCCGCTTATTGTAAGCAAAGTGATGTGGTAAATTTTTCTGCCGAGCGTGAACATCCGTGGAACGGATATTCGTAATATACAAGAAACGACTCAATGAAGGAGATGACCATTCATGATCGGACGGACTTGTCAGCGATTCAAAGCAACACGAACCTAACGTGGCTTTCGAACTCATGATGTGTTGCTTGCCAAACCCCCCGAGATCTAAGGAACACTCTTAGTATTGCCTTTTTATCCAACACAGCTTACTGAACCAGTACCGACGGGTCTCTGTAAACAGACGCGATGGTTTGGGATTGGCGGAGCGTAATCAAATGTATCGCAAGCGGGTAATGGCGTCAATCACGAGTGCTTCAATGAATGGAATGAATCGTGCAGAGAGAGAGAGAGAGAGAGAGAGAGAGAGAGAGAGAGAGAGAATGCAATGCAGCTACTGGATTATATTTCTCATGTCACGGTGGGCATGGTGTGTGCGTATAAATAGATGACCGGAAAAAGTTCGGAGGCCCCAATAATGGCAAGTCCGTTTCCACCTTGTAACCATGCAAAGTGGTGTTACACACTGTAGATCAGTTGTCGTTGTCACGCCCTGAAATTTCATTAATTATACGCATCCCTTTTGTTTCAACCGGGTTCTTTCTCCTACAAAAGGGTGCATTCGTTAGAATGTCTGGCAAGTTGGATACAACAGCAACGTACGCAAAATACATCCATGGAACGACTGAAAATGGTGCATGTAATGACCGACCACAGTTTATAATAGAAATATCGCTTCATTACTGTTTGCTCAGGAGACAATAAGGAGACATTTCGCCACCCTAACCTTTTATTATTGATGTTACCAATGCTTTCAACGTCTCACTCACTGCCCCATTTCCGGCAGCAACACCATGCATTATCTTGCCAAAAAGGACATCTGCGTTTCAAAAGAAAACAATTCCAAGCACACTAAGCTAATGCAAACCATCCTAGGAAATGCATAGTTGCAACATTATATTTTACATCCTTTGGCTGTCCTTTTTGCTTGCAGTCCTTGCTCGTAAAACTGCATCGTGACAGTTTCTGATAACCATTCTCAATCCATGTTCCGAGGACGGTCGATGAAGAAGATTGAATAAACAGAGTCGCAAATGAGTGGGACAGCCATGCAAACACGACGCGTGGAGGTTTGTGTGGTCACTTGCTACTTTAAGGAGCTGGCTGCAACCACCGTTCTTGAAAGATCTACGGCGGTGACTCGGTCAATTTTCAGAGGAGAGCTGTAAACATTGGGTGAAAATAACGCCGGGACTACCACGTCATTGATTGTACAAGTATTGGATGTTATATTGGTTGAAATAAAAATGTGAGGAAACAGGAATGAACACGAAGAAAGAAAAAGATAAAATGCTCTAAAAGGATGTGTCGAATTAAAAGGCCATTTTACTGACATCGAAATACCGTGCACGATAATCATCACTAAGTGGAAGCAGAATATACAGAGTCAGCAAAATACAACCATTTCGATCAGGCGCATGTCGTATGTTACCTGCATGTCAAGATACCGTTATCCACAGGAGAAGCGGCCACACATCGTACAACGTTGTTGTGACCTGTCAAAGATTTTTTGCATGAGTTTTTTTCACGCACGTAAACTTAAGAGTATGCCTTTAAAAAAGAATGGCTTACCCGGTATTTTCTTGACAAGTTCACCCGATTGTGTGTTCCAACAAAACACATCCATAGATGCTTCGTCTCCCATTAAAACATACGCTTCGTTGTAAGTCAATGCAGGCTACAACAATGGAAGTTTTTTTTTTTTTTTTATCAGTGACCATCCTCATTCCAAGGGCCGATGTTCCTCTTACTTGAAGCATTTCAACTCGTTGTTCATGACCGGTATATTGCATGATGAGCTTTCCGCTGGAAATATCCCACAATCGAAGAGAGGAATCCAGGCCGGCGGTGAGAAGGAACTTTTCATTTTTGGTAATACGAACACTCGACACGGCGGCACCACCGTGCGCGCCTTCGAGCTGCTTGATACACTGACTCGACACGCTGTCCCAGATACGGACACTGCCATCGGCTGAAGAAGTCGCAAATAGTTTGCCGGTATGCGAGTATCGGATTTGAGTGATAGGACCACGGTGAATATCCGCCGTGGAGTTTGTGAAACATTGCAACGTCTTTACATCATAGATCCGTACTGCGGCATCATGCGTACCTAGATTGGTTTTTTTTTTTTTCCACGCTATTAAATATCGCCATCAAACAGTCCATTGGACGAGGGAAAGATTTACCTGCGAGCAAAAAGTCGCCTGAAGGATGGAAACTAATGGAATTGACGGGTTGAGCGTCTTGCAAGTAGCGAAAGGCTCTTTTGACGCCGGTTTTGGACAGATCAAACAACTTGATACTCTGATCATCAGAACAGCTGGCCAAAACAAGACCGTTGGGATGGAAACTCAAATCGTTGACCGGCGCTGTGTGATCATACAGCGTACGAATCACCGGTTTATCACTGGCTTCCCCTGTACGGTTCTTCATTTTGCTGACATCGAGCAACTTGAGAGACGAATCGTGGGATCCTGTAGCGGCAAAACGTCCATCAGTACTGAAAATGGCGGTCTGACACGGTCCTTTGTGCTGCGTGTAATATAACTGAACGTATTCGGGCACAGGCTTATTGTCTATCCCCGTTAAAAACAACCTCGTAAGTAAGGTCGACTGAAAACTAACATGGAATGTCATATTTACAGTTTGCTGATTTGCCATCCAAGCCTGTAAATCCTGCTGATTCCGGTTCCAATGAATCCTCACTGGGATCGTAATCTTTATCCTGGTAATCGACATCGTCGGATTCATCTACATCCACTGCAACGACAGGAAAACAGTTGTAAAATAACGTGATATGAGCACAGACAAGAATCGACAACTGAAATGAAGAACGGACGTACTTCGTTCCTTTGCTGTTTGAATCAAATCGGCGAGTTTGGTGCTGGGCATCATATCGGTAGTCGCGCCAGTCGCGTCTGCTACGGTTTGAGCCACGGAAGCATATCCGTACGCCACTAGTTGACTTTTTGGGGGGAAGACGTGTAAGCCACTCAATATAATCTCGAGCCGTTTTTCTTTTTTTCGTAGATTCTTACCCAATGATAAGCGTCAACACTTCATCCTCTGATGTTGTATTATCCTGCATGGTAAGAATGCCGTCCAAGATCTTAGGTGCAAAAGCGCCGAAAAAGCTCCAAAACATTTGTTCCGAGCATCGGCGCTCTTTCAAAAAATTTGTGGGCAGCGTCATCCTGCGTTTGGTCAATTCAAGCGTAAATGAACCTGGTATATTATCACCTCTTTAAAGTTTATCGGTCATGAACTATGGATATCATTCAAATATGCAACATGTTTACAAGGCCAATAAAGGCTTTGAATGCTGGATGGGTGAGTGAGAAACAGAACCATAGTTCAATGGCGCCATCTCTATCTTGTTCTGCCTGCTCATGAGGATATCGTGTATGCCTATCTGTTCGGGTAGGCGCGCGTCAGAGGTTCTTATTGCCCCTTTAATCACTTGGCTGTGTCTGGTATTTATTAGGCTATTAGAAAAATTCTTTTACTATTCCTTCTACTTTCAAATCAAGTGATTGTTCGATGCAATGTGGAAAATATTTCTATATCTTTATCTACTGTAAATTGAGACCTTTTTGGGTTTAAACGCTGTCCATAGCGCAAAATACTTGACCATCTATTTTACGTAATGTTGGAAATTACAAACAAGAAATTATCATCAAAAGGACTACATTGCAGCATAGTAAGCTGACAGTTTGACGAACTACAGCACTGCAGCAGATTTTTTTTCTTGCAATTCCAAGGATCGAGACACGACAAGGTTGGGAACTAGAGATGTATATGATAAGTGAAGGCTCTGCTATGGTATCCTTGAGATGGCAGTGTTTTATTCTAATGGTGATGTGATTAATATGGCGCAATTGCGTAAGATGAGTGTTTAAGACTCTTATTCAGGTAATTTGTCCCAATTAAAAATGGATACAGTAAACACATTTGACATTTGTGTGCACTCATGCTTGTCCAACAATAACAGTGGTGCAATAAAATAGATATTTTAAACGCGCGTTCCAAATTGTACTTTTCGGCTTGGATCGGAAGCGTCATTATGGGCTGATCATCTGAACTGTCAAAATGAATCAGATGATAAATTTTGGCAGTTGCAATTATCCCATCTTGACAGTTTGCCTCCCAGATGGTCGCAATGGAAATCGTTCACATCACAATAACAGTAGACATTTTGTCGCATGACAGTATCAAATCAAACAATCCAAACACAAAAAGGGAAATGACAGTGGGGCAGAAAGTGTAAAAAGGTACTTTTCACTTTAATATTTTAAGCGTATGGCTGTTCCATGCCCTGATATATTACAAACTGGCTCAATAGCCTTAGAATTGCATGATGCGATGAATGTTTCATCAAGTGCGGCGCGTGGGGTAAAAGAATAAAATGTCAAGTGGGGCCCCTGCCAAATATGGAATGTTTTCATTCATGGTCGGAAAAGGAAACTTGTCCAAAACAAGGTAAATGATGATCAAAACCACCAAGGCTCTTTTTGAAAATACAGCACAGTGCGAATACCATGGCTATGGAGATATATTAAATGATGATGATAGGTTATTGTACAATATGTTGAAATACATTTATTTATACTATATAAATATGTCATTGTGGGATGGGAATAGATTGAAATTCTGATATGACAACGAGGGCATGTTGTCCAGGGCGATTTGACCGCTGTCATCAAAATTCCCGGGCTCATCGTCTGTATCCTCCTCAAAATGCAGATACCGCGCCATAACATCTTCATTCAAATTGATCGTAATGGGTTCTGGGAATTTGGAAGCCGAGGATGTCTGGTCTTGCGAAAGTGGTTGTTGTTGCTGTTGCTGGAAATTCAAAAGCTCTCGTAGACATTCTTCGACCTTGTCGCCTGAGCAAGTGTCATGCTCCAAGCCATTGGTTTCCGCGGTTTGCTCCGGGTCAAAGGACGCTGTCAGTAGAGTGGGATAGGAAGGAGGCATGTGATTCGGATTCCATTGCCAGGTGTCTCCGGACATTGGCCACACAGACATACACGGTTCGTCGAAAAGCTGGGCAGTCTTGGTTGGATCCAAATAGTCGGGTAACTCGGGGTACGGATGAGTAGCGGGCATGGGGAGTACATGGTCCAGTGGCAAATCGTAACCGGAGCTGAGGTCAGGCATCTCGGCGAGATCGATATCAATGAGATCTTTCCAGCTAAACTCGGCTGCGGATTTGACGACCGCATTATCAGTCCCAGCATCGCAATGGATTTCCTTTTCTGCCGGCTCTGTTTTCTTGTGACGCTTTTGGTAATGGCCTGAAAGGTGTTCGTTGCCTACATCGACACCGGAATCGTAATCGGACTCGCAGTACGAACCCGGTTCCACGTGGCGTCGGTGCTTTCTTCGTTTGATGCGCCGTCGCTTCGGGTAGCTTTCGGACTTGTTGGTATCTTGACGCGCATCCATCATTTCGAGGGTGGTATTGGACATGCGGAATGTTGTGTACATGGATGACCCTCTCACACGGGGGACCTTGGCGGCGGTGGCAGTGGGGGCCTTTTCCGTAGAGTGGCAAGCGCTGCGGGTCTTGTGATCGTTGCTTGAAGAACGATGTTTTTTCTTTTCAAAATCTTCAGGTCGTGTAATGAGCATGTTGGTATGAGGTAATTTTGTTTGCGAATAAAATGAGGAGGAAGAGGAGGAAGATGTAAAGGAATGATTGGAAGGAGGAAGGATGTCGTTGGCATAGTAACAAGAGCCTTGTCGATGGTTGATGGAAAGGTCGGCGGTGAGACCAATGTCATGATGTTTTCGGCTGTGGCCGCCTGCTTTGGTTAAATTGTCGATGAACTCCTGCTCGGATCCCGGGACCAAAGTCCAATAGCAACCTTTGCCGGGATTGGCCTGTGTAGGTCGTCGTTCGATTTTGGTAAAACATTTCTTGAGCGATAAGTTATGACGAACCGAATTCTAGATTCTCCAAGCATGAGTCGAAAAAAATTAACTTTTTTTTTTTTTTTTTTACCCCATCTACCGGTTTGTCGGTATCTCTTTTTTTACCTGCCAACCCCGAAGCCCGAGAGTGTAAAACGGGTAGTTTTCCGAAATCCATCGGTAAATGCCGCTGAGGGTGAGTCGACCATCTCGACTGGTTAAAATGGCGTGTGCAATCAAGGTGGCGTAAGAGTAAGGTGGCTTTTCCTGGGGATGCGAGGGTTTCCACCATGTAATGATTTGTCGTGGCCAACAAGGTCTTGTCCGTGCAGGACACTGAGCAGGATCATCATCTTCTTCGGGCTGAGTCCCGATGGATTCGATTTTGAATTTGATTTCCGTCGATTTGGGTGGGATCGAAGGTTTGTGCGACTTGCACTTGTTTGTGATGGTGACACCTCGGCTATTCCGTTTCGGTGTTTCCTGAATAATGGAAAATGACGACAAATTGGTGGCCATGCGAGATGGACCGGTAGCCGTATTATCGTTGCCATCCGCGTTGGATGAAGGACACGAAAGTTGAAATGCGTATTCGCTGAAATAGTCCATAAATTGTTGCGTCACTAAATCCATGGCAATTTTGATGCACGTGTATCGGGATGAATTTGCGGGGTATATGAATGCTTGCAACCAAATAAAAAAAGAGTAATAAACAATTAAAGGAAAATAACTCGATTGAATAAAAAAAAAGAGACGGATGGGAAGGTTGAAATGCAAGCCTGGTTATTTATAAATGTTTTTTTTTGTTGATGGAGGTGACAAAAAAAAGGTTCAGATGATGTAGCCTTGACTACGACGGTGACCAGACCCGGGCGCCCTTCAGCCTTTTTTTTTTTTTTTTTTCATGATAAAGGACGAGGGGTAACCCATTCCACGAGAAAAAAAAAAGTTTCCCCTAAGCTATGCGCGATAATACTCGTGATGATACCTTTCTCCCTGTCTGTAACTTTTGTCAGCTGTTCAATTACCTGCACTCAAGGAGTTTCAACCGTGGCCTTGATGCTTTTTTTTTTTTGCCCAATGTTCAATCCATCCTACCCGTGCTTAGTGTCGCCTGCTTCGCGTCATATCTGGAATTCCATTTTTTTTCCTCGCATAATCGATGCTAGTCTTTTTTTTTATTTTTATTTTTACACTTGTTCCAGTAACGGCCAAGTCTGGAAAAGCTTGAACAGATTTTCGCTTTTTTTTTTTTGGAGCGGCGAGTGAGATCGGTTAGGTTCATTGTTGCACCATGCGAGCAGATGATCGTGTGGCTACATACCCTTGCGTTTCAGCATAGTAACAAATGAAATCTTTCTATTATTGCTACGTTAAAGTTTACTTGTGCATTTTCAATTACAAATGACACAGTTTGGTGATACCTCGAGCGATAAAAAAACAGGTTAAGCAATCATAACATTGTCCATAAATCGTCGAAAAGTAACACAATTCTCGAATAGAGTTTGAAAGGAAAAAAAAAAAAGGCTCGGCCGCTTTACCATGGTAACCGGACGAGGCAACCTCTAACAAAAAAATAAGAGCATGATGATTTGCAGATCATGTCTTGTAGCGCATGCGGTTTTTCTCATCTTCAGCGGCCCATAGCTTTTGTTAGAGGGTTTATCCACGGTAAACACCAACCTTCTTGGACACCATTTTTTGCAACCAGGTTCTTTAGAGAACTCACTTGGCCATTGAAAAATTTCGGTTAGCTTCCATAACGTGAACCATTATGTCATTATGCCTTGCCCCATCTACGCTCCGTCATTCGTGAGAATGTTGGATGAAAAAAAGATGGACGGAAGCGCGCAAGCGTATTTCCAATGTTCACTGCAAGTGGTTTCAACTCTGTCAGGGTGCGCTTGGGCTCAAGCTTGCTCAAACCTTGGTTCTTCATCCAATAACAGTCGTTTACGTTAATCGCCGTCTCCTCCCAGCAAACTTTTCGATATCCTTATCAGCATGCGCCACGTTGCAATAATATCAAAAGAAACTGAATTTTGGCTCATAAATCGTAATACTGCAAGCAGCTGTGCTCATTCTTTACCAAAAGAGGGAGAAAGAGACTGGAAATATTGGCCGATATCTACCATGGCCCGCATTAGCATCCATTTTATCGTACGCAAGTCTTGATCCATATTAAAAGCATTGCAGCGCCCATTCTATAATAGTGAGACACCAGTTCAAGCCAGTAGACGCTCTACGTACAGCCTTCTTTATCATCGTCATGAGAATACACATCTTATATTGGCTCAGTACTCTTCCAATCGCTGACCCGTTCACATTGATCGATTTAAAGCACATTGCGAACAGACCAACCGTAAAACCGAGAAAAATAACGCACAACAAAAAGAATGGGTACAATGTGGTTGCACGCGATGCATGGAAATACAGAAGATAAAGAAAGTCGGGTTTCCAGTGGCACAGGGGCCAAGTGGATAAACGCTTCATGGTGTAAGACGGTATTGAGAGACCTTTTACTTTTTTTTGTGGCAAACAGTGTTGCCACGTATAAATTCTGGATTTCGGTATGCATCATTGTTAATGATTGTACTATTCTGTTGCCGCCACAGCCGCTTTTTGGCGGGCTTTTCATTGTTTTCAAAAAAAAAAGAGGCATTCTTTTGAACTGGCATTGAGACATGTCGCCAGGCGCGCCGTGAATAGTCAGTGCGGCTCAAGCTACCAAAAAAAAGGGTCCAAGTTGGTGCAATATGCTGTTTGGGAGGTGACAAACTTATGAAACAGTATACAAGTCGATTGTACCCCTTGGGTGGAACGCCACCTTTGCGTTCTATTTGGAGAATTTTCAACCACCATATTATTATACAGTTCCATAGAGTATCTAGTGATGTGAAAAAAAAATGATATCTAGCCATGAAGGTCACTTTTATCACGATGAGTCACTTTTTTCTTGGAGCGTGAGGCCGCAACCATTGATTATCGTGCCATTTTGCTGATCCATGCTTCCAGCAATTGTTACACAGGCACAATCCGCAGTGGAAGCTTATTTTACCGTCATGATGCGGTAATGTCCACAAATTAGTAGAGTTGCTTACACCTTGTACAAAACGAGGTAAAATGCAAGGCTACAATGGCTACAAACAAAGCAAGCGCCACTTCTATTCCTGGAACATCGACCTTTTTCTATATTTGCTTTAATTACTAGCGCCACGTTCCGATACAATTGGCATAGTGGCACTTTGTGTTTCAGCAAGAAACTCGCCCACTCTTCGCTGTTTTCTTTTGATCAACTCATTTTTTCCTGCTGGTAACACATTCTGTATCATTTATTTTTACCGTTTGACCAATTTCATGAATTCGGCCCGTACAACAAATGGTATTTTTCTAAACCTGACACCATTCTTGATTTCGGTCTATCTTGTTCAGTGTTCGCTGCCTGCTTCAAACCGATCTGTCAGACGTGTCATGCGACGGGAATAGTAGCGTGATGAGCTGCAGCAGCAAGCGAAATACTTTTTTTGATCCAAATAGTTTTATTCTACATGTCACATCATGCTTTTCTGCAAGAGAATCGATAAGCATGCAGATCCGATTCAGCCAATGAGCACATCACTTCGAAGCACCCATTTAGCTCCCTGAGTGACCTCCAATGCTTCGTGTAATAAACAATGCTGTCCGTGGCGATGCAGTAGAGCGAGTCCACGCTCCGGTCGTACGATGATGGGATCACTTTTACGCTTTTTGGTCACGGATTTGTAAAAGACGGTTTCACCTCCTTTCATATCGCCATTGAGATAGATCAGCAGGGTCCAATCCGTCCATAAGCCCGTCGTTTTATCTTGCACGCTGTCATCATAATGACATTCAAACCGCTGCTGTGGGCGATATCGATATATCCTCAAATTGGAATTGAGCCCGGCCGGACGTCGTGGCAACGACACCGTCGTGATACCCGGGTGTTCACATGCTTGTTGAAGTCCCGCCTTCCAAAGCTGTTGTGCCAACTCTTCATTGACAAACGACTGACGATCGTTACTTCGAAATGCTTCGCCCGGCTTTGGAATGGTAGGCACTTGCTGCAAAGGCAGATGAATATCAAAATAGCTGATAAGCTGTTCGCATTCTTTGCCGGTGAAAAAATCGTGAATGAGATAAATTTGATGCGGCTCCAATTCGGTGACCTGCAACGACGATTTGGGCATCAGTTTCGGGAATCGGACAAGTGCATTGCTTTTATCATCCGAAGCGCCTTTTTCTTTATTTTTAGTCTTTGTCTTTGTCGTCTTTGTCGCAGTCTTTGTCGCTTTTTCCGCCTTTGCCATCTTTGCCATGAGGAAAGACAAAAAACGCAAGTCAATCTGGGGGGCACAGGCAGAGTGGCTATTTTGGCAAGAACCGTGTATTGGTAAGTTACGCAAAAATATAGTTTAAACTCCGCATCTTTACAAACAGGCAATTTCGGTAACTCTTTTTCATCCTGTTTCTTTCAAAAAATGTCAAATCAAATGAGGCACTCTATAGAACATTATATAACGATGAACAAGCTATTATTTATCTACAAAATCATTATATTATCAAGCAGTTTATGTGCCCCATTTGTAAAAACAATTATCCATTGGAAAATATTATGAACGACACAGATACTTCTGTTATACAGATAATGTCAGGAAAGGGATCTATTCTGAGACATTATTTGAAAAATCAAATTTAAGGCCTATTCAAATTGTGGAGCTTTTACGACAATGGATAATCGGTTTGTACATTCCATTATACATATTATGTCATAAATCTGATTTTATCTTCTCTTAGATCCATCTCCTACAAAAGTATCAAAACAAATGGGGATCGATGAAGTTACAGTTACAAGATTATATACGAAGATTAAAAACACGTTAAGACTATGGATATTAGACAACACAGATATCTAGAAACAAAATCGGTGGAAAAGACGAAATTGTCGAGATTGATGAATGCTGTATGGGAAGAACAAAGATCAGTACTGCAAGCCATAAAAGATACAAGAAACATATATGGATACTCGGTGGTCACCAAAGGAAATCAAATCTAATTTTCCTTATACCTGTTCCTGATCGACAAGCAAAAACGCTGTTACTAATAATTCAACAATACGTTCACCCAGAAACAACTATTATAACCGACAAATGAAGTCTTATACCAACTTAAAAACGATGGGATACCACCACCACTCAGTCGATCATTCAAAATATTTTGTTGATGCAGAAAACCCTACAATACACACAAATACGATCGAAGGATTTTGGATGCATTTAAGGAAATATATACCTAATATCAGAAAAAACTCTGAATTGTATGCCTTGTACTTTTTAGAATTAGCTTTTAGAAAAAGATATGATGATCATTTATTTGAGATGTTAAAAACTGTCACTGTACATCATAATTTATATCAAACGAAAACCCGAAATCAATAAAAATAGCTTTTATTCTATCAAATATAATTTCTACTTTTTGAAGTTTAGCTATGATGTTTTCTGTAAAAAGTTTCTTTTCATACACTAATAAATTATATAGTAATTTCAAACAAAATCCATCTTTTTCATATTCATTATTGCTATCATCATCATCATCATCATCATCATCATCATCATTCTCATACTTTTCCCAACCTCTAAGGTGATCAATTATATCTTTATCCATAGTAGCAGTACATATATCAACTTTATATTTTTTTTTATTTAAATCAGGTGTATTAGCCTGTGTTAAGTTTCTTTTACTTTTAAAATTTTCATTTTGTTCATTATTTTGTCCGTTATCATTGCCAGGATCAATAGAATTTTTAGTATCATCGTTTTATATTTAAATTGTTCTTTATATTGTTATCATTTACATTGTTTATTTCATTATCACTATATTCATTGTCTGTCGTTGTAGGTGTAGGTATATTATTTGATCGATCTTTTATTCTTTTATTTCTTCGTTTTGGAAGTACATATTGATCTTCAAATTTCTGACCGTCTTTACAAAAACTAATATTGATTTTATTATTTTCTTTTTCATAATCAACGTTTAAAGATTTGACATCATTCTCTATCATAAAATTAAAAATTATCGATCTCTTTATTTTATAGAAAAATTGTTCACAAGTACCTTCCATCTTTTTTGTTTTTTATATATAAAAAATTCATTTTTTTGTTCTTCTTGTACGCGAATAAGTTGATTTCGAGATTTCAAAATGACGGAGTTTTAAAATTACCATTTCGCGGGTGTTGCCGCTATTTTTCCTGTTTTGTATCCCCGCCAAGCAAGATCAGCGATGCTGGAAACATTAATTGTTTTTTATTCAAACAAGATGTGAATATATACGCTGGTGTATACTTTATATTTTTATCTGATGAATATGTGAGATGAAAAGTAAAAAAAAATGACTGGGGACAATGTATGGAATTTACAGTTTATCATCAATGGGTCTAACGGCTACTCCAACCTTGTTTAAATGATCTTTGACATCTTGGATTGGCACTTCTCGTCGATGGAAAATACCAGCAGCTAAGGCGGCTTCGACCTTGGTTTCTTCAAAGACTTGTTCAAAATGGCCCACGTTGCCTGCACCGCTGGAAGCAATCACAGGAATGCTGACGACGCTCTTGACCGAGTTTAATAATTCGAGTTCATAACCGGAGTTGGTGCCGTCGCGGTCCATACAGTTGAGCAAGATTTCTCCGGCCCCCAAAGCCTGGCATGAAGTGACCAACTGATGAACATCGATATCTCGTCCTTCGCGACCGCCTTTGACGGTACATTGGTACCAGCAGTACTCTTCGCCGTTGGGACCCGGTTGGCTGATCTTGAGGGTGTGATGCGTGGTATCTTTGGGATCCTTGACATACACACGACGAGGATCGACGGAAATCACCACGGCTTGTGCACCGTAAGCCTTGGCAATAGTTTCAATGGCGGAAGTGCCATCCTTTTGGCCACCGTTGGCGAGGTATTTTTCGGTGGCATAGACGGCGTCACTGCCGATGGAGACCTTGTCAGCTCCGGATCGGAAGTATTCGCCGGCGACTTCGAAAGCAGGATGAACGGTGCCATCGGGATCCACCACATCACGAATACCGCCACCAATCGTCAAGGGAACAAACACGGTTTCCGAGGTACGTTTCAAAACCTCCAACATGGGCAAATCACCTAAAGGACAGTTGCGGAAACTGGTAATGTTCAAAAACGTAACTTCGTCCGCTCCCTCTTCAAAGTATCGGCGTGCAAGGTCGACGGGTTTGCCAAGGTTGCGTACATCGTTGCCCTCGGCCGTCTTTTCACGCACATCGTACTGGTCGCCCTTGGTGACGACTAAATCACCATTGTCGTTGGTACGCACATCCAAGCAAGCAATGATACGTTTGGTGAATCGGTCTTGCGAGTATTCGCGAGGATTCTTCAATTGGATCTTGCTGTCATCGACAATGCCGGTGCCATCCAAGAAGGATTTGAGCACACGCAAGCCGGCGTAACCACTCTTTTCGGGGTGGAACTGCGTAGCAAAGACGTTGCCCTTTTGCACGGAACTAATGAAAATTTCATCGCCGTACTGGGTGGTTGACAAGACCCATTCTTTGTTCTTTTCGTCGTAAGGGGCGGCAAAAGAATGAACGAAATAGTAGACGGAATCATCATCGATGTTGTAGTAAACGCTTTGACCGTCCTCTTCCATCTGGTATTTGGCGAGTTGGGCAGCATTCCAACCCATGTGAGGAACGGCTTTGATGTCCTGATTGAATCGTTTGGTGATGCCGGGAATCACACCGAGACCGGGAATTGGACTTTCGTCGGAACCTTCAAACAAGGTTTGCATGCCAACACAAATGCCCATAAAAGGACGGCCTGAAGCAATGTATTGCTTGAGTGGCTCAGCATACCCCTTGATGTTCAATGCTTCCATGGCATGACCAAAGGCACCCACACCGGGAAAGATCAGTTTCTATTATGTGACAACGATTAAGTAAAAAAGGATCAGATCAGAGCATTCCTGTTTCAGTCGATCTGATCTGGCTAATACAACGTACTTCAGCTTTAAGAATGTCGGCGGGTTCCTTGACAAACTGAATGTCATAGCCCAAGCGGTTGACGGCATTGACCAAACTGCGAACATTGCCGGCACCATAATCTAACATATAAAGGCCGGTCATGATGCAAAAAAATAAAATAAAAGAACTCGAGATACGATAAAAAAAAAAACAGAAACAAATAAGGGTTGCCACCTCTAATTTTTTTAATTTCCCTATTTAGAGATCGGGGAATCGTACTCATTATGAGTGACTTTCATGAGTCACAACATTTTTTTTTCAGTGGCCGACCACCGAAAGATCCGGCTTGCCATTTCAATGCAACACTTTGCATTGATTTAGTGGTGATGCATGTCATTATGTGTGGGAAACTGCTTTATTCCTTTTTTCTTTTGTTATTAATTCTGCTTTATTTCTAACACGGAAGGCACCGTGAAATCCGGCGGTGCCTGAAAACACCGCATCATTGAACTTGGCATTGATGTTGATCGCATCAAATTGGGCCTAAAATGTGTATTCGTTGTAGCACCAACCTGGAAAGAGGAAGAAGATTTTCAATCAAAGCTTTACACTTCAGAGCATGGCTTTTAAAAAGTCACTGAAGGTTTTTTAATGCAAAGAGAAATATAAAAAAGAGAGATCAAGGTTTACAAATCAAGTTAATTTCTTTGTTTTGTTTGGCTAGTTTTATCTATCTACAATTGTAATGCGGCCTTTGGAGATTGAATTGGAAGGCATTCTTAACCATTGATAGGCATGGGCGACCCTGTGTGACCGGCTCCAAAGAAACAGTACTTGTTGACAAGGTCCATGTAGGAAGGTGAGTTGACATCGAGAGGGGAACTGGATAATCCAAAGGACGAGAACGTGGGGCTGGCAGGCGCAGACGTGAATGCAGAAGGGGAAGAAATCGGTATCGAACGATTGACAATCGCATTGACCACCTCGGCTTTTGTAGCAGGAGCAGGAGCAGGAGCAGGAGCAGAAGATGACGACGGAAATGAAGATGGAAATGATGTGGATGTAGAGGTGGCTGGAACGGTGGATGCTGCGTTGGGTGTTTCGGTCTGTGATACTGTTGTGGTGGTGGAAGGTGTTGTTCGCGGGGAGGAGGGGATGTCGGTGGCCGCTGTGGAGGATGGTATCGCACGCTGGTAATAAAAGGAAGGGGAGGTCGTTCTCTTGGCTTTGGATAATGATTGCCCGAAATCATAGCGGTTTGCGAGAAGGGGCTGTTTACGTACGGGTTCTGTGTCTGGCAATTCTTCACTGAATATTTCCTTTTTCGATGCTTTTTCCCAGCCGTCAGATTGGTTGACAGCATTGGCGAGAATTTTAATTTCGTAATCGCCTCCGTCATTGTTTTCCCAATGATCTTGGCCGTGGATCGTGTATCGCACCGCGAAATCAACGGTGCCTCTTACGTGGCCTCGATCGGCCAGCTTGGATGTATCAAGGTCCAGCTTGAACACAAACGTGTCGAATCCTTTGAAAGTACCGCCCGCAGGACCTTCGTAGTCGGCTTTCGTGTCGTGATAACTCTGCCAACAATCGAGCGTGTACCGAACCGCGACATGTTTTTCGTAGGCCAAATTTCGCACGTGAACGGTGCCTTTGATGGCATTGTCATTTTGAACCTTGAAATTCTTGTCCACCACGACGTTCTTCGCATAGTAATCGGTGGTTTCGCGAGGTGGCCAGTTCACATATTGCAAACGAAACATGGGAGCCGAGGCATCCGACTTTAGCTCCGAAGGCATCTGCGTCTTCTGAAAAAATAAAATGCGCTCCAAAGCCACGGGATCAAATTTAACCGATTTTGCATGGGTCGGGGTGGAGGGCGCGGATTGCGTGCATCTCAAAGACGATTTCAGCAATCGCTTGGGAAGCAGTTCAATTTCTTTCTGCAATGTCTTGGCCACGCCTTCCTTGACGTGAGGTGACACGGACGGTTTTTTCTGCGGCGAATGATGAACGGCGGGAACACCGTCGCTTTCGTCGGTGACGGGAGAAGACGCACTTTCGACGGGTGTATCGGACGGTGTGATATTGATGGGCAGATCTTCGTCATGGATGGGGGAAAGATCTTCGCCATCGGACGGGGATGACGTGCCACTGCTACTGTTGGACCAAGTGGAAGGACCGTATCGACGATGACGTGGAAATATGGTAAAAGACATTGACGAAAACTGATCCCCTTCAAACGGATAAAGTTGGGCAGAAAGAAAGAAAAAACAGATGATATGAAACAACCACCGTTTAAAGTTGGGTGAAAGATGGATGAGCTGTGGGTGAAAAAAAATATACAGAAAAAAAATATGGGGTTTAGTTCTATTTTATATGCTCACAGAAAGAAGGGGGGGAGGGTTGTCTCATCATGGCATCACTCCATTTCTCAATTTGAACATGGACCTTCCAAATATGGAAACTGGTAGAAGTCTTTTTTTTATCCAATTTTTTACCGTATTCCGTTTTTGTTCTCTGCAGAAATTTCCTTCCAACCATCCCACACTTCTGATAACCTTTTTCTCTCTTTTTTGCTCATGAACATGCGAGTGTTCGAGAGCTGGAAGCCGTTGGAAACTCTTGTTTCTTGTCACTTGTGTGCCCCCAATGGAGAGCTATTTTGAAACCATCTTGGGTCGAAAATAAATAAACCATAGCCAATGACGATCGTAACCATCGCATTATTATCACTGCAAAGAATGAAGTAAAAAAAATGGCAGCCTTATCCTTTGCGGTCAAGCCGATAAAAAAACGCAGCTAACCATAATAGGTGACCTTGATAAGCTGTAAATATAAAGTGAGTCATTTGACCCATTGTCTAAATATTCCAAGTACACCGCTGGATGGTTGCTTGTATACAGTCTTGAATAGACCACAAGGATAATGACTCGATGGTGATGAAAACAAAGAGCTATGTAAGAAAGAAAGACCATGTCAAGATTGTTCTTGGAATACAATGGAAAAAAAAAATCAATGATGATGAATAATATGATGCTTCTCGGTGATACGGCTTGCTTATTGGGCAGGGAGGGCGGACACGGCGTCACAGTCAAAAAAAAAAAGAAAAAAAAGGGCAGCAGGACAGTGACCTTACTTTATCATACAACTCCAAAATGCCTAAACCTGAAGCCGAACAGCATAAATTGTTAGGTAAAATTGTCCTTTTTTGACACGTACATTAGGGTATATGAATAGCCTTTTGAACTCGGTCACCAAATAAATAGGAAATAAGCTATTTGCTGAACATCGTTACGAGGACGCTATTAAAGAGTATTCTACCGCCATTGTAAGCATTGCCCACTGAACCAGTATCGAGTCTTGCTAAAATATTTGGCCTAAAAAAAAAGATCAAAGATTCCGAAGAACGTGTCTACTACACCAACCGTGCACTTTGTTACTCCAAGGTAAGCTATGACTTATCTTGTCCTTCGTTTTCCAAGCGCTTCTTGAACTCAACTTTTTTCGTTTAGTTGGGCCAATTGGATAATGTCATTAGCGATGCCCGTAAAGCCATTAGTTTGGATGACTCTACAGGTAATTCCATACCAAACTCGGTATTGTTGCAGTCTTCAAAGGGACTCTGATTTTTTTTTATTCGATCTGCAGTGAAAGCTTATTATTTGGTAGGCCGACATTTTTTTGGTATCATGACATGGTTGCCTTTGTTCATCTTTTTTTATATATGGAATCAATGGTAGCTCGGTCAGGCACTGACGGAGAAAAAGCAATATACCGAAGGTAGGTTTGTTCAAAAAGTATAAAACGTTCCTGTGTATATTGACTAATCCCTCTTAAGCCCTCAATAAATTAAACATCGGTAAGCTAAAGTGGACATTCAATACGCGCACATGGTCTAAAAATTGGAGGGTTTTTGTTGAAGCTTACGAAAAGGCAAGGGAGCAAAAAGTAAAGTACATCAATGACATCTTACAAGCGCTGTTATTGGCTCGCAAAAAGGTAAGATAAGCCAACCACCTCATTTTTTTTTAACTTCATCTCTCAACCCGGGTTAGAAATGGGACGATGCCGAAGCTGTCCGCTTAGAAAAAGAGTCGGAATTGTTGAGATATGTGAAAGGCTTGGTGATAGCGGAACACGATCGAGAACTCAAAAATGTAGCCGAGGATGATGAGGAAAAGAAAGACGAACTAAAGTACTATCGGGTATGCTGCTGCCACCAACGTCTAATATGTTTGCGCCTCTCCTCGTCTGACCGCGGACCATCTTTTTTGAATAGGATGAACGTCTTTCCAAAATCCAAACCGTGTTTGAACACTCCAAAGAGAACCTGATGGTATGTGATAGGTATTTTAGTGTAGGCATGCAGAACTGTACTAATGAGGTGGCCACAGCGAAGAGAGATTCCCGATGCATACCTTGACAAAATTTCATTTAATATCATGCATGATCCGGTGTTCACACCAGGTAAAAAAAAAAAAAAAAAATCTTGGTTGCGCGTAGTGAATACCATGTTCCGATTTCTAAATCCCGAACTTCCCTACAGACGGTATCACCTATGAACGACAATCCTTACTGGATCATTTTGCAAGAAACGGTCATTTTGATCCCATTACGCGAAGACCTTGCAAAGAAGACCAACTTATTCCTAATCTGTCACTAAGGGAAGCCATCGAAGACTTTTTGAAAGAAAACGGCTGGGCCGCGGGTAAGCTTCTCATTGAAAAACGGACGGCTTCCCGGTTCATCACTCACATTCAAATTATTCTAGATTACTAATTCCATCTACTGGTTTAAGATTGGTTCACAGCTCACTCGCTTTCGTGTGCTGTAGAGATACATAGAACATCAGTCTGCTGGACTGGCTTCCATCATTTTTGCTCAAGCTTTTTTCGTTTTGCAAATTTCAAGCATGCACTCATCGACTCATTCGCCATGTATCTTTTTTTATCTGATTTATTGCCACCAAAAAAAAAAAAAAATAGGGAAAAAAGAAAATAAAAAAAAAAGACAAATACACATAAATACGACAAAACCAATAATAGTCGATCTAAGGGAAGATTTCAAAACTCCCTTGCTAACTACCTGCAGGACCAAAAAATCTCGTTGTTATCGGTTTTCCAACCTTGGCGCTATGCTTTCGTTCATTCGTCATCGTTGCTTTCTTTTTCTTCAGATTCCGCCTTGGTAGCTTCTTCTGCTGATCCGTTGGGTTTGGGATCCTCCTTTGTCAGCTTGGCTTCAGCAATTTGCTGTTGCAACTTTTCAATCTCAAGTTCAAGCACTCGGATCTTTACATCTCTCTGCGACAGAGTGCCCTTCAAATCCTCATTCTCTTTTCGAAGTTCATGGTACGCATTTTGATACTAAAAACAGATGGGATGAATAGGTTACCATCGAGCACTCAACAACAGCCACCTTGACGGACAAGATAAAGGTAAACTTACATCCTTTTCATTCTTAGGAGAAGCCGTTTCCGGGGTCTTGGATTCTTCCACAGGAGCTGAAGGAGCAAATTCTTTCTTCTCCTTCACCGTAAAGCCTGCCTCGAGATCAATGGTCTTGGGATTGGCATCCTTACCCTCAAACCACTCGTCAGCAGTAAGAGCAGGCTCATCGCCAATGGCTGGAGGATAAATATCGGATTGGAAAGCATCGGACTATCATGATATTTCATCACAGGTTAAAATCGACGTTAAAAACTTGGTTTTTTTTTTTTGTGTGTTTGACGCGCTTACCCTTCGAGGTACGGTAAAGGAGATGGGTTCGATCAATGTATTGCCAACCTTGTAAGCGCGAGCCACTTCGCATTCGCTCACATTCACCGAACGCTTGGGCAAGAAACCCATACCTTTTTGTGGAAAGAAAGACCGTCAAACTATGCCCATCCAACAAAAATGCCCGCCGTTCATCTACTTACCACGCTGACTCTCGCCCGATTTATACTCCGACAAGAAAAAGAAGGCGTCGTTTTCATACTCGTAGTAACGGATGTTGCCGTCACTACCGATAGGGTATAAGATATACGTCTTCAGAGATCATTGAAAAATTTCTTTTTCACCACTTACCCCTTGCCAGAAATGTAAAGCATCTTGGTATCGGCATCGTAGAACGGCATCAATATACCGGAAGAGGTGTCGATGAATTCAGTTTTCAAAGGTTTGGCAAGATCGTTGGCATCCCAGAGGTACAGTTGACGATCGCTCATTTTGGAGAAACCGGTGGTGGCCAGACGATCGGTATCGCCAAGCCAGACGACACGTGAGCCCTTGATACCTTGATGACCTGGACCTTCTTGTACGATCTTGTTGCTTCGGACATCGAAAATGCGTAGACGCTTGTCGCGACAAGTCGTAGCCAATAAAGAACCATTGTAGTTCCATGCCAAGGATTGAATAATCTCGGTATGACCTGTAATTTCCTGCTTTTCTTGGCCCTTTTCGATATCCCAAAGCTTAATGGTCAAATCCGCACTGGATGAGGCAAGCACATTTTCTGCCACAGGGTGAAAGAGAACTTGCCCGACTTTTCTGCATTAACCCAAGTAAAAAAAAAAAAAAAAAAAAAAAAAAAATACCCCAAGAAAACACTTCCATGTTAGTAAAAAGCTAAAAATGGTAATAAATGAAGAACAAAAAAAAAAGGAGTACAGGCAACGGGACATGCCTGATGGCTCGTGTGTTTTTACCTTCCATGACCTGACAACTTGGACACGGGTGCAACAAATTCAAGATCTTCATCGTACGTTTCCGGGATCGTCCAGATCATGATCTTGGTATCCTCAGAACCGGAAGCCACCACGTAATCGTTGAAAGGATTGAAATCGGTATCGAGCACCGGCGCGGTATGACCTCTGTACAGAGGATAGTTTTCCGGAAGTTTACCTTTTTACCCAGTTCAGGAGAAAAAGCCGATCCACCAACATCAAGTCACTTACCGACATTGGATAGGGGTACTACTGCGAAAGCACCACCACCCGAAGCTTGCCAATTCACTGACAAAAACAGCTACCACCATCCAATTTTTTGCATGAGTTTATTCGTCTCTTATTTTTCGCTCTTTTCATTGTTACCAAGAAACACTCACCGGATTCACTTTGACCAAATTGGTATCCCAAGCGTTGGCGCTGACACGCAAATTATCGTAGCAAAAGTCTCGCTTGGCACAAGTACCGTAAACGTGACGATATTTGGAAGAGCGAACAAAGCGTGACATGGTGACTAACATAACTCGTTAAGTATAAAGAAGTATTTGGTGCACGCGACCAAGCGAGATGACTCACCAGAAAAGGACGAGATGAAGTGTGGAGAAGAAGGGGAAAAAAACCAACAAGTTCGAAAAAGCTGGCTACTTTAATGTTTCTATTTTTTTTTCGTACGCCGGTCCCCCAAAATAGAAATTCCTCAAAGTCAATCATGACACAAACCATGTTTCGCTCACTCCCTCACTCCCTCACTATGTGAACCTCTTTTTTCTGTCTTGTCTTTGGTATCGCACGCAACAGTAATAAAGTGCCTTGTCAAAGGACACTGTGATGGTTTGGTACTTTATGGGAAATTACATTTGATAAAAGAGTTCGGCTTCGGAGAACGACTACTGTATGCACTGCCATGTTGAAGGGCAGCCAGTTAGTGAGCGACGGCAGTGACTGTCAAATCTTTCCATAGAGCGAATGTGGGAGCTTGGCAGCAGCTTTTGCGTTCACCAGCTGTTTTTTGCCCAACAATGACACTTATCAAAGCGACGTATACCTCACCGCAAGGCGATACAAAGACATTCGAATCATCCATTGCTGCGACCACGGGATCACCGGTGGACCCTTTGACCGGAGCCATTACGTCTATCCAACGCGACATTAATCAATACCTTACGCAGCTCATGGCCACCAACAATGAAACCCTGGATCCAACTACTGTAGAAGAGGATGAAGAAGAAGAAGAGAACGAGGACGAGGAAGAATATATCAATTCAAACACTCTTGATGAAAAATCGGCAAAAGCACGAGCCGCTGCAGCTGAAGGAGACCACGCTAACAAAAAGCTAAAGCAAGTATAACTTTAATGTCATACCCAGATCGGTCCTAGCGCTGAATATCTTCGTTTTTTTCAGCCAATAGTATTCATAAACAAGCCCACTGATTCATTTCGCTGCATCAATTCCTATACAAAAACAAATACACAATGTCTTCTTGCACACTTTCGCCTTCTTTTTTTCTTTTTGGCCCCGTCTGAAAAAGCCATGTCAGTAAATTCTACTCCACATGTCATCGAATATGGAGTACAAACATTTAAACAGCCAAATGGATGAAAAAAGGGATATAACAGTTGTATTAGCAAACGAAAGAGAAAGAACAAAAGAAATCAAAAAAGAGTTATATAAAATTTATACGTCTATGTCAAAGTTGGTGATCTGTGGGAGATAGGCGCATGCGCTTAGCTCGAGGATATACAAGTCATCAAAGATATTTTTGCCGTCGTATCCTCCCAGAACATACAGGCGAGAATCATGCAGTACCGTGGTATGGTAGCCTCGAGGATTAGGAGCATTACCGTATACTTTACGTGATTCCCAACTCATGGTCACTGGTGGAGCGCAGTCAGTTATCCGAATAGATGGTACGCTATTGATTAATCCCGACTTACCGAGGTTAAGTAATAATACATCGTTGGAATATCGACTTCCATCGTGCCCGCCAATGGCAAATACATATGATCCTACTTGGGTAGCGGTGTGGGCCAAACGAGGGACGACCCGATCAAGATCAACTTGCGTCCAACGCTCCGTCGCTAATCAAAAGGCCACAGTTTTGGAGTGAGCGAAACGCTTTTGTAAAGGATTAATACTACTTTACCCAAATCAAGAATATGGACATCGCTAAAGCATTCATGACCGTCACTGCCACCGTACACCACGAGTTTATTCTTGACCAAGTTACTGGTGTGATAACCTCGTGCAATCGGTGGTGTGCCTGAGGGATGGAGTTCGCTCCAACGCAGCTTTTTCGGATCCGAGAGATCGAGCATATGGACATCCGCCAATGCGCGCGCACCATCCCCTCCGCCCACTACAATGATTTTATCGTTCCACAGACAGGTTGTGTGGGCTCGACGAGGTGATGGTGGCAAACCTTCCACAGGAGGCTTGCTCCATGTCAGCGTTTCTAACCATGCATTGATGAGTATTAAAAACTATAAATTTTGTGTAAGCTGGTTCATTTTTTTTTTTTTTTACCTGTGTTGAGGATATACAAATCATTGAAATAATTAGGACCATCGCCACCTCCAAAAACGTACAATGAGTAAGATCTTCGACCGGATCCCAAATCCCGTTGGACGACGGTACAAGAATGGGCACGACAAGGAGGAGGGATCTCACCAGAGGTACGTGGTTTGGACCACGTCAAAGTATCTGTTGAGGAATCTCGGCACTTTAGTGTCCTGCTTTTATCCATCTGCCAGCATTTTTTTTTTCGAAGATTTTTACCCATATCGAGAATATATAAAGTATTAAAGCAGGTTTTCACGTCACACCCACCGAACACGTAGAGCATTTCGCCAACGAGATTTGCCGTGTGAGCTCGCATGGGTCGCGAAGGGGTACGTCCGTAGGTCACTGCGCGAGACCAGTACATGCCGGCAGCTGGGGCAGGAGCAATGTTGATATTGGAAGTACCGAGTTCGATGGCTGCTGCCATTTGATCGGTCATGGCCGGTGACCGCTTCGATCTCCCGGTCGAACTGTGGCCCGACGGCTGGGAGCGGAAGCTCGATGACCCTTGAAACCGGGACGTGGACGGGGACGGCATTGGCGCGTTCGTACGAGGGCTTCGATCATAATTCATCGATCGTTGTCCGCTGGCAAAGGAGGCTACATTCTTGTTAATTACAAACGGAAAAAATTGAGTCGAGGTACGATAGAATGAATCTTTACCCGAAGACACTGAAGATTGAACTTCATTGATAATGTTACTGTGATAAGATCCTCGAAGGGGCGAGGTAGGGGTCGACACCGAGTGACCAATAGCGTCTCCGGGATGGGTATCTGGCGGAAGCGTAGGGGATTCGGGACGTTCAGGGCCACTGTGTCTATTTAGTCCTAGCGTTCAAACTGCCACTTTCTTTGTTACTAGCTAAAAGACACCTGCCTGTCTTCGCTGTATGTTTGACTCATCGTAAGCGTACTCGTGGAACTGTCGTTGCGATGACTGTGATTCAGCCAACCATTGGATCCAAGTCGTGTGTCTGACGATGACCGTACTGACATGGCCGGGTGAGAAGCCTTGTGCCGTACCGATGGTTCCGTCATGATCTAAAACAACTGACTCCAAGCTTTTTTTTTTCCACTCACTCAGAAAAACTATAGCGTGAATGAACCGGAATTGAAAAAATAAAAAATAAAAACCAATAATTGCTTTCTATCCATTGGTCAATCGTACAACTATCAGCGACTGCCTTATCTGGATTCCATCAAATTCACAAACTCTATTTTTCTCCTTTCGCTTATTGACAGCTGCAGCCTGAAACCATCTTCTCTTTTTTTTTTTAATTCACTCACATAAACATACACCTATGACACATCACCCCACTTTTTTAGAATGCTGCTTCGAAAACTCGCATCTTGATGAGTTGAGTGTGGGTACACAAAGCAATACACGTGAACGGTGCCAATCCAAAAAGGTTCCAACTCCGTTTTTTGATAACTCAATTTGCGCGCAGGGACATGATCTCGTATCGTTATGAAATTGAGCTTTTTTGTTTTGTTTTTTATTGTTGAGGTGGTATGTATGGATATGATTTGGAACCGGCTTGGTTTTGTGGAAACTGCTGCGCCATTGGTGAAGGCATGTATCCTGTCGGGCGTCCGCCGCCCATGGCCATTTGATAGTACATTTGTTGTGCTGCTGCTGGGTTGTCCGCCATCATTTTCCTTACATCGTTGGTGGGGGGCATCGCCATGCCAGCAGTGGTGGATCCAGCAGGTGCATTACCAGGAACAAACCCTGTGGTTGCAACCGTAGCATCCGTTGTAGCAGTCATTGGCTTGGGCGGTCTATCATCAATGACAGTTAGATTTGCATGCGGATCCCCGAGGAAAAATCCGGCGGCTTTTCCTTCACATACATCGAGTTGGACGCGGCGATTCCTTTGTCCGATGGATGATTAACGGTGTCTTGATCATTTGGAGCCGAGACGGCTGTCGTGGCTTGTTGAGCTGTCTCTAGAGAGGCGGATGGTTTGTCTTCTGCTTTGGAAACGGGTGGCTTTTTCTTTTTATCGTCCGGGACATAGAGAGTTTTAAGTGGCTGTTTGGAGGCGGGTATTTGATAAACGTTGGTGTGGATATCATAAAAGGTTGAATTGTCCCGCCGGTAATCATTGAGATGCGCATTAAAATCGCGTAGATTCAGCGCGACGTGGTACATGAAATTCATATCAGTGACCGGATCCGCGAGTCTTGTCGTCCGTCGACTGGTGATATTGTTTCTTCCGCTAATGATAAAAGGCGACCACGTCGTCTTCTCGTGTTGTTCCTTGGACTCGTCTTCGGATGGATCTTGCGCATCGAGCGCGTCATCTTCTGTTACTTCACCCGTGTAATAGTAATCATCGCGACCACGTCGTCCTTTTTTCACAACACGATGACCAAACTGTTTAAAGACGGAACGAGCTGTCACCACCGATACTTCACGGGTACGAAACGTAGATCGTAATAATCCATTCTCCACCAGGAATCCTTTGTCACTGTCGGTTACATACACCTTGACCAACTTGGGATTCTTTTTTAGAAACACGAAACTGTCACGAAAACCCAATAATGCGGCAGGGTCTTTGGAAAACATGAATCGCATGCCATCTCGGTCCGGCAACGTAAAGGTCGGAACACGGTATTGTCGTCCTACGCGGTACGCACTGTTAGCAAAAGGACCAAAAGCTGTACATTCATACTACAGTGTTTTTTACCCTCCAACAGATTGCCACAATGATCGATTTTCTGGTCTCCATATTCGTCATGATCGCTTTCCACTTCTGACATGAGTGGCATCTTTTTGACTTTGTCGTCTTTATGGGAGTGACCCTTTGGGCGGCCTCTTTTACGACCGGTAAAAGCATCGTCATCGTTCGTATATGGATCGTCTTCATCAAACGAACGGTCACTGTCTTCCTCAAAGTATTCTACATCGTCCAGTTCTACGTTTTCGACGTCGCGGCTGCCAGCTCGAGTTTTCTTTTTCGGTCGTCCTTTACGTTTGGGAGTTACTGAGTGTCTCACCACTAATATCCATTAGGAATTACTGTTCAATCAAAAGAGAGAGAACAGCCGCTCACCTTTGGGCATTTTGTGTTTTTTTCTTTTTGCTTGTCCAGTGGGCAATCCCTGCAAAGGCACTCTTTGAAAAAAATCGTGCTTGCATCTGAAATTTCTTGGCCCCCCGCCCTGCAGAAAGAAATTCTCAAAAAGTCACGTGAACACCTAGATCGGGCCCATTGCAACGATCGTCAGAGAAACCAGTGCGTTATCATTTTTGGTTGGTTTCTTAAGCTATTATGTTGTATTGCAGATTATCCTCGCCATTTGGCTATATTACTTTGAGAAAGTCCACTGTTTCTTTACTCGCAAGCGTCTTTACTCGCTGAATAGATTTGGTGTATACTAATTTTTGGGGGGCGAAGAAGCGCTACTTTAAACGAAACAGTGATTCTTCCCCAAACGCATTAAAGTTCTCTAGTGCCTCTGTTATGTCTTCGATTCCACGCGTTTCCTAGACAATTACTCACATCGTGCGTAAAAAGCATTTTATCAATATTTATTGCCCTTATCTTTTGTGTTACCAAAAGTGCTCTCCATACTGCATCTTTGGTTCCTTTGCCGATTCTATATAGGACGCCGATCGACTACTTTAAAGTAGCCCGCGGATGATCTAGGTACATGATTTATTGCAAAGTCTAATTAACTATTATCAAAACAGAAGAGAGGATAGAATAAAGAGAGACAGTTGACTTAGGGTTGCACAAAGATGGCCTCCTTCAGCTTCTTGTAAGCTTCTTCCAGTGAATCATTAACGATGATGTGATCATAAGCGCCAGGAGTCGCGGCATATTCGAGTTCCTGTTTGCAAGCGCTGAGACGCGCTTGAACCTTTTCCTCAGTTTCGGTACCACGACCGCGCAAACGTTGTTCCAAGACTTCCAAGGACGGAGGCTTGATGAAGATGTAGCGAGGTTTGAATGCGGTTTGCTTCATAGCCTTGACACCTTGCATATCAATATCGAGAATCACCGTCTTTCCAGTTTCCAGCACATGCTCAATAGCCATGATCGAAGTACCTTATTATAGACAGAGATAAAATCAGTTTACCTATTGTCTCTTTTTTTTTATGCTACTGTCATAATTACCATACATATTGCCAGCAAAAGTGGCACTTTCGACAAACTTGCCCTCAGCCACTTCTTTAATCATGACATCCTTTTCCACGAAATAATAATCCTTGCCATTAACTTCACCGGGACGCATGGAGCGAGTAGTGTCTGCCCATCGTCAAAGAATGAGATAACGTTAAAACGATAATCCTTCAACCTGATGCTGATAACGAAGGGAAGTAGAACACTTACGAGAAACGGTGAAGCCAAAGTTTTCAGGGTAATCGGCAAACAGTCGCTTCAAAAGCGTAGATTTGCCGGTGCCTGAAGGGCCGGAGATGACGAAAATCTTGGCGAGAGTCTGCATGCCTGAACAGAAAACAAGTAGGAGACGTGCAAAAAAAAAAAAAAGAAGAATTTTGGAGGCCAGCCCCAGCGTTTGACAGCCAAGGCGGATCTGAAAAAAAAAAAAAAAAACGCATTTATTTTCAACCAATCACATAACAGATTGAAACAAACCAGCATCAACAGGAAAGGGGAAATCTGTCAAAAGTCTGACTATCAAAACGTATTGTCGTGTACACGACTACAACTTGTACATCTGCAGTTGCCCATCTATCTACGCACTACACTTCGATAGATCTATCGTGTTCAGCTCACTGCTGGGCTAATTTTTATTTTCATTGCCGGAGGGTAACCAATGTCGCCACGGGTCTGGAATCTTTCTTATTACCAAAAGGCTCAATTTCATAATGAAACTAGTAGTAATAATGAGGGTAAAAAATATCTCAACCTTATTAAAATGTTTGGGAGTTATGCGCGCTAACGCTTATTGACAAAAGATTAGAGTACCATCAAGCGAGACCTTTGGATACACAAATTCGAGTGCGGAGTTCTGAATATTGCAAATGGAGCATCCCATTCCAAACGCATCTTTAATCAGCTACTATTCCCACTAGCCTCAGATTAACAACAAATTACAGACCGAAAGAGCATAACTTTGTGATCTTTAAGATCAACAGGCGCTACTAGTCTACATAATTAAAATTTTTGGGAAATTAGCGATTTTGTAAATCACATGATCTACACTAAGTTATCAAGACCTGTTAAACCTTTTTTTCATCTTTCAACCATGCCTCGCTGCCCACTTTCACGATAATAGGCGAAACAATCAGCAGCAAGATGCCGTTTGCACCAGTTGTGGTCAAACAGAGTATCGTCGTTTTTCGAATAAAAATGTGAGTAGAGCTCTTTTTGAAGAAAAGTGGTTGATGATACGACTGGCGTTCTTCTGTAGCATCATTCAATCTGTTGTTTTTTTTGTCAGTTATACTATATATGTCCTTTCATTCTCTTTCAATTTTCAATGAATCGAATAATACATAAGCAGACGTGCTTCGATCTATGAATTCATGCATCAGTGGGGTGACTATTGTTTCATCCATGGAGAATCATATATTTTTGTCTTCTTTCTTCTTTTGATTTTTTCTCTCTCTTTCTGTTTGCTTGATAAACCCTCACTATCATTGTATCAAGATTCCATCCGCATCCATCATCCAGACCATTCTTATCCCGTGTATTTAAATCGACTACCATCCTCAAAAAGGTAAGCGTCGAGTGGTCTACCATCGATTTTGCTCCGGCAAAACAGACTTGCCTCTCTTTTTTTTCCATCCTTCTTTTAGCTTCCGGGTTTCTTCGTTTTCTTTTCGCCTGACAAGTTCTGGATACTACAAGTTGACTTTCTCTCACCATCCATCCATCCATCTGGCGAAACCGGATGACGTCAAAGGCCATCGTTGGTGGTGTGGCTCTCTTTTTAATCAGAAAAACGCTTACGTGTCCTCTTCATGTTCCTCTCCTTTGGATTGCTTCTCATCATATGGTATTCGAGCTGTCTTCCCGATTATTGTATTTTTAGTTTATAGTTTGTGTTTTGTATTTTATATTTCATGTACATATTCTTTTTGCAGTCTTTTCCTCTTTTTTTCCCACAGGGTTTTATGAGGTTTTTACTGACGCGACCATTGTTTTTTTTTATCATCATGTACTTTATTTGTTTTTCTTTCTTTTCATTCGGGGGACTCTCGATATCTGGAATCCAACTCGAAATTACCGTCACTTCTGGCCACGTCAATATTTTTTACCTGCTCAAGCTGACACCACCGATCCATTGCTTAACTGTCCCTGGAAGCAATTCTATTGTCCGCATCGATGAAGAAGCTTACCTGGCGGTCCGTACCATCTTTCTTTTTTCCGGTATACCATTTGGTTCAAAGGCAAGTCCAATTTCTTTTCCTTTGCTATGATGTAATGAACGTATACTAATTCAAATTTTTTCAATGTCATATAATCCAAGTCATGTCAAGCGATCAATGGCTATTGCAAACTCAAATAACAAAGATAAAAATATCTTGACGAAAATTTGAATCAATCAAAGAGCTTACTAACTCATTTTTTTAAATACCCAACATTCCCACACATCATTCTAGATCTATCATAACCTTGGGCGGGACGGGACTGAGGGAGTCAATAAGTGCTGCTGCACACATGTTTGGAAATCATGACTGTACGGTATGCCAGAGTATTGACATTAATATACCAAAGTTCCATCAAGAGTCTCGCCCAGGTTATGTCGTATTGCGTTAGGCTTTTGTCTGACGAATGTCGCTCAATGTAAGGGGGCGACGTCCAGTAGCAGGTGGCATCCATTGCACAGCGGGTGTACGGCTTGTTAGCAATGAGTATTGGAGTTTTTGTAGTCATCGATAAATCTGTAATCAAGGAATGGCTGGCTTTGAGTTTCCAGAATATTTTCGTTGTGAATTTTTCATGTCGTAATTCGACAAGTGGGAGCGCCAAAGAGGCGTGCACATAGGGTCTTGGGTGAAATGCCTATTTTTCGCAGTATGTCATGATCTGGTGACATTTGTCGAATATACAATGCTATTTTTGATTTGCTGACGTGTCTTGGCCAGCGACGAGAAGCTTGTGGCGATAATATGGTCAGAAAAGGTTTCTGATTGGACCAAAATGTTGTCGCGTACTCTTGCGTAAGGTAAACAGATTCTAAAATTAAGCTACTGTGGATACTTGTTTAGAATTGCACAGACGACTGACAGATTCTATACTTGAAATGGATTGATGATTACTGAACCATATACTGTAAAAAGGTTATTTTATGTTGTACGCCTTTTTCTTTGCTCTGACGATCAGTCTCTTGATATTTTCCATTCATCTCGGGGTGACTATTTTTTATGAAATAACGTAGCTTTGAAAATGTTCATTTAAAACTACATCTTCGCGGTTTTCCATGGTTGGCCAAAAAATTAAATGTCGTCAGCGCAAGTCATCATTTGACGCGCGTCATATTTTCTAATTGCTTTAAATTTCGGGACTTCGTAACCATGTTCGTGTTTGTTCAATCTTTTATGAAATAAGGATCGGAACGAAACTCTGCCTATCATTCAAGCAAGAAGGAAGGCCGCTTTAAATCGCAACACGGCGTTAATGCAAGCAAACGATGCGAATTTTTTCGACGTTCTCTGGGAATCCTTTCGAGGTTGATGTCTCATGCGACGATACGAGGGCACCTTAAAATACTGAAGTCGTATCAAGCGACATCCCTCATGCTAGTGGTTGCCTTGAAAGTGCCGATTCAAGGGCTTCCAAAGTGGCTCTGGATTATGAATGCCCTGAATATACGGAGCTTCTCGAATACCGACATCGACGGATGGACATGTGGCTCAGCCAGATATGCTGATGGAATTGGTGTTGATCGCCAGGAAAACGAAAGATTGGTTATGGAGGCATCAAGCGGCGAATTTAGAGAAAATATCCATCACACATTAGACAATACGCTAAAACAAATTCACAGCTCCATAATGATGCTCAAAAGCGACATCCGAAGCCACCTCGATGCCAGCTTCGTGACCATGTGTAAATTCGAGTTTACGGCATTCAATCTGTCCGAATTTCCATCATCTGTCCAAAACGCAATTGGATGGTGTGCAAGGTGGATACATCTGCCAAGGATTATGAACGGTCGAAATTCCTACGAAGAACGCGGTCGAAACAAATGGCTCAAGGTCCTGGATCTGATGGCGGTCTTATTAAATCTGTTGAAAGCTCAGGATGAAATATTGAAACGGATGGACTCTTAGCAAAATGGTGAAATAGAGGTTCGAGATGATCTTCGAGTACGATCAGTGTTCAACGCTCAATAAATATCTAGCAATCCAGTCAAAGTAAAGCGTCTGTCATTTTCTTTCACAGATGGAACAATTCTTTCAAGATAACAAGCCGTACACCCGCTGTGCAATGGATGCCACCTGCTACTGGATGCCGCACTCTTACATTGAGCGACATTCGTCAGACAAAAGCCTAAGGCAATACGGCATAACCTGGGCGAGACTCTTGATGGAACTTTGGTATATTAATGTCAATACTCTGGCATACCATGAAACACTTTTAATGAACAAAGCAGCACTTATTGACCCCCTCCGTTCTGTCCCGCCCAAGGTTATGATAGATCTACAAAGATGTGTGGGAATGTTGGGTATTTAAAAAAAAATGAGTTAGTAAGCTCTTTGGTTGATTCAAATTTCGTTGAGATATTTTACCTTTGATGTTTGATGCAGCAGATACCGAGGGCTTCCCGACCGAAATAAAGAAAGGATACAAATATAAAAAAAAAAAGTAAATACAATAGGTGCGTCTGTAAAAACCCCCTAAAAACCCTGGGGAAAAAAAAGGAGGAAAAGACTACAAGAAGACTATTCACTAAAATACAAAATACATACTACAACTACAAAATAAAATGGTCGGGAAGAAATATCGAAGGCGATACCACGGGCAGCAATCCATATGAGAGGAACCTGGGGAGGACGCGTCAGCGTTTCCCGATGAGATGCAAAACTAAAGAAGAAGAAAAAATTCGGACAAAAATATGTGATTTTCCATGGATGAAACAATAGTCACCTCACTGATGCATGAATGATGAGCTACACAGATCGAAGCATATCTGCTCCATGTATCATTCGATTACTGAAGAGAATGAAAGGGCATATACAGTATAACTGACAGATAACCCAAATTAAATGATGCTACAAAACACCAGATCGTCGTATCGTCAATCACCTTTCTTCAAAAAAGAGCTCCACTCACATTTTATGTGAACGGCGACGATGCTCTGTTTAACCACAACTGGCGCAAACGGCAATTGCTGCTGATTGTTTTGCCTATTATCGTGAAAGTGGGCAGCGAGGCATGGTTGAAAGATAAAAAAAAACGTTTAACAGGTCCTGATAACTTGGTGTAGATCATGTAATTTACAAAATCGCTAATTTTTCAAAGATTTTAATTATATAGATAACGTCTTCGTCATAGTAAATAAGAATGTAACTGAGGCAACGAAACAAAACAAAACGAAACTGGTGACCTCCAGCATACTCCTGAAGAACAGATCTGTTTACGTTCAAGTTGGTCCAAACATTTCGATTGTCTCTACAAAGTCTTCCAAATCCCTCGTACTGACGACCTATTTCGACACTTGAAGCATTTTTCCCTCATAACAAATTCTACCCGTCTGTCTTGGAACTCCAATTACCGCTACTACCTTCATCGGTAAAGTATAAATAGTCTGTGTTCGTCATGAATGGAACAGTGGTTGAGTTAAGTCTGAACGGAAGCTTTCTGGTTCCCTATTCTCCTTTTCTGTCAATACATTTAAAGTCCGACTCATCTCCAGATAGGCTCCACATAGGCTCCACATTCCCTTTGAAGTTTTTATCAGCCAAGAAATCTGCTGTTCTTTTCTTGATTCAGTAGGAGTTGTACCAAGACATAAGAATGAGCATGAGTAACGTCCTGAGTGGGCACATCTTTGGCGTCAGGCAGGATCATTGACGCCTATAGTGAGCCATTGTTAGTAGCGCCTTTGTGCTGTTGCTCTGTTCAGCTATTGCCCGACTGTCCAACAGCTGTCCAGCTATTGTTTTAAGTATATACGCGCTTTAATTTTTAAAAGTGTCAACCTGCATTGGTCGCTTGATCCAACTGATGAAAGGAAAACTACCGTAGTCTCTGCCTTGTTACGCCACGATAATGTATAACGTGATAGGCAAGGTAGTTTTCTTAATTTGTACACTCCGACCTTTGGAGGTTTCCATATAAAAAATGCCTGGGAGATAACTCCGCCAGAGGTATGAAAAAGGGTTGAGACAACGAAGAAACACTTGTTTCCATCGAGTTAAACTTGCCATGACTTGTTTGAGGGACCTTTTTTCCAACAATAGACTACTACAAAGTCTAATTGCTTATTTGGTTATACGTGTTCCTGCAGAAAACCAAAAAAGAAAGAGTTGCCAGTGCGATTAGGTTTTTATGGCAGCCAGAAAGTCCGCTACGTTCACATGGATACCTTTCCCGGTACATCCATCATTCAGCGAGTTGTGCTGAGTAATGCAAATGCGGATACACGACAGTAAGACTATTATGCGCAGGCACACATTAGATAACCAATGACGGAGGCTCAACCATGTCGCGGAAATGTTGGGAGAGTACAAACTTTCCACAGTCAGAAAAGTAAGTGTTTCGCGCAGACTGCTGTGTTTCCCAATGCTTCTAAATACGGCGACCAAAAAAAAAAAAAAAAAAAAAAAAGTCCGGAGGAAAACACTCTCACACACATGCATTTTGCGTTCGCCAGCGACCTTTCTAACCATGATCATGCGAGAATAGAAAATGTTTTTGTATTTTCATTCAATTCCACCCATGTGTAAATAATGATAGATTTTTTTTTGTTTTCAGACCAACCTTGGTAAATGTGTTGGGATAAGCAATTGGTTATGTATAAGTGACAGGATATGGTGAGCAATGGAAGAAAACTCCGGGCTAACATGTAAATGATAAGACAAGCTTGTAAAAAAAATACAACGTAAAAAATGTTCCAAAATCTCTGATAAAAGATCAACTTGTCACGTTGAAAATTTGAAAGCAATGATATGCGATAAATGTACTACGAGCCACGGCTCTTGTAAACGGATTATATCAAGCAAACCGGGTACCTCGATTTAAGGCACTCCAACCCGCTCACCATGACAATACAAGAAAAAGACTTCATCTAGTTACTGCCGTTTTTCCAAGGTCTTTGTTTTGCGAGGTGACTCAATGAGAGGGTGCAGAACAAAGGGAAAAATAAAATGGTTTTGATTAGGAAACATGTGGCAAACAAAAAACCATCACGGAGTTGGAACAAGGCCGATACAAGAAAAAAAAATAAGAATTAAAAAAAGACAAGTGGAGTTTGAAAAGCGGTATTCTACAGGTCTAGACCTCTGGTGGTCGAGAAGGGCACTTCTTGTTGGGATGTGGGTGCAGTGGGACAGTTGCGGAATTTTGACTTTCGGAATCCTTAACATTGCTTCCGGATTGGGCACGTCTCATTACCCAGATCTAAATGGTCGCGCAGATTTAGCATGGGCGCTGTTGGGAGTCCTCGTATATAATGGCAATCCATTGATCGTATTTTCTGCTTTTTTTTTTCCTTCTTCTGTCTTATCGTTGTTCGATTACTTTATTTTCCAGTTTATCATGTCATCTATCTATACTTCGCGATTTACCGAACGATTCGATATTGATTCCTCGCAATTGTTACCACCACTGCCGCTTTCACCTACAAAATCCTGTGTATCATCGCCTGGGAACTCCCCAGTCTCGTCCCCTCGCCATTACGACTTTAACTCCATTCGCAGTGATTCCTATGATTCATTCTCAAAACCTCCCTCGCTTATTCAAGGGTCAGGAAACCATTCTGTAACTTCCTTGGAAGCTTCCGCGGTGGCTCGCGAAGATTCGATGTCTTCCTCTTCTTCTGATCAAGAGTCGTCATCCCAACGATTGGCAGGAAAACTCAAGCGGTTCCTGCATACAATCTCTAACAAGAAGCAACACAAGTCCTACTATCATTAATCTGTTCCGGAATCTTTACATTATTCTCCTGCATTATTCCCTACTATTATATTATCTATTCAAAAATCTTGTACTATAGCATTTATATTTTACTTGCCCCTCCTTTTTTTGTATATACCCTTTCGCCATTTCAGGATTAAAAAATCAGAAACCCAATTTTTTGATCACCTCCCAAAACCTCTCTCTCGCTGAAATCTGAGTTTCTTAATTTGGATAGACTTCGTTTCATCGGGGTTGCCCATTTTCAGTCTAGGCGCCGCTAACGTTTTTCGTCCAAAAAATTCTTTATTTGTTAACTCGCTCAGACGGATTCACATACAAAGCGACCAAAAAAAAGTTCATGTTGCCGATCATCGGCTAGTTTGATGGCGATCTATTTATAAACCTTAAAAAAATGAGTCACCATGGCACTTAAGTTTTCTGTATAGTGAAATCAAATGCGCAGTGTAAAAGGTCAATGAGATGTCAACTTTGCAAGCTGGGTATGTATTTCATGAGAAAAAAAAGCTGTTGTTGCTCTTTGTTCGTCGATTGGATAGTTTCTTGAGAGAACGCAAATTGGATTGTTTCGAAAAATGGCGACTCTCTGATTGGTGGCTAAATGCGTCATTGATGTTTGCAAAAACTGAAGGTGGCCCACTTTTTTTCACTTTTCTCAGCTACATGAAACTGACTTTTTCCTTTTTTTTTTTTTTTTTTTTTTTATTTGGTTGGTTAGTTTGATCCGGTTCCCTCGCGTGTTCTTTCCGGCGTAACTCCGTTTCACGTTTTTTTTTTATTGACTGGTATTTTATTTTCTGTCAGTCAGTGTCCTTTTCACTGACGTTTTTGCGAGCCGTCTCTTTTTCTGATTACATTGAATGCAATTATTCGCTGATCTTCCTCCAATGACGGCTTGTTCTAATTACGGTTTCCAAGGGACTCACTTAAAAATTCATCGACTATGAGAAAAACAAGCAGATCTCTTAATACAATAACAAATCGTGTTCATTTTTTAAAGATCTTCGGCAACCCCGACTTTTTGGGTCGGGAGGACGGGGACCCATTGACAGCAGATTGGGGGCTATCTCGCGCGCGTTGATTCGCCGTTCTTTTAAAATGAGGCGTTTTTTATTGTGGAAGAGAGACCAGGATATACCGCGGAGATAATGTAATTCTAGTTGAATGCCTCCAGGCCTTGTAAAATCATATTTTGATTGATTGATCGGTCATGTCTCTCTTGAACCATGTTCAACATATCTGGCCTTTGCATTGTGCACCTATCCTATGCTTACACCAGTCGTCGAATAATATCGATACTGGGAAACCACTTTTTTATTTCACTGCAGACCTTTTTTTGAAAAATTTAACACTTGTCAACGAATTTCTGGAAAATCAGATAAAAAAGTAACCGGAGATGGACTTCGGATCGGCGCGGAGATAGACAATTCGACCACTCACATTGTCAAACTTTCTTGCTTCTTTTCTGCATCACTTTGACACGTTCCTATGTAGCCGCATACACTTGATAATGGCAACTATCAGACACTCGTACTTATGTTATACTTGACGATCAAGCAGCGAAGTACAGTACTTTATATGTACAGCAGGCTTGCTAGTGTCAGTTAAAAGATGAGTCTAGTTCTGGCAGTGGGAAGGCATCAATAATTGGCCCAACACAGGAGGCTACGATTATACCTTATCTTTCTTCAAAGCATGTAGCCGTGAAACTTATCAAACTTGCATGTTGGTACTTGCATCGCTCATAAATACCCGATCAATCCTACTATGCCTTACCAGTCCATTCTAAGAATGCAGGCTCCTTGCGAGTAATTTGCTCAAGCTTTGCAATATGCACTTGTTTTACCCTCCAGATTTCTTAGGCTGTTGTTCCATGGGCAAATTGCCTGAGCAACTTCCCTGCCACTCGTTCACACAGAACTCGATATACATGGCTTATAGGAAAGAGATCAATGCTTCTTCCGAAATTTGCCTGTTTACCGCCAGGTCGATGGAGACACGTTACTGCTCAGGTGCTACGCACTGCTCATCGCCCAGCCGATCCCTATATACCAAAAGCATGATCGAAGCTTCTTCAGCTGTATTGGTGTTGGCTTTAGGATTGGAACTTCATCCTTTACAAAAGAAAGAATGGAATAGATATTGGTTATCAGAGCGATAGATCAGGGAATTCTTGCTGGCCGGAAAATGATTCCTTGTACTGGGGAGGATCTGGAGTGAGTTTCGTTCGGTTGAATCATCTTTTGTTTAAATTTTGAGATCTCTAATTCGCTATTTGGGGCTTTAAGTGAGTAATTATTTTTCAGTGGCTGAACTGAATTCAACAGGAAAAAGGGAAGAGCAGCCGAAAGCCGCAATGTGATCAAATGACAATAGGAATGCCATCTTTGCAGGATTTCAGTTCATTCAGCTGATATGGGAACACGCTGCTCCAGCCAATGAAGCTTCTTGTCTGACGACCAGCCAGCTCTGCGATAGGTACAGCATGTGGCGTGAGAGCTGTGCAAGTCGCCTAAAATTATATAACACAGAGACGCAACACCTTGCGCGTCGCCATTTCGCGATCAGCCTTATTTTCGTCCAGGGTGGTTTTATTACCCTTTTTTTTTCTATACTTGCATTTCAACGAATTTGAGGCGTTAAAAACTTCTTGAAAGAGAAAGACTGATAATGAAGTTTGCGCATGAACTGCGGATTTCATTTCTTAAGGTGTAAAAAAATCGCTATATACATAGTGAGAGTGATGCTGATAGGCAAACCAGCATTTACAAGAGGCTATGAGTCTTGAGTTTGCATCTGGCAATCACTGTTTTTTTTCAGTTTCTCGCTGATTCACAGCTGCCGATCATGGCGGCCAAAGCAGCTCCGACACCATTGCCATCGGGGGTAACCTATAGACCATGAAATTTCGTTACACAAATGACGATGGAAATGCGTCAAAAAAGTAACTATCCACTTACGCCAATGTTGATGTTTTCAAACTTCTTGTCATATAATTCACGCAAAGCTTCGTTGACACGATTCGGGAAACTGGGATAGTGTTCATAGATGGTGCCTTCCACACTCACCGTAAGACCGGTTTCCAAAGCCCCGCTTTTCTTGATAATGGCACTCATGCCGGCCGCCACCAAACGAGCGGCTCGTTGAGAGACCAATTGACACACTCTTTTTACAATGTGACGATCGTGACGACTCGTCTTTGGGATGTTCATGATCGATTCCATGATATGTTCAACATTGGTCAGGTCTTCCGACTCGTCTTGTTCCATGGCATTCATATAAGAAACAGGCAATGATTGCGGCTGATTCAGTTCCGACGAACACCGTCCAGCAAACAGAATACGACGATCCACCAAATCCACCAAGATTTGTCGCACAATTTCACCCAGGTAAAGACCAGACACCATCTTTTCAAAGTGATGCACACCAGCATTGGTTGATTCGCGATCCACACGATTATCATAAAATGTACGAGGCAAGCAGTGCTCATGATGACGGCCAAAGGTTCCCCATTCAGTATTGATGATCACTTCTTGTCCATCTTCAAAATTGCACTTTTTCACAGCGCTTGCCTTTTCCCAATAGGCTAAATTGATAGCATCCATTAGCATCGCAGCAATAAAACAATCGTCCCTCGTCCCTCGTTCCTCGACCGATGAAATAGCTCAACCTACCTGCATTGGTACCCGTGCTCACCGTGCAAGATAACAGTGTATCCAAGCTACGATAACTGTGAGCCAACAAACTGGCAGCTACATGACAAGAACGTTATTTAGACATTTTTTTCCAAGTAATTGACCTGCGTACGTACCGGTGCCGTTGAGTACGGCTTTGATCGTAATAGGAATGTAGCGTTTCTGCAATTCTGTTTGTAAGAGGGCCACGATATCTTTGTCATTGGCGTCGGTGATATCAAAGTCCTTGGTCCATTTCAGGACAACTGCATTCTGAAGGGACGTTTGATGAAGAGGGAAGGAAATCGCCAATCCAATGGGGATGCCGCCCGCGTTCTCCTTCATATCAATAAAGTCCAGAAACTTGCCAATGGTACCAGCAATAAATTCAATCAATGGGTGGATGGAACCTTTCTTCAAGCGATCGGCCACAAGGTATTTTTGCTGACGGGTTGATGTACGGCCTTGACCCAGTAGCTCAACAAGATACAAATGGACATACGAGCCTAATGTTCCCGAAAAAATAAAATAAAGCGTCAGTGGACTGAATGTTCAAACTACACCAAGTCATGAAAACCACCACTTACCGCTCAGTTCAAGTCCAACATATTGACCTTTCTCTTGGCCAGTGGGATGACGGGTAATCCACGAAGGGAGCATAGCAATAGCCGAATCTTCATCCTTTTTCCTTAACCCATCATCGAGCTCTTCCACAAGGTGGTCGGCAAACTTTCGAAGTTGGTCACTATCCAGATTAAATAGACATTCCAGTTGTTGCAAAGCCTCCTTCTGGGCATCAGTACAGATGGATTCCATGTTTTGATTATATAAAAGAAAAAAAAAGTGGAGCAAGGGAATAAGTGGTTGGAAAATCAGAAAGAACAATGATGAAAACTGACGTGACTAAAAACAGTTTAAAAGCGACAAATTAATGCATGGGATTTTGAGGCGAGCTTTGCGTCAGGGACTTGGGTTATTTTAAGCGGCGATATAAATGTTGCGCACTTTCGGGTGATTATAATACGGAAAAAGGGCAAAGATATCCGGTATCAAAAAGCGCGTTTACGGCTCTGACATTTCCAATAAACTAGCCATCATCATATTCAATTCCACGTGAGCTTGCAAAAAAATGGAGAGCACAAAAACTTACGTATCAATGGTTTCGGTAATGCGGCCTTCATTGGCTTGAAGAATCATGTAGCAGACACCAGGTTCAATGTTGGGAAACATGGCCACAGTGGTTTTCAACATGCGGTCGAAATGCTCTTGTTTTGCCTTCTCCTTCTCACTTGCTTGAGTGGGTGTATTTGGTGTCGTTGATGGTTCGCTCGGTGGGGTAGTGACGGGAAGGTCAGTGGTACCTGTTTTTTGTTTCTCATAGTGTTGGGTCCGATGGTCTTGGAAACGTTTTTCCATCTCGCTCTCTGGCGGAGGTTCATTCCGCCCGAAAAAGAGTCGACCGAGTCGGTGTCTTTTACCACGATCCGGTTCCTCTGCAGTTTCCTTGTCTGCCTCGTTCGCTTCTTGTTTCATCTCTTCTATCGCCTCTTGGACATTCCTATTGATGGGCGTGAGTTTTATGCATCATGCCAACCTGCCCGCAATATAATCTTTACCTATCATATTCTTCTTTTGTGATTGTCAGCGATGTATCATCCAAAGTTTCAATGAACGATATCGCGCCCATCTACTCAATCATGTGAGCTCCAACGTTGACGGTAATAGAACAGAACCAACGGATAGAGAAAGAAGGGCTTACAAGGTTGGTTAGATAATAGCCAGCTTCCGACTGAAGATGCTCCGGGTTTCGAAATCGGAATATGTATCTAGAAAAAGGGAGGGATCAGCTTTTTTTTTATACGTTGGCTATATTCCGGTTGTAAGGAAAAATTTACTCCATGTTGGAAACCAGTTGAGGGGGATTGGCTCGTATAATGACATGGACCAACAAGGGAAAGAATAGATCCGCACCAGCATCCACATCAATGCATCGAATCAAACCTGTTATTGACATGACCAATACCGGATTTAGCACCACCGCATAGAGAAAAAAAGATGTTTGCACAATCCCTCCGAGTTACCGTAAATGACTTTGCATGAATTCAGGAAACAGATGAGTTTATCTCGAGGCGATTTGTACCTGTTGATTTTCAATAGTTCTGACGATAAAGAAAATAAAAAACATGAGGGTGCTTATGTTTTGTACGGGAAGACATCGTTGATTCACGTTCATACCAGAGACGGCAAAATTAATAAATGACTTGTTATGAGACGTTTTGGGAATGTCAAGATGCTTTTCTTTGATCCATCGAAGCGTGCCTATCTTGTGTTGTAACGCTGCATCCCGCTCTTTATCATCTGTGGTTGAAGGCGAAAAGATCCTAAACGGACAGACACGTGCTAAGTATTTGTCGATTTTCAAAATCTCATCATCATCACCTTACTTTGGATAGAGACGGTTCATGACTAGTTTTTCCATGCCTTCTTTCGCATTTTCAAACTCCTGTTCCGACATTTCTTTGAACACTTCACACGTTTTCATTTTATCTTGCACAAACTGACATCGCCATTGATTAGCTGGGGCCCTTCAAGTCAAGAAACTCGGGAAAAGCAAGTCGGCTCACCTCCAAATAATCTTGAACAAGCTTGATTTGTTCATCCACCGTCCACGCTCGGCGATCAAATGCTTGCACAAATCTGCATAAAATAAATTAGTACGATTCCATTCTCTGTGTTTCTGACGTTTGTTGTTTTGGCTATTGGCTGGCCTACTCTTTGGTATATCGTTTAATCGGAGCGGCACTGGGTTGCTTCATTTGTTCCAAAAATTGGTGAAAATCGAATCGGGCCATGTCTGGTGTAAAGTGTTGGGATTTGGTTTGATTGATGGATTTTTGCATTTCGGCAATCGACAGTTTCCTTGAGGAACTGTTTCCTGAAACGACGGACGCTCGATCGGATTCCGCTACAGATGGATTTAATGGGACACAGCTTTCTCACTGCTGTTTCCGTCAATACCTGCTGCAGCAGATGTATCGTCTCCGGCATGACTAAACTGGTCAAAGATGTGTTGGAATTCAGACGGGGCGGTTTGGCTTTCGGCCGCGACTCGTTCAGCTTCAGACTGTGTAATACTGCAACAAATAAGCAATAGAATCGAGTAGTCTTATACGCGGTCAATATACCTTGACGAGGCCGTGGATTCGTCGAAAAAGTGGTCGAGATCGTCCTGACTTTGTCGGGATTCAGCCGATGTCCGAGGATCCGACGGAGATGCGGTGTCACTCAATGAGAGCGACCGTATATCATCCGCAAGGTCTGTAGAATCATCGTTGGAATGAGTTGTATGTGACATGAAGAAGCGTGAAAATGAGAAAAAGGGAAAAAAAAAGGTCAAATGCTACTAATTTGACCGTGCACGAATAAGCCCAGTTTTCAATCACAGCAAGCAGTTATATAAACTCGCCATTTTATACTACCACGGATGGGCATAGGTGGTTCTTTACTTTCGATATCCGTTATTTTATAGCAGTTGGGTTTATTACAGAGCCTGCAAGCAGACAAAGGGAAATGACTTGCGTCGGGTACACGCTTAGAAAAGGCTCAGACCGATCGGATGCGTAACAAAGTGTGTGATGTGAACTGCACCTGTGAAAAAAAAGGAAATGCACAAGAGAGGATTTGCACTGTCCATGTTATCATTGTCTTTTCTTAAGGTGGGAGGTACATTGGAAAGCAAAATGGTGCCTATACAGCCATTGTGGCCAATTTCCTAGGCAGATATATCCTCCATCAGCGCGTCTTATCCTAATATTATGAGCGTTTCACATCAGGCAAGTTGCCATGATGCTATAATAGGCCTTTACAAGACGTTCATATAGGATTGGACATTGGTAAAGTCGTTTTGGTTATTGAAGAGCGAGCCTGCTGCTACCAAGCTTATGTCAAGGCCCCTTAAGTGTCCTACGGTTTCTGATGACTAAGCGCTTCCTTTCTGCTGCCCGTCCGACCATGACCCTGTATAATGTGTCTTTTGAACCAAAAAAATATTGATGAATATAACTCTCCCCCCCATCCTCCCATCCCGACAAAAAAAAATTCGGATGGTACATATGGCGAAAGCCGCGTTGCTTGGCAATTTGCGTTTTTTCTGCTGTTGGCCATTTTTTTTATGTATTGGCGCCAAATGCCCTATTACACACTTTACAGACTGTACAAAAAATATGGTAATTTACTGCTTCTTGAGTTCTTCAACCTTGGCAATGTACTGAGTTTCAGCTTCAGCCTGGTTCATACCTGTAGCAATATCATCGTGAATACCGTTGGACGTATAATATTATACCAATGCCACAATGCCAAACTTACCCTTGAGGTTATCCCAGGCAGTCCACTTGTAACGACCCTTGATGTCAAAAGTGGGCTTGTCTAGTGTTCCGAGTAGCTCTCAGTATTCAGGTGCCAATTAGATGAGTGCATTTGGTCATGACACTTACTGGTGTTGCAGTCACCAATGGTGGCCTGCTTGTACAAACCGTACAACTGCAAAAGATCGTCATCGGAGGGCTTCTTGGGAAGTTGCTGGGCTTCAGCAGCAGCTTTTTCAAAGGCCTAATAGGAACACGTTAGCCTTGGCCGTGTCACTGGCAACAATGTCGTTGCATGTCATACTTACAGGAGAAGGCATGTTGGATGTTTCAGTTAGATGAAAAGAAAGAAGTTTAAAAAAAAGTGCTCCCCAAAAAATGGCTTGTTTTTTTTCTATTTTTCTCAATTTCCGTTTTTTTGTTGGTCACACAGAACGGACGACCTCCCTTGTCACTTGCCGGATTCTTTGGCGGGATTTTCGCATGAACCTCATTTTCCAAACAACGACAAATGAACAATCAACCTTTTATAATATGAATGAATGTTCACTTCATCGGCAATAAAGGAAATCAGGATGACTTGGTCGCAGACTCTGCTGGCATGGGTGAATTTAATGGGCTTGATTCTTTTTAAAATAGTGGGTTTGTAGGAAGCAAGTGAGATTGTGCTAAAGTGATCGCGTTACCAATTATCTCGTGATTTTCCCTTGAAAAAATTTGATCAGCCATCGTGATCAATGGTTCTGCACAAGAAATACATCATACCATTGATATATAACATCATCAACTCAGATTGGCACAGTTAAATGGTCCATCGACATGTTTTATAACGCTTGCTTCCAATGTGGAGCATAGCTGGTCAAACTGCATCTTTCTATGCAACTTTGCCTTGTCCAACATTGGGCCATTCAATAATGTCATGACGGTGTGGATCCGCTCTCTCCAAACCATGCTTGTTTGCTTTTTCGCCGAGTCATTTCACTCTGTGACTTGGCAGCTGTGTCTCTCACTCTCTCTTTGCGTGATATTCACTAAAAACAAACATACATACAGTATAAAATACAGCAGAGTGCCGTGTTGGTCACAGTGACGATCGCTAAAGTCGGACAACTGCAGACTTTTTGATTTCTGACAAGTGCACGCATTCCGCTTCTCAACATTCGTAGAATAAAAATAAGTCCCAGAATTCTCGGGCCATGCCATCGCGTTTCCTTGGTTTTCTGTAAACCATTTTTCCATGGATTCTGTGCTTGTTCCGCAGTAAGCAAGCAAACAGAATTCCCAAGTAAAATGTTGCGCTTTTATAAATAGACGGTCCTTCTGTAGGACAAAAAAAAAGGTCCGTTTTCACATGCAGTCATACTAAATTTACCGTATTCGTAAAGTGCCCAGAGTATAAAGCGTAATCGGGAAAAAACCCCACATCCACGATTTTGACACTATGGACCCAGAATTTAAACCTTTTACAGTTCCCAGTTTTACGCCTGAACAGCAGCAGGCCTTGCATAGCAAACTTGACGCGGCTATATTTCCAAACGAGTTGGAACAAGATGTCGGCTGGTCTTACGGCGCGCCTACGTGGGCTGTACAAAATATGATCAAAGAATGGCTCAATTATGATTTTGAAGAAGCAAGAAAAGAAATGAATCAATGGCATCACTATCGTACCCAGATTGACGGTTTAAAAATTCATTTTGTACATGAACCATCCCCGCAACCCGACGCGATCCCTATTCTGTTACTTCATGGCTGGCCGTCCTCTTTTTATGAATTTCACAAAATCATTGCCCCTTTAAGGGATGGTGATGATGGTAACCAGGTATGATGCATCTCTGTTGTTAGGATACAGAGACAACATGGGATGAAACTCGTAAATCCTCATTCTCTCGGCTGCAGGCATTCCACGTTGTCGTTCCCAGTCTCCCAGGCTTTGGATTCTCAGAAGCACCGAAAAAGCCAGGCTACGGTGTAGCTAAAATGGCCTACATTGTAAATCAGCTCATGATCAAACTCGGATATACACGCTATGGTAAACAACCTTGCTTCTTTTTACAATGTCAAAAAAAAAGGCTTCATTCTCACTTTGATAACTTTATGAAAACCTTATCATTGCCAGTGTTACACGGCGGGGATTGGGGAGCGATCATTGGCAAATGGATTGCCACACGGTATTCCGATCACTGTCGCGCTTTCCATACCAATCTTCCGTTTTCTCTACCTCCACTACCGACGCCACGCAACTTGATATTCTACCCCTTCAAAATTGCAAAGTTCTTTGGTAGCTTAGTGCTGGGATTTGATCGTGTCTACGGACAAGGAAAAACCAAACTGGGTGGAGCGACTTTTGCCAATGCAGAATGGAATTACGACTGCGGCTATCGCGCTATTCAAGGCACACGTCCCTATACCCTCGCTTTCGGACTGACTGACAGCCCCATCGGTTTGTTAGGTAAAAGCACTACCATTAAAGAGACTTTTAATCACCGGATCATAACGATTTTTTTCTTTATTGCAGCATGGCTGCTGGAGAAATACCACGAGTGGACCTATCACTTACCTGAAAAACAAGATACAGAAGCCTTGCCGGAAACCATTACACCCCACGAATTCTTGACACAAGGTAGGCAAATAAAATCACGGTACTTTGACTTGATTTTGGAAGAGACATGATTAATGATGTGCTAGTGACCTTGTACTGGATGACCAACACCATCTCGTCGTCGATTCGTATCTACTACGAGTGTCTTCATCAAAAGGAAATCTTCAAGGTCGTGTTTCCACGGGTCAAAGTCCCAGTCGCCGTGTGCGCCTTTGCCCATGATATTTCCAGGGTAAGAGGATGCTTAATCTCATTCATTTGTATGCACGCGACCGCGCGGCTAAGATATTCGGTTATTATAGCTTCCACGGGATTGGCTAGAAACATCCACCAATTTGCATCAGTACTCTGAAATGATTTCGGTAAGCAGGACTCACACACAGACACAGATATGTGTCTAACCACGGTAAAATAGGGAGGCCACTTTCCTGCTTTGGAGGAAAACACCCTGCTGCAACATGATCTGCAAAGGTTTGGCCAACTGCTCAAGAGCAAACAGCTGCTGCCTTGATTGACAAGTTTAGCTCATAATGTTTGTTCTCTGAGAATAAATATTGCTGCCGCAGATGCTGTGATCGGCATACATTGCAAAAGCATGTTGAGTCAGTCGGCATTTGCTTTTTATGTGGTTGTAGCCGTTATTGAATGAACTACATAATACAGCGGTCCCATTTTTCCCATTCAGCTTTCATACCATGCGGGCCTTGTTTTTCGTGCTTTGTTGCTGCTTCCCCGTTTCCATTGTCCACAGCTTTGTCCATGACCTGTCATGAATTTCAGACCATTTGGGCAGCAAGGCGCCTACCGTGCACCCTCAAAGCCCTGTTGTCTCGATGACTCCAGCCTAGGCTACCGGATGGTCCAGACGCAGCTTGTCATTCGCCACGGTACGCCTTTTTGGAGCGACGATGCAGTCAAAACAACCAATGAATTGACTGGACGCTTAAGAACCAAAGCTGCGCATCCAGATTTAACCTGGCTCAAGACGTATAACAGTTCACAACTGCTGGGTCGGGGAATATGCTGACCACCGGTGGTCAAGAAGAACTGTATCAGAACGGAGTGAGATTAGCAGAGCACCAAACGCGTCTGGTAGATGATATGATATCCGGCGATACGATGTATTACTCGAGCTATTCTTCCTTGTACGAACGAACATCGCCATCTGGAAATGTTTTTAACCTTGGTTTACTGGAAGGACGAGGGACACGGGGGCGACAAGGGTGAGGACAGCTTCTTTGCTTACATACCCTGCCAAAGAAGACAACTTGATGAACCATAATCACTGCGATCGATGGATAACATAAATGTTTTTTAAATCTCGTCATTCCCATGAGGTCCGGGTGTGGGAGAAGGAACAAATCCAGCCTATTGCCAATCGGCTTACGGATCTTTTAAACAAGAATACTGCCATGAAGGACGTAGCCTCCATCTATCAAGCATGTGCGACCGACATTACAGTGCAGCAGAACGTGAACGGTTTCTGTACACTTTTGAACCCAGACGATATTCTTGCTTTTGAATACCCATGACGACTTGATACATTACTATTTCATGTCTTACGGCTATGCCCCGCTCAATGAAAAGCTTCCATGCCCATTGATGCGACAGTTGGTTGCGGATATGCGCCGAGCCGTCAAGCGAGAACCGGGATACCCTCGAATCACGACCAAATTTGGCCATTCACACACAGTCGTTGGTCTGGAAACTTTTCTAGGCCTCTTCAAAGATCCTGAAAAACTTGCAGCTCACACGCCCATTCAGCGCATTCAAGAGCGCAAGTTTCGCATGGCCCAGATCGGTAATTTTGCCAGCAGTGTAGAGTTTAACTGCTCGAGAAGGATGGTACATTTTTTGTTCGCATCCTAGTATCCGAGCAGCCAGTTATTCTCCCTGAATCTCACTCGGTTTTGTGCCCTTTTGAAATGTTCTATCAGGTGGTCGAGCCCAAACTGCACTGCGATTATGCCGCTCTATGCTACGTTCCTACCTCCGAAGCTGTGCACGAAGATGATCCACAGAACTTTCCCTTTGGAACCTTTTGAACTGTAGTTTTTATAAAAACCTCGTTTATGATCAGCAGCTAGCGTTGTTGACTAAAACCAGGGCAATCAATAAAGACATCATGTCATGTGCCTAAATGGGAAGGTTGGACAATTTCCTGCGGCGGAGTTTAGTTTTCTTTAGCTCTCTGTCTGCTGACCGACTTGCTGTTTACTTCTTTTATTGCTTTTGAATGACCACTCATGGCCCCTTTGACACGATAACTTCGACCTTGGCCGAATCCATTAGGGTTGTGGAACAATGCGAACCTCATCATGACAGTACCACACTGTATATAAGCATTTTTCTATGCATCGGCCTCGTCATTTCTTATTTACCCCAGGTAAAAAGCTCCAAAAAGTGGGTAATTTTGTGGACAACGAAATGGTCTGACACAAATGAATGAAATGTGCACAGCATTACCGCATTATTGCCAACAAAACAAGCGAAGGCTTTAGTGCGTGGTTCCTGCTTTTAGGTGTTGTCTCCTCCACCTCGAGCTTGTTCAACATCGTACTGCTTCAGTGGAATGCCATTGTCTGCTGTCGTTCGTTGGTAAGTGAGAAGCGCTTCGGATATTTGTTTTTTTTTGTCTCCTCAGCTGAATATCAGTCTATTGTGCATTATTGTTCAGAGTACAGGGGCTTGTTTGGAAGGATTGATGGGTGTATTTCAGATTGCGCTCCAGTGGGCCATGTTCAGTCTTGTGTAAGTGACCATGGAAACAGAGGCACGTGAATTCTCACTGAAAGCGACGGAGGGTTATCACAGCTTTCTTCTCTTCCTATTGTATTTCCCGGAAAACCGTAAACGGCGTCCGCATGAGCCACTGTCGTTGCATCTGGATCTGCCGGCCCAGATGCACGCCCCAATTTCCGTGGAATGGAAAGTCTCCTTGGTCGTAGCGGCTTTGTGCTTGGGTCACTTGGCCATCTCATTTTTTATTACGGTGCTATTGCTGGTTTTTGTGGGTGGCCCCGATCACTGGCAAACCAATTACTGGGCGGCCTTTTTGGGCATCTTTAGCATGGTATTGGCTGCGCTGCAGTATTTCCCGCAGATATGGAAAACATGGAAACGAAAGGTAAGCAAAAGCTAAAACAAACGATCTTCCTCTCCATGATCGTACCCAATAATGATGCGTCAATATCAATAGGCAGTCGGTGCATTAAGTATCCCTATGATGATGCTGCAAACGCCAGGTAATATTTGCTTTTTTTCACTCGGGGAATCGTCTTAATATCTTGGAAACGCTGACCACTCTTTTGCAGGCACAGCGTTGTTTGTGTATTCAATCATGGTGCGACCGGGTACCAATTGGACGGCTTGGATCACGTACATGGTAACAGGGATATTGCAAGGAACATTGTTGGTGTTATGCATTGTATGGCACTTCAGAAATAAGCGACTCGGCATCCGCGATCTAGCTACACCCGATGTGGCTGAATCGAATGATGAACCGGACGAAAGAACACGATTGTTATCTGATAGTACGAGAGGATAGTCCCCGCTGCTTTTGATGAAATAAACCCAATTTTGAAAGTGATGCATGCGCTGACTTTGAACTCCATGATCCATCTGGCCTTTTTTTTTTCATCGCCGACGGTCGACCGACCGGTCATTCAACCCGACAAAAAGAGGTCATTGCAGAGTCATTGACTTGTGTTTTGGAATTCGTTGTTCACTACTCGAGCGTTATGGCCAGTTTGGTGGAAGTGATATTTTTGGGAACCGGGACATCGGGTGGCGTGCCCAATGTAAGTTGCCTGACTGATCCTGCCCAGTCGTGTGGTGTGTGTCTTTCCGCCGTCACCGATCAAGGACGAAAGAACATGCGCAAGAATACGTCGCTCATCGTACGCTTCCGAGCTCCGGGTGAGTCGTCTAGTGCACGCATTCGGTATGGGTTTATAATGTGGTTGTGATGACAATGACCAAGTTTTAATATGGAAACGCTTTAATTCAGGAATATTCTCATTGACTGCGGCAAGACGTTTTATGGTGAGGATTAACAGTGTGGACATGCGGTTGATTGGTTTCAGGCTGATAAAAATCAATAGAGAGCGCGATCCAGTTGTTTCCTCGTTATGGCATACGCGAATTGGATGCTGTTATTCTGACGCACGGTCACGCCGACGCATGTTACGGTTTGGATGATCTTCGGCAGTGGACGTTGAACGGGGCCATCCAAAACCGGATCGACATTTACTTGGCTCCTGAAACCATGGACACCGTCGAAACGACTTTTCCCTTTCTCGTCGACGCGAAAAATGCAACAGGTAATGCATGGTCCCTCACAAGAGACATGGATGTCCCGCTGATGCCTCTTTTTCATAGGCGGGGGCGATGTGGCCACTTTTAAATATCATATCTTTAAAGAGGATGCACCGTTTAGTATCAACGGTCTAGAGTTTATGCCATTGCCAGGTGAATATCAAAAGAGAATGAGAGGTAGAGAGAGTTCTTGTTTGTTTTTCATTGACAAGCATCAATGTTCTAGTTCATCATGGCATCTATTTCACGACTTCTAAGCCCTACTTTTGCTACGGATTTAACTTTGGCGGCGTCAGTTACATCTCCGATACGAACTTTATCCCCAACGACACCAAAGCACGCATGAAAGGAAAAACCGATATCCTCATCATCGATTGTCTCCGTGGTAAGAACCACTCATAGGTTTGGACCGCCACCGATATCTTGTGCTAATCTTCTTCATCCAATTTAGTTGGAGCCACGCATCCATCGCATTTCGGACTGGAGGATTCACTGAAAACGGCAAGAGAGTTCAAACCGGCCAAAACATACCTAGTGGGTTTCGCTCATCGAACCGACCATTATCAATTGGAAGAGGGATTGAAATCATTAGAAAAGGACGAGCAACTACGCATCATGCCTGCTTTTGATGGCTTGCGTGTGGGTCTTCAGGATGAAAAAATGATAACGGAATCATCATGGATAGATCCCGAACGCACTGTTATCTTGAAATAGACGTCCATACCATTTTTCTTTTAGAACTATCATTTTTCTTTTTTATTCGTAAATTTTTGTACATGTCTTTCCTTGGGATTGTTGCAACTGTTTTCATTGGTTTATTTGTAGAATGAAGAATTTCACCTTGTTTTTATAGACTCCATCTTTCTCGTGTTTATCTGTAGATAGCCGCGCACAATTGACAGAGACTGATCCCTGAAAAGTGATGAGAGTGTTGACGCTGAAGGAAAATAAGATTTCCCCCCGGGGGGGGGTTGTACGAGTCCATTTTGGCCTGCTTGTTGAGCAGTGATTGACAAGGGACTCGAATAGCGCAAATAGAGATAGGAAAGGATACAAAGAAACAGATGAACATCGTCAGAGCGTGGTAAAAAGGGAAGAATATCGATAACTTGGCTCCAAGGATGAGGTAGGGAATAGCGGGGCATGGTTCCATTTCATTGCCTCTTTTTTTTGTTGTTGTCCTAGCGATCCACTCTATACTGAGCTTTGAAGCATCCTTTTTCAAATACACCACTCTTCAGTCGCAATTCAGTGTTTGGTTCCATCGGGATAGGGGACCCATCGGTATCGCGGTAAATATACGGCAGTCGAAGCACATACAGACCATTGGATGGCAAGGTCAATGTGTCATGAATCCCTAAATCCAATTGAACCACCCTGTCTGTGTCCGGTACCTGGATCTAGAAATAGAAACCTCGTTTCAGCTCCGGCTACCCATTATTTTATCCAAAAAAACCGAAAAGTACCTTGATAGATGGATGCATTGTGATGGCTACGGGAGCATCAGGCGTGACAATGTACAAGCGCTGTAGCTGGGCCGTGACATCGGGAGCCGACTTTTGTTGCGGATTGACAAAGTTGCAGGGGCACAACACATACAGCGGAAGATCCTGATGAATAAAATCATTGCCATGTTCCTAAAATATCAATCCGAATCGTGAGTCTGCACCATCATTTTTATGCGTAATCTCTATGGATCTGGCGACATACCTTGGGATGTCCTTTGTGTCCAATCTTACAGATGCGCCCATCGCCACAGCTCAAGAAACGGTGACCAAGAGGGCATTCGTACTCGGCACCGAGGAAGGCTCGGACAAGATGTTCCAAACGATGTTCGCGGTCCTTGTTACGGCGTCCATCACGGCGTCGACGTGTATCTCTCTTTGGTTCGTCGCTGGACCGCGATGACACCACGTCGAGGTTCACACTCGTTGAAGCCGTCGGCATGTCTTGTCCACTGGTAGCGGCTTTGAGCGATGGAAATGCAGACAGCGATGCCAGATGGGGAGAGATGGGTTTGGCCGCGGGCGCGGATGGGACTATACAATGAATTATTTGATTAGGTATACGCTCATCTATCATGTCGCGCCGATGATGGAGGATGGTGATAAAATGGGATGTTTACCTTCGACTGTCGCACCAAGGGAAGGCCATTCATGCGAATTGGCCAGTTTCGAAGTGGTTTCCTTGGGTTTCGGTCCGGTCGCAGGAGCCGCTTTGGCATGCTGAGCCACGAGCCCAGTAAGATTCCACGGCAACAAGTAGTTTGTGTTGTGAGTGAAGCCTTCATATTTATCCAATCCAAAGCTGTTACGGTAGATGGAAGCCGGGCCCAAGTAAAGTAACACGGTATCATCCAAAGGAATGTCGACCGTATTCTTTGCGAGCGTCTGATTCGCGCCAAACGTGGACCGTTGAATATCAATCGCCACACGTCCGGGGATCATGCAACATCCAAACTTTTGATAAAACTCCAAGTTGGCTTCCTGAATTACCAAAATACATGAGACAAATTGGAACATTTTGCAAATCTATCGTCCAGCTTTACTAACCGACAGCTGGAAAGGATCTTCGCGTAATTTTTGAGTTTTTCCGCAATTACACGCGTGAAAGAAGCTGCAGCCACTACTATGCGCGCTCTTATCCATCAAGGAACGACTCTCGGCCTTGGCATCCTCCGTTGTTTCTCGCTCTATTTCCAAGCCTCGATCTCCATGTCCCAACTAGACGCGCTCGCTGTGTAAGATACATATAGATTGTACGATGGGGATTTCAGCAATTACCTTTAGTCGGCATACTTTGCCGGTGAAACTGACGACTTCGCAACCTTGGCGACCTTGTTTCCACGTTGCATCACATTCTTCCATCAAACGTGCCGCAAAGTCCTCGGCACAAGGACCCCGCGCAAGCGATCGGTATAATCGAACCACGCTATTTCGCTAATTGAGTGAAATATTCAGTGACACTGCTGCACAGTGAGACGAGCTCCATTCAGTCTTCTCACCTTCCAGAGATGGTATTGTTGGGTATAATAAGACGGAAGATCGTGCAAGTACGCTTCGACAGCTTTGGCCATAATCTCAAGCGAATGGCTACAAAGATTGCCCCATATTTTCGAGCGGATTGGATTGGATGAGCCCTCTCTTTTCGTTAAGAATGATTTCTTTTACAATGGCTCACTTACCTTTTTGAAAACGCTCTCTCGATTTCCACGGTATCACGAATCTTTTTGCGCATTGTCACTTCAATCTGCTGAATCATGCCTTTGGTTCCTGGAACCTGGCTCGTGATGAATTTCCGGAAAGTTTCCATGTGGCCCATAGGCTGAAGGATAAGGTGGCGCAAGGTGACCGCTGCAGAGATAAATTGAAGACCGTTGGGAAGAATAGTAGCCAAAGGTCGAATGTCGCTTTTACGAGAGTTTGACAGAGAACTCTTGGAACGCGAAGCTTTCATCCAATGGGCGACAAAATTGCGCAACAAGACAGTATCGTACCCTTCCGAAGATGTGCCCTTTGGCGGCTCCTGCTTGCTATCTTTTGCATCGCCTGATCCATTCAACCAATCTTCAAGGGAAACAGGCTCGTCAAAGGTGAAAAGATGGTTTGCACCTGCACTGCCGTTGTCCAAAGGCACAGCAGCTCTGGGAACCACATGCAAAAAGGACTGAGTACTGGATGGAAGTGTGAATAGTGAACTGCAAAAAATACACAAACAATATAAGTCACATACACCCTCACAATAACATAAAGTAATCAATTACCGAATCTCATTGGCAGCCGATGGCGCATCATTGGAAAGGGGGATCAGATGCACGGCGCGGAACAGATATTTGATCCTTCCTTGCAAGCTTTCCTGCAACCGTTTGACGGCCACCGGGACCGTGAGTTTACTTTGCCCTTCCGTTATCACGGGAACCTAAATGCCACAAGACAGAATACAAACCATTAGTCATTGTTTTCACAGTGAAAATGGTGGTAAAAACGACGTACATCGGCAATAACAGCTGCCATCAAAGGCACTCCTTTGGCCGGTCCCCACCAACCTGGCAAAGTTTGATTGATGCGATCGCGCCCTCGACGGCCTTCTGTTTCCCTCTTTTCAAACAAAGAATACGGCACACCAATATCCCAGTGGCGCCAGCACGCTGCTTGAAATTGCGCCAGATGGGTGTAAAGAGCTTGCTTCGTCTGACTGAGCGTCACAAGATTAGACAAGAACTCAGAGGAAAACAGACTCGACGGAAGGATGGGCTAGCCATGGAAAAAGCATAAGGAAGCACAGAATCATAAAAGCAAGAATGTGTGTTAGTAACGAGTGGAAGCAACGGCCGCACTGGAAAAAAAAAATTCATGCAAATCATCGGTTCATTTTTACATACAATCACAAGATGGGAGATCAAACATAAAAACAGCAAGCCGCGTAGATACGAACATTCAGAGCTCAATACATGGGATGAAAAGGAAGGCTAGAACACGATTCTTGTTATGTATAGCCGCGTTATAGTTACGTTGATAAAAAAAAAATATAAGAAAAAGGACGACCTACTTGTGCCGTTTTCTCGTCAGAGGAACGATTCTTGGCAGCTTCGGCTAATGCAGAGGTCGATTGAGCTGCGTCGAGAAAAAGATAAATGGTTCGGTTCTCTTTGTCTACGTAAAGCTGGATATTGTCTACGAGCTTTCATATGGAACGGTTCCTTTGTTGTTAATGACAAGCTTTCCGAAAGTGTGTATATGAGTGCAGGCGTAAGGTTACCTCTACGACGTGTTCAGTCTTGGGCTACACCCAAATAGAACGAGTCAGCACGGTCACTGCTCATCCACCAAAACGCCAATTGTCCTTACCTCGCTTGCATTCACAAAAACGGGCTTCCCTACAATGTTATTAGCGAGGGTGACGGAGATGGTGGTGGGGGATCGGGTATTGTCCAAGGCACAAGCGGGTGGATTCCCCGTAATGCCCGCAATGGACACAATCGTAAATCCGACGCCCTTTACACTAGAGAGACCTGTTTCTTGCAACAAGTCATTGATCTCCTCCATCGCCAGGAACAACTGCTCATCAAAAGCCTTGGGCCAATCCTTTTTTTTTTTTTTTTTTTTTTTTTTTGGCTCATCAACCGAAGCAATTGTCGGCAATAGAAACACGTCACGTGTTGGTCCATTGAGCCATTTTGTGCCTTCGATGATGCTTGCATGTTGATGAGGTCTGTAGTTTTTGTCATGCTTTATTGTATTTTCTGATATTTTATTGTTGCCACATCTATAGTGGACGGGCCAGAGGAGAAAAACACATTGTCAGGGCAAATGCGTATAGTATTGGGTTTCGAATATAAAGGGTCTATTGTATCAGCTTTTTAAGGTCGACCAAACGTTGACGAAGCGTGTATCGTTCATTTTCACTTTCGGCGTACTTGATTTTCATATCAATAATCATATTTTCCATATACGCCAGTTGATCCTCCAGGGCCGAATTTCGTTCTACGAGCGCCGCATTTTTAGTCCATAAAATCTCCATTTCTTCCTTCATGCGTATCTGCATCTCCGTCGGTAAGGTGTCAAGCGCCTTTTTGAAATCATTAGACTGTTGCCGCAACGCATCATTCTCGTCTTGCACTCGAGCAGTTTCCATCTTTGACGAAATGAGTTCATCGGTCACTTCATCATGCTGTCGTCGAAGCTGACCAAGTTGGCATTCCAGTTGACGCACAGCTTCTGACAAGGCCTTGTTCTGTTTTCTTAGTACATCCACGGCTTGCATTTCCGTGTTGGCTCGAGATGCTTCGGTGGTATACTCTTTGGCCAGTTTCTCTAGCCGTTTTGGAGCAAGAATGATTTGAAAGGCATCATGCACAAACAGATTGGGATCGGTCTAGTCTGGTCAGTATATTTTCAACGGTGGTTCATACGTGATTGGACAGAGAGCGGGCCTACCTTGTACACCTTTAAAAGATCGTGTCTCAGAAATTGGATCAATTCATCGAATTCCAGGCTCAGAATGGTGGCCTGATTTCTTTCAATGAGCGCAATCGCAAACCGGTGCAAGGTATCGATCCCTTCAGCAAAAATGACATCGTAAATTCGAAACACAAATGGTAAAGGAAATTTGTAGGCGAACAAGGTAGTGAACCATTGCATCGCGTACATGCTGCTACGTATGCCGTAAATCTCAAAGTGGCGTTTGATGTGTGGTAACCGGTCTTCTAGGAGTCCTTCGTATTGATACAATCGCTGCGACAGCAAATCATTCTTGGGTGCGAACTGACGCCTCAAATTGTATCGATTCATCATCTGTACCAAGACGCAAAATGCTTCCTCCTCTGGCATCTGGGCGTCATACGAATACAGTGCGAGTTAGACACCCCATCCCTCTCCTTATACGATAATTCAACCTACATTGAGTAGCAGCGGACCGACGATGTGGGTAAGACCCTGACTGTAACCGACTTGCGGATCGTAGAGGGAGTAGGCTTTAATGACGTTAAATAATGCATCTTGACCATCCTGGCTCTGGAAATACTCGTGATCGGCAAATGTTCTCGGTAGATCCCGCAAAATGGCCTTTTCATAGACCGATTCCTGTTTCAGTAATTGTATGTACTGATCTTCCAATTTAGGATATTTGGATTCGGCAAACAGCTGCCAAATCATGCCTCGCAGGGAAGGTGGAATGCCTCGTTGGATTTGACGTGAAAGCGCTTTCGGCTGCGTTTTCGCCACCGTATTGAAATCTGAAATCACTTTGGACCAAAATTCTGTTCAACACAGATCCCCACGTTGTATATACTTCTTAGCCCTCTATCACTTTAATCGCATGATGCCAAGTGGATGGCACTTACCCCAATCGATCTCATCCTCCCCGCCTGTCCGTACCGCTTCGTTGTACGCCCTTTCAAAGGAAGTCCGTATCTCGTCGACTTGGTTTTCCGTGGTCATCACAGGTTCGGGTTGACACAGTCGAGCTAACAATAAATCGTAGTTGGACGCTGTGGATGTAAACGATTGGGCCGAAGACATGGTCGATCGATGACTCTCATGCCGACGTCGGGTAAACTCTGCATCAGTGTCGGAGTCGGAATCAGTCACGGCATGGCACGAAGTTTGCAACTCATGGATTTGATCATGAATATCATCGACAAGGACGTTTGGAGGAAGCTCATTTGTCGTATCATCATCGTTATCGATTTGCCAACATGTCGTCACGGACTTGCCGGTGGGTGCCTCCCCTGAAGGATGAAGCACTGACTCCTTTGCCTCCGATTTCTCTTCCTTATCGTATGTATCTGAGGGGCAATTTTTTTGCGTAATGGTACAGGCTCTACTTCGGCGCTTGATTGGCTTTCCCGGTGCAGTGGTTGTCTGAGATGAATTTGGTTCGATCACTTTGAAGTTGTGAGGGTCTTCTTCCGTTGCCGCCGTATCAGCAGTTAGCCCACTTGCCGTTGACTGTGCATCATCGAAATCGTCCGTGCAGGACGACGAACTGTGTGATCGAGAAGCGACCGAAGAGTGATACGTAGCGGTGTCGTTGTTCAAATACTCGTTTGAACCGTAAGCACGATGGTCTGGAAGCAAATCTGTGGCTGGCATGCTGGCATGAAAATAATAAAGGTGTTGTAAAAAGATAAAAAGAGTAATGAAAGAGAAAGAAATGGCTAAATAAAACTTTAAAAACGTGTGCAGGAAAAAAGTCAGGATTGAAAAACCTACAGCAACGAACGCTCCGATGGTGTGCACAAACCATACTGAGGGACGTTACACGGCTCTAACTTCATTATTGCTTTCAGATGAACCCGCTGTGTGTGTGTGTGTATGATGTGTGTGTGTCATTCATCTTCCTACTTATTCGACATTATTGGCTTGGCTTTTGATTTTTCTCCACTGTTTTCTGCGAATCCGATACGGTCAATGAAAAAAATGACTGCCAAAAATAAGAAACTCATCCTGTATGGATGAAAAGGCGCATAAAGCATGCAAAGGAGTAAAAAGCTGCACGAGCAGCCATAATTGGTTTAACGGCTTGACAAGTGAATCGCACCAAGGGCCACCAACCACAAACCTGAGATACTATATTTTTTTTTTTTTTAAGTATCCCACACTCATTTTAAGTAGCCTAAAAAGTGATCCTATAAGACTATAAGTAACTTTAAACTACACGCACAGGGTAACTGTACAAGCGTAGAAATCGACAATACTGCTTTGAAAAAGCATACAGCATATAAGCGCCAGTACTGTGTTGTTGGATTGGCAATGCATTGACCTTCATTTGTCAAAGATCAAGAAAACCACCGTCAATCATTTACGTCTATTGAAGTGCTATATAAGCTCACGGGTGGCTCTACATTAGCTGAATGTGGTGTGATTCTTCCCATGACCATGTATTGAGAGCAAAAAGCAAGAGGTGGATTTTTTTTTTCAGTGATCGGTCGGTTGCTGGGTAAGATGACAGCTGCATTCGAAAAATTTTACGATGGGTTTCCTTAATCATTTTACACATTTTTATTCATGCCATCCAAAGGGAAGAGAGCCGCCGCCGAGTTACAAGCTGCTTTGAAGAAGTATGACGACTTTATCAGCTTAACATTAAAGCCTAACTTAAAGACGGTGCTCGATGCGCGCGACAACACTTTGTCTAAATTGTCCGATTAGTACGTTTTTTCCTTTTGCCATTCACATCCTTCTTGGACGTATCATCGGTGCTAACAGCTCATGTCTCTTCTTCTTTGATCACTAGCCAAAAGTTAAAGACGCAAATTGAAATGATGCAAACTCATAATCTTAAAGAATTGAAGACCATGGTCGATCTGGGGTCTCAATTCTATGTACAAGCCCACGTGTAAGTTCCCGTAACCCGTGGCGCGACCGCCTCGCTATCTAATTTTTGGAGACTGATTGTTGATCTTTCTGTTTATCTAGTCCTGATACCACCTATATTTACGTCAATGTGGGCTTTGGATTTCATGTGCAATTTACATTGGATGAAGCTTTGGCTTTTATCGAAAAGAAGGAAAAGCGACTGGAAAGGTAATTCAATCGCATTTCTTGTACGGCTGTTCATCTTTTTTTTTTTTAATCGCGGCACTGAAATAGTTTGGCAAGTGAACAAGCAAGTGAAGCTGATAAAATCAGAGCTCACATCAAAATGGTAATTCATTCTTTTTTCCAACAGAATATTTTGTCTCTTATATACTCATCTACTCTGTGCATTTGTAGGTGCTGGAAGCCATGTCAGAAATTCTGAGATCGGGTTGAACATAGCTACATGTCTATCATATACACATATATATATATATTTAACGTATCATATCATATCATTTTGAAGATACATGATCTTCATCTCACTATATTCACCGTACCGAATGTGAGTCGATAATTCAATTTGCACATAGAATCTATATCAACAATGCGACATGTCAATACATTCTTTCTTTTTCTATTTTGCTCCTCTCAACTGTGCAGCCTACCGATTCTATGACATGCGGTCATAGGCGAAAAAGGAAAAAGCAAGCGTCGATCTTTTGGAACGTGTTGTGTCTGTATAGTTGTGACTCAAAACGATCGTTGGATAGCCTCGTTAATCTTTCTTTATTACTCTTTCAATTTTCGATCCAGGGGTGAGGGGGCAAAGCTACATATCGAGACAGAGCTCGGTCTAGTCTTTTGCAAACAACCGGGTCCGCCAAAAGTATCCGTTGCTTATAAAAACCAGTGGAGAAAACTATGATCAAGCTTTACGTTTACTGATGGGTATCCACATATATTGATATGCGGCAATGGAGTGCAGATGAACCTTGATCTGCACGTCGATCGGAATAGCGTGACCATCAACCTTGCAATGGGCAAAAATTTTATGCGTTAAACAAAAGCACATGTCAATGATGTCTTGTCTGCTTATTTTTGGGTCTGCCTATTCAATGAAGGAGTGAGGGAAAATGTCTGTATTGCAGGAAATACCCAAATCTCACTGCGTCGCAATGCCATGATCTGGAACGAGGAGCGTGACGCTTTTTTGATATACACAAACAGCATCTGCACTACCGATCGCGTTGTTTTCAAAATGGCAAAAGAAAAGAATACGGCATGATGAAAATAAATCAGGCCCTAAACTGGATCGCGTGGAATATAATCATGATCCACGGTTGCAGCACATGATCGACACAACCATTATCAATGAGTCATTACATCCACCATATTTCACAGACTTGAAAACGATAATTCTAACAAATACAAACACAATACATGTCATGATAATAACACTAAAAAAGAAAAAACCAAGCACAAATGGCTCAAAAGTCTCGAACAACTAAATGGACAATCCGCGTCAAGGAAAAATGTCGATGTCTGAGATGCCTGAGAAAAAGAGGTTGCTAGTACGTATACATAAGGGAGACTCAAGCAAATGCCAAGACAAATTACAAGGTGGGAATCTACATGTTGTTAGCGTGCTATGCAGCTGCTGCTCTGCGTATTTTAACTCAGAGAGAACAGTGTGTGCATCATTCATCATCATCATCATTATTATATCGGTATCCGAGGGAAACGATGTCCAGCTTTAGCGACCGACGGATCACATCACCGTAAAATCAGACGGAATCTCATTATTACCATCATTGTGTAACTTTTAATTTCCACATTGGACCGATCGGTCTTTTTACGGCGGAAGTGCCGTTGGTATATTCCATGGTAAGAGAAAACATGGAGTTTATTATTAGTTGTGGTCGTTCAAGATCGGGTGTTGAGTTCTTCTTGTTGTAACCCAAGTGGCATCTGCGCCAAACTCGAGTTTAGTAAACTGTGGGTGGGGACAAAAACAGATACGACAAGTCGGCGAGAGGTGGATTACCATTTATGGTAACAATTTCGAATAATTGGGTGTTGTCCAGACCCTTGCCCCTGATCAACTCCACTCAAGAAGTTGAACTTTTTGTGTTCTGGAATCTAGACAACAGTTGTATAAAAATGTGCCACTGACAAGAACACATCCCATTCGGTTATCATATCCTTCATTCTTTTTTGTTCTTTTTTTTTCAAAGCATTTTTCTGTTGCTCGATTCTTTTTTTTTTTTTCACTCTTTCCATGGCATCGGAAGACCTGGCATTCAGAGTATTTGCAGACAGTTTTGCTCGATGGTCGCAGGTGTTACAATTAATTTCGCCCAATAATCGACGGAAAGCGATTGTTCTCGATGATGCCGTCAATCCATACGACGCGGAAGAACGCATGATTGAAATGAAAACTCGTCTATATCGTGCGACTCGGCACAAATTGGCTCAGAATATGGTGCCATTGGCGCGAACGGTGCATATCCAGCGGCTCATTGACAAATTGGAGGAAGATGATCGTCGACGCCATCCTGCCAAAATGCGACTAAACCAACGCGCTCTTCTAATATCTCCGGGGTTGATGCTTCAACGTCAAGCCAATCAGAACCCACCTTGTTCTCGACCTGGGGTCAATATCCGTGCAGTGGTGCCCAATGATGTAAGGGCAAAAAACGTCGACTGTTACGGAGATGAGGATGAAGATGTTCCCCTTGGCTCTCTCTTACTTATGCAGCCTCCGAAATCAGCCGCTCGACGGATGCATTTTGCCCAACCTCATTATTATCCACGTGTCTATTACTGTAAATAACATTTTTTTCTCTTTTTTTCATCCCATCTCATCATCAGAATTTTTTTTCTACCTCTCCATGTAATAAAGTGCCCCGCAATATGTATTCACTTTTTTTCCTCATCACAAGTTAATTGCTTTTGTATTGAAATATAAATGATACTGACTCCCACCATTTTTTCTCATCCAGTAATAACGGGTCTTTTTATTTTATTTGCAATCATGAATATGACATATGATTTTTACCCAAAGCTTCACTCCCAATTGGGCATCGTGTTTTGTAGCAAATTGTTAAAGAATAGAATGTTCAATACTGTGTCTTGCAGACCTACAGACCTTTCTCAGATAGATACCAGATTAATTATCGCAGTAGGCCGAACATGATATGCCAAGTCGTTTAATTGTCCTGGGCTTTTTGGGTGATGTCAAGTTTGAAGCCTATGATAGGAAGAAAAAAAAAGTTCGATGCGAGCGTGGGTTTGCATATCCACTCACTCCGCACTGACCGAACAATATCGCCATCTGCGTCATTTATGTGTTCCATGTCAGATAAATTGCCTATTCATCATTCACACCTCAAGCTTTATCACGGCATCATTCTTCATTCAATCAGCATGAAATCATATTACTGCATATCATTCAATCATTTCAAACTGTTTACTGGATGTTGTTAATGCGGATTTGAAATTAAGCAGTTTATTTGTCACATTTTGAGAAATGAATGATAGCAAAGCAAGATATGAAGTGTGGATCGTAAAGTTAAATTGAAATTGAATGCATCATGATATATGAACAGGACTGATTGACTAACTGATTGATTGGTTGATTGAGGGCAAAGATGGAAAAAAAAAAGAGCATACGGTAAATAGCAAGGTATACAAATGAAAGGATGGTGGTGTAGAGAAAAAAAGAACAGAGAGACAGGGAGAGAGAGAGATTAACGTATGTCTTGGGAGCAATGGATTGCCCAAATCCATGCATTTCGTTCTTCACGAGTGCGGGCTAGACAAATCCAGATGTGGCCTCGTCGGCCGAGATGATGGCCGAGTTTTAGCAGATTCAGATATTCTCGCCATTGAACCACATATCGACGCTTGGCACCTTGCCAAATCACAAACACGCAACTGTCATTGGTTTCCCTTCCCGTCGATAAATCGTGGAATACGCGGGGCGGACATTCAATGTCATTGGTGTGTTCTTCTTCGGCCGCATGGAATGTGTATGCATCAGCGAGCAGTAACCTCTGTTGCTTGCTGTACGCACCCAAATAGATCGCTTCTTGGGTCCATCTCCGTCGTTGATGTCTTCGAAACAACAGTAATTGTTTATCCCGTGTCAATATGCACAGCCATTGTTTGAAGGTGCCGTAATGATGACGCTTTATATACAGCATCCCAGAATACTAAAAACAAAATCATCAAGCCGCCGATCAGTGATACGATACGATACCATACTAGGGATATGAAAAAGATGTGTGTTACCAAAATACTTTTTTTCTGATCCGTCTCGGACAGATAATTGGTCATCATAAAAGTTTGTCGTTGCATTCGTTTGCTGTGTTGATGCATGCGTCGGATCTTCATCACCCATGAAAACATGGCCTGCGCCGAGGGAGCTTCAAATTGAAGCAGGCGCTTCTCGACATCAATCTGAAAACACTTGTTTCCCTGGGCGTCTAGATCACTGTCCGTTCCGAACCGTACATCCTTCATGACGCTGAGATCTATCACGCCGTACGCCAATGCTATCTGCTTCATTCTGCGTTGTACATCCTTTTCCAATTCTTCCTTACTCAGTGACTTTTGATCTTCAAAGGCTGGCGTGGAGGCAAATGCTTTGCGTCGCCAGTGGCGGTCGATGCGTAAAAGGGTCGATGCTGACGTGAGCCAATTGAATGATTTATTGGAGACACTAGGGATTTGTTCAGAGGGGAGAATGGCTTTCGAAGCGTCAATCAGGAACATGTAGTGAGCTTCCATAAGAACATAGACGTGTTGACGATGTTTCAACGTGCGACCTTGATCATCCGTCCATCGAAAGACAAAGCCTTCCATAGTAGAAGCCATCTATCACATCTCTTGTTAACTTCTTGTCTGCCGCGCGCCGGGGGAGAGAAAATGCATTCTTACCTCTGGCGAAGTCGATGAATCGTCCGTTGGCGATCGAAGCTCCAATACATGAGTCTATAACCCATTTCTGTCAATATGTTATGGAGGTTCTTGGGTTATACCAACGTACCTTTTCAATAAGCTGGGGACCAATGAGGTATTGACCAAGATAGCCTGGTTCGTGGTCCAGCCATTCAATACTGTTATCGCGTCTCCAACAAAGACGCATATGGTCAAGATGGTGGCCTTGATCTTCTAAAAGCGACAAGACACTTTCCTTCACGTCGTCGGCAAAGATCGTCTGATCGGGGGCAAGGTGAAGTGGGATCCGAATCGTCATTTCCAAATCGGGTATATGCAGATCAATGGAGGGGGGAATGGATTTCACTGATTGGGAGGGCAATAAGCGGTATAACGTCATGTACCATGCTTGAGATTCGGCAATATTGGCTGCTTCGAAAAGATAGGCGGTGGTGCCTTTAGCGCGATTACGGTACTGAAGCCGCCAGATGTAATCGAGGGTATTGACGAGACTCAACTGAACGTCGACAAAGAAAATTGTGTGTGCCAGTCGCTGTTTATGCGGCAACACGGCCTACAACTTTTAGCGTCAGCCAAAAAAAGAGCTAAACTTGACCAATGATATTGTAACGTCCGCCAAAAAAATAAAGCTCACCGACAGCATATAAAGCAGGAGACGATCAGGTCGCAAGACCACTTTGAATTCACGCCAACGTAAGCGAGTTTTATGCCGTCGTATATTGAGCACGTCCCCGTGACTGAACCATTCCATGGATTTGGAGCACAAAAGACGGCCTTGTTTGATGGTACCGTGACGAGGAAAAGGGTCAAAGTCAATGAGAGGAATCGCAAACGATCGATGACTCTGGTAACTTTGGAGGGTTGGCGGGCGAACGTCTTTGGTCTTTGGAAGCTCTGACGAACGCGAGATGCCAGAGATTGATATGCGCGGAGGCATCAGGAGCTGAGTGTCATCTAATCTTGAAGTCGCCATATAATCATGGTACGATGTCCTACATTGAGGGAAAGTTGGCATCAGCTGTTTGTCTTTTTTCGTCACTGGTGTTTCACTTTTGGTAGGGTCAGGTGGGGGAGGTGTTACCGTTGCATGATGATCTTTTCAGGGAGAAGAGTATAAGAGGTGTCAAAGTGGATGGAGTGGTCATCGTCCAGGGTTCTGGGTGTGGTGGGCAAAGTGGAGTCGTGCCAAGGTGAATCAAGTAACATCGAAAAAAGGAAGCATGCGTTTTGATTTATTTTTTTTAGGATTTTATTCGTGTCCGCATTTCAAAAAGTTAAAGTTACACCCCATGAAAGCTATCTAAAAAAGGCATAGAAGCAGCTTTAGAGATTTTTTCGGCTAAAAAAGTCCAGCATGACCAGATGGCGCTGTTTCGGAGACGAGTGAGGCGACGCTGAAGCTATGGGCGCGTGTAAAGACGACGACGAACGGTAATAGCTAAACTCCACGCCAATCAACGTACGACAGAATTCATGGATCATGGATTTGATCAACTCGTGACGCCGTTTCGGTTGACTAACACTCATAAACACTGGCGAATCGGTATGTGGACTTGTATAAATCATTGCATGTTGTCGTTCAAGGTACATGATTAGTTGCTGAACAGCCGCATGTCGCGTGTCCCGATGATAGTGTGTCTTTGACTCTCCTAAAGAAAAAAAAAGGGTGGCCAAGACATATAGAAGATACGTTATTTTTGGATTTTTTTTTTTAGCCATGTGAAGGCGAAAAATGGAAATATTTGGTCTTATAGAAATTTACCACAATTTTCGGCCATGTGCTGCCATGTGTTGGTGTGGATGAACTGCATAAAACTGTTCTCCAGCAAGAGGTATACGGCTCGTTTCGCTGTATCGAAACAGCCTTGGACTCGTCGTTCACTGAGTGCTTGAACAATGTCACTTCGTACGTTATCATCGAGATTCACTTCAAAGTGGCTATTTCGCGTTAGATAGGTATTGTAGATATGTTGAGCGGTGGCCAATTGCTGCAGCACCGATACATATTCGAAATTTTCATACTGTTGCAGTTCGATATAAAAAAACTATTCATCGTCATTAGCCTTCGAAAAACCTCTTCCTTACGCTTCTATCTCTCTCTCTCTCTCTTTCTGTCTTGTACACTCTGTTCTGTTGTTTCATCAAATTTTGCCTGTCTTGAATTATCACATCCCTATTCCTTCATGCTTTGACAGAGTCCCATTTTTTCTTAGCCTCATCATCCATCCATATGAAAATGGGTTTTTACTTGCAAGGTTTTCACAGCTGTACTCCTCGAGCAAATGATACAAGAAATAGCAAAGGGGCACCTTGGATTGCAGCATGGCTCGTAGACCGTGTTTCCTGATATCTCCGACGCTGACATCCAGCTGAAGTGGCGGCTCGCCGAAAAATTTATCGAGTTTACGGTAGGAACGACTAGACTTTAGCTTATACAGCGTGTGAGCGTCATCGATGGACTCAGTATTGCTATCGCATTGATTTAAAGGAGTCACAGGATCGGAAAGCAGGGTCGGTGACAAGGCGGCTGCGATCGTGGTCGTTGCTAAGCTGCTTCTACGTGAAGACGGTCTTGGATCGTTAAAATCTACCAGTGATGCACGGCGTGATTTGATAATAGATTTCGGGGTTCGAGTGGAAAGAAGGGTATCTGTATCGACCACTCCACCATTAAGACTGACACGCGAAAGTCTGCGTTTTTTAATCATCATCATAAACCAGATGAAGGCCCAAAATAAAATAAAAACACAATATCCATTTTCTTGTCGATTTGCTTTATGTAGGCCAACTCCTATTTTTTTCCTATCCTTTGCACATCGTTCAACTCCTATTTTCTTTTTTTTTTTGACTCTCTTCTGTTTCCCGTTTTCCCCTTTTGAAAAAAAAAAGTCTAAATATTTGGATCATCACGATGTTGGGTGCCAAAAAATGAACCTTCTCCATCGAGATTCAACGGTTAGAGTCGACGGTTCATTGTGATTCATCTCGATTCCTTCTTGGAGGCAGTTGTATTTGCACAGTGGACACAATGCCGATTTCTTGGTAAGCCAAGGATCTAAGTTCACAATAAGCTACCGACAATGCAAGCCCAATTTGATTCAATCCGATCCGTGCACTCACCGATACAGGCACAGTGGTATTCATGTTGGCACGGCAACTGTCGAACCATATCGCCATCTTCATATGTATCGAGACAGATGGCGCACGTGTCGGCCATGATTTCGCTGATCATCGGAACGGTGGTACAGCCTGTTTTGGTGGCACTGGTATTGATCGTCCTCATAGGCAGTGTTTGCAGTTTGGCGTCATCCAGCAACGTTCGATTGGCCATTCGAATCAACGACGTCGACGACATGGTAAGAGTTGCATCGATAGAATTCGAGATCGCCGCCAACCGTTGCCTTCTTCGCTTGCGCCAAAGATGCCAATGCATTCCAACTGTAGCATTTTTTTTTTTTTTTTTTTGATTTGTAATAATTTTAGGTTTTCAGGTTCTAAAAAAAGCAAAAAAGATCGCTTTGCCCCCCTCCCTCCTCCCACCCCGACCCCGCCCCCGTCCCCCAACACAAAAAAAAAAAAAGACATACCTGAAGCGAAGAAACTCACTGCAAGTAAAGCAATGACGATCATTAAAGTCAGTTGCCAGGAATTCGGGCTCCCTGTATCACCTGGCAACATCAAGATTCGCACAGCCAGAGACCGTTTCACGTTGTTGGGATCCATGCGTGTCATGTTGGCTGCCATCTTCAATTGCTCATATAACGCCGTACCTGTTTCATAATCCACAAAGTACGCAGGAATTACAATTCCTGATCCAACTGGAATAAGCTGGGCCAAAAAAGTCATACCGATTAGTTCATACGCACTCCCTCTTTTCATGTTTGTCATTCCTTTTCATGCACATCATCCGCGAACCTACGCTAGATTTACGGTGGAGTGCTTCAAAAGAGGAATTCAATGATACTTGCCATTGTTTCTTCCGCTTTGGCATGACTGGCATCGTTATTATCGTAGACCACGGCTGCAATGGCTCCTTGTTGCTGAGCAAATAATATTTTACTGGCAAATGTACATTGACCTCGCTTTATCAGTGCAATTTTTGACAATCCTGGATACGACTGACCCAACGCTTCGGGTGGATGAAGAGTGCAGGACAAGTCGCGATCGTAAAGAATCCCCCGTAAACCATTACGACTGGGTTGGGTCAAATTAACAGCCGGTCGAATATTCTTTGAATATGTAATAGTGGGAAATTCTTTATCAACCCGACCAAAGGACGAAGAGTTCGATTGCAACCATACAATGTCTTTTTTTCCCTTAAATAGTCAGAATCGTTGTGACGGCATTATTACTTTTTTTTCGTTCTTGTTGTTTACCTTGCATAATAGACGATCCAGCAGTGGTGAACATATTGGCCAGTCCATGTGGCAAGAGGCATATCACAAGCAGTAGGTTACACCATCGAGTTTTGGCCATTCTTCTTGGATCCTTTTTTTTAGGGCCATCATAAAAATAACAATCACAATTTTTTTTAGGAGAAAGACCATCGCAATACAACAATTTAGGGAAACACAATACCTATCAAAAGGAGATCGTGTCATTACTCAGAACTCTCATATACTAACCATGAAATTAATAAAATTAAAGGAAGGTTTTTTTTTCTGAAGAGCTTGCTCACTCAAAAAGAAATGAGAAAAGGTTCCCAAAATGTTTGTGATGAACAAATCGATTTTGTCTCAAAAAGAGTAAAAAAAAAAGCATATGGATCTTATCTTGTTCTTATTTTTATTTTGGATAGAGCTTTTATTGATGATGATGCGATCAAGGTTGGATTATGGACTAGGAGAGATCCATATAGTCAGCTGCTCGGTTTTCCCGGTTCTCCACTTCCACCAATGTGAGCTTATATTCCTCCGCCAATGGTCCCATTTTCACTTCTCTTAAAAAGCTGTCAAACGTCGGTGCAGCTCCTGTAAAAAAAAAAAAAAAAAGAAAAGAAAAGGTGATCAATGTTGATTTGCCACTTTAGGAAACCATTTCTGCGTTTTTTCTTTTCCTACCAGTATCAGTAAGCGCAGACAGAGCCACCATGCATCGAAGTGTGGCTCGTACCAGTTCTTGATTCTTCTCCACTTCTTGCTTCACAGCATTGCTTCGCATCTTGAAATCGAGCGTCGACTTCATTGGAATGACGAGATCATCCAATTCTGTTTGAACCCCCCAACCAAAAAAAAAGTCAGCCATTAGCTTGTGACCATCCCAAAACCCATTATTTCATAAATAACTTACTCTGCGAGACCGCCGTAGGGGCCATTTTGCTCAGGCGGATCAACGTAAGATTGGTCAGCATCTTGATATCGTGCTGATCGTCCAAACCCGCCCGCACACGATTCAAAAACTCATACACGTCAATCTTTTCCAAGCAAGTGCTCAAAAGCGCATACATGCACTCATAAGCCGCCTACAGAACAAAAATGCGTTGGCTCGGACAGGCTTTTCTATGCCATGTTTCAAATTGAACCTACCTTTCTCACTTCCAAACCGTCATCGACTTTGTGTTTAAATGGTCCCATTTCCACCGTATGAATAAGCTCCTCCTAATTTTTTTTGGAGGCCTTTTGGTTAAATGATGGATCAAAGGAAATATGGAAATTTTGATTGGAGCGTACCTTGATGACGGTCTCGTCATACAGCAAAGGAATCAGCTGAGGAAGGACGTTTCTCACAAGGTAGGGTTTGCGATGGATAGCCGAATTGATGGTGAGCAAGGTCAGTCGACGTACATTCTATAGAAAGCAGGTCAGAACCCAGACCTTTCTGTAATGTGGCCCTTCGTTTCTGCGCATATCATTTATTTTCCCATTTCAAAGCTTACCAAGTCCGGATCCTGAAGCAAGTTTAAGAACCGGGCGATGATCGGTCTCAGCAGATCGTCATGTTCCTGAGACGGATCAACCACGGCATATTTCACGGCAGTAGCCACTGTAGCTCGCGAATGCGCAGTAGGAGAAGATAAACGTTCCTATACCCCCCCCCAAATATATCCGTTAGTGACTTGTTCACTACTTTGTAATCTAGGTTTTTTTTTTTTTTTTTTTTTTTTTTTTTTTTTTTTTTTTTACCTCCAGTTGTGGAAGGAATTTCTTTGGATTGGTCAATGCCAATTTACCCAAACATTCGGCAACCACGGTACGTGTGCCTTCTTCCTGATCGGATTCACTGCCTTCGAGCAACAGATTCCAAATTTCATCCGACGCACTACCCAAGGCCGCTTCTTCTTCTTCATGATAATTCACAATGATCTGTGGTGGCATAGTGTGTTAGATTTAGTGTTTAATCGCACCTAGACATCCACTTGCCTCTTTCAGAGCATGCAATAATAAATAGCGACGCTTCGGTTGTTCTCGGATTTGACCAACAATGAGTGGAAGATACTTGCCAATATTACCCACAGCCACATTGCCTATATTCCACGTCAATTATCCCGTTCAAATGGTTTACCCTTGTCATTTTGTATTTGCTTACCAAGAGCGAACGCAGCTGCAAATTTCACTTCTTCCGATTGCGCAGAGAACAAGCTCAAGATTTGTTCATGGAAATCTTGTTTCAAATGGCTAAGATTCGCAACAGATAGAGAGCGAGTCAGTCAGTCTTCCTTGGCCATCCTTTCCTTCCCACCATCTACTTACACCCGTCGTCCTATCTCACCGAGTGTCAAAAGACTGAGATATTTTATGGAATCATTGACAGCAGGTGACTATGAAAAAAAAAATGTCAGTTGCTTGGTGTTTTGCAGAGACGTGAATTCAATATTTACCTCAATATATGACTGGAAGTGCTGAATGGTTTGATCACGGTTGGTTTCACTGTTATTCACGGCCAACACAGCCACGCATTGCGCAACTGCGGAGGCGGCTTGCTTGTTCGCTACAGCCGCTACGCCGCCGGCAGAAACACCCGTCGTTTGTACGTTTAATAATGGATCCACAAGTCCTTTGATAAGCAAGTCATAGTCATTGGGACTGGCCTTGGCTAACGAGGCCAATAAACTGAGAAGGCTTTCCAAAGCGGATCCTTGAAGCAACGGCGATTGAATAAGCTGGAATAGCGAAGGCAAAATCGACGCCTTGATTTGCTGAATCGTTCCGGGTTGCACCGTAATCACCGCTTTGATGGTGGTGAGCGCCAACGGGAGCAAATGCAGATCCACATCCGATATTAATGGTTTCAGCTCTTGCAGGAGAATATCATAGCTTTGCATCGGAATATGTTCTCCAAATCTTTTTTTGTAAATAAAAAAAATAAAATGTAAGCGAAAATAGACATATTGAGAAAAATGAGGGTGTAGTGAAATACCTCTTGATGAGAATAGTCAGACATTCCAAGCTGGTGATACGCAAGGCTCGATTGCTCTTTCGAAGCAAAAGAGCAATATCGTCGACGGCAGACAACACGCATCGTTCCAATTCTTTACCAGCTGCCACGGGACTCTGGCATACAATTGCCAAGCTTCGTACGCTGATGATTCGGGTGACTTCGTTTCTCAATCGTTCCAACAACATGTTCCATGCTTCATGCTGCTTCGCTTCCAACACGTCGCCTGTTTGCGCCAGCAAGGCCGCTAAGCACATGACGGAACGTTCTTTGACTTCCTGATCTGCATCGCTTGTATTCAACACATTGATCGTCGCATCGTAAATGGCAGAGATGTAAGGCATGTAATCCATGTTCATTGGCTCAATGTCGTATTGGCCTGCTTTGCTGTCATACACAATGGGTCGAATCACTTTGATAAGTTCAATACACACCAGGAACGATTCCGAGGTGATCTTGTAGAATTTGTCGGAAATCGTTTGAATGACTGCCGGGCATAAGCGATTGAGATATGGATGCAAGGACTTGGGACTGTGATTACGGAGGAATAGGCGAAGGAAGGCGAGGATTTCAATCTTGAGATTCGACGATAAAGCAAGGTGATGCTGATCAGCCGAAGACGTGGAGAGAGACGTCTCAATGGCAGGAATAAATTGCTCAATTTGGTCCTGCAAACCCCCATGCAGAACGTATACCACTTCTCGCAAAAGACGGAATCCGGTTTGACGTGTCTGTGTGGATTTGGCCCGCAATTGCTTGGCAAGCGCACGGCTCAGTTTGGGCACCAGTGTACGTAAAAGATATTTGGGACTAAGTTCAAGTTCACGTGGTGAGCGGATATGTGGGACACACAAAAAAAAAGTAGCTATAATGGATGTATCTTTTTTTTTTTTGGTTACCTATCGCTTGTTTCCATGTCAGCGTTGTCGGGTTGCGGTGTCTGACGTTTTGGAAATTTGATGGCCATTTCTTCTCCGCATCCGGAAACATCGACTTCAAAACCGTGGTCATCCGTCATGGCCAGATTCACGGTATCATCGCCAGCATAAAAGCTCGTCTGCTTAAGCAAGACGATAAAGGTATGCAAAACATCCACTTGCACAGACTCTTCATGTTCTTTAAACCTTTGAATAAGCGCCGGCGCAACGGTCTGATACAGCTTTGGTAATAAATCAATTCGCGTTTCGATAATTGTCCCCAACAATTTGGCGGAAGCACGTCGAGCTTTCCATGACATGTCTTCATCATCATCAGAGTAGTCACTTTGCAAAAATCGAGTTACTATGGCTGATCTCCTTCACATCTAATTCGCTAACAAAAACACTTACAGGACGTTTTCGTATTCCTCGTCGTCGTCCTCATCCTCGCTATCTTCATCCATGGCTTTATCCTCGTCCTAAACATCGAGTTAGCTATGAACTGTCTCGCTCAATTGCAATATGTAGAAAAAAGAAATAGGCACATACGTTATCAGCATCTGCATCTGCATCATCACCCTCTTCGTCCTCATCTAAAGCATAGTTGGGATCGTATTTAAGATATTGCAGGCCAAGAGAGATGATTTCGCCGATAAAGGGTCCGATTTCAGTAGGACAGCGAATCACAAAAGATTCGAGCGACTGCAGGCAGATTTCGCGCAATTCATCGTCTTCACCCGCTGTTTCTTTGACAATGATCGGCATGAGTTCCAAAAGATGCTTGCCCAGACGGGGAGCACTGAAACGGCTAGTAAAAAAAAGTTGCGTTTCAGTTACCACTGTTTTGTCCCATGGCAACAGGTCCCAGGAACACCGATTTCTTTACCTGAGAACACCGGTGCATTGAACAAATGTTCGTAACTTTTCGGTCGAAACACGTGTAGTCTGGAGTTTCTTCAAGATATAAGCAAAGAGATCCGAGAACAGCTCATCGTTTGTATGAACGACCAGGTAGCCCAGCGCGGTAGTAGCCCGCTTTCGGATAGCCGCGCGATTATGGTCAAGCAACGGCAGAAGCGTGGATTGAACGCGTGCTTGCTGATCGGCCGTCATCTGAGACCCGAATCGGGACAAGATTTCCGCCAGAATGTCAAGTGTATCGATTTGCATTTCGTAGGAAGCATCCGCCTACCATTTTTTTTTTGTCAATTCAGCGCACTTTGGGGCATTTTATGCAAAAAATAGTAAATAAGTACCAGCTGTAACATGTGCAAGAGTTTGGGAACAAACTTTTGGCACACGGCATAGCCTGAATGAGGGCTCACTTCCAATATGACGGATTTTAAACCTGATAATGACCTGTTAGTCATTGCAAACGCAGTATTATGCATGGCTAGATAAATTGAGTTTCAACGTACCAATGCTGGCAATACCGCGTAGTTCTTCGTTTTTAGGTTGAGAAGCAAAATCACTTAGGCGGTCAATAATATCGAGCGTTTGTTCTTCCTTGATTTGTTTGACAAGTGGTCCTAGACTATAGGCCAAGCAGCGTTGAGCAAGTCTGGAGCGAGGAGCTGACGAAAGCCGTTTCATTCAATTTATTTTATGCTTACCATTTGACAGCCAAGTTTTGCACTTCGCTATTCTTATCATCCATTAGGGCCAATACGGCTCGAACCACTTTGCCTTCAATCATGGGTTCCAAGCTAAATGTGTCCTTTTGCAGCTCGTTGATCAAGTCATTCACAGCCATATAACGAAAGTCTCTGTCTTCGTTGCTCATCTATGCATAAAGTTGCATGGTTCGTTAGAACGTCACGGCCATGTTCACGGTGGCTAAATGGCTAAAAAACCCTACCTTCTCCAGAAGATTGGCAACCATATATGCATTGGTACCCGACATGGTCCGTTTACAAAGCGTTGAAAAAATGAAGAGTCAACGCAGACACCCCAAAAAGCAAGATTCCTGTGAAATGCGTAGGCCACCTCTCGGCGGGTCGTGACTGCGAAATGGCCTCCGGTTGGACCGTGGTCCGGACAATCCGTTTCCCAAAAGCTCAGCGAAGTGAAACCCAACTGAACCTTGGTTACCCACAACTGTGGCAGAATCATGGCGCCTGATCAAACTTTTCAGTACACATACAAGAAGTGTATCATCTACTTTTGGTAAGAGACCATCGCTTGAGAACAAATTGCCAGCCACCAAGGCTTCTTGTAATTTTTTTTTTTATCCAAGCCATTTTTAAATCTTATTTTTATCCCAGCGTACGCTGATGAGAAAACAAATGTGTGATTTTTTACGTATATGAACAGAAGATATTCGGTCCAAGACAAAAAGTTACAGCAAAAAAAAAAGGTTAATTGATCTATTGCTCAACATGGGGTTTCTGTATACAATAAAACAATAAGATTATTCTTGAGTCAATGTCGGTGTTACGCGATGCTGAAGAGGGAGCGGTCCATATGCATCCATGCAGAGAAGGACTGGATCAAGGCCTCTGTATCGAGATTCTTGCCGATTAAAACAAGCTTATTTTTGTGACAATCTTCATCGGAGCCTTCTTGAACAAATCCTTCCTGGATATCATACAGTTCTTGAACGCCTTGAATCACCATACGTTTACGAGCATTGTCGCGATCATTGGCAGATAATTTATCTTTGGGAAGACCAATGATTCCCTTGAGACGGAGTACGACCACGGGCGTATCTGTAAGAGGAGGCTCTCCTTCTAAAGTGGGGACGGTCTTTTCCCACAATAGCATTTGAATCCACGTTTCCAAACCTTGGAGAGTATCCAACTGCTGCGGAAATTGGATGCACACCGTTTGAACATCCTATTTTTCATGGCATTATTAAAAAAGTCTAAACATTTCAAGAGCAGAAAAAAAAAGGAAAATCACGTACATGACCGAGTTTATGTGTGTGCGTCTGGCTGTGTTGGTTCAGTTTTTCTGTCTGAGCAGCCAAACCATCAACATTGTGTGTATCATAGGCGTGAATATCGAGTACGAAGCTCAATGGTACGCTATAGATGGAAGAAAATGATTAGCTTAGTGACATCCGTACCCCAGTTTGTGATGCGAGGATGATACGCTACTGTGATTTTTCCGTGCGTAAAGTGTCGGCTACAGGATTGACAGCTCGAATATCTTGTTCGACACGCTCAATCTCTTCCTCCGAAAGCAAATCCTTCTTATTGATCACGATACGATCGGCAATGGCGATTTGTCTGTTATTCATTATGTTAGGGTGGAAATGATCGCCAAATTTTCGATAATGCACCAAAAGCAAAACAGCTTACTTGAGAGCTTCATTGATATATACATCTTCCTTCTTCTCTCTCAAATACTAAGGTAATATCAGTACCATAATGTGAGTCCATGGTTACCCTACAATAAGGAGTATAACCACCTACCTCGCGGATATGCTTTGCATCGACCAGGGTAACAATTCCGTCCAGATAAATATCGCTGCCAAGACCATCGTCTAACCAGAACATGGAGGCAATTGGACCAGGATCGGCTAAACCACTGTATTCTTTTAGTTCAGCTGTAGGCCCCTTTTTTAAGATGCGGAAAGACGGTTTTACCTGGTTTCCAGCAGGATATAGTCGAATTTTCCCTTTTTCTCCATTAATTTCTCGATCGCCAGTACACCATTATCCCTAAGATGACGCATAAGTGCTCGTGTCTACGATTGAAACCAACATTTTTTAGCCAACAGCGAACGTACTTGACTGAGCAACAAAGGCAACCATTACGGAGTTCCAACCATTCTTCAAAGAGGTCCCCGTCTTTATTGACAGATAATGACTTTTCAATGTCGCTGCCTAACCAGTCACTTTGTCAATACACAGTATTAATAAAAGCACTACCTTATTTTCTACTTACTTTCACCGAATTCGTTCAAAATAATGGCAATCTTTTTGTCGTGCTGTTCCGTCATGATATAGTTCAACAATGTCGTCTTGCCGCTGCCCAGGAAACCTGTCAAACAGAGACAGCATGAGACGAAACAGATTTCTGGCACTTAGATCGTTACGTACCTGTGACGATGGTGACAGGAATCTTGCGCTGATCTTTCTCATGCTCTTGTGAAGGCTGGGCGGCTGACGCGGGTTCAGTCAATCTAGTGCAAGAAAGCAAATCAGTCAAGCCAGTTCGCTTATGCGTGCCATATTAGGTAGAGAATAGTTTACTCTGGTGCGCTGGCTGGGACCAAGTCGGGAATGTCGTCGAAGTCGCTCATGGTTTATTTTGGATTCGTTTTCTGCAAAAAAACAAAGCAGACAAGGTCGACTTTTTGTGTCGTTTGGAGTTGGCACTCCGGCAAATCCGATTGGCTCCAAACTGGGAATGAAATCGCACGAATGTTTGCTTGAATCCACCCGTGTTCAAGAAATTTATCGATGCGAAAATGTGTGGTGTTTGAGACGCTGAATAAAACAATCTGATAACTAAACACCAAGGCCAAGGTGGCAGCGGCATAAAGATTAAACTTTCAAAAGACTCAGAAAAAAAAATCTGTCAGGTGCATGTCGAGACTCAGCGACAACTCAATGCACCAACCCACAGCCCTCAAAGGAGGGGCCCGAGCAGTGAATTAAAAATCGCCTATTCTCAACAATGCCAGTGGCCACAACATTGAGTATACAAATCTCCCTGTAGAGATAGATGTAGTGCCAGGTTGTCTTGGGTATCTTGTTCCACCTCGTTATTCAGGCAACCCAAAACTGCGTGGTTATGAGTAATAAGATGTCGACTAAAGAACTATAGGTGTTACATGCCCAAATGGAAGCTTTCTTGTTGTTGTGTCGTTGCTATTCATCTTATCCCTAACTCGTGTATGCTGCATTGCGTGTAACAGAAAGGCAGAATCAAAAGTGAATATGACGGATGGTGGCGGGGTCTGAATCGTTAGATGAGTGATGACGTTGCGCAAGGTCGATTTTGTGAATTTCGACGCAAAGGACGCGTAGTCCCAAATTCATTTCAACGACTTTCTACACCCTTTTTTATTTGTCTTATACATTATGGAAGAAATTGGCGTTCAATTGAAGCAGGAGGTACTTTTTGAAAGCGAGCATCCAATTTAACTACGATACTGATGACTGGCTTTTCTGTTTCTCTGTATTGGTTTTTTCTTTATAGCTCAAGGATCCTGTGACGATCGCTGCAAAGTCCAGCTTACTGGAAGAATTATCAGAAGAAGATCTTTACGTCAAATTGAAAAAGCTTCAACGAAATTTAGAGTTTTTACAGTTGCAGGAAGAATACATTAAGGATGAACAAAAGAATTTGAAGCGGGAGCTGGTACGAGCGCAAGAAGAAGTGAAGCGTATCAAGTCGGTGCCTTTGGTGATTGGCCAGTTCCTCGAACCTATTGACCAGCATACGGGCATTGTCGGCTCTACAACCGGTTCCAACTACGTTGTTCGCATATTAAGTACCATTGATCGTGAGTTACTGAAGCCCAGTGCTTCCGTGGCTTTACATCGTCACTCCAACGCCCTGGTCGACGTTTTACCTCCGGAGGCCGACAGCAGCATTGCCTTGTTGGGTGCCGATGAACGACCTGAAGTTGCATACCAAGATGTCGGTGGTCTCGATATTCAAAAGCAGGAAATTCGTGAAGCCGTCGAATTACCTTTGACACACTTTGATCTTTATCGCCAAATCGGTATTGATCCTCCTCGCGGTGTATTATTGTACGGTCCTCCCGGTACCGGTAAAACTATGCTCGTCAAAGCCGTTGCACATCATACCACGGCCAGCTTCATCCGTGTCGTCGGTTCCGAATTTGTACAAAAATATCTCGGTGAAGGCCCTCGCATGGTCCGTGACGTGTTCAGACTCGCACGAGAAAACTCGCCCGCCATTATCTTTATCGACGAAATTGATGCCATTGCTACCAAACGTTTTGATGCCCAAACCGGTGCGGACAGAGAAGTGCAACGTATTCTACTGGAATTATTGAATCAAATGGACGGTTTTGATCAGACATCCAATGTAAAGGTAAGCAAACGGATTGCAGTGATCCATTTCTGTCTCTTTTTTGGTCATCACACAGAGGCAGGGTGAGGGGGAAGGAAAGAAGATGCATGTTGAACTGACTGTCGTTTTCTGTAGGTTATCATGGCAACCAACAGAGCAGATACATTGGATCCTGCTTTATTGCGTCCTGGTCGTCTCGATCGTAAGATTGAATTCCCTACACCGGATCGTCGTCAGAAACGATTGATCTTTTCTACCATCACATCAAAGATGAATTTGTCGGAAGAAGTGGATCTGGAAGACTGTAAGTTGAATGGATTTGGGTGTGAAAGATTGTGCGCTGGCGAATATCGTGATACTGATGTGTCTTGCATTATTTTCTTAGTTGTATCTCGACCGGACAAACTTTCGGGTGCTGAGATTGCTGCCATTTGTCAGGAAGCGGGTATGCATGCAGTGCGCAAGAACCGATACGTCATTTTAAGCAAAGATCTCGAGAAGGGTTACAAGGCGAATGTGAAGAAGGAGGACAGCAACTTTGAATTCTACAAGTAGACGAAGGGCTCATTGTTAATAAAGGTTGTATTTCCCCACGCTCAAAAAATATAGATGATGCAGTGATAGCAGAAAAGGTCTATTTTCTCTTTTTCTTGTGTTTGGGATCCAGTGACATGCACGGGTGCATAAAATGTCACTGCTGTCTCTTTAATGTAAAGGGTAATGTGGTTACAATGACGACTGTTATAGTTTAATGGCAGTGGTTGCTCTTGTCGCATTTCACTTTTCGTTTCCGTAGCGCTGTTGGGTAAAATCAGGGTTGGATGCAACTTTAATAGATGAAAGACATCGTATCCAAAAATGTAGCAAATGAATTTTTTTTTTGTGGGTGGTCGATCCAATTAAACATGTTATTGCTCCATCTCCTAGACAATAAAACAAGATGTCAAATGATACAAACTATCGTATGATCCCTGTTGTCAAGAGTGTGAGATTATTTGGCAAAGTCTTCGCTTATGGTATATGAGAGAGTTCTCTTTGTCCAACTTAAATAGCCCAATGGGCATCGCAAAACATGACCATGCACTGGCCTGGATTTTTTGAAATGCCGATATCCGATTAAGACGATGATTTGTAAGACAGAGTGAGCGACAGGACGCTGACCTGAAACACGCCTTCATTTCAAACATCCATGCAGGGCAAGCGAGTAGTGCCGATAGTGAACGAGGAGCAAGCTGAATGGTTCATACTTTAATTGTATATTCTTGATGAAATTGCTAAAGTAGCAGGAGGAAATGACAGGAGGCTGAGTCAAAGAAGTATAAATATACAAAAAGATAAGGATGAAAAGACTCCGGAAAAAAAAAATATCGCTGCCCGATAAACCCTCAGCGTTGAACCGACCGAGTTGTCTGAAACCGTCTCGCTTACATTTTTTCCCTTCTTGTTCTTTCTCTCCAAACTTCGCAACACACAACCTTATTGACCATGGTGACCGCGACTACGGAAGCGCCCTTTGGCATCGTTGACATGGGATCCAATGGCATTCGCTTCGGTATTGTAAGTGCCTTGGCCCGTCATTTGCCCGTCGCCTTTGAAGAACGAGCCCCCATCTCTTTGCTAGACAGTCAAGGTGACGAACGTATCGTGCCCTCGGATACCATGGACCAAGTTATTTCCAGCTTTTTACGGTTCAGATCTTTGTGTCAAGATTCCGGCGTAAATCTCGCCAATGTGCGTGTTATTGCCACCGAAGCGACTCGAGTAGCGGCCAATTCAGCCGAATTTCTTCAACGCATATACGATGCAACAGGGTGGACGGTCTCTCTACTGACAAAGGAAGAAGAAGCACTGATTTCAGCCTCTGGCATTGTTGGTAAGCAAGCAAGATTCAAAAAGAATGAAAACGGAATGCTGATCGGTGGCATATAAAGGCTCCTTTTACAAAGTGAATGGATTGACCATGGATCTGGGTGGTGGATCCGTGGAACTCAGTTATGTGACAACGGTGACGGAAGGCGAAGGCGAGAATGCAGCCCAAGCGGGAAATATTCGTGTAGCCAAGGAACCTGTCTCCTTACCATATGGGGCAGCGGCATTAAAAAGAAAACTCGCCCTCTGCCGAACATCCGAGGAACGCCAAGCTCTGTACGATGAAATTGTGGAACAAATAAGCGATGCTGCCGTACGGACTCAACCACCCAGTCATCTCTTGTATGAAGACGGCTATGATCTGTATATGAGTGGTGGTGGTTTTCGTGCACTAGGATATCTGTCAATGGCCTTGAAAGGGCAAGACGACCTGCTGCCACCAAAGCAGATGAACCACAAATTGACATACCCGATTCCTATCATCAATGGTTACAGTATCCAAGGCAAAAAACTCTACAAACTGGCAGAGTTCTATCGAGACAAGGATCCTGAGGACATGATGCGCCAATTGCGTGTATTCCGTATCTCGAAACGCCGTGCAAGCATGATTCCCGCCAGCTGTTTCCTCGTCTCGGCTATCATGAAAGTGCTCAAGATCCGTCGTGTCTTTTTCAGTGAAGGCGGCGTACGTCAAGGATTCTGCTTCCAACTGTTGTCGGCCGAGGAGCAAGCCAAGGATCCGCTGTTGGAGGGCGTCAAGGCATACGCATCGCTGTCGCCTTTCGCATTATCACACGATGAATACGAGGCCATCTACCGCATCCTCGTCGATGCTTTGCCTGATCCTTATCTGGACACGCGCCATCCTCTTCAGCTGCACCGTTTACTGCCTGCCGTCATCCATCTGTCCAACCTTACTTCCCACTATCCCAAGGAAACGCGTGCCTTTGTTGCTTTCCATATGCCGCTACCTGGCGGTCCGTTAGCCAATATTCCTGGCTTGAGTCACTACGAACGCGCCGTGATTGCTCTGCTACTTGCTTACCGTCAAGGCGGTACGGTGCCTGATCCTGTGTTTTACACCATTCAAGGCATGGTGGGCCGAAAGGGGATTGCCGTGTGCAAATATCTCGGTCGATTGATGGAACTGGTATTTGCTGTTTCGCCGATCCGGCCGGGTGTGGGTTTAATCAAGAGCGGTCTTCGATTTACAACTCTGACGGGTCCTTCGTCATGGGCCAATGAACCGAATGATGATACCGACGACAACTGTTCTCCTGACTTGTTGGAAGAAGATGAACAGTATCCTACTATGCAATTGCAAATCCACTTGCCAAAAGCCGAGTGCCCTCTTATTGAAGCCCCTGCCGTGATGTCTGTCATTGAGAGTCTCGACAAGAAGATTAACACCAGAAAGTTTGATATGGACGAAGAACGAAGAGCGTTGAACTGCCCTACCCTCTTCTCCGTTGACATTATTCGTCAATGATGATGTATTCCAGGTGCCAAGTTAACGCTCACAGAACGATATAGTACAAGTACTCGTTTCTACAGTATCTAGCATAGCTTTTATATTTATTGAATACAGCTGGTCCAAGAATTGCGTGATCCGCCACTGATAATACAGATAAATCAATCCATCTTTTCTTATTAAAAATATAATGTGCCTCTTGATATGTAGTATCACGGTCTTTGACGATCTATTATCATTTGACAAACACATATATTTACTTGCAAGTTTCTTCTTTCGAATGCTGTGTATAACGATTGTTGAAGGCATTTGAGGTTGCCGCAGCGGCAACCAATAATTTTTTTTTTTGTGGGGAGAGGCCTCGAATGCATGGTCGAGCTGAGATTGAATTAAATAGCAGTTTGTTCATTTCACATGCTTCCCAGTGGACGCCGTTTTTCGTTTTCTTACCTCTTTCTTTCTGTGCTTGCTTGGTCGCTTTTCAACGAAATCGTTTCTACTAAATTATGGCTACTTTACCTGATACTATGCTTGTTATACCGTTGTATAACAAGGTGCTTCTACCGTCGGTCGTCATGAAACTCACCATGCGTGGAAGGGATGCCATTGCTTTAACTCGGAAGCATCGTCGCATGTCAGACCAGCGGAAAACTACTTATCTCGCTTGCATTCCTTTATCTGCTTCCCCAGAGGATAAAAACGCCACGCTGCAACCGTCCACCATGACCGAGTTGCCCGACGATATGAAAGAACAGCAAGGTTTTGTCAAGGACGAGGAAAAAGATCGTCTTTATACCCATGGTTGTGCTGCCCGTATTGTTCGAATCCAGCGGTCGGGGCTCGGTGTGTTCTCTGTATTTATTGAAGGTGTGGCTCGGTTCCATGTGGAAAAGTACATTGAAGATACGGCAGGTTTGATTGCCAAGGTCAGCTATCCTCCCGCTGAAGGGAAAGAAGCGCTTGAACAAGCCAAAGATGAAATCATTGCATTCAAAGCACTCGTACGAGAATTCACGACCAAAATGCGAGACTTGCAGCTGCCTGATACCTTGATTCAGCAATTATCCAAACTCGTCGATACTCTGTCACCCGCTGTTTTAGCCGATTTGATGATGTCGGTCATTGAAACCTCTTTTGATGAGAAACTCTTTATGCTATCGACGATGGACGTCAAAGAACGTTTGGCAAAAGCTTCCGAGTGGATGGCTCGACAACTGCATGTAAGATGGAAAACTCTTTTTTTTTAATTCAATGCACGGATGCTTTTTCTTTACTTCTTCTCTGCTTATCAATAGCGCTAAATCATACGTTTCTTTTTGGTTAGGTTCTTAAAATTTCTGAACAGATTCACTCCAGCATTGAAGGGAAATTGAGCAAGAAACAGCGCGAATTCTATCTCCGACAACAGGTAAGAGGAAAATTTAACAAAGGGGGGAATTTGTGATGACAAATTCTGAACAATGATTGGATAAAGCTGGAAGCCATCAAGCAAGAGCTGGGCGAATCAGATGGCAATTCGGGCGGCAAAGATGAAGACGATATTGGGCAATTGGGTCGGCGATTGGAAGAAGCCGATCTTCCCAAGGAAGCAGCCACCGTTGCTCAACGTGAACTGAAACGAATCAAGAAACTGCAACCTTCTTCCAGTGAATGGTCCGTGCTTCGCAATTATCTTGAACTGATGGCCGATTTACCTTGGAGTAAGAAATCCGAAGAAGTGCTTGACATTCCACGAGCCAAACAACAACTGGAAGAAGATCATTTCGGGTAACTGAATGGCAATGGGGAGGGGAGGCCACTTTTTGGATGAACAGCATGTAGCGTTAACGCTTTCAATTGAATTACTAGTCTGGATCATGTGAAAAAGAGAATTATCGAGTATCTTTCGGTGATCAAGATCAAAGGCGATCTCAAAGCCCCCATTATTTGCTTTGTCGGCCCAGTAAGGGGATTTTCTTCTTTTTTCTTTTTCGCCACGTTTCCTCTAGCTTGGCATCGAGATTTTTTTAACATGGCTTGGTGATGTTAGCCTGGTGTTGGCAAAACATCTCTAGGACGATCTATAGCTGCGGCCTTGTCGCGCGAATTTCATCGTGTCTCCCTTGGCGGCGTGCGTGATGAAGCAGATATGCGGTAAGTGGATCATACCACGTATGGCACGGTCTTTTTTGCAACCACAGACCCCCCCAGGATAACAAATCAAAAACTCACCAATGAAATTTGACATTTCAGTGGTCATCGCCGTACCTATGTAGGTGCTATGCCTGGCTTGATTATTCAGGGCCTGCGCAAATGTGGTGTGAACAATCCGCTGTTTTTACTCGGTAAGTCCCAATGAGGATCGGCTGTCCGAAAGCAGAATGGAAAGAGAATATTCATGATTTGTTACAGATGAAATTGATAAGCTGGTTCATTCAACGCATTACGGTGACCCAGGTGAGTTGGGATGCAAGACGGAAGCAAAAACGGAAAAGGGACATTGCATATTGAACAAAAACCAACGGGGTCACCTTTACAGCGGCTGCTTTACTGGAAGTACTGGATCCTGAACAGAACAATACGTTTTCGGATCACTACCTCAACGTTCCGTTTGATCTGTCGAATGTCCTTTTCATTGCGACGGCCAATTCTCTCGATACCATTCCTGAACCTTTACTCGACCGTATGGAATTGATTCATTTGAATGGGTATACCTTTGAGGAGAAACTCCATATTGCCAGATCGCACTTGTTGCCGAAGCAAGTAAGAGCGCATGGTCTCGAGGAAGGGCAAGTGACCATGGAGGACCACGTCTTATTGAAAATGGCCGAAAATTACACTCGTGAAAGTGGCGTTCGAAGTTTTGAACGAACCATTGCAGCTGTGGTTCGTGCTAAATGTGTGGAATTGGCTGACCTGCGTGACCAAGGCAAGGAGGACGAGTATATTGCTCAAGTCAAACTGGATGACCTCGAGTCTATCCTTGGGGTAAATATAAATCACGAAACTAGGCTGCGCATCTGATTTTATCACGGTATGATAACAATGGGGGGCTCCCAATTTTAGATTGCCATTTTCGAAAAGGAGGTCGCTGAACGCGATTCAGTGCCTGGTGTGGTGACTGGTCTTGCATATTCGGGTAGTGGCAATGGTGGCATTCTTTTTGTCGAATCCACGAAAATGCCTGGCAAAGGCGATTTGCAACTGACAGGTACTGCTTGATATATATGAGAGAAAGCCGAGGGACCATATTCTCGAGTGGACTCATCTTTAATTTTTTTTCTCCAGGTTCACTGGGAGAGGTTATCAAGGAGTCGGCTCAAATTGCTCTCTCTTGGGTCAAAGCTCATGCCCACGAACTTAAAATCGCTGCAACACAGCAGGTCAACATCGTCGAGCATTATGATGTTCACATCCATGTACCTGGTGGTGCAGTCCCCAAAGACGGACCTAGTGCAGGTAAGGATAAATCAATAGATGTTAAGAGGGGTTGTGTTTAATTAAGGAAAACGCGTGAAAAAACTGATGTGGTAATTTTTCAGGCGTGACCCTGGTATGTTCATTGGTGTCACTGTTCTCTGGATATTATGTGCCGACCACCACTGCCATGACAGGCGAAGTGTCGCTTCGTGGACAAGTTCTACCGGTGGGTGGCATCAAAGAAAAAGTGATCTCGGCTCATCGAGCAGGTATCCGCAAGATCATCATGCCATATCGTAACCGAAAGGATGTGGAAGCGGATGTACCAGATCGGGTCAAGGAAGATATTGAGTTTGTGTATGCCAAGAACATCTGGGATGTTCTGGAAGCCGCTCTCATTATCAGTGATAATGAAAGATGGACCACGCGTTCATATGAGAGTCATTTATAAATTTAGACCGACAGTGTTAGATAACCTCTTTTTTCTATTTCCTCTCCCCTCCCCCAGATTTGACACGCATTGGTCCTGAATTCGATCCCGAATTCGATTTATTTTTGGGTTTTATGATATTTGTTACTTTAAACGGCCAAGTACACAACATGGTACATCTGCTAATCAAGCCATTGTTCGATCAAGATTAAAGAAATGGTATTCGCTGATGAAATGTTGGCTGTCGTCGATGCATAGAAATTTCTATTATTCCTACTATGATGATGAGATCTTTACAAGGCCAACCCATTTTTTTTTTAATTGCGTATCAGTCAACTCAAATGCAAGTGACGTCCCCTGCACTCCACAATTAAACTGGGGTGCATGTGGGGATGTCAATTCGCCCTTCTTTGTAAACTTTAGCCGCTGTATGACGGACTTGATGAACGTTGTCTGCTTAATCAATTTCACTGTGAAAATCCTAGTTTTTATTATAAAATGATGGACTAAAGAATTATACTATGTTATTGACAAAAATAAAATCTGGGAATTCCAAGTTCATGGCTGGTATGTTATCTCGGTCATGGATGGATTCCAGCATCTATTTTGGGCCAAACTCGTTGCTGCACATTGTGAAGAGGGAACATGTTGATGAAATCGGCGCTGGAAAGGGTACATATTGGGTTGTGCCGGCGGCTGCAGAGGAGCGCCGTCGTTGTCACAGTAAAGAATGGCTGCAAGGGTAGGATCCAATGTCATGTCGAAGGGCACGGTAGTCTGATAACGCCCAAGAGATGATAATGACGGCGGACATACGTAGTATGGAGAATAAGTAGGGACAGTATATTCAGAGATCGAAGCATTTGATACGGAAGAAGCAGAAGACATTGTGGACGCCGAGGAAGATGTGGAGGAAGACGAGGATGAGGACGCTGATAAAGGTGACGAGAAAGGTCGAACCGAGAATACAGGTTCACATGTAGGCTGGGATAGTTCGTAACATGGAGGATAGCAGGGAGGAGTAGCAGCAGCAGTAGTAGTAGGAGCTGGAGCAGTGTATGTTTTTGAAGAGGTCAAAGTGGATGGTGAAAACGCCGGGACGGTGGGTGCGATGGCCATGGTCCGTTTGGGGATTGGTCGTTGGACCACCCTTCGCTTGACATAGTAGCGTGTTCCTGGCATCCGCAAGTGGACTTGAGCCACGCCAAAGTAGATCCGTGCGGGCGCTGGCAAATGAGAATCTCGGATGGTAATATAATGGCTTGTTTGACGCATACGCCGTTGATGATAAGCTTGCTCGATGATGCGATGATTACATACATCGAACTCCATAAAGTAGGTATTCTCCAACATAAAACCCCAGATAACTTTAGTGGTATAAGCCATGGTTTTCGAAAAAATGAGTTGAATAAGTTTTCTTTTTTTTTTTCACTGATATTGGATGGTTTGCCGGGAATAGCACCTTTTTATTCATTTTTTGTCAAGCAATATGACAGACCCTGCACGGTGTGCGCTTTGATGGAGTTCCGGCATCAGTTGATAGTTATCACCACGGTTTGATAGGCTCGACGATCTTCAGGGTCAAATTTAACATAACCCCTTGTGACCCAACACCCCATCTAACATGCAAGTGGGTAAAATTCAACGTAAACAAATCGACTCAAACCACCCAACGGCAACTCTTTCCGTTGGCTATTTTCGGTATGACTGTCTACAATCTCCTACTCCGGTACGATCATCCCTTTTTTTTGGATTCTTTCTTCCTCGTTAATTCTTGCTTTCGATTGCATGAAAGCACAGGCGCCTCTTGCAGCGGAAAATAAATCCCACCTCTCCTTTCCGGGCCTTCTCTCTCGGTCCCCAACATTTTTTTGTCGTGCTTGGACCCACTGCATATCATTGACATAAACCGAGCTAAAGGAAAACATCTCATCAAACTAAATGAAAAATCCGGGACTCATTTCTTTTTTTCTTCATGCAAGTCCACACCAATTGCATACTCGCACCGCGACGAAGGATCAACTGACCCAGAGACCTCCTCACTCTTTCAATATGGAAAAACCACGGCCGACGATATTCGTACAGCATGTTTGTAATGTTGTGATCATCCAAACAAATCTCTATTTCCTTCCATCAAAAACAGCTTACCGTATCCAAATATCATGTCCGGAGTGTCAATTCGCATCAACTGCTTATTGACGATTTGAGTAGAAATCCAAGACTTGTCAAAATCCCCCACTTGCTCTGAAAATGAATTATTTCTTTTTTTTTTATTTAACATGGGAAAAATGAGAAAATGATTGTAAATGAAGACGAGAAATTTCTTGTTGCGGTATTGTGACTCGAGAAGAAGAAAAAAAGAGAACCATTGGAATCGACCAAATCTTGTACTCTCCCATTGGAATCTGTTTAACGACGATCGCCTCTGCTGCGCTCCAAGGCTGCAAAATGGGAAGCAAAATTATCAGAAATCTGGATCTTTTCAATCATGTAACAAAATCACTTGGCATTTGCAACACTTACGATTGTAGTGCAGTAATTTCTCAATCAAGTCAACGTGTGTAAGGACCATACGTCTACAGCAGTAACGCTTGAGTTCCAAAGCCGTCAAAGCCTCACTATCAATTAAAAGATAAAGGATATAATAAGCAAACAAAATACGATAATCCAATTTGCTGAGGTTGCGTCATTACCCTTCCGAATAATCAGACTGGAGAAGCGACAAGTAGGTATCCCACTTGTTACCAATGACTTTGCCGCATGAGAAGCATCGAACAGGAATAATCATGATAACTACTGGGACGAGGTGGGTGAACGGATGGAAACTGAACAGAAACGACGCCCAACTGGGACACAGACTGCTTGTTGCCCAAACCTGGCATTTCACCGTCACAGAGGCTTAGTCAAAGAAATTTCGACATCCACGGAATTTTTCCTGCCGAGCCAGATCCTGAGCATTAGGGTTTCCGATAAACTGCAATTGGAAACTTATGGGGTCTCAGTGTCCATAATCAACTGTCCCAGTGTTTTAATGCACAATTGCAGAGAGGAATGCCGGCGAACTAATCTTATTATGTTTAAACCTGCCAGCAACAAACTTGAATTGATCTGGTCATTGAAATAAAATACAATGCTACGCGGAGACCGTTACTGAAGCCCCTGCAACCATATGCAACCTTCATAAGTTTCGTATCTTTTATTTTTCGATCAGTTTGCTTTTACTGCTATCATGTCAGCTCTGTTTTTTTTTATAATGACAGACCCTTTTGATGCGTATTCCGATTCTGCAAACTTGCTCATATCCGAGACGAGAGGAACGAGCTGTCAGGAACATAATTTTCAGGCAATTCGCTATTAGCCAACGCGATGAGTGTTTCTCCTCGCTATATCGCTTTTTCACAGCTTTTACGATAACAAAAATTACTCGCCAAAGTAAGTTCTTACGTTGTACGGCTATCTTTTCACATTATGCATTTTCACTGTTGTGTCTCGCTGGAAACCAAGGTAATATTTCTAAAGATCCAATTGGCGGACCTGTTTATTTGTCTTGCTCGGGCATTGTCACCTAGTACGAATCCAACTTCCAAGCAACGTGTATCAGAGCAATTAATGTCTGAGCAATCTGAAAAAAAAAGAATCCAAACTATCTGCACCGGAAACTCAAGACAACATCTCTGCAAAGCAATCAAACGTATGGATCTTGTATTTGATGATTGTATTAATGAATGACCTATGTAACGCAATACGGACGTCTCATTTAAAAGGGTGAGTGCCAATAACAGTAGATCATCCCCAGTTCTTCAAGTAGTCTAACTTCAATTGGTCACTTACAGTGTCTCCAGTGTCAATTGACGCTTTTTAAGATTAGTTCGCGGTTTTTGTTAGAATCCAATTTGCGCTTTTGACAAAACTAAATCGCATTTGCTGTAGATTACTTCTACTAAATCCAGAAGTCTTACTGTTGTATTATTCAATAAAGCTCGATAACATTCTAAATGGAAACAGTTTAAAAGACTTTATATAGAAATGGATAACTTGGTTATGCTTTGTTTCATAGGTTATAGATGCATATTGGACTACAGGAGAAAAAATAGATGAGGGGGAGGGGAGTAGGTAGAGCGCGAAACCTTACACCAAAGAGAACGAGGGGATTTTTTGTTTGCGACGTTTGGGGTTGATTGCATCCATTGGTGGAGCAGCGTCTTCTTCCTCAAGTGCTCTAGAGATTTTGTACCGTGTCTCTATTTGATGTTCGTACAACAGTAACAGTCGCTTGAAGTCGTCTACCTTTGGTAGAAGGCACCCAATCTGCCCAATGTCTTTGGGGACATCGATGGACAAGATCTCAGCCATTTGTGTGATTTCTTCTGTGAATGCGGAGACCAAGTAGAACACCATGTGATAACCAATACATTGCACCACAATCACCTTACGATTATTTTTCCTTAACATCAAACGGCGAGAAAATGTGGCTAAACGAACCAAGTCCATGAATGCCAACTCGGGATTGGATTCGAAATCTGGCGGTTTCACTTCTACGTATCCCAAAGTAACAGTATCTGCTTTTTGCTGGATCGCAACAGTGGTCGCATCTGGTCGGAATATCGCTGTGTTTTCATCTTTACGATTTAACCACATGAGATGCTTGTTGTTGTCTGGGCAATGAAACATAGGCGAAAGAATTGGGTCCAAAAAATTCACCGTCAATTCCATTTCTCCTACAGGAGAAAGTCGTTCGAATTTGGGCAGTTTGGTAACCAAATTAGCGAATATCTCGATGATATTTCGATCCTCTTTGGAGGCAACTTCAAATAGTCGGTTGATTTCGATCTTCAGCTTTGTTCGGTCGATTGTGTTGTTCACATCTCGAAACAAGGTGCATAGTGACAAGTACATCGTGCTGTCGACTGTGACATCTTTGGCCATTGCTTTCGCTCTGATATTTTTCAGGAGGTATGCGGTATCGACATGCTTTGCGAGTTCTGGACACACCTGTCCCTCCTTGAGTAGTATTATGTTTTGACTGGCTAATACTTTGTGTACTTGAGTTTGCAAGTTGAACCCGTGCCTTTTTGATTGATCTTTAGACAATTTGATATATGACTTCAATTTATCTTCAATCGATGAACCGCTAGCAGTAGATGAAGAAGCACCAGTAGATGAGGAAGCACCAGTAGATGAGGATGAGAAAGACGTACCAGGCACAGTCTATAACATATATTTTCATTATATCAGTGCATCTATCGATATCGTTTTTTGAACAAACTATTTTTTAGTACTATACCGTTGGTGTTCGTTTCAGTCTCAAGATTAATTTCTCTGAGGCAGCATTTGTAGCTTCTTCCAAGACTTTGCTTCCATTCACCAACGCGTTCGTTTGAGATTTTGACAGTTGAAAAATTCTCTTCAAATCGACTTTTGCCTTGTTTTTGTATGATTTTTTTATGATATCCTTGTACACTTTCTTGAACTTTTTAATAAAAGCCATCACTGCATCGTCATATTCGGCAAATGCTTCAAACCAAACAATCAACACCTCGATGTGGTTTTCATCGTTATTGATGAAGCCTTGTATAGTTGCTCTTGCCCTTTTAGTTTGGACGTAAATTTCTAATGCTACAAAAAAATACCTGTAATTAGACTCATCGCTTCCCCCAACACGCAGTATGCTTACCTTGAGCTAAATCTGACATTGTGGAGGGAAAGATGCAAGAGGTAAAGCAAGTGACTTGATCGAGAACAATCTTATCTGTGGTGATACAAGTAAATCGATTCTGCATCGACGCATTTCAATAACGATGACGCAATACGGTAGTCGGAGGTTTTTTTCCCTTTGCTTGCGAAATTAATTATTTTTTCCAAAGGAGCAACAGACAATTTTTATCATACCAATGTAATGATGAAGGAATCCACTCACATGTGCCTTGCTGCTATGGGTTTGGTACTGTCCAGTTTCTGGATGGGTTCTCAGCGTTTATTTGCTTTTCAATACGTTGACTAGCAGTTCTCGCGTTTCTCATTGTGTTGGGGCCTAATGATAACATGCGTGAGACTCATGTAGCATGTTATCGGTTGCAATGATGAAGGAATCCACTCACATGTGCTTTGCTGCTATGGGTTTGGTACTGTCCAGTTTCTGGATGGGTCCTCAGCGTTTATTTGCTTTTCACTACGTTGACTAGCAATTCTCGCGTTTCTCATTGCATTTAGAAATTGGCGAAAATGATCATGGTATGTCTATAACTACTATGTTTTAGCTGCGGTATGGTTAACTTTCATTGTTTCTTATATACGTGTGCCTGGCAAGAACACGAATCCGAGCGAGTTACCCCAACGCAATGATGAAGGAATCCACTCACATGTGCTGTACAGCTATGGGTTTGGTACTGTCCAGTTTCTGGATGGGTCCTCAGCGTTTATTTGCTTTTCAATACGTTGACTAGCGGTTCTCGCGTTTCTCATTGTGTTGGGGCCTAATGATAACATGCGTGAGACTCATGTAGCATGTTATCGGTTGCAATGATGAAGGAATCCACTCACATGTGCTTTGCTGCTATGGGTTTGGTACTGTCCAGTTTCTGGATGGGTCCTCAGCGTTTATTTGCTTTTCAATACGTTGACTAGCAATTCTCGCGTTTCTCATTGCATTTAGAAATTGGCGAAAATGATCATGGTATGTCTATAACTACTATGTTTTAGCTGCGGTATGGTTAACTTTCATTGTTTCTTATATACGTGTGCCTGGCAAGAACACGAATCCGAGCGAGTTACCCCAACGCAATGATGAAGGAATCCACTCACATGTGCTGTACAGCTATGGGTTTGGTACTGTCCAGTTTCTGGATGGGTCCTCAGCGTTTATTTGCTTTTCAATACGTTGACTAGCGGTTCTCGCGTTTCTCATTGTGTTGGGGCCTAATGATAACATGCGTGAGACTCGTGTAGCATGTTATCGGTTGCAATGATGAAGGAATCCACTCACATGTGCCTTGCTGCTATGGGTTTGGTACTGTCCAGTTTCTGGATGGGTCCTCAGCGTTTATTTGCTTTTCAATACGTTGACTAGCAATTCTCGCGTTTCTCATTGCATTTAGAAATTGGCGAAAATGATCATGGTATGTCTATAACTACTATGTTTTAGCTGCGGTATGGTTAACTTTCATTGTTTCTTATATACGTGTGCCTGGCAAGAACACGAATCCGAGCGAGTTACCCCAACGCAATGATGAAGGAATCCACTCACATGTGCTGTACAGCTATGGGTTTGGTACTGTCCAGTTTCTGGATGGGTCCTCAGCGTTTATTTGCTTTTCAATACGTTGACTAGCGGTTCTCGCGTTTCTCATTGTGTTGGGGCCTAATGATAACATGCGTGAGACTCGTGTAGCATGTTATCGGTTGCAATGATGAAGGAATCCACTCACATGTGCCTTGCTGCTATGGGTTTGGTACTGTCCAGTTTCTGGATGGGTCCTCAGCGTTTATTTGCTTTTCAATACGTTGACTAGCAATTCTCGCGTTTCTCATTGCATTTAGAAATTGGCGAAAATGATCATGGTATGTCTATAACTACTATGTTTTAGCTGCGGTATGGTTAACTTTCATTGTTTCTTATATACGTGTGCCTGGCAAGAACACGAATCCGAGCGAGTTACCCCAACGCAATGATGAAGGAATCCACTCACATGTGCTGTACAGCTATGGGTTTGGTACTGTCCAGTTTCTGGATGGGTCCTCAGCGTTTATTTGCTTTTCAATACGTTGACTAGCGGTTCTCGCGTTTCTCATTGTGTTGGGGCCTAATGATAACATGCGTGAGACTCGTGTAGCATGTTATCGGTTGCAATGATGAAGGAATCCACTCACATGTGCCTTGCTGCTATGGGTTTGGTACTGTCCAGTTTCTGGATGGGTCCTCAGCGTTTACTTGCTTTTCAATACGTTGACTAGCAATTCTCGCGTTTCTCATTGCATTTAGAAATTGGCGAAAATGATCATGGTATGTCTATATCTGCTGTCTTTTAGCTGCGGTATGGTTAACTTTCATTGTTTCTTATATACGTGTGCCTGGCAAGAACACGAATCCGAGCGAGTTACCCCAACGCAATGATGAAGGAATCCACTCACATGTGCTGTACAGCTATGGGTTTGGTACTGTCCAGTTTCTGGATGGGTCCTCAGCGTTTATTTGCTTTTCAATACGTTGACTAGCGGTTCTCGCGTTTCTCATTGTGTTGGGGCCTAATGATAACATGCGTGAGACTCGTGTAGCATGTTATCGGTTGCAATGATGAAGGAATCCACTCACATGTGCTTTGCTGCTATGGGTTTGGTACTGTCCAGTTTCTGGATGGGTCCTCAGCGTTTATTTGCTTTTCAATACGTTGACTAGCGATCCTCGCGTTTCTCATTACATTTAGAAATTGGCGAAAATGATTATGGTAAGTTCAAGCTGTGCCTTTTCCAGCCAAACTATTTTTCTTTTCTTTTGGTATACGTCCTATGAGATCTACAAATGAATTCTTCTAATTCGAGTCCATATACAAAGTATGTGCAGTTGCGTCATTTTCCGGCACCCCGCAGCGTGCTCCCGCTCTTTTAGACATGAATCGCCACTCTGTGCACATGCTTGACAAAAGTCTTCGAATGGAACGCATTTAATACATTTTGTTTGCATCTCTTGAACAACAATATCCTATATAAAAGAAAGTTGAATGTTTCTATTAAATATGCCATTTGGGATCGCCAAAAGAGCTATTTATTCTTGACGAAGTGAAGTCGAAAAATGTGGTGTCCGATGCTCGTCAAGAAATACCTCGGATGAATATTATATGCCTTTCTCACCTCCGCCCCCCAAAAAAATGAATCGAATAAGACCACACGCATTTGAAGATGTGAGAGAAAAAGGGGATTATTATTAGCATTTTTTAAATAAAACGCGGCCTTTGGAGCCAGTACCACATTGTGAAACGAAGCGAAATCAAGCGTAACATTTTCCGAATTATCTAATTGCAATTGGAAACCTATGGGGTGCAAGTGTTCATAATCAACTACCTCATGTTTTACTGGACAATTGCAAATGCCGACAAAATTGATCTTATTATGTATAAACCGATCAGCAACAAACTTGGATTGATCTGGTCATTGCAATAAAGTACAATGCTACGCGGAGTTGCCGTGGCTGAAGTCTGTACAACCATATGCTTTCTCTTATAAGTTTCGTATCTCTTTATTTTTCGACCAGTTTACTTTTACTGCTTTCATCTTTACAGCTCTTTTTTTTCCATCATGACAGAACCCTCTGTTGATGCGTATTCGGATGTCTGCAAACTTCCTCATTCACGGGACGAGAAGAACGAGCTGGCAGGAACATCATTTTCAGGCAATTCGCTATTAGCCATAGCTATGATGTTTCTCCTTGCTATATCGCTTCTTCACAGCTTTTACGATGACGAAAATCACTCTCCAAAGCAAGTTCGTAGGTGGTACGGCTATCTCTTCACATTATGCATCATCACTGTTGTGTCTCGCTGGAAACCAAGGTACAGTAATGTTTTTATATATTCAGTTGACGGCCTGTTTGTATGGAATCTTTAACTTGCTTGAGCATCCAACGTCGTCACCTAGTGCGGAGCCAGCATCCAAGCAATGTAAACAAGAAAAATCCGAACAAATTGCAGCTGATACTCAAGACAATATCCCTGCAAAGCAACCAAACGTGTGGATCTTGTATTTGATGATTGTATTTATGAATAACCTATGCATCGCAGATACGGACGTCTCATTTAAAATGGTGAGTGGCAATGGCAATAGAGTGTCCCCAGTTCTTCAATTAGTCTGTATTGGTCTCACTTGTTTTATTTCAGCTGAGTAGATCGTTAGCATCAGACATGGTTTTGTTAATTTCTTATGTAACCCACAGCCAACATAAATTTATGTTAATGGCAATCTGGGGCATAATTTGTTGCGACATTATCTTGGATAGTCGGGTGCCAATCATAATATCATGGCGAGGTACTTGTACTGCAGCTATCATCTCAGCGTTTTTGGCACAGTGGTTTTCATACATGCAAAAGAAACGGCAAGCTCAACCTTCACCCAAGCGGTAACGATATCTTATTCCATATTGTGTGTCATTTGATGGTTTCATTGTACACGGTACTAATGAATTTATAGCCCTTGGAGCCTTATTGAGCATCATGCTACCTATACGTTTTTATTTGTTTTCCCGGTTGCTCTCTTTTTGACATGTGCTTGGGCTTTTATCATGGATCCCCAACTGAACAAAACTGTCCACTTATGGTTGGCAATGGTAACTTGACTTTACAATAGGCTACACAAAATGATGCAAATGATTTAATGTCTCTGTCCTGACAATATTTTCAGGGGCTTGCGGCTTTTAAAATGGGGGATTTCATGAAATACTACCGTAGTTTTAGTTCTTGTAATGGGGTTCCTTTGAAGAAGAACGGGTTCAACGTTACACTAGCAGCTGTGGGTTTTGCATCATATGTCTTTTCTGTTTATCCATTGATGAATTCCACCGGAGAAGAATATAATATATGGTAAGTTAAGCTCATGTTGTTTGTATCAATTGCCGTTACTGATAATACGATAGGAAGCCAGTCATGTACAATATAGTGCTAAGCACAGTGTTGATGCCGATTTTGATGAACTGGAACTTGTCCAAACATCCGTTTAACGGAAATTTGTACCTGCAATTGTCTCGGCAGGTGTTCTTTGTAAGCAATTTCAAAATCAAATTTGACCAAGTTGGACACGCTGCTCAAAGTAAATCAATGTTATTTGCGTTTAAAAAATTAGATGGGCCTGTTCAACGCTTATTCATTCGTCTACGAAAAAGAAGACGGCCGCAAAAGTTCATTCAATCGCTGTACTTGCGCTTGTTATCCATCAATGGTATGATACGCTTTATTTTCAAAGGCTTTTGGGCACAAAGTTGTAACATTTTGATTTATTTTGCTCTTCTGCAGTTGGAGTGCTTCAAATCTGAACCTCTGCATTTTGTGGTAAGTTTGATTCCATAGGGTAGAATGTTTGCTTCATCTTGTATTGTGATTGATGCTTTTTCCTTCATAGTTTTACGCAAAATACGCCTTTGACCTTATTTTGACTATTGGACAGGCCTACGTTTTGTGGCGCGGTTGGCGGGAAATGGAAAAACAAACCAAATTGTCCACGCCTTGAAAGGTGTCAGGTATTGGGGAAATTAACCTGTCACCGTAATCGTACGCGTTGGATCATGTAATGGCTATATTATTTTAGCCAATGAACTGGGAGATCCACACCTTTGAGGAATGCTTAATAGTATATATTTTTTCTTATCTCTGATTTCTGCCTCTCTTTGTCACAACTGTTTACGATACAACGTGCTGCATCGACACTAATCATTGATCTGAAATGCCAACTGATTTCTGTCTCTCTCTCTCTCTCTCTCTGAGAACTCTGTATGTGATTCACGATGATCTATAATAACATCGTGCTATGAGAAATCGGAACACAATTGTGAATTTAGGCAACATCATATCGAAAATGGACATTCGACAGCTGGAGAGACTTTGTCAGCACAGGGAAGATTGGTTTGTTTATATCATAACCTTTGAATGGAAGGGAGCCGGCGGTCGCACGAGCGATCTATGCACTTTAAGCCAAGCATGACTGCAAAATCCCAGTTTTAAAAACTGGCAATAGAAGGCTTGATTCGTTTTGATCTGTCTCAATATTTTTGCGACTTTGTCACATGCGCAACCATGGTAATGTTTAATGAGACAGTTGCTTTAACCGAATCATCTGCGCCATTTTTCTTGATGGGATGATCAAACTTAACAGCACAGCTGACTTCAACCATGATACGCATGTCACTGTGAAAAATGTTCTCTTCTGCGCCACCTTTTTGGAGCATGGAAATATCGTAGGTGGATTAATCATAAAGAAACCACTGGAAGCAAATCAATGACGCACGATCAGCGCTGCTGCCTTGTTGGTTACACAGTAAACCAGCTGGCATATTTCTGCGGCTGACATTGCTTCTGCCAAATAACCAGTAGCGCAATGATCGACAACCCTGTTGATATCGAGATAAAGGAACAAATACGGTAAACAGGCGGCATGTTTTGAGATTATATATTACTTCGGCATCTACTCACAATTATAGTCAGTCAGATCCCTAACGAGCCAATGAGACAAGGGGAGTTTTACCTTTACAAGCAGCGAACCCATTTTGAGACGTCAAAAATAAAAACAAGCTCACCCCTTGCACATGCTGCAGTCTGCACTTTCTCCGTTTTTCATATCTGTTTCAACAGGATATTTCGCACTTGTTTGTTGTTTTTATTTCTCATTCTTTCTTTCGTTCTTTATTCATATGCTTATATAAATCACGCCATGTTTTAATGCCCCTTACTCTTACTCGGCTAGAAAAAAAAAGAAATACTCCACAGAATGCATCTGTCTCTGTCAGAATGATGATCATTTATAAATCGAAATCCACTAGTCGTTCAACTGCTCCACCCAAGATGAAACAGCCGACAGCTCACCCACCAGCACCTTTACCTGCTCCCAGTAACGACAATATCAACTTTCGTCTGTGGGAAATCGAGAAATTACGTCACTTCTTCGCTACAGCCACTAATCACTGGGATTCTAATGTCGCCGTCAAGCCGCATATCCTGCCCACTGGTGAAAGTGTGTCCTGCGTTTTATGGAATGATCTGTTTCATATCACAGGCACGGATATTGTACGATCGCTCCATTACCGCTTTCACGCTTTTGGTCGGCCTGTGTACAATATGAAAAAATTTGAAGAGGGAATCTTTAGCGATTTGCGTAATTTGAAACCGGGGACGGACGCGTGCTTGGAGGAACCGAAATCGGAATTCTTGGAGATGCTGTATAAGAACAATTGCATCCGCACGCAGAAAAAGCAAAAAGTGTTTTATTGGTTTTCGGTGCCACATGATCTCCTATTTTTGGATGCATTGGAGCGGGACATCAAGCGAGAAAAAGCGGATGCGGACCCTACCAGCATCGCCGTCGCTGAACCGGCTACCTCGCTTTCCTTGACCGCCACTCAAGAAGCATTTGATCGATTACGAAACTCCATGCCCACCCCATTCGCTTCAATCCATCCCAACGAGTCATCCCTCGAATCAAAACTCAAATCATGCATATCAGTCATTCACGCGAGGCATCACTTCTAAATTGCTTCTCACTCTCCGTCGACGATGCCTACCGGAGAATCATTATCATTAAAAGCCACCGCACCTGTATTTCGCACAATAGGAATCAATAAAATGCCATTTTACTTTACCGCCTATTCAGATATGCCGTATTTTTGTTCCGAGGCAAATGCATCCTACCGGGGTGACGAAACCAGAGAGCACGAGCACCGCTTAATTGGGTCTTCAAATTACTCATCAGCGGGAGCTCAAAACGCATTCTACATATACAGTCTGTTTTTACCTCTCTTGCTACGCCAATTGCTACTGCTGGTAGATCTATGTATTCTTTGTCAATGGTAGTTGTCCAGTTCCACTCCCATCGAGTTAGTTCATGCGTTTCCCGCGCCAATCTTACACATACACGAAGAGGATTTTTAGCGTAAAATGGGTCAATGGTTTAGCATGGGTAAAGGTTAACCTTAATCGCCACAGAAGATGTTAAGCCAAAACAATCCCCAGTTTGTCTCTGATGGATCCTATTTTTGATTTGAATAGCACTGAATAGCCTATCTCAATCGAGCCTCCATTCATCATAATTTATCCAAGGAACCTGTCACATTGAGAACGCGAATTTTTTTAATAGAATCAAAGAAAACCAGACATTCTTGAGTTCAGTCACTATATGTTGTTTACGAAAGCAATAGATACAGCATTAACGTATAGGGTCTGTGGCAAATGGCGTAGCAACGGGATATGGAGATAACCAGCGGGTAATAGCGGGTAAATTGGTTAATATGGGGTATCTTCCGGCATGTGCGAAGGTGATGCAGAGTTCCTAGAATATGTTCCTCAACACAAAATCCAAGTTTTTCGATAAAAATTTTGCTGCCCGTTAATAATGGTTCCAAGTCTCTGAATATCATGATTATGCAGTGGGTTAATCGGCTTGAGGAGCTAGAGACAGTATCATGATGACAGATGTTACTTTGGACGTGAAAAGCGACGCATCGTGCGAAATGCTCGCCCGGTTCGGCATCAAGCGAAGTGTCTGCAAAAACAATCTTATAATTTGAAGTATTTCGACACCTAGCATTATCATTGATGGCGAGCAAAAACATGGAATGGTTTCGAGGGAAGGCTGGCGAAGCCCTCCCCCCAGCAGATGCTGTAGTGATGATTTGTATCATAACAACAAAGAATTCTTCCACACGCGGCGAGAATCAACGTCGTTGCAGGTAATAAACACGTTGATACGCATGCTGTGAGTCAGACTCATCCCACTATATTGGCTCCGGTTCTTATCATAATCTTCAGTTTTTATGTCAGCGAAAATAATATAGCTCGGTGACCTTTGAACGAAAGGCGTAAAAAGAACATACGGGAGAAGGGTGGGAGGGAAATTATATGACTTAACTTTTGTATTCTCGTGCCTAATAGAGTAATTCAAGTGACGAATACATTCTTCTAGAAATTGATGAAACACTCGAATAGAAGAATAAGTCATATGATTGCTGATCCAGAGTACTGAATAAAGTGTGAATTAGCAGGTACATCTTCAGGGTTAATCAAAGCGCTTGTAAAGTCAAACAGAGAAAGGTACTCGCGCCGATAGTGATTTTCAAATGTCTGGGAATTATGCCAATTACCCATCGTGCCAACGTCTTCTTGAGGAATACCAAAGGCGAGAGCCAAGGAAGAAGCAATATATCGAACATTCACCCTAGGTTCAGTAGTAGACTTGCGCAGTAATCGAGAGAGCAAACATTGAATAGTAGCAACTTGTAAGGGATTGTTGGGTGTAATCGAATTGACACAAAAGAGACGAGTAGAGAAGCATGGAGGACGATGTTGCTGAACCGGACATTAAACCGCGGATCTGTTGTGTGCTGCCACTTGAAAAGACTTGATGATACGACGTCCACGGCGCTATCTTTAGGACAATCAACTTCTAAGGACAGAGAACGACAATCAGGAAATACGTGGAACAGTGTCTAGAGGGATACGATGTAAATCCGATGGTCGAAAGAAGCAGGTAACACCGAGAAGAAAGGAGGGCTGGTCGGAAAGCTTCAGAAACCGTTGAGGGACCTCTCGCAAGAACTGGTGTCGCTTAGTTGTCAGAGGAAAAAGCGGGAATTGCAAAACTCTTCTTTCAAACCATTTGACCGACCAGGATCGGAGTGGGAGATGCGTAATGGCCGTCCGGAAAAGTTGAAGAGTAGAGACGGCATTAGAATGTTGTGTACGCATGTCACTGAGAAAATTGGTGATATCCGTAGGAGTAAAGGTGGTCGCAGAGATATTGTGAAGTGGTCCATCGCAGAAAAGTTGTTGTCCACGCTGATAGGATCGGTTCGTAGTGTTCTAGATACCTTCACTGTTCTCTGAGGAATAAGCAAAATGGCCCTACTATTCTCCGTCATGATCAACCTTTTACTGACTGATATGCTCCTTTTGTCACCGCGATAACATGGCTGCCGGAGTATGTATGTACGTTTCCGTCATGGTGCATCGCAGTTATTACAGATCGTAACCCCCACAAGCAAGTATCCTGAGAGGAAGATCACCAAATCCAAAGCGGTAGAAATTTTCGGTCTTTTTGATAAGCCAAGTACCTGCGACACCAAACGGATTGGAATGGCGGCGGTGGCTTACTGTGCTGTATCGACAATGTTCACGTAAGGGCCTCTTGAAAAGGTTAACCTTGTAAGCAGGAGTAATATTAAACACCAAAGTTCGATTGCCTAGTTGCTGACAAACGTCCCAAGACAGTGTTGGTTCCCATTCTGGGGAATTCGGACTTTACAAAGTTCGCATTTGGTGATGTTTCCCCCACATGACCGTGAGAACGCATTGACCAATCAGTGGTTTACCATCATTAAAACCAGAACAAGCCTTCATCATTTTCGTATTGCTACATTCTCTTTTTCGATCAATTCAATCTATTGCTGAAAATGAGATTCCATTCTCTTGCACGCATCGTCCGTCAAACTTCCGCCATTCCCACACTCGCTGTAAGTGCCACAATCCTTCTCAGAAGCTGATCGTAACGTGGGAAAAAACAACAAGAGAGCAATTAAATCGTCTTGCATTAGGGAAAGCGATACTATAGCACTCCCATTGCCAGTAACTTTGTCAAAATTGTCGAAGTTGGACCGCGTGATGGTTTGCAAAACGAAAAGCAAATCATTCCTTCCGAGGTCAAGATTGAACTTATTGAACGTTTGGCCAATGCCGGTTTGCCCGTCGTCGAAGCCACCAGTTTTGTCAGCCCCAAATGGGTGCCTCAGGTAAAAATCATTCCGAGATTCCACTTGTAATTATGGACTTGAAACTCAATGATCTCATATATTGCTGTAGATGGGGGATAATCGCACTGTGTTAACTAGCATCAAAAAGAAGCCCGGTGTGTCCTACCCTGTATTGGCACCAAATGTACGTGGTGTTGACGGCGCTTTGGAGGCAGGTGCCGAAGAAGTTGCCATGTTTGCCGCCGTTACCGAATCATTCAACCGCAAGAATACGAATTGTTCGACCCAGGAGGCAATTGAGCGTTTTGCTCAAGTTACCAAACACGCCTTGGACAACAACTTGAAAGTTAGAGGGTAAGAAAGGGGCCAAGAAAGGACCCGCCCTGCGTAAATCACGATGTACCATTCACCTAACGCCGGTGGATGATCGTAGTTATATTTCATGCGTTCTCGGATGTCCTTATGAAGGTGCTGTTGATCCCGACAAAGTCGCGGATTTGGCGCAGCGTGTCTATGAGACCGGTTGCTACGAAATCAGTTTGGGTGATACCATCGGTGTCGGATCTGCAGGTTCCATGGCGAGAATGCTGGAAAAGGTGTTGAAGGTGGTGCCAGCCGAAGCTTTGGCGGTGCATTGTCACGATACATATGGTCAAGCATTGGCCAACATCTTAAAAGCTCTCGAATTCGGCATTCGCGTGGTTGATAGTTCGGTGGCTGGTCTTGGTAAGTTCTTTTAGATATTCAAGGCATCATCACAAAAAATACGGATGATTGATGAATATATAGGTGGATGTCCCTATGCGCCTGGTGCGAAGGGCAACGTTGCCACCGAAGATGTCGTTTACATGTTGAACGGATTGGGCTATGAAACAAACGCCAATCTTGATGAATTGGTGGAAATTGGTCGATGGATCTCGGAAAAGCTTGGACGTGAAACCAACTCCAGAGCCGCCGCCGCTTTGATGGCCGCTGCCAAGCGTAAGCAGCAGGTTGCTACCGCCTCTCTATAAATTCTACAACTATAAAAGAAAAATAAAAAACGATTAGATAAAAATATTCTAGGGCCAGATATTGACTGTCTGTATTCTGAGGATGAAACTTTTGAATTGTATTTTGTGATCGATTGATTGGCGACTATCAAGATGGCCTAATGTTGCAGTGCACCCAAACGCATCCGCTTACTGTATCATGGATTTCTTCATCAAAAGACAGTTGCATCAAAACTCTCGGTTCATAAATGGATAAAACAGTTCGGGCATGAGTGAACGTAGCGAAACCACATTTCGTACCGCAATGCTTTTGTTTGCACATCAAGTTAAATTCATCCAGCGGTTTACATCAAATTCAACACACACTGAAAGAGTTATACGCTCGATTGTCTCTTAGTAAAATAGCTCAGAAACTTATCTATTTACTGATTGGATGTTGTCCAATATGCAGATAAAGAGACGATATAACAAGGGCTTATAGCCAGTAACTTGGCAGCGCCCAGCAGGACAAACAAACGAAAAACAAATAATGTGATGGAGATCAAAGAAAGCATCTAGCACCGGATGATGGCATTGATAACATGATGGCAGATAATAGTTCGTTCAAAGCGAGCCGCTCAAAGAATATGCAACGCTGGGAATCTCTCGCTTGTCATCGTCTAGTGTCTAAATCAGGGTACAGTATCGTCCAGTTAAAGTTCTTCGAATGTAATCCAAAGATTGTAATAATAATGTATCAAGCAAGCGCGGTCAAAATTGTATACGATTTACAATAGCTGGGGTAAGCGTCTGCAAGAATAAGTTTTCTTTTATCATATGTCTTGAAAGGCTATTTATTTGAAGGCGTATCGAATAATAAGCAGAAAATAAATACATTTCATTGGAAGGTATGGAATGTACAGTTAAAAAGATGGTATAAGGGGAACCAAAGCAGCAAGCAGAGGGCGGTGCCGTTGATGACAAACAATGACAGAACAAGAAAAAAGAAGACATAAAGAAGAAAGATATTTACCAGTCGAAACCGGGCATCGGGTATGGCTGTCAACCTAACAAGCGAAAAATTTAGTAAAACTGCGATACATACTTAGGCTTAAGCTGGCATCGTCTTGAAGTCTTCTTGCTGAAAGCATTACATCACAGAAAGTCTGTGGCTCCACAAGGAAGTCCTGTGGCTTCGCTAGAAACCCTGTGGCATCACGAGAAGGCTGCTCTGTGGCATCACGAGGTGACTCTGCGGCTTCACTAGTAATATCTTGTGGCTCCACAAGAGTCTTTCCGTGGTATAAACCTTAGACCGTCGCTCGCTGTTCGTCGTGCGCCGCAGCCAGGAGACCTGCAACAGAGATAGAAGATGACACATCAATAACTGCCCTAGAATCATGGCAATAAAACGGATTTAAGTCTGTCAGCAATCATCAACGATTCGCCACAACTGCGCTTCTTTAGTAAAGAAGGAAAAGAAGAAAAAAAAAGCGGGTCCTTTTTTTCTAAACCCCCACTTGGTCTCATTAGCTCAGACCCATCGTTGGCGTCATAGGAACGCCGGTTCATTCAAATCATCGAAGAAACAGTCCCTTTTTGATCCCACTATTTTCGTTAGGCCTCGTCCAGTACACAGATTATCGTCAAAGAAACGCAAGCAAAATAGAGCTTAACCAGTTTTTTCTCGAGACAGTTTCAAAGTGCATGCCCTGGCTACCTTTTACCTATTGACATTGGGCGAACCTTTTTGATGGCCCGTACACTTTTAGGTCGTCGATTTCCAGGAATATTCCCAATTTGATTTAACGATTTTTTTTCGTTTAAAACTTGGCTAAAGGGCACAAATAATAATAACGGTATCCCTAACTCGTCGCCATCTCGATGCAAAAAGACACGGAAAGTTGCAAGCCCAAAGTAATCGAGGTAAACGGAACCGCTGGTGCAAAGAGGGTAAATGTCAAGTTTGGTGAATCCCCGGCAATGTCATTGCGCAAATTATTGTTGTCAAAAGTAAGGTCGCGTGAATGAGCGTCCCCAAGTCAATTATGGGGAATCTATAAGAACCATTGATATCATTTTTCTCTTTCTTTTTACCTTGACCCGTTTTTTCCTTATTCTTATGGCAATCGAAGTTTTGCCATTGGCTTTCCAACATATAGCCAGCCGGTAAGTATCGGGAAAGCCTTTTATGTAACGAGGAAATAAGATGAGCAGTCCCACGCAACATCCCCAAATTCACAAAATATGATATTCAGGAAATTCCAATATGGTTACCTCGAACTCTTCATTCTAACCCCGACATAACGTCACATTTTACCCGTCACATTTGCATAATTTCCCAGTCATTTTGCTGGCAGAACATAAAAAGGAAGCCCTTTTCCTTTGATCGGAAATCTCGCTCTTTCTTCCCCTTTTTCTTATTTTCTTCTTCCCTTTAGTTTAGTCTTTTTTTTAGGTACGGGACATCTCATCCACTAGTTCCGGTGCAGTCACCAGGCGGGTGAAGGGCTGCGAGCTGTGGGGGTAGGGATTGGGGCAACGGCTTGGGGGTTTCCACGGCATCGACAAGACAGGCCCACAATTTTGATCATTTTTTTATCACCATGGCTTTAGATAAACCCAAGCCTTCATCTGAAGTCATTGGTGACATAATCTTGTATAAAGTAAATGAAAAAAAAACCCAATAAAATGATTTATTTCGTCGCTGTCTTTACTTGTTTGCGTTTATTTAATGATGATGGACGGCTTTGAAGAAGCTGTGGAAAGCCGACAATATAGTCGAAGAAACGGCATGCCTATAAAATGAACAATTTCAGGAAAAGTTTGCCAGAATAAAAACTCGTCGGATCGTATGGGAGTAAATATTCACGGCGTATAATAAATAAAATAGGACAATGAAAGGGAACCACTCAGAAAATATTGGAAGGCCTTTCGCTCGCTAATGTCTAGTTACGAAATCAAATTCCACTGTCGTTTTGACCGGTAATTCGACAATCAACCTCACTTTAGTCAACACGATGACAGTGAAGGTGGAGGCGTGCAATGGAGAATGCATCAGCACCTTCGTATTGTAAGAAATGTCTGAATCACAACTGCAGATTGGGAAATCATGGTATCCGTGATGCGTAAGGGCGACGGATTCGTAAAAGAAAGTATTTCAACTGAGAGGGGAGGCGGCAATGTATACAGTAGGTACCGGCCGTGGAAAATTATGGATGCGCCATTGTAGCTGACAATGAGCGAAATTTGATTGCAATCAATGTCGTGATCCCAGGATCCCAAGGTGCTGAGATTTCAATAGCCAACGCTTTTAATTGAGCCGCAGGACGCGAAACCAGGCTTAAGTAATCCAGCAGATTATTAAACGAGCGAATTCAAATGCAGGTAAAAATATGGATGTAGCGAATACCGACGTGAAGCGGTTTTTAAGAAGCAAGGCTCTTGTATGTGTGCCGAATTTTTCCGCATGAATTCAGGGCTGATCTGAGCGCTCTTTTTTTCTGCGCTGTTGTAACCGAGGTGCCACTTTAATTTCCACGTGGTGATACGATCGGTTGCAAGTCTCTATCGCAACAACGAAATGCGAAGCGCTTACTCTTATTTGTCAAGCTTTTCAGTTACTATATCAGAGCATCCAAACAGTGTAGATAATGATATAGGGAATTTGGTGCTGTGCAGATAAAATTCCTCTCTCTCTCTTTCTGTTTGCTTGATAAACCCTCACTATCATTGTATAGATCCCATCCGCATCCATCATCCAGACCATTCTTATCCCGTGTATCTAACTTGGTTAAATCGACCACCATCCTCAAAAAGGTAAGCGTCGAGTGGTCTACCATCGATTTTGCTCCGGCAAAACAGACTTACCTCTCCTTTACTTCCATCCTTCTTCCAGCTTCCGGTTTCCGTTTTCTTTTCGCCTGACAAGTTCTGGATACTACAAGTTGACTTTCTCTCATCATCCATCCATCCATCTGGCAAAACCGGATGACGTCAAAGGCCATCGTTGGTGGTGTGGCTCTCTTTTTAATCAGAAAAACGCTTACGTGTCCTCTTCATGTTCCTCTCCTTTGGATTGCTTCTCATCATATGGTATTCGGGATGTCTTCCCGATTATTTATTTTGTAGTTTATAGTTTGTATTTTGTATTTTATATTTCATGTACATATTCTTTTCGCAGCCTTTTCCTCTTTTTTTCCCACAGGGTTTTTTAGGAGGTTTTTTACTGACGCGACCATTGTTTTTTTTATCATCATGTACTTTATTTGTTTCTTTCTTTTTATTCGGGGGAATCTCGATATCTGGAATCCAACTCGAAGTTACCGTCACTTCTGGCCACGTCAATATTTTTTGCCTGCTCAAGCTGACACCACCGATCCATCGCTTAACCGTCCCTGGACGCAACTTTATTGTCCGCATCGAAGAAGCTTGCCTCTGGTCCGTATTTATCTGTTTTTTTTGTCCGGTTTACCATTTGGTTCAAAGGCAAGTCCAATTTCTTTTTCTTTGCTATGATGTAATGAACGTATACTAATTCAAATTTTTTCAATGTCATATAATCCAAGTCATGTCAAGCGACCAATGGCTATTGCAAACTCAAATAACAAAGGTAAAATATCTTGACGAAAATTTGAATCAATCAAAGAGCTTACTAACTCATTTTTTTAAATACCCAACATACCCACACATCTTTCTAGATCTATCATAGCCTGGGCGGGATGGAACTGAGGGGGTCAATCAGTGCTGCCCTGCGCGTGTTCAGAAACAAATCACGTTGCAACGTATGCCATAAGGTTGTCATTAATATACCGAAGTTCCGTCAAGAGTTCTCGCCCAGGTTATGCCGTGTATGCGTTAGGCTTTTTGTCTGACGAAAGTCGCTCAATGTAAGACGGCGGCCTCCGGTGGCAGGCGGCATCCATTGCACAGCGGGTGTACGGCTTGTTATTGTAACCCAGCAACCGAAATTATCAACACAATTGTTCAGGGGCTGATGAAAAAAGAATACTACCATTTTGACCTTTTTCAAGTCGTCGAAAAAAAAATATGGACTCGTCACTTTGATGTCATAGAAACATTCTCCCTGTTTTTCTCGTGATGAAGGATGATGCACATCAAGGCGAATTTCTCAGCCTTAGTGACGATGACGGAGAACACAGCATAAATCATTGTCACGGCTTGGTGATCAAACCTACCAATCGTGAACAGCTAGCCAAACCTGAGAGGCTATATCACCCAAAAGCTACGATGAATGAGGGTTATAACAGCCCGTTTCGGGTTTACGCTTATACTGAATGGGCAAATTATGAGGCAGGAAGAAAGCAGAACCACAGGAACGAAGACGCTTGTTACTGTGCTCGACTCAGGAGTAACTTTTTTTTTAAGTTTCTCGTTCGGCCAAGAATATTTTTAATTTATAGACCTGTGCAAGCTTGGATTACGCCACATGACAGTGCTGGACTATCATCCTTTCCATCTCGTGAAAGCATGAACGCCTTTACCGAATGTGATGTCTCCTTTCTCGCTTACCACCACGGTAATAGTACTTGCACTATGCTGCCATTACAGTAGATTTGTCAACAACAACGGCTGTGTTTCGATTGTTATTATAGAAAGGACCGAAATTTACATCTTTATTCTTGTTGGAAATGGTTGCCAATCACTTTTATCGTTCTCAGTGTTTCAGATTGAAAGGTGGATACATTACATCATATATCGTACACGAGCATGGACCACAGACTGCTTAGGTTACAGGGCAGTAAGGGACAGCAGTAGATCTGGATTGTTCTGTTTGTATTACAACTCATTTGCAAACGTGGATGGGACTGGTCAGCATAGTGATGGCCTTATTTCCACGGCAATTGGCGAATTGAAAAGCAGCCAATTTACGTCAAAACGCTCATACTAATAATATTTTTTCATTTCTCTTTGTCTCCCTAGACTTCATCAGTTATTTTTTTTTCCTCTTGTTTTTTATTGATACATTTTGGCAGGGATGCAAGCGATCCCCACTACCCTTCCCAACACGGTGTCAGTTTACAAAGATTGGAGCCCGTGCTTTCTAACAATACCAACGCCTTTAGACAACACACATCTCGTTTTACCGACCAACACATTCTACAGTTACGTTAAAAAAGACCTTGACACGGATACAATTTCCAAATCTACATATACGCAACGAATGACGTGGCGCTGGTCTACGTGGCCCTTATCACTGTGGCTCGCTCGTCGAAAAGCAGCGGCGATGTATACCTGCGTTCGGCCAAAGCGGCAAACCTATCCACCCTGTTTACGGTTGTGGCAATATGATGTTAAGCGTTGGTCGACTGAAGATGGGACCAGCCAAAGATACAGCCGCAGACGTCGGAGGCCATTGAGCAGTTTGTTCGGACAATACCCCTTACCCGTTCGATCGTCATCAAATTTCCGGTTCTCAAGATACTGTAGTAAGGGATCACCCGATGATATGGATCACTTTTTAGCGCCGTCTCCCATTCAGCCCACCGACTCACCGTCTTCCCGAAACATCGATCTTCCTAATCCATCGTTACCATGTCACCGCGTTTGGAACGGTCCCAAACGACCGATCGGATCCATTATCCGCTATCCTACCATTTCCACGTTGTCGTCCCATTCCTCCTCCCTTCAGTCTGCCACTAACGATGTAACTGAAGAAAAGGTACATCGATTTTCCGCCATGTGGTACGACAATGATGGCCGTCTAGGGAAGCATCGGATACACGTCGATAAATACGGCGTTCACATTGTCGCGGTGTACCCGGAATCCACAGTTAAGCGAAAACACCAATTCATAGGCATCCATCCTGTTTTCCTCTTTCTTTTTGGTTTCATCCTTTTCCCGTTATGGTGGATAGGCGCTTGGATTCACTGCACAGCTCAAGCATCATCCGACATGCACCAGTGGTTTGGCCGATTGAACTGCTGGATGTCTCTCATCAGTGTTCTCCTATTTACCATAATTTTAGCCATGGCTCTATGGTACAAATTTGCCAAATAATAACTTCAACGTACAAACACATGTGTACACTGCAACAAATTACGATCGCTTCTGACCGCAGCCATTATTGGACATATTCCTCAAGGACTATTCATTGGGTGATCCGTGTCATGAAGTGGCAGAAGATATCATAGGGAAATGCCGTAGTTTTCTAATTTATTCCCAAATCTCCATGTATTCTCAAGTTCCCAGGAGAAATCGTGACGCTGCTATTGCTGGCTTTAATGTTCGTTTCCTAGCAGTAACTGATGTCCCAGAATTTTGCCGGCAATGGAAAAAATAAATAAATCAGATTCGCCAGACACTTACTCAAAAGAAAAGCCACCTTGATTTCACGTAATTATTCTGGGACTTGGGCTCTTTGTGATTCTGTTGATAATGAACTAAAACAATGTCAGAACAACTATTATAATTAATCTAAACAATGCATGTATATCACTGCTGCATATTAGACTTGCTTGCGCGAAGTATTGCAATAACCACATCGTACAGTACAGTGGCAACTGTGTGGATGTTCATCAGCAAGAGGTTATGACAATCAATCCGGCACTGTATTTCCTTCTTCAATTGCTCGGTCGGACTTGCAGCCATTTAGTTGGTAAAAAGGTCTGCGTGCGACTTTTAAAAATCTTTTGCGCAGCCGATATTGTCATATTGCTGATCAGTGTAACACATAGTTTCGACAATTTCAAGAAACTTAGTAAAGGATACGTATTTGAGGGTGTATTCAGTAGTAAGCAAAAAGATATATTTTTATTGAATGGTATGGAATGTGCAAATAAAGAGATGATATGAATTTTGTCTACGACTAACAAGCCGTACACCCGCTGTGCAATGGATGCCGCCTGCCACCGGAGGCCGCCGTCTTACATTGAGCGACTTTCGTCAGACAAAAAGCCTAGCGCATACACGGCATAACCTGGGCGAGAACTCTTGACGGACTTTGGTATATTAATGACAACCTTATGGCATCCCTTACGTCATGATTTGTTTCTGAACACGCGCAGGGCAGCACTGATTGACCCCCTCAGTCCCGTCCCGCCCAAGGTTATGATAGATCTAGAATGATGTGTGGGAATGTTGGGTATTTAAAAAAATGAGTTAGTAAGCTCTTTGATTGATTCAAATTTTCGTCAAGATATTTTACCTTTGTTATTTGAGTTTGCAATAGCCATTGATCGCTTGACATGACTTTTATATGACATTGAAAAAATTTTGAATTAGTATACGTTCATTATACATCATAGCAAAGGAGAGAAAATTGGACTTGCCTTTGAACCAAATGGTGTACCGGAAAAAAAAAACGGTGAATACGGACCGCCAGGTAAGCTTCTTCTTCAATGCAGAAAATAAAATTGCTTCCAGGGACAGTTAAGCGATGGATCGGTGGTGTCAGCTTGAGCAGGCAAAAAATATTGACGTGGCCAGAAGTGACGGTAACTTCGAGTTGGATTCCAGATATCGACAGTCCCCCGAATAAAAAGAAAGAAACAAATAAAGTACATGATGATAAAAAAAACAATGGTCGCGTCAGTAAAAAACCTCCTAAAAAACCCTGTGGGAAAAAAAGAGGAAAAGGCTGCGAAAAGAATATGTACATAAAATATAAAATATAAAATACAAAATAAGAACTACAAAATACAATAATCGGGAAGACATCTCGAATACCATATGATGAGAAGCAATCCAAAGGAGAGGAACATGAAGAGGACACGTAAGCGTTTTTCTGATTAAAAAAAGAGCCACACCACCAACGATGGCCTTTGACGTCATCCGGTTTCGCCAGATGGATGGCGAGAGAAAGTCAACTTGTAGTATCCAGAACTTGTCATGCGAAAAGAAAATGGAAACTGGAAGCTGGAAGAAGGATGGAAGTAAAGGAGAGGTAAGTCTGTTTTGCCGGAGCAAAATCGATGGTAGACCACTCGACGCTTACCTTTTTGAGGATGGTGGTCAATTTAACCAAGTTAGATACACGGGATAAGAATGGCCTGGTGGATGGATGCGGATGGGATCTTGATACAATGATACCTAGAGTTTCCAGGTAAACAGAAAGAGAGAGAAGACCAAAATATATGGTTTTCCATGGATGAAACAATAGTCATCCCACTGATGCATGAATTCATAGATCGAAGCACGCCTGCTTATGTATTATTCGATTCATTGAAAATTGAAAGAGAATGAAAGGACATATACAGTATAACTGACAAAAAAAAAAACAAATTGAATGATGCTACAGAAGAACGCCAGTCGTATCATCAACCACTTTTCTTCTCACAGAGCTCTACTGACATTTTTATTCGAAGACCACGATACTCTGTTTAACCACAACTGGCGCAAACGGCATCTTGCTGCTAATTGTTTCGCCTATTATCGTGAAAGTGGGCAGCGAGGCATGGTTGAAAGATAAAAAAAAAAGGTTTAACAGGTCCTGTTAACTTAGTGTAGATCATGTGATTTACAAAATCGCGAATTTCCCAAAGATTTTTAATTATGTAGATTCGCTTGGAGGGAATGAGAGAAAACTAGTAAAATAAAAAAAATGACAATTCGAGGTTTTAAACGGGTAACGATTCGTGGCTGTGAGCTCGCACGTAGCCAGACGGGGTTTTCTTGAAAACCCGCTTCAGCACATTGGCAATGCGGGCGGGTCGGGTCGCCAATAAAATCATGACCATTAGACCAGCTAAAATGAGCCACGAAGTGAATGGGAAGAAAAACTCTCGCTCAGTCACTGGTAAATCTGTGTTATCACTTGCATCCACAGGGTACTCCTTGTCCGGTCCGATGGCCATATGGAATGGATTGCTGGCTAGCACAGCGTCGGCTATCGCCTTGTGGCCCCCTAGTCCTCATAATAAGTGCACTGCACCCTACTGTGATGGATGGCAGAAAAAAAAGGCTTACCTCCAGTAATGTGAATGGCATCCCACCATAAATAGTTATTGACAGGATCGTTGCAGCGGCCTTGACATTTGTCCCAATAAGCATTTTCAACGTCCAAGAGCCGATACTCGGATGGATCCCCCAGCACAGCGCCAAACAAGGTACTTAGATCCACGTACGACAGTGAAGCTGTGGCGCCATTAACGGAATCCCAATCATTCACCATATCTTCGAGTGCTGCATTGTACTCCATGATTCGCCCCTTGATTTTGCTAGGTTCCTTTGCATAGTACGGCGAAAATTCGAGTGGCGGCAACCCGAATAATAAGATGCGAGCGTTTGCATCCGTTTGCTGTATATTGAACTAAAAAATCCCTTGTCAGATAAACACGTCAACCACACGCAGCAAAAATGTCGCAGCTTACAATTTGCTGTTTCACACAATCGCGCAAAGCTTCCGCCTCCAGTTTTTCTGGGTTTTTTTTTACGAATCATACGCAAGTTAGAGAGAGCTTGACTCAAGTAGAATCGTACTGGTAATGCAAATTACCTTTGGTATTGACGACATCCGTTACACCAATGAAGATGGCATGAACATCTTGGCTGGCACTGGATGTTGTTCGCTGCTGGACTTGATCGGCTAAACTGGAAAACGATGAACTGACGACGGATGTGGCGGACGAAGGACATGCGCGTGCGCCTTGTTCTGCCAAACTCTTTAATTGCAGACCCCAACGGTCTGCTAATCGTTCGCTCCACAGAGGACCGTTGGATTTTTGGTTTCCGTCTCGTATATCTTCAATGTTCTGGTTAACAAAGACGCCCACATATCAAGCGGTGGCGACTACATACCAGAATACGAGTCGCCGTAGACATAGAGATGGCCTGTCGTGTCTGCCATGTTATAGAGAAAATGAAGGGGGAAACAAAAGTATGATAATAAAAAAAAGGGTGGAGAGAAAAAGGAAAACCACTATATAAAAAGAATCAGTGGAATCGAATGGCCTGATCAATTTTTTGACGCCGATCCATTTTTAGAAACGTTTATTTTTGAATATGCGATTTTAGAAGGAAGTGTTTTCCAAATCTCTTCCTTCCACAGGTTTCGCCGCCAGTCGGTTGGGAGATCAATCGTCCTGATCGTCTTGCGTGGCATTGGGCGGCTTCTGCAAATCCTTCGAATACATCTTTTTACCGGCCATTTCCAGGAACTCCATGTTCTCCGCACGGCTGAAGCCTTGGCCAAACGCTGTCGGATCATCGGGATCGATACGCACGGGATTAACCAACCACACTACGGATCAGCCATCGGAAGCGAAAACCAAAAAAATCGCGCCCTCTTTTTTTTAGTTCATTGTTCATCTCCATTTGAGGCTTTTTGCAGAAATTTTTTTTTACATTGCTGTCTCACCTTCTATTTCATCAATTTCGAACATTTGATCATGTGATAATTGCGGGCTGTTGTAGGTGGTGCATGTCGGTCCAGCACAAGAGCGCCCCAAATGAAGATCGGCGTCAAGCCAAAACCCAGGGTATTCAAACTGTCCTCCCATACCAAGACCTAACAAATGTGATACGTCAGTGAAAGCTGCCTCGACACACGGGTTCCTATGACTAAAATATTACCATTGGGAAGGCTCTTCTTGCCCCAGCATAAGTACTGAAAATGAGTATTATGGTTCGTTCCTTGCCAGGCGCCCGTGGAAAGGTAGCCATCATCGTTGTAAGGTACACTGGATGACCCTGTGTCGCGATGACCAAGCCGAAACAAGAAATTGCGTGGATTGCCATACCAATCGGTGACGGGTTTCCAAGGTTCGTCGCCATAGCCGCCCAAAACAAAACCGTCCTTTGTCTTGACGATGATCAAGGTAGCGCCTCGGCCCATCAGTTGTTCCACCAACGCTTGCCAGCTGAGTCCATGCACGCGAGAAGAAAATACGAGTTCATGCTTCACATCGTCCTTTGTCGAGCGTTCGGTCCGTTCGGCTTCGGTCCACGACAGTGCATTCCGAGGCAAATATTGCGTCAGCATGAAATAATCGTAAGACGATAATAATCGTGAAAAACGGCCATCAAACACGGCATCGTTGGGCTGAGCTACCGCCGGAGAGGCTAAATGGGCGACACGGTTCTGGTGTAGTTGACGGGGATCGTGATGTTTGGCATCACAGAGGATATATCTGCAGACAAGTTGAAATAAGAGGGAAAACGCTGATGTGCGAGTGAACCATTGTCGAAACTGGGCTTCCGTGATCTCGGACGGCGCCTTGGTGGTTTGATCCAACCAAGGATCCACTGACGCTTTCCTTGTGTGTTGCTGCTGCTGTTGCTGTGCGTGATCTTCCAACCAGAACAAATCGTCTTGCTTCGCTTTTTGATCTCTCATCCGGTCTTTATGATCTCGGTAAAGTAAATACTCGGTTAATTGATGCAACGCTCGTTCGTCCCGTTCGTCCAATAATTTTCCGTCACAAGAGAGTCCACTGGTTTGGAACCACAGCGGCACCGCGGATGCCGCCACTTGTTGGACAAATTGTTCAAGAGACCACTGGGTACGTTGGACGGTTTTGGTAAAGACGCGATAAGCAGATGTGGCATGGTCTTGGCTGGCTCCTGATATCAGAGCATCTGCTGTTTTCAGATATGCTGGCATAGAGCCTTCTTTGATCACGGATGAGCAATAGGTCTCAAGAGAGGTGGCCAGCTCACGACTAAAGAATTGTGGAAGAGACCGTTGAGAGTCTTTTGGTGTGTCATTGCTCTTTAACTGTTCGTAAACCTTTTTCATAGCTTCTTGTTCTTGGGGCGACCATTTGGATAGTAGATGGTTGGCCGCATTGGCACTGTGAGCTTGACTTTGACTGTTGCCCATGAGTTGGTTGAAATGTATGCAAGTTCAAGTTGCATAAAGCTCGGCGGGTCCCGAACAGAAACTCCTCCACACTCTAGTGGTGGCTTGGGCAACTGCTCATGATAAAAAAAAAATGAACCCACACCAAAACCGATGACGCTAATTGAAGTATCATTCTCCCAATCATGTTACTTACCGTCACTAGTTTGTTTAATATGAAAAAGTACATATGCAGATTTTAAGAAAGCTTTATTGAATAATTGGCTGCAACGCTCCTCGTCCTCCCTGGGAAGAAATTTATCGCGATATGGATTTATCATGGGCAGTTTTATCAAGTAAAGCAAATATTTGTTTAATGAGTATATTTCAAGCAAGTTGATGCGTATGTATGTTGGCGGTGAGCCAAGCGGGTAAATGAAAGGTGGTAAGCGCGTGACTGTTGCAAGATTTGTGCTTCTTTAATGCGACAGAAATAACTACTTTGCTCTCTGACGGTGCACCAAATGAGCCACACCGCTGCTGTTTCGCTATTGAATGAAATCTTAAAAGAAATAGCAGCACAGAAAAAAGGTAAATCCCCACAAAGAAGTATCTTTGTCTTTTGTGTCTTTAACTCAGTAACCCATTTTTCGTCAAAAAAAGTCACCAACGATCAGCTGTTAACATTGCACGGTCTGGTGGGCAATGTGTTGATAGAGGCCTTGCACCTAGTCGATAATCAAGCAGGTAAGCTAGAAAAAAATGGCTCCAGAAAGTGTCCAAGACAGAATGTAACGATTGCGCAGTGGCCAAGGTGATATGTCCCACCCAACGGATGCTCTATGAAGTAGGCGACGTATTATCTTCCAAGTCTACCACCACTGCCACCTACATGTGCTTGATACAGCCTCATTATTGTTCCTGCCACGATTTTTTCCAGTTTGTAGTCTGTAAACAAGCCATCTTAACGGTAAACTTTCTCTGAATATGGGCGGATTACGATTGCATGGTCGATTAAAATTTATTGCTTTTTTTAGTGTCGACATTTGCTGGCAACGGTATTGGCCCAAGCTCTGGATGCCGTCAAAGAAACGCAATTAAATGATGAAGCGTTTGCAGAAAAGATGTATCTATCCATGGGATTCGACAACAAGTAGGAAAAACTCATTTTTGCCTGGACCGGCAGACACAGGTACGGTTGAATCTCCCCGAACTACTTTTCCCTCAACAAAAAAGGAACCGTCGACTGCGGGGATGCGGCATGACGTCCCGAAAAATGTTCAAGAATCACGGGGAGTTAAGGGACAAATCTTTTCCAATTTAAAGCGATACGTCGGGATTCCCTTCGAATAGTGTCATTTTTGGCAGCAAGCACAAATAAGCGGCCAGTTGGTAACACCAAAAAAAAGAGACAACCAATCATAGAGCGACTTTTGTGGTATTAAATTTTTGTTTCTTTTGGCCCACCTTTTCGTCATTGCCTTTTGCAAATCCCCGTTGGCCTAATGAGAGCTTAATCAGATGGTTTGGATGGTTTTCATTGGTTTGGTAGAAAGATCGAACGAATGGTTTGGAAGCAGCCCTCGGGGGGACCGAGCGGCGGTTGAACCAAGCCCAAAATTAAGTCACGTGTACAACAGCCACAGCGAGAGAGAGACCGCTCTAAATTTGGGCTCGGAGCATCGTTCTTAATATTTTTTTTCTCCACTGCTTTTCTTTCATTTGCTTTGACACACAAAAAACCATGATTGGCAGAGCAGCACTTTTTCAGCGCCAACTCGTACGATCCGGTGCGTTTGCTTCCAAGCGATCTCTTCCTCAGATCACCCGTGCTTTCTCCAAGAATACCGGTGCACAATACGCTGCTGCGGTGAAGGACGCTGTTTCCCCTTCTTCTGGTAAATTTTTCAGCTTGGAATGTGAGCTTACAAATATGAGAGATTTCTAACTTGCAAACGGGAAAACAGATTCGCTCGGTTTCGAATCGCAACCTGTAGCTGTCGCTGGTCGGCCCATTTATCTCGACATGCAAGCGACCAGTCCCATGGATCCCCGTGTGCTGGATGCTATGCTTCCCTATCAAACCGAATTATACGGTAACCCTCACTCTCGCACTCATCCTTATGGCTGGGAAAGTGAAAAAGCCGTCGATAAAGCTCGTGAGGTATGTATTAGTGGTTCTTGTTTTTACTGCACTGATGGACATTATGAATCTTATTTTTCCCTGAATGCGGGGAGATTCGGTCCATCATTTTTTTGATTCACCACTAATTTTTTTCTTTTTTTTTCAAAAAAAAATAGTATGTCGCCAAATTGATTGGTGCTGATCCCAAGGAAATCATCTTCACATCTGGTGCGACGGAATCCAATAATCTTAGTATCAAGGGCGTGGCTCGATTTTACAAGAACAAGAAGAAGCACATTATTACCACTCAGATCGTAAGTCTCGAAATTTTTGCGTGACTTGTCTCATTATTCAGCAAAAAAAAAGGTGGCAAATGGTAACTGACATATGTGAATAGGAACATAAATGTGTGCTTGATTCTTGCCGCATGTTGCAAGAGGAAGGCTTTGAAGTGACTTACCTTCCTGTGCAAACCAATGGTATTGTTGATTTGAAGACCCTCGAAGATGCTATCCGTCCCGATACCGCCATTGTTTCCATCATGACCGTGAACAACGAAATTGGTGTGGTGCAACCTGTGGCCGAGATTGGCAAATTATGTCGGTCAAAGAAGGTGTTCTTCCATACCGATGCTGCTCAAGCCGCCGGTAAAATCCCCTTGGATGTTAATGCCATGAATGTCGACTTGATGAGTATTTCCGGTCATAAGCTTTACGGTCCCAAAGGCATCGGTGCCATCTACGTACGAAGACGGCCGAGAGTGCGTTTGGAAGCTGTTCAAAGCGGTGGTGGTCAAGAACGTGGTCTTCGCAGTGGTACCGTGCCTACCCCTCTCGTTGTTGGCATGGGTGAAGCTTGCCGCGTCGCCCTGGAGGAAATGGAGGTATGTGTTTTTTCTTTGCGAATGAATGTGGGGAGAATCCGGTGATGAATCGTGGGTTTTGGCACGTTAAAACCATGGTGAATGGAGCGATGGGCTGCGTTCGTATCATTTTACATGATACACCGGTGCAGGGTCATTGCCGTGATACACTGTGCAGGGGTTCTGAGGATTTTCGAATACAAGAGCGTTCGGGTGTATTTATGTGTGGAGACAAACAGTTTGCTTACAGATTCTTTTTTTTCCTTACTCATGTAGTATGACCACAAACGAATTTCCATGTTGTCCAAGCGATTGATCGATGGCATTACTGCGGATGTGGATGAAGTTACACGCAATGGTGATCCCGTAAAGTCATATCCTGGCTGTGTGAATTTGTCATTTGCCTATGTGGAAGGCGAATCTCTGCTGATGGCACTTAAAGACATTGCCCTGTCCTCTGGTTCCGCTTGTACATCGGCGTCTTTGGAGCCTTCCTATGTGCTTCGTGCCCTTGGTGCGGATGATGAGCAGGCTCACAGTTCCATTCGATTCGGTATCGGTCGATTCACTACTGAAGAAGAAATTGACTTTGTCATCAACAAAGTCAAGCAACATGTTCACAAATTGCGAGAAATGTCCCCTCTTTGGGAAATGGTGAGCATTTGGATCTTTATCTCGCGGAAAAGAAGTGTGCGATATTAATCATTTTGTTTTCCTTCTTTTTCAGGTTCAAGAGGGTATTGATCTCAAGTCTATTCAATGGTCTCAACACTAAAAAAAAAGCGTTCTCTCCTTGACACTTTCCTTGGTCCAATGACTTTTTACCTTTTCGTCTTTTTTTTTTACCATATCCGCCATAACAAATAAAATAAAATAAAATAAAAAGTTGATAAATATTTACATGTATGCGAAAATGAGCATAGTATTATGGGGCATATTGTTTTTGCGTCACTCCTTGAATGACTCTTGTTAAGACACTGATCCACAATGTCTGCTCGGCCAGCGTGTAGGTACGAATAATGTAACGTTTGTTCGGTATAGCCACGGCATCCGGCGAGCGATAATGCATGCCCGGAGCGGCCAGCGCACTGAGAAGATCCTGCATTTCATCGACGGCTAAGATCTCAAAGCCATAAGCGGCGTTGGTTGGAAAGGAAGGTTGATGAGTCACAGGCACTTTTTTTCCAAAAAATGAAGGTAAACTGGAAGAACGTCTTGTTTCGAGCATGCGAGGAATGAGATCCGGAGATAACGGCCGCACTTGGGCACCCGTGAGTTCGATGGTGCCTTTGTATTGCAATTGCCTCGTTTTGGTTTTATGGCGACGGGTAAAAAGGAGTGCATCGTTGTACAATAAGAAGGTACGTGTGTGGGTCGTATTGGAGAGATCGGCCGGATCGACCTTAATGAATTGAGCCGATAGCAGCAAGCGACGGTCGGGAGTGACCGTGACAGGACATTGATGAATGGCCGAATGGTACGCTTCCAAGACGCGCAAGTGGGCATACCGATCGTCGATCCTAGTATAGAAACGATTAAGTATATAAACAGAAAAAAACATTAGGCAACATGTAAAGAGCGGACTTGCATTGGCTGCCATTCGTCGTTCCGAATAGAATATTTACGGGCCACTCGTGATAGGGCACGGTAATCGGGATGACAGGGTTCTGTGTAGCGAATGATTTGAAGCAAAGTCGGAGAATAGATGGTCAGATGTTTGATTGGATTGAAAACATAGGCAAGTAGATCTCGGTTTTCCAACAGACTCGTAATAGTGGATCCCTAAAACCATTGAAGAAAGAAAGCAAGAAAGGAAACAAAAGCACGATAACGAAACCAAAAGAATACAGAGCCATCGATGAAAAATGGGACCATTCCAAAAAAGAAATTGAGAATCAAAGAAGATCAACATGGCACAACAGCGCACAGATGGCTTTACCTGGAGAAACTTGGTAAACGTGGATTGGTGGTACAACTTATCAAGATTTAGAATGATGTCGGAATAGTTTTCCAGCAAGATCGCATACCCCGTCGTTTGGTCCAACTAAAGCAACCAATCCTGGTTAAGTACACGATGTGCATGATGATCACTGTGACAATGTATTTACAAGATTGGAAAATAAGTCTGACACCAGTTGGGTGGGGCCCCAAATCTCAAGCCTAAAAATTTTACATGAGAAATTTTTGCCGTTTCTGTTGAACCGTGTGGTTCCGTTTCCTTCTTTTTCCCGTCACTTCTCCTCCGTTCACTTGCCTGCCCTGTAATTGTGAGACAAACCCGGTGTGGGCGTCGATAAGCGCGTGGAGGTGGTCAAACAACCGCGCCATGTCCGGGCAGGGTATTTTTGCAGTTTTGTGATGCTGGGTCCAAAAATCAGGCCATCGGTCCATAAATATTTGTTGCAATACTGATAACTCTTTGACATATTGCATCTCATGAAGATACAATTGATGAATCGCCTGATGTTTGTTCACCACATTTCTTGTAGCATCTACCACTTGCTGTTCAGCTAAGTCAAATAGAAAAGAACACGATACGTGAGCAATCACACAATGAATAAATCAATGCAAGGAAAATAATTTCTCGTTTCCAACTCACCATAGTGATCGCCAACGACGGATTCATGATCCAATGCATCGTATAAATCATCAATAATGGAAAAATCATCCAAATACTGGTCATAAGCGTCTGGATGATATGGATAATACGACAAGGACTGTTGATCAACAGCGATCTCGTCACTGCCACTGCCCGTGGCGATACTACTGGCTTTGCTGGAGATGGAAGCGTGACTTCGCAGTCGAATGGATGACATGATGCAATACTAAATGAAAGGAAAGGAAAGGAGGAGAAGAAAACATAAAGAAGTCCAGAGGAAGAAAGACTTCGGGTACGGCGCGCGTGAATAAAAAAAATAAAAAATATTAAAGTGCCTGTGCCACCGTCAATCCAGGTACAAAAGGGCCCTGATCCGAATGATTCTGGGCTGATGAATGATTTTCTCATTTCCATTTTCGTTTGCCATTTCCTTTTATCCTCACCATTCCAGCAGGGTATAAATGCGGCTTCAATCGTGATGGTGAATACTGTCCGCTATTATCTCACGCCTCCGGATGTTGATGTGGATCTCCTTTTTCGCTTTGCGATGGGTGTACAAACCATTATCTGATGAATTACAACGCATTGAATGCTCTATTGGGTAATTGTTATGTAAATTGATGCTTAATAGGATGTTCAGCAACACATACTGTCATCGCACAGTGATGCGGTGATTCAACTGAGCTTGGACGCTCGGGCACTCGGATCATCCTTTCTAGCATGACGAACCGTGACTGTGAAATCGACAAAATCAGTTTTAACAGCTACCCTGTCAACATGGCTTTCGACTCTTGTTCCCAAAAGATTCAATATACAGAGCCATACCAACTTGGGGTGTCTGATCCTTCGACGATTAAAGCTGTGGACGCCAGCAGACAACTCTTCTCTACTACGCCTGTTGCTTCCCAGACGATTCGGGACTTTTTGCAGGCCAACAATTACAAGTCGATGCATAAGCGTGACACCTTGCCTTTGACCCCTCCAGGAAGAACGCTTCCCTTGCCCTTGCAAAGAGGTACATAATAAAACGCTCAGAGATAAAGCGACACGATTCACAGATCATCGGTAGTTTGCAAACGATGTGGAGCTCAAGGCCAAAAGATGCACGAAGTCGGGAGTGCCCCTACAACAGTAAGTGGATATCAAATTTGATCTATGTACTATGCCATTCATTCTCATGTCCTACAAAAGAAAGCAAGAAACGTACCAGGGAAGACGCCGAAAAGAAAGACGCAAACTGGAAGCACAAGGGCGAAAAACGGACCCGTGCAAGAAATGCACTGACGAAGGGATTTACGACCCTGAGGGCAATCCTCACGCCTCCAGTCGAAAACCAAGTTGTCCATTCCATGAAATCTTACTCGAAGGGCATCTTTCCCAGAAGCTTCGAGGACAACACAGGCGATGTGTGGTCAAGATCGGCCTTGCAAAAGCACTGAATTTGCCGCCAGATTCGGCAGCACGATTCACTTCCGAACTTGAACGGATAGTTGACGTTGTGCGAGAAGTGGCCGTAAAATCCATGCTATTCGCGAATTTTTTCCTTTTGTACCTGTTGGACAATCCAACGAGTTACCGATCATTTTTTTCTCGCAACAATTTTTTTATGCATGCCAACAGCTCGTCCTCGGAAAGCCAGTGACTAACACCAACTTACCCATTGCCCAAATGCCCCGCATTTTTGAAGAACTCTCGACAACCATTCCTTGCATGAAAATTTCTCCACGTTCTGCAAATCAAAGCATCATATACGCAAACGTACTTGCTTACAACAGTCAGCGACAATTTTTATCAACAACATTGTTGAGCCTTTTGCGAACAGGGCAAAACGTTATTTTTTCGTCAAAATCCGAATGCTGTTACCCGGTAAGTTGGGAAATCGGTGAAATGTTGATCCACCATTTATTTCAATGAGATAGGATCTCGATGAGCGCCAAGCATGGCGTTATGCCGCATACATATACAGTTGCACCACCCCAAATCCTACCGATTGGCCTGAAGGTGTGGACCACACCGCCGACTTAGACATCATAATTCTCGAAAGCACAGATCTCCCTCTCTCCCTCTTGGTCACAGAAGAAAACCTCACGCGCAACCCTGGCCCGTTTTTCAAGTTCCTTCGTTTTGCGCTATCAGTCATCGAACTGTACAACGATCAAAATTCTATGCTGCTTGTGAACCACAGTCAGAAGCCACGCTTCGTTGGTTATACCACCATTTTCAATACTTGCGAAGAACTTCAGCGCACCCGCAAATCACGACGAAGGAAGCTCGCTTTAGCCATTTGCAACTCGGTTAACAAGAACGAATCGCCGCGATTACGCGATCTTTCGGAGGCAACAATTGCAGAGATTCAAGTGTTCATTTCTCATACACGCACACTGATCGCGACGAACAATTTTTATCCGCCTGTGGAGACAATTCTCAATACCATCCGCTCATTCCCTCTTGTTCCACGTTTGAGTTTCATTCGATCACACGTGATGATAGACACCACCACGCTGCAGGCAATTTTGCGACGATCTGACAACCGAGAGTTTTTGATGAAAATTGCACCAAACCATCATCACAACAAACATGATTTTGCACGAGTTTTCGATTTGGCGAAAATACGTTATAGACCAACAGATACCCATAGAGCATTTACCAACCATCTTGCCACAGACGGCCATGCAGCATCTTTCATTTTTTGCAAAGGCAGTATCAACTCACGAACGGCTACCCGATCTAGACATTGACGATTTGGACGAAGAAGACTTGCAGGATCGTTTTAAGTTGTGGGGTCTGGATCCAGGTCATAGACAAGTGTTTGTCGCCAGTAACGGTCACGGCATTCAATCTCATCAGTGCGATCTTTAACAAAAGCCGAATATCATGAAAAATCCGGCATCAACAAGACGAACAAGAAAATGGAGAACATGAGGAAGGCCGACCACTCAACCTCCGATTCCGCAGCATCTATCGAATCCCTGGAGCAGCAACTTTTATCGCTCAAGACATCGAGCTTGCAAGTATATCATCTGGGTTTATTCTCTATCGACGGCGTATTGCATCAACTTTTGGAATTGTACGATACCCAATTCAACGAGCTGCGATTTTTGAATTACAAAGGACGACAGCAGATGCAAGCTGAAATGGTGAACATTTTTGTCAACGGCGGCCGCAAATACGACAAGCGAAAAGCAAGAAAGCGCAAGAAGTACAGGAAGGAGCAGAAGGGGAAGAAGCGCAAAGGGAAGAAAAGGAAAGGTAAGTATAGGCCATTGAGATCACTAGAAGCAATTGAATACTCACACTCGTCCTTCTCCCAGTTTTAGGAAGCCGGGAAAGTGGAAAGCCGCCGATTTTGAACAGTCCCAAAAGATACCCTTGATCGCATTTGTTAGTGGCAGCTGGGGAGCCTTCAAAGGTGGCTTGCCCGGAATCTCGAGCATGTGCCGATCAGTGCTGAAGAAAGCCGAGAAACGAGGCCTGCTTGTTGTTGTGGCCCTAGATGAGGCATATACCTCAAAAGAATTTGCCTTAATCAACTAATGAGCCATCCACCCAACTCTTTCCCGTTCAAAGGTGTGCCCACAAATGCCAGGAGAGAACGTTGAAGCCCATTCATGATGACGAAAATAAGGAACTGCACTCCATCTTGGCCTGCAGCGAGGTACATTGCAAGGCGGTGTGGAACCGCGACGTCGTCGCCAGTAAGAACATTCATCAAATTGCCGCCAGCATCGCGTCCGGCGAGGGGCGGCCCGAAATATTTCAGTTTGCATCGTAGTAAAGACGACTGCTGTTTACGGTAAGATCACATCAATGTTTGCTCTCATGCCTGATGAACTGATTTGACGTTTTTATTGAACCCACACCTGCCTCAAAAAAAACCGTGCTTTGTCTGTCAAAAGTAAGTTTAGTAAAAATTGGATTCAAGAAGCGCTATTTACTGATTGCCTTCTTTTTAGTTCGTGAACATTACGCAAAATTAGGGAAAAAATCCGTACAGATTGTCTATTATGCTCTCGGATTTGGGACTCAGAATTTCTCATTGAAACTGTGCGCCAATCGGCGGTTGAGTTCCTTTTTTTGCCCTCTTTTTCTTTTCCTCATGGCGAAGCTTCAATCACTGTTGAGTTCTGAATTTCTTGCCTCGGGTTCGAGCAAAGAACTATTCTTGTTTATTCAAAAAGTCACCGAGTCCAAAAGTAAAGCGGTAATTTGAGTTTTTACTTTCAAATGTTGTGTGCATTCAACCCCAAAAAGCTTATGAAACCCAATGAACAAAGGAAGAACATTCTCATGTGAGTGCTGAGCTCCAAACCTTGTCACATAAAATGGGCCACCCCGATGTCCCTCCTGTAAGTAAGCAACTCAAAGAAAAAAAAGGAAATGGTGAATAATTGACCTGTCTCTGCCTATAAAATGCCAGACAAGGATGAAGGATTATTTGATACGATTGATTCATGCTTTTATGCTCGGTTACAATGTCGACTTCGGAGTAATTTATGCCATTATGACGACTCAAAGCGGAGAAACCGCGCTGCAGCGTCGCGTAGGTGGGATCTATGGGAGGCCGATCCATGAATCATGCGTGTCGCTAATGCACGATCGCTACTTTAGGTTATTTGTCTTGTGCTCTGTTTCTTGAAAAAAATAACGAACTTGCCATTATGCTCATCAATACCCTGCAAAGAGTACGTAAAGAACTACCACTTGCATTGTCTGTCTCGTTGACTTACATCTTCACTATTGTAGGATCTAAAGAGTACCAGTTATTTGGATGTGTGTGCGGCGCTCACCATGATTTGTTACGTTGAGCATCCCGAAATGCAGGATGCCCTGCTTGAACCCGTCATACGGACAATGGGATTTGAAAAGTAAGGCAAAGGAGGAAACAGGAACAGAAACCAAAAAAAAAAGTACCTATTCCAATCCATGATGTTAGAGAAGTGGTTCGTAAAAAGGCTGTGGTAGCGCTGTTTTCTCTTTCTCGACAATCCCCCCGTTTGATGAACCGCATAGAACCTCATCTGCGAGAAGCGCTGTCAGACAAGGATCCGAGCGTTGTCTTTGCCGCACTTAATGTGTGGAAATCTATTCTTACCACTGTAAGTGATCTTTCGGTACCTGAAACAAAACCATGGGCCGCCACCATTAAGTTTCCATTAGACCTCTGCAGAACGTTACAAGGATCTTTTTCCAACCGTGCTACAGATATTTCAACAGCTCTTGGACGGACGCTTTCCACGTTCCTATATCTATCACGGTGTTCTGGCACCGTGGGCACAAATAGCATGCCTACGAATGATGGCCAATTTCCAAGTCAGCAATATTGGGTAAGTCTGCATTTATGAGTTGGCCGGTAGGTGATTAATATCCCGTTGCCTGATCAGTTCACCTCAAGATATCTACAAGGTGACCGTGCAATGTCTAGAGCTGATGGCCCACAAAGTGGATGCTGCCTATGGTAAGTACAAGGTGCATCGGCTGGGAGCCAGTGAGGCTGAAATCAAAGCATAGCCATTATCCTGGAATGCGTGCAACTGTTGTCGGAAATCGATCCGTTGGTGCTTCATTCACTTGTTTCTCGCGAATCGCATCCATTGGACATTCTGAATCAATTTTTACATGCTGGCAATCACAACCTTAAATACCTGGGTCTGAAGACCCTGGGATCGATAGACGTCAGTCTTTGGCCCGATGAATGGACAGATGGCGCCGTAATTGGCAATATGCTTGAAATTGCCATGAACGATGATACGATTGTCACCATGGTAAGCAAACCGGCTAAACTCATCTTTATGCATTGGCTGGCATGGTAACTGTCCCCCCGCTCTCCTTTTGAAGGCACTGCAAAATTTGGATAGAATCATGAGTGGATCGGTATTGAAGCAAATAGGTGATCACATTAAAAACGCGATCCGTAACAGCCATGAAACACCCGATACGCAAGCTCATGTGGCTCGTTGGTTCATAAACCATTGCACCCGTGAAAAGCTTTCCGACGCTTGGTGTATGGAAATGGTCCTTTTCATTTTAGCCCAAACCCGACGATCTCTCGAGACAAATTATGTCCAAGCCCAGTGTCAATATCTAAAGAACTGTAAGTGACCTTGTTATTCTTTAACTTTGTGGATCTAAAGTCAACGATTTTTTCATGATGCGTTTCTTACAGTGCTGGACGACGAAATCCACGAAACGGAACTGCGTGACATGGCCACAGAGATGTGCTTCAATATACTCAAACAATGTCAAAGCCCCTATTTATCAGCACCATTGATTCAGTTCTGTTTTTGGGTAAAATCACAAGGCCATGAAAATCATTTGCACCGTATCTCATGACTTGAACGTCTGTCAATAGATGCTTAGTGAATATGCTTATTTGTCAAAGACGATTTCTGAGACAGATATTATGAAGCAATTGCAAAAATGGATTACGTTATTGGATGGTAGGACACGCGCCAAAGAAAGAAAGCATGATAGGCTAGAACTCAGCCTTTCTCTACTTTTGCTTCAATAAGATGACTACTTGCAAATTCATGGACTGCAAGCGTTGGAGCACTTTATGAAGCGAAGCCAAACAGTGATCCCAGGGCTGGAAAGCATATTACAAAATTTCCGCATTTCGCCTATCGCGGAAAAACAGCAAGTAGGTCACTCAGGATAAAAAAAGAAAGACGCTGCCTGCATGCACCCTCTTATTCGCGTTTCATAGATTGCGGTGCATTTGCTCAACATGATAGATGACCGAGCGTTTCGATTGGCGGTGCAAGGGACCGATAGTGTAACCATTCCAACAACGAATGTGGTAGGTTTGTTTTGAATGCCAAAAATAAGCATCCCATCCACCTCCGTCTCACAAGGGCGATTAGTTATCAGCCAATGCCAATCGCCCCCATCACGGTCGCTTCCTAACCGAATCTGGTAAAGCAAAATCATCGAACAAGGAGGCAATCCGGTCGACATTTGACCCATTCCTCATGTAACGTAGCACCGTCTCCGCGACGACATTTGCACGATATTACGCGAGCACAATCATTTATTGGCAGTGGTGATAAAGAAACCAGTAACCCTCTTTCTACCCATCGGCACGAGCCAATAAGGGACCGGAGCTTAAAAGAGTAAGCGTTGAGCGCGTTGCTCGAAAAAATAGAAAAAAAGAAAAAGTCTAATAGTACCAACTATTTCAGGACCGCCGAATCCAAAAACGGGAAGGTATTGTTACCACAAGAAAAAAAAAGGGGGGGGGGGAGGTAGTGGAGGTGCGCGCGGGAGGATCAAGCTTATGTCTTACCGTAATCTTGTAGCGTCATTCTCCTCTTTCCACACACACTAGTCCTCAACAACGACGTAGGTTCCCGTCCACGATAATGCCATTATTGACGCTAATGATGGGCTGATATGTAAACGTATGTTAGGTGAAATATGGACGCAGGATGCCAGCGAGTCCATGTTATCGAGTCTGATTGCTTTTGACTTGGGAGAAGATCAGCCTCAACCGTCATTTCATAATTTGAACACGGACACGTTTGGAAAACTGTGGCTCGAATACGGGAGTGAGAAACATAAAACAATGGACTGGGGCACGCGATCGATTCACGCCTTGGCCGACGCTGTAAAGCAAGCATGGTCTTTACATATTGTCCAAATTATCGGGCAAGAATTTATTGCCGTCGATACCCTAGATGGCAGCTCGCGCCCCGTTCTCATTCACATGGCTCTAGACCATGATACCATCATTCAAATGACAGTGCGGGCACCGTCTCCAAAGGGGCTTGGACGATTTATGCAGTCTATAAGCTGTTGATATGGCTGTTTTTTTTTTTTTTTGCAATATATATATTCATACAAACCAGCCTCATGAAAAAAGTGGTGTTTGAGAATCCTGGTGCAAGAATCAAAGGCAAAGCCAAACGTTGCTTCGCTGCTATGATAGAATAAAACGGCGACTATTCAATGATCCGCAGTGATATCCTGGTATGATAGACAAATCCCAAAAACAAAAGAAGCCCACTTTAGCGCCCAGTTGCCTATTACGTTGCATCCATTTACAAAGTCCAGAGATGATGTTGTCAAAAAGGAGTCATGTTGGATAAAAATCTTCAATGTTGATAGGTTTTGTGAAAAGGTGATTTTTGTGGCCAGGTGCTGGGATCTGTGTAGTATGGAAGATTACACAAAGCTTTGGTTGTTGAAACTCCGTCGAGCATTGACCATTCCGTCGGTGAAGTGCATGTGAAAATCAAAGAATGGGAGTCAAGATGGAAAAAGATAAGTTTAATATGGCCAATTTTTGTTTCTTTTTACTTGCAAATGAACACGCGAGGCAGTCAGCCTTTTCCGATAAGGTTAAAAAAAAGGATGAAGGCAAATAGAAACATGTATCAAAAAAAAAGTTGAGCCACCTCACATTCATCATATCATCTCTTGCTTATTTTCTTTCACATGTTTGTCAAAAAAGTAACAAGAGCGAAAAAAAAATCATGATGACTGTTTCAAGCGGGTTGCGTCTTTTTGGGCTACACGATCTCACTCTCACGCCTGAATAAACCGGAAACAAACGAAAATAATAATAATAATAACAATAATATTCATCGTTTGTTTCCTTTTTTTTCTTTCCTTCTTTTTTTTTTTCCTCGTTATCTTTACCTTTAATCTTTTCAACATGGCAAGACAGTATCCTCAACCTACACAAGAAACAGGTATAGTAAAAACCTCGTCATCAAAAAATTTTATACTGTTGTCATGCCAATACTGTAGTTGCCTTCTTTTTATTCCCATCTCCCTTTCTATCTTACGTTTTATAAAACATTCATTTGAACATCGTGCGCCGTTGGCTCGTAAACTCTATTTCCGAGCGACACTCGTTCTTTTTTCTATTTATTTATTTTCTCCTGTTGAATATCTTTCTGTTCTTGGAATAGATTCCCTTTCATTAGCCATTTTCCTTGCCAACATACTTAAAGAAAATGCGGGATTGACCTTTTTTGTTTTTCTTTGTACCTTGTAGGGCAAAACGGGCATATCAAGCATGCAGAGACCAATGGTCATGCCGCCGCCAAGCCGTTGCCGGAAAAGAGCCGATTTGTGGCAAGAGTGTCTTCGTACCCGATTGTGCAAGACGGTGTGGCTTATTACCAGAGGACGTTGATGGGAAGAATTACCGCATCAACCTGGACCACCTTGGAAAAGTACTCGTCATATCAGCCGAAATCTTTTCAAGCATACTATGAAAACTACGTCGTGTCCCACCTTGACAAAGCCGATCAGCTTGGGTGCCGATCGTTGGATCTAATCCAATCCAAAGTGCCATTGATCACTCAGCCCACAGCGGAGATTGTCGAGGCCGTGAAACAACCTTCGTATCAATTGATCGAAGGAGTCAAAGGCAGGCTTACTCTTAATAATGTCAGTCGCCCGGCTCAGACGGTGGCACGAGAAGCCAATCAACGATTGACGGTGCTCATTGACAACTTGGAAGCCGTCATGGACCGTTACCTTGAACCATTGCCTTCCGACGCCGGTCAAGAAAAGGGGCCTGTCACCAAAGAAGAAGATCCGCTGTTGCGGGCTTACATCATGTTTGGTCAAGCTTCTTCACGCCTTCGCCAACAGCTGACCCGTACCATTGCGGATTTACCTCGAACCCGTGATGATCTCAAACGATTAGCTGAAACATCATCCATTGTGCAAAGCGCGACGGCCAACCTTCAGCTCTTCCAAGAAATGCTACGCCATTCCATCGTCATCTACAGTCAAGCCGCCCAAGACCGGCTACCGCCTGCCGTAAAAGAACGCGTCCAATACATGCATGCCATCACCACGGAACGACTGCACCAACTTACACAACAGATGGGCCAACTGGTGGACACAGTCAAGACACAATCCACCGAAGTACCGGAACGGTTCAAATTACATTTACAGTCGCTGCTGGATGTGGCCAACCAACAGCTGGAACTAGCACGCCAGGAATATGCTCGTGAAGACATATCATCCTACCATAAAGCCAAGAATGTGGCGCAAAATGTGCAGGAACAAGTGATGCCCGTGCTTCAAACCATCCAAGCCCAAATTCAACAATATACCGATTCCACCCGCCAGAAACTGCAAGCCGATCTCGCTCTTTTGCGATCGAAAAAGGTGGCCGACACCGACAGTGGCAACGACACCGAACCGGAATCCAAGCACCAAGATTTTCAAGGACAGCAGTAAAGGACACAACACACAGAAAAAGGGGCACAGCATAACACAGTTCAATGGCATGTCGCGATGAAGGCTTTGATGCAGTAAAGAGTTTTTCTTTTTTATCTCACGATAGCATGCCATCACTTTTTTTGTTCTCTTTTGTTGTTCTCCCCTTTTCAGTGTTTGTTTGCCAACAAAGAAAAAACCTTCTTTCCGTCTACCATTTTCTCTTTTTTCCTTTTTCTTTTATTTTTTTTTTCTTTGCCTGTTTTTTTTTCCTTTTCGTGCATTTTTACTATCCACAGCAGCACGATGCGCTGTAAATCCCAGTTTGTCCATTATCCATAACTAACGTATCTATACAGAAATAAAAGAGAGAGATAAAAAGAAAATGAGATCAACAGAACGGGAAACGTCGGGATGGTATGGCATGAAAAGCAGTGATAGGATGAATTTGATTATTTTTCTTCATTCGTCCTTTTTGTCTGACGAAGGAGGAGTTTCCACCATCACATGAAAAGCGCCACGTTTGCCTGATTGATCCACAATCAAGGGACGATCGCCCGCACGGGATTGACCGTTGGAATCCGTTGCTTTGATAATCATCCGCAATTTTTCCAGTTTCTGCTTTCTTTCCATTTGACACATTTCAAACGAAACCGCTGCCACACCACAGAAAGCAGCCACTGCCCAATTTGCAGCCGTAGGAATCGATCCTAAAACACATGCATTTTTCGTATAAGCGTCGATGAAAACGACAACGAAAACAAATGACCTCCAACTTACGTTTCGCCAAAAATCGTACTGCGCCCACGCTTACACCGGCACCTGTAATATTTACAGTCATTGGCTCAATAAGTATTCATCTCGTCTCATTTTGTCTAGGAGGCCTAGACGAATCGATTCCCCTTTGCCTTCCACATTTCCACCGTTGACTTACCCATGCCATATAAAAAGGCGTTACGTGCACATGGGATCTTTGGCACGTCTTTGAAATCCTCCAATTTTACAGTCTAACCATACAAAAGAATCAGTCAGTTAAAGGCATGCATGTATTTGTCGGGATTCAGCGAATAACCTTTAGTGCATTGACCACTGTAGGTTCTTCAGACGAAGAGGTATTCGACATTATTTACAAGCACCAAAACCCGCATGAACGGACACGGAAAAAAAGCTTAAAAAGAAAGTTCACCCTGAATTGAACTCCGGTCGATGACATCAGCCAGGCGGACAAGCGAACGGCGGCGCCGAATGTCACTGATTTCACAATGGTATTTCTTTTTCCTCTGAACAGAATACCTGGTTTATACGGAGAACCAGGATATAAACTGTTTTTTCACGAATGGCAGTAACGATACAAATGACTAGGGATTAGTGTGCTGCATCAATGTCTTGCCCGAGACGAAGCTATACAACCCTCATTCATCAATAAAAATGCGTAAGGAGCAGCTTGCATCCTTTTATAAATGTTCCTATCGATCAGCATGACCGTGGTTTCTTGGTGTAACCAAAGTCGGCGACTATGGAAACGGGCTACTTGCCCATACCGAGCGGTTCCTTTATCCATGAGCCTAGTTCTCTTCTAAATGTAAATGTCAAAAAGTTCAACACTTCAATAAAACAACTTGTTATCGCGCGTAATTATAAATTCGCATGAGGTTTCGTGTCCAAGGGTTCGTTGGAGGGTACAGCGATCATGTGTAAGCGAGTTCTTTCTGATTCTGATTCACAAGGACATCAAAGGTATACAACTAGGAGCGAATGATTTCGGGCGAGTCGGGCAGTCCCTCGCGAGACTTTGCTGTGTGTTTAACATACGGGATTGATATAAACTGTTGCTTTTCGTCGTGCCATGTCCCAAAGTGGGTCACTGTCGCATCCGTGATTGGATAGAATAGTACTCCGATGATGTTTTGGCACCAAAAAATTCTTCATCTGCTATTAAACTTTCATCTAAAGGGTAATAGTCTGGATCAAACTGGAGCGCACTCACCGTATTGACAGAACATAATTATCCATCATGTGAAAAATTGAGGGATCACGCATTCTGGTATGATACTGCAGTCCGGCTTCCCGAGTATAATAGAGGTGCCATCGGACGATATCCAAGCTCCGCTGCACTTCGTTGACGCAGGCTCCGCTGATGACGACACTATTTTTTTTTTCGCAGCCACCGGTCCCCAGGGTAAGCGCTGACCGGGAGACAAAGCTGGGAGCGGGCCAACCACACCCCCCGTCTAAATTTTTTACAGCAAAATATAATTTAATTTTGCTAGATTTTCTTCTCCTCTTTAGCCTCTGACAATGTTGTTTACTGCTTCCCGCGTTGCCGCTCGCCCTGCCGCTGCTCAATTGAGGTAATTGCCACCAAACGTGTTTCCTGTTTATCCTCCCGCAGTTCGTGTCTACCGAGAAACTATCCCTCCATCGTTTCAACCTTGACATGCCGACGAGCAAAAAAAAAAGAAGAGATTTGTCAACTCGACGTCGATGGAACCCAAAATTCTCGAGACGCGATTCAAGACGTCCCCAACCTTTATTATATATCCTTCAAGAACGTTGACTAACTTGAGATTTTCTGTTTTGGTTGTTATAGCAATGGTGTCCAGGCCCGTAACATGGCTACTTTGAAAGAAAGTAAATTCATTCGTTCCTGATCACTGACCGCAACCCAAATGGTCATTTGGGTTTGCTTTGTCACTGGGCTGACCACGTCTTTCTTTTTTGTATTTTCTAGTTCAGCAGCGCTTGAAGTCTGTCCAAAACATTGAGAAAATCACCAACTCCATGAAGATGATTGCTTCTACCAAGGTCAACAAGGCCCAAAGAGGCATGCAAGCTGCTCGCGCTTTCGGTCAAGCTTCCAATGGTAAATAAAAGAGTCCCTGGGCTGGAAAAATCACGTCGGAAAAGAAGGAAAAAAAAAACTAGATCATGGATGATGGCGCAAATACAGTGAAGACCGAGGGGAAAATCCATAACCAAAGTGATTTGGAATACTAACGGGAGCGTCTTTTTTTTTATTTTATTTAGCTCTCTTCACCAATGCCGAGACCAAGGCTGCTGAAGGCTCCAAGACCTTGTACGTTACTGCTTCCGGTGACCGTGGTCTTTGCGGTGGTATTCACAGCAGTGTTTCCAAGGCCACTCGTCGTCTTGTCGCCAAGGCCCCTGAATCGCCCGTCGCTGTTTTGGGTGACAAGCCCAAGGCCCAGTTGAGCCGTGCCATTCGCAAGAACTTGGTCGTGTCTTTCAACCAAATTGGCAAAGACTTGCCTACCTTTGCTGAAGCATGCTCTATCGTCGATGTGATCAAGAGCCAAGATATCGAATACGATACTGCTGAGATTGTCTATAACCGTTTCATCTCGGCCATTTCCTATGAAGCCGACACCATTCCCGCTTACTCCCAGGAAGCGCTCAAGAACTCGCCCAATTTCGCCGTCTACGAAATTGAAGACGATGTCCTTGCAAACCTCCAAGAATTCAGCTTCGCCAACGCTGTTTACTGGGGTTTGACTGAAGGTCACGCCGCCGAAATGTGTGCTAAGCGTGCTGCCATGGAGAACGCTGCCAAGAACGCCGGTGAAATGATCACCAAGCTTACCATGACCTACAACCGTGGTCGCCAGGCTGTCATTACCAACGAATTGAGTAAGTTTATCTTCTACCTTGGTTGTGTAAATATAGATGAAAAAGAAAAGGGATAAAAGAATCTGGCATGAGAGTGTGAGGGGAAACAAAGGGACGGGGAAAAAAACCAGAACATGATTTGACTAACGTACCTTTTTTCTTCTTCCCAACAGTCGATATCATTACTGGTGCCTCTGCTCTTTAAATGCGTAGAGAAAAATAAAAAAGATACATTTTTCTTTGTCACTATCCAATAAATCACTAAAATTAAAAACATAAGTCAATCTCTTTGTCGCGTAAGGAGGATGTCGTGCCGCAAGTCGTTATATGGATAACCATTTGTGTTCAATAGTCAATGGCCAGTGATACCATTTGATGGAGTGATTTTTCCTTGTCGACAGGTTGTCTTTTTTTTTGCGAGTAATTCTTTTCTGTAATGAAAAATATAGGGCTCAAAGATCGGGTTTGCCCGATAAAGTCAACCCATGTGAGTGGGGCCCACGTTGTGGAAAAATAAAATGACATACGTTGGTAACGCACGAGCCGTGGTTTATAAACTCCGGAAATAAAGAATCGCGTTGTTTTGACCGTCTTCACTTTAGCTCGTGATGAACGATGGACTTTGATGGATCGACGTGTTATAGAATGCATGAAAAGTCGGTACTGACACGTGAAAAAGAAGTTGGATGACGTTGAAAGGGTCCGTTTGCCAACGGACTTGCCATCATCTTAATTTTTCACATGTCCCTTGTAGAAAGGATTGTACTGCGTAATCGTATCATGTTTGTCACCTATGAAAAAAGTGGGGTGAACTTTGGTGGAATAAGTGACTCTAGGATTGACTGAACCGTGCGTGACACAGGCAATCTATAAACATCGTTCCATGACACACGTATCTAAGCTTCCTTGCTTTCAACGCCGACAACCTAAATGGATGCCATGCTACAAAAAATGTGTTCACTCGGGACTGTCATTCATTGAAAATATATATGGATGAGCAAAATTGGGAGGAATCTGGCTTTCCTTTCTTTATCTTGCCCCCATCAGTCAACCACTTTCTTTCTTCGTTGGCAAGATCCTCCAAAAACCCATCAGGTACGGTAGAGCTAATTTCTACCCACTGGATTTCCGCTTATCTAATCCGAGATATGACTGCATTTGCTGCGTAGTACTTTGAAACAACAAAAAAAGATGATGCAACACGGAGAAGCCTTTTTATCGGAGGTCCCAGCCGATGGATCATGCGTGGTCTATACCGCACCGTTGGTTCATCCACTGGTGGTATCGCTGCAGGAGCCATTCATGTCTTTGCCGTCAGGTATTTGGAAAATGAATCATGTCCATCGGACCGTCGTATTCATGAAACGAGAATTTCATTGTTTTTTGTATCAGCCCACGAGTTTCCCATGTCAGGGCTGTATCCTGGGCAAGTCGACGCGGCTGTGACGCCCATCTCCCACTGCTGGGAGCATGACCTTCCGCAGCGATCGAGCGGTATGGTCATGGTCATGCCCTCCGAAACGTTGTATGGTTATGCGGATGGTCTGTCGTTATCCGAGGCTTCCGTATGCTCTTCACCCATGGGATTACAGACGCCGGATCTCTTCCCCTCGGCGGACGCTGCCACTATGCCCGACAGGATGATGATCAGTTCAACCCACCGTATCAACGCCACCTGTGATGGCCCGCCCGCTTACAATCAGTCAGAGACCATGATGGCACCCTTGGATGAGCAACTAGGCAATGTCGTCCCCCCGAACCCTTTAAAAGCACCGTATGCCTATTCCCATTCAACGGATTCCTCCATCATTTCCAGCCCCGCCATGCCTGGACGCAGCAGCAGTCTACCAAGCCATCTGACGTTGGTAAGTCATCTACTTTATCGCGTCAATCTCTCCTTCTTGCTTGTTCCTGTTCTAGTGGGTTGACATTGCTTTTACAGATGGATAATGATCTGTTTGAGGGAGATATTCGGTTTATTTCGAGTGAATGTGCTCAAGAGCAACAGGTGATATCTGGTTATCAATCCGATCAGTCCGCTTCGACAGATTCGGTCGCCGGTGATACGTGGAAGCGCACAAACGATGCAGACCAGTGTGACATTGAAAAGGCGACCATGCCCCTCTACGGTAGTTTGCTGTCAGCCAGACCAAGAAAAACCAAGACGGAAGCCGTCAAGCGATACAGACACTTATCGAGACAGCAGCTTATCGAGCGAGTGGTGCAACTGGAAGCCGAGAAACGGGCGGCCCACATTCATCGCTCAGGTACCCCATTGAGTACAATATGCCCAAAAACAGCGGGCATGGGTCCCATTAATGTATTACACTTTTAGTTGAACATGGTCTGAATGATCCGACCGTCTCCACCGGCCAAGTCGTGCCCCATGAATGCCAATGGAAGGATTGTCGTGCCGAATTTCCTGCCGTTGATGACCTTATCCGTCACATCCGTGAAACCCACATCGGAAGTGGCAAGGTAAAAATTTGCATAAACCGCATTCGATTGAAATCACATCTCTGATAATGGAAAAACCAAAGCCTGTCTACTATTGCGAATGGAAAGACTGTCCTCGGCATGATAAGCCGTTTATGAAGCGACATAAAATGCAGAACCATATGCGCACCCACACAGGGGAACGGCCGTTTGTATGCACCTTTAGCGGTAAGATAAAAATGGGCCGATCGCTTGGAAGAATAAAAAGAACGAGACTTATTGTAAAATCATCCTTTTTTTTTCTAACATCACAGGTTGTGCCAAACGATTTTCTCGTCCTGATTCCTTGAACACGCATATCAAAATACATTCCAACATCCGACCTTACATCTGCCCTTTTGGAAATTGCAGCAAAGCGTATTTCCATTCTCGATCGTTGAGGAAGCACACACGTACCCATCATCATCCGCGTGCTAATTCCGACGTATCCCATTCACAACACTATCTAAGCAACCTTTCTATGCCATCCATGTTTCCTTCCGCAGCATCGTCCGACGTTCTAGACACATCTTCATCATCCTCATCCTCATCGTCTATTATGCCTCATGAAACTACGTTCTCTGTAGGCTAGTTTTCATCGCCCCTATTCTTCAACCTTTTCCCTAATCCATATGCTCCTTCTCTATCGCTCTATATGTAAATATTATGAATGAAAACGAATTTTTTTTAGACGTACCAATACCGGAAACATTGGTAATCTTACGAGCTATCTGTGTTTTTCGCTCTCTATAGGTTGTAGAAACATTCTGTGGTCCTAGAGGCATGGGTAGCAAAACACACGCAATATACATACTGGTAAACGAAGCGTTGGCATGGAGTAGTTTTGGAATGGGCAGCGATGTTTTTATTATTTCGGTTAATAATACAAGTACCCAGTCTGCTAAGTATCATCCAATAAGTTGTGAGTAACTGTCTGACAAAGCCAATCGATAAGAAAAAAGGTACATAGAATAGAATACAGCCAATGGCGACATTGAGGACGAATAAAATAATGGTTACATGCATCATTTGATTTTATCAGGAATCATTTGAATTGGTTATTGTCAAACCGATAGGTCCAACGTAAGTTGGTGATGGTTGCTGGTCAATTGGGGGTTTGGGAAAAAGAAAAAGTCGATTTTGGCACCTGGATGGCATGGACAGGTGGATAAAAATTCTCTAATCTTGGGAAACCCGTAGAGTTATAAAGCATGTCAGGCGAAGATCGCATCCAAAAAGGCGGCATGGGCAATGAAGAAGCTATTTCAATGGCTGGATTCGCGGCATAGGGTATGGGGGAACATGGAGATAGCATCGATGAAGGATGGTACTGGTACTGGTACGGGGCGGATCCGTTCAATGGTATCAAAGGTTTGACATCCAAGGATGAAGTGTTATGGTGGGCGCCAGGCATTGACGTGTCGGTGAATGCTGGGCAAGAGTATACTGAATGTTGACAATTGATTTCATCGTCGGCAGGATAAGACGCATCAAACATTGAAGGGATCAGTTCCTGCGATTCGGAAAAGTGAAAGGAGGGATCAAGGTTCAGCGTGGATGGTGATTCGTCTGTGGAAGGGTTATTTTGGGATGCGCTAAAAGGATAGGACATGGAGATGGGAACGGAGAAATCCAGTGGTTCGCATTTTTCTGCATTCAATAAACCGTGGATTCGATCGACGAGGACAAACACGTACTTGTGATGTTTGATGGGTGAACAGGACAGAATGTCAGCAATAAGTTTCAGCTGGTGCCTTGCCCAGTCGACATTGCTGGAACTGGAAGGACACAGCAACGCCTGATAAATCATGCTTGCCATCATGAGGGTTTCCAATGATAAATGACACCACCGCTGTTCAAGCTGTTGCCAGCATTGCAGCAACTCCACAATGGTATCAGCCGCTTGGATACAGACTTCTTTGGATAACAGCTCGATTACCGACAAGGGCTGCTCAGCCTGATGCTGAGTATCATCCTGCACGCGAGAGAAGAACAGCCCATACAATTGGCACAGTTGGAAATTGTACTCTGAATTCAGCTTGATGCACGCCTGTTCGCGAAACGATGAGCTTCTCCACTGGCGCGTTTTCAAATCTCCCGGGGTGAATTGAAAGTACGGTGGCAACGCTTGATACCACTCCTTGAGCTCTTGGTCAAGTTTTGAAATGTTGGCGAGCAAAGGGTTTTCTTCGGCGGTTTTCAGGATGATATCGCGATAGATGCGCGTAATTTTATACCGGTAAATCATGAATTCCGTTCGCCATTGGACTTCGCCGGTCTCTTGATCTGTTAAGGACGGATCTTCGGTGGTAATGAACTCCATCAAGGGAAGCGAAAATGGCTTGTCGGAATGAATTGAACACAAGGTTTCAAGAAAATAAAGTGTCCAAAACAACCGTCGACACAGTTCGTTTTCTCTTGGATCAGCACCATTCGGTTCCTGATGCATCTTGAGATCCAGTACCATACGATTGGCCAGGCCAAGATACAGGTACGCTTCCGACTCGGCTTGAGGATTGTAGCTTAATGGGACACCAACGGCATAGCTGTACATGACAATGAGACTGTGAACGGTATCGATGTGGGCCGACAGAAATTTATCTTTGAGCAGCTGTTTCGCTTTTCTGAAAAACGGTTCGCCTACTTGATTGGGATCTTTCCCAGGAAATAAGTCATGATAAATGGCGGCATGACGTGCGGCCCATGCAAAAATGGAGTTCAGGAGCAGAGGATCGAGCGAGCCTTGTGCGTAACGATCGGCCATTGAGCCTTTCTGGTGAACGTAGGGTAGGCAAAGAAAACATTCGCAGTAGATAGCCATGAGATGTTCCAGTTTTTCGCTGGGTAGATATTGAAGTAATGGACAAGACGTGCAGGACGGTGGAGAGGGATCCTCATGGTTCAGAGAAAAAGGTTCCCAGGAACTGTACAAGGGAAATGTTTTTAACTTGGTTTTCCACAGAGGCATTTTGCGGGCCACGGTGGTGCTATCAGCCGTTTCGAGACATGATTCTGGGTCGGTTTCAGACCACTGAGATGCGTGTTGATCGGTTGCACAACCAAGGTTTCGGTTTGACAATCCAGACAACAAAAGGTTGCGTACGTCTTGCAGTGAAAGAATGTCGGTATCGATGCGTAATCCATTGGATGATAACGATAAAGTCCATGGAGCTCGCCGTTGGCCAATCCATGAACCGTTGATTTTTGTATACTGGCGAGGTGCAACGGTGATGGCAGACATTGATTCGGTGATAGATTCGTTGGATGCTAGGCGATCCCTATCGGTGATCTGGTGTGGCCGATTCAACATGTCATTCATATCCGCTTCAACGGATTGTATCCGTTCTTGCAGCATATCGACGGTGTTGTTCAAATGGACAAAGTTGAAAAGGTCGACCTGGGTCGATGATCCGTTGTAAGAGCATGTCGCTGGGGACGAAAGAGAAAAGCGAGCGGTCATTGAATGAGGATCACACGAAGGAAAAACAAGGGGCAAGCTCCGATTTTTCATTTACCTTTGGTCTTTCGGCAGCGCGAACATGTGGGATGAGCAAAATCGCACTTCACTACCATTGGGTATGCAATGTCAATATTGGGCGAGTTTTTCGTTCCCGGGAACCTAGTCCGAGCCTCGCCTTGTCAGGGCATACCTTTCTTTAATCTATACTTAAACAGTTGAGTCATAATGGAACCATGGTGAAAAACCCCGAGCATTGTCGTGCATCTTCATCATTAGCCGTGGATACCTGCAACGTTCGCATGCCATGGTCATGCGCATTTTCTTGGGCGTGGTCGAGCCACTCCGCGATGGTGGTGGTTCCAGAGAACTATCGGTCATTGTGTTTGATAAAAAAGAAAAAAGAGGACGCGGATAGGTAAAGACCGGGCAAACCAAACGACGGCATGATTCGCAATTACAGGCTCCACGAGAATAGTGACTTTTTTTAAAAAAAAAATTGATCTGTCACTGAATCCATGCATGATAAAACCTGTTTTTATTTACCTTCTTCTTTTTAGGTCTTTTTTTTTGTCTTTTTTACACATATTCACATGAAAAGGGAATTCAGTACTTTATTACAGTTTATATATAAAAACAAATGCACATCGTTTACAGGGGAAATTATGGACGGTATAGAATGCGACGAATCTTTTGTACCATGGCAGGATTGGTTGCTCCAAGCAGGTCGATGCATGCATCAATGACGGTTTGAACATCTTGTCGTATATCTTCGGAACATGTTTCGCTATTCAGCTGACGCAGTGGTTCATAAATTAGAAGCCAGCTCGCCATGGATTGCTGCAATCGTTGTCGTGCAACTATGCACACACTATGTTGATCCGACCCATCAAACAGTCCCACGAGAAAATCCAACACGCGAGTAACAAGCACCTTTAACCCTTTCAGTCTAACTTCTGTCGGTCCCGGTTGGGCATGGATCAACACCGCCGCCGCGGCCGCCGCGGCCGTGGCAGCCTCCTTGCTCGCCTTTTGTTTCATTTTTCTCAATTCACGTTTTCGTATCTTGCGTCGCCATAATGGTTTGAGAGGAGAAGGAAGGGTCGTTGGTACATGATGAGGTGCAAGGGATGACGGTGGAGGAGCTGGTGGATCGGATTGACGTTGTTCCAAGTCGATTTCGTTGGCCAATTCCATAAAGGCATATCCAATGCAACGGATCGTTTCCGGTTCCTCGGTGGAAGCGCATCCCAACTTTTCACAATGGATTTGAAAGAGATCAAAAATAATCTGGGGCTTGGGTGTATCGGATAACAGCACAAGATCCATCATTGACTGGGTAAAGGTGTGTTTGTCGTCGGCACCCGAGGTCATCTGGGATCGAAGACCGATATCCAGTAACCGTTCCATCATCCGCTTCATCAAGGCCGGGGCTTGATCGTAAAGACCGATGCATTGAATAATCCAGCTTTCAGGGACTGTAAACCGTGATTCTCCTGTCTCGACAGATGGGCTGACCCAGAGATTGAACCATCGATCGATTAATATTTCCTGCGACTGCGTGTTGGGCAGATTGACCATTTGTTGCAATACCGATGCTAATCCAATGTGACGAATAGGGAAAACGGTGTGAAATCGCAGGATGTTCAAGGAGCGAAAGTCGAGCATGTCTTCATTTTTCGGATGCAGCGCCGTGGCAAAGTACCAATGATATTCGTCGGCGGTACGCAGAAATTGACGAAACAGTTGTGAAGCGACAGTGTGACCGGTGGGATCCGAGGCTGCCAGTGCCAAGATGGATTCAAGAAAATGATGGGTAAACCAAACCCTGGACCGATTCGAGTTGAGCGAAGTGTCAGTCAGATGGCGCCTTAAAAAGGCCAACAAGGCATCCATGTATCTCTTGGACTTTGTCTCTAGCAAGTCGGAAATCAGGATTTTACTGGATAACTGGGCGCCTTGACTAAAGTAATCGATGAAAATAGCCGAAGCTTCGGTGGTGGTGAGTAACCACGCAAGCAGTTCCTGGTCAACCGTGCGCAGTAAGAGTGGTATAATGTAGGACGAGTAAGCGATCACGCGAGGATGTTGCAGTACGCGTAACAGGGCGGATTTGAGTGGATTGGTCTGATCTGGCTGTGATGAGTGAATGAGTTCGTTGAGCAGCCATTCAATATGTTGTTGTGTGACTTCTGGAGGGGCCACTTTTAAGCAATCGTTTTTCCATTGATTCGTGGCTAGACTTGGCTGCATGGTCAGTTTCCGCAGTATAAAAAGACACCCATTTTCTAGTGCATTGTCAGATCGTATGCAAAAGCGAGGTAGATGGACCTGCGCTCCGGTCTGGATTTTATATGCGGCCTCATGGTCTCCGTCGATTTTTTCATCATCCAGATTAAACAACTGTTCAAAGGCGTAAAAAGGAGCACTGAGTTTGTCGTATTTCGCACCATTCAACCTTCCAATCACGGCATCGAGTATTAGGTCGGCATGACAATGGAATGGATCATACACCGCCCATGTGACCAAAGTCCAATCCACCATGGTCTTCTTTCTTGTCGGGTACTGACGAATGAGGGCGTTTAAAAGTCGCTGAAACTCACTTGGCGTTAAGCAGTTGACTTGATTCATCCAGGAATCCATGCCTATCTTTAGACGCTCGCTTCGCTCGTAATAGTCGTCGGGGGGCGTCCCTTTTAAACCTTTCGTTAGGGGATTAACTGTAACAGAGCCAAAAAAAAAAGTATGAGTCTGTGATTGGAATTATAGAATGTGCCGGTATCTCATCGCTTACCTTTGGGTGGCGTAGGGGAGTCCGGCTTCATTTTACGCAGCAAATAGGGAAAGTCGGAGGGTGCTTCGTTGACCATGTTGTCGAGTTCCATCCAGGCGACAGCGAATTCATCGGCAGTGAAAGAGGGTCGAATCAGGGCATTGCCAACTTGGTTATCAATGTGGTCGATAAGGTAGCCTACATTTTCCTCCTTCAACAGTGTTATCACCCGCTGAACAGCCACATTCAACCCATTTTTTTCACCGTCCAACTTTTGCTGCTCCAGGGTCTGTTCAAGAACAGTCACCATCTTGTGTTTGGCGACATAAGCATCGGGTGTTTGCTCATCAGCGGCGCAACATGTCAACCAAATGTGCAAGACAACGGCGGGATGGCTGGCGTGAATAAAGTAGGCCAAGGAGTCGATCCATGCCTCTTTGGATATATCTGGCTGTTTGCCCACGGCTAGGACCAAACCGTAGAGATAGACGAGAATCGTGGTTTCAGGTTGCGTCTTTAGTATTTTCCAGGTCGACAAACTGAGCTTGGCGGAAAAGCGAACGGCCCAGGTGAGACCAAACTTTTGGAGCAGATCGTTAATACATTGGCGCAATGCGGCGGTAATGACGGATTTGGCGTACTGAGCACTGTATTCGTCGTCATCGGCATGCTGGACGGAGGTCAGAACTCTGATGAAGAGGTCAAAGAACGAATACGATTGCACTTCCGATTGATTGTAATCAAAGGTTGCTTGACTAATTCTATTCAACTTTTCTTTTTCATCATTTTCATTCAATAATTGGGTCAAGTCATCAAGGGACAAAGTGGATGACCCTTGATTCAACAGGCTATGGAGATCCATGGCACTTTCTGTTTTCTTTTTACGTGACTTGACGTAAAAGAAAAAAGCCCTGACTGACACGTTTATTTCTCAGCAGAACACACACGCACACACACAATGCAAAAAATATATGTGGAAAATGGCGCCTCTCGAACATCAAAGTCAAACCATTTGCAAGTCACACCGCCATTTCAGACCCGTCAAATGGAAAAACCCTGATTCAGCCATAAGCGAAAAAAAAAATCACTTTTTTTTTAGTCACTCGATCAAACATGGTCAAGTTGTGTGTTTTATGTGGCCATCAACGGGCGGTTCTAAGAAGACCCAAGACATCGCAGCAAATCTGTCAAAATTGCTTTTACTATGTGTTTGAAACCGAGATTCATCACACCATTACCGATGCCAAGTTGTTTCAACGAGGTGATAGAGTGGCCATTGGAGCCAGTGGTGGTAAAGGTAAGTTGGCCTCGTCAATAGATCCATGGTACGACGAGATTAATGGAATTTTGACAACGTTGCGGACTTGTTTAGACTCGACGGTATTGGCGCATGTGATGAAGACACTGAATGAAAGGTACGATTACGGCTTGAACTTGTTCTTGCTATCTGTGGACGAGGGGATTACCGGATACCGTGACGATTCCTTGGAAACGGTCAAACGCAACCAGCAGCAATACGGACTCCCGTTGAAGATTGTTTCGTACCGAGATTTATACGGCTGGTCCATGGATGAAATTGTAGCTGAAGTCGGACGAAAGAACAATTGTACTTACTGTGGTGTGTTTCGACGTCAAGCCTTGGATCGAGGCGCCGTCATGCTTGGTGTGGATCATATTGTGACGGGTCACAATGCCGATGATATTGCAGAAACCATCTTGATGAACAGTAAGCCGTCTATAACTTCTGTACGTCCATCCAGGAGATATTGATGTGGGTTTTCATTTGTTAGTTTTCCGTGGTGATATTGCACGTCTGGGACGTTGTACTGAAATCGTCACTCAAGGTGAAAGCATGATCAAGCGATCGAAGCCGTTCAAGTATACCTATGAAAAAGAAATTGTGATGTATGCGTACTTTAAGAAGCTCGATTATTTTTCGACCGAATGCATCTATTCGCCCAATGCGTACCGTGGTCACGCACGAACTTTCTTAAAGGACCTGGAATCCATTCGATCCAGTGCAATCATTGGTAAGGACATAGCAAAAGTAAATGACAGTTTGAGGTCAATGGATCTCATCTATTTTTTGGGGGGAGCAGACATTATCCATTCCGGGGAAGCGTTCCAGATCAAATCCAATGTCAAGATGCCTGAACAAAAGACGTGTGAACGATGCGGATACATGTCGTCCAACGAAGTTTGTAAAGCGTGTGTCTTATTAGAAGGGTTGAACCGAGGGTTACCGCAAATGGGAATTGGCAAAGAATCCAAAGTGGTAATGTATCATGGAAAAAAGGGCAAGATCAGGTATGGCCTAGATTGACTGACTCTTTTTCATCATTCATTTTTTAGCGTCGACAACTGGCTGAAGCGGGAGGGGATTTGAAACCGGTTGCGACGGTGGTACAGCATTTCTCACAAATTCAACGGGATGATGCCGCGCCTCCAACTGTTGAGCCACGCGATCCTAGCACGGTTTACACACCTCCACCACGGATACCCACCGGCATCTTGCCGCAAGAGGTTGGCAAAAAGAAGGATTTAAGCTGGTAGTCGGTGTGAGTCACCATTTGCATTGCATGGAGATTTTTTCAATTTTCCACATTTTTCTCTCACATATTCTTTGGCTACTACTACTTTGTCCATCACGATCACTCACGTCTCATCCATTCAATCACAGCCCGTGAATCAATATAGAAATTATTCTTATGTCAATGATCCTGCGTGTTTAAAAATTGGCATTTTTTTTTTTTTTTGCGGCCAAATCGGTCATACACTTGGATTGCATTGGCTTTGGATCTTTGGAATAGCAACCCATGATCATGAGGGTTAATGCCAGCATAGTGTGTGATCCTTTTTTTAACTTTTTCTGTCGAGATGCCAATGGGTGCCATTAATAATATCAAATTTCCGCTTCTGGCGTTGGTTTGTGAATTAATGATGCGCATGATCCAATCAGGATTTCGATTCGACCGACCTTCTTTTGGTTTTTTTTATCCAGCCTAATTTCAACGATGGAGAACCAACAAGCCGCTCACCCATCGTCCCACGATGAATTGTCGGCTTCAACGATTCCAACATCGAATGCCACTGATTCCGCCATCCACGAGCGTTTCTCGCCACGGTTCATGCTGGGATGTTATGTGCTTCTTTCCGTCATGACGGGGTACACATTGTATCGTCTTGTCAACGTCCTCTTTTATATAAGGACCATGCCAGTGCTGAATTCGGTTGTGATGGACGAAGGCGATAACGATATGGAGTATGTTTGGAAAAAAGTGACACTCATTCAGCAAGCATTGGAGACTCTCCATAGTGACTTGTCAGAACAAAGTGCAGCGTTACTTGGCCAACTGCAGCAGCGTGCATATGCCGGTCGGATGAATTAACGCAGTTCGACGACGCATTGACTTGGAAACGGGGTTTTATATCTTCCTTGGCATACTTTCTTGTCCAGGAGTTCCATCATAGAATCGGCTGTAATGGTAACAAGGGCCAGAAAAAAAGGAAAAAGCGATGGTGAATACTGATGAAACGATGACGCCCCTTAAACATCCCTCAATGGCGATGTCTTGTTCCCGTACGCAAACAGAGTGATGAAAGATCAAGTTAGGATAGTCACAAAAACGGGAGCACTTCAGGCACACCCATATGGCACCATCCCGTATCAAAAAAAAAAAAAATGTAAAAAAGATCTGAAAAAGATCCAATGCTTGCTTCTCTCACGTATGGAAGATGCAGTTCCATTGACGATGCTTGTATCGATGTGATAGATTAGTGATGATAAACGATCCATTTGTGATGTTTCCCGAGAAGAAAGAATAAAAGAAGAAAAGACTAAGGGCACGACTACAGTATAATACAGATATGCGGTGATAAATGTGGATTGGGTGAGGATGTTTGGAATAGTTTGCAAAAAAAAAAAAAAAAAAAAAAAAGACAAACAAGGAGCAGAGGTGAGGAAAGAACATGCTGTCCGTTAAAGGGTCCTTATTAATGGAACCGATTCTTTTGCTATTCTGAGCGTCGTCCAATGACATGAATCTGCATGAATGAGTGGAAGAGTTCCTTTTTTATCTTGTTTCCTGTGTTATTGACTCCATCGATGAAGGTGTGATCATGTTGGGTGAGATGGCCAATGGGCTTCTTTACGATTTGAGGGCTCTTCTTTTTATATACCCAGCAAAAAAGGTCTTTTTTGGCTTTTTTGGCTTGTTGCTCTCTCCCTTAACTTTACTTATTCTTTTTTTTTTTCACTTGCGGTGTAATTAGTGGATGGTGCACTCCTGGTCTTATTAACATTTGCAAATAATTTCTTTTTCCCTTAACTTCTTGCTCGTTTCCTTTTTCTCTTTTTCCGTCTTTTTACGATCTGATCAGTTACTTTTGTACACTCCATCTTATTACTAGTGATCCTTTGAATTTTTTTTTCCCTTTTCTTTCTTACCATTTTATCACTCGTATTGTTTCTGTATTAGAAGTTGGACTCGTTGTGTCTCCAACCACCTTGATCCCTTGACATAAAAACAAACGGACACCAAACACTGCAGACATCGCACGAATTTACAGATATAACTTCTATCAATCCAGTTAACAATAAAGGCCGATGCATGCAGGTCAATCGAATCACTTGCCGCTTGGTCAACGACGTCAAGTGTTACTGCAGACGCCAAATAGTCGAGTGCCGACCAGACCAACGGATGAACCCACAACAGCAGAACACGCCGGTGGCGATCGGCCTAGACGACAAAAATCATTGGTTCGACCTGAACGTGAACGAATCGGCGCCAACCATCGGCAGTATCATTACCGACAACGAGCGACCGAGAACATCGCTCCCAGTACTACAGGCAATCAACCGGGTCACCCGTTGGCTTCCAATTCCATTCGCCGTCGACCAACCACTCGTCAAACCTTACTACGACGAGGCAAAAGTATTCTCGGCAGAGAAGACCGATTAACCGATGACGATGGCATGGAACCACCTGCCGCCATCTCTGACAACAATACCTCACCGACCTGTCTGCCAAATCCTTGGTTGACCTATTGCCGTTTACTCACCTGTTGTTTTCCTAATCCTGTACTGACTCTGATGGGTGGGTAAAAGAAACGATACAAAACAAAATTGACCAAAAATGGCACAGTTGATATTGCAATTGGGAAATCGATCATGGAATAATATTAACGCGGATTCGTTTTGATAGGGATACCTGAAGGACCGGCCCAGTTGGCTTGGCGAGAAAAAATCGGGCTGGTGTCAATGATCTTATTTATCATGGGATTTGTCGGGTTTTTGACATTTGGCTTTACTCAAGCAGTTTGTCCCGCTCCACCTTTCAGCGTCCAAGGTGGACAAGTCGGCCACGGTTACTTGATCATTCACGGCTGGGCTTACATGCTTGCCGCTTGGTCCGGGCATCCTGCCGTGCCCGGCTTGTTTAATGCTTCGAGCAACGTGCTTTACTCCTCTGTCGAGGCTGGGGGCATGGATGCCTCGTTTCTCTTTCAAGACCCCGTGCCTCACTGCACGAATGTATTTTCACCTACTCCCGACGCTCCTCCCGTGTATTTTCCTTGCCGTCTCTTCAATCCGAATCAAACCATGCCACCCGATCCAGCCACTTTGACCAATACCACCGGTTGCCACTTGACGCCCACCGCTCGTTCTCTTTATACCGATTTCACCTTGCGTGGCGTCCCGAAATCAACGGGAGGTTTTGATAAAGCGGCACGCGTTTACTATGACTGGGATAATATCACCAAAACCGATCATTTAATGGTATACAATGGGTAGGTTTAATTTTCCAAAGGCCTTGAAAAAAAAAGGGGATGGTCTTAACTGCTCATTTTTAGAGATGTATTGAATTTACGATTATTGGCATCACTGCCTGGGAATTTCTTTCGTGTAAGAGCCGGTGGATTGGTCGATTCGATTATGCGGAACATGACGATGTTTGGAGGTCAAGATATGACGCACGCCATTGCGAGTTACAGGAATAAAAGTGCTCAGTGGGTGGAAGAAGCGGAATGTCTGGCTTCGACAATCAAGGTCGGGTCCCTGGATACCGTCAGTCTGGGATGTATGGCTTCCGATATCGTGCTCTATCTTTCACTGGTAGTCATTCTTGGGGTAATTATTACTAAGTTTCTACTCGCCGTCATCTTTGGTTGGTTCCTTTCGTGGCAATTGGGCAATTTCAGAGAAGGTCAATCGTACGCGGCGCGAATGAAACGCGAAGCGGAAATCGAACACTGGTCCAAAAACATTCACACCATGGGCCCCACCGCCATCAATTCGCCTCCGCCGATAAAGCGCAAAAGCTTCTTTCCTCAAACTTCGCGATACACACAACCGATGCCTGGATCCATGCGATTTGATGCAGAGAAATTACCACTGCCAACATGGAAATCCAACGCCAGGTAAGAAAAATAACGGTGGCATTAAGGGGAGAGAAGGAAGAAAGAGAAAAGGGTTTGAATAATAATAATAAAGCTCACATTACTCTGGTTGGTTTTATTCAAGTGTATCCGGCAATGGGAGTACCAGGGCGGTGACTTCGCCTTTCACGGAACGGTCCATGTCATTTAACAAATCGCTTTCTCCTTCCACCCCACGACCCAGCGGCGGAATCCCATCGTCGCGATGCATGTCGGTCGCTTCTTCTTCCGACAACTACAGCGGTGAATCCCATCAGGATCCACACTGTCCTTTCCCCATGTCGCCTCACGTACTTCGACAACCAGCCACCACCTATATGCCCTTCAATTTTCCTCTTGTGCACACCATCTGTCTTGTCACTTGTTACTCTGAAGGCGAAGAAGGCGTACGGACAACCTTGGATTCCATCGCTACCAGTGACTATCCCAACACGCACAAGCTGATTCTCGTGGTATGCGATGGAATTATTACGGGGCATGGCAATGGTCGTTCGACGCCGGATATTTGCGTGTCCATGATGCAGGATTTTATTATCCCCGCCGACCAAGTGGAACCATCGTCGTATATTGCAATTGCCGATGGCGCCAAACGCAACAACATGGCCAAAGTGTACAGCGGATTCTACAAATACGACGATGCCACGGTGGAGCCCGGTTCACAGCAACGTGTGCCTATGGTGACCATTGTCAAGTGCGGAACTCCGGAGGAAGCCAACGAAAGTAAACCAGGCAACCGCGGCAAACGTGACTCGCAAATTATTCTTATGCAATTCATGCAGCGAGTGATGTTTGACGAACGGATGACAACCCTCGATTATCAGTTTTTCAACGGGATTTGGCGGGTAGCTGGTATACCTCCAGATCGCTATGAAATTGTCTTGATGGTAGATGCAGATACCAAATTATACACGGATGCCTTATCTCGCTTAATATCATGCGCTGTGCGCGATCCGGAAATCTCGGGATTGTGTGGTGAAACCAAAATCGCCAACAAGACCGACAGCTGGGTGGCCATGATCCAAGGTAAGCCATTGCTTTTTTTTTTCAGTGGCCGGGTGAGCTTTCTGAGGGTGGGTTTTGAGCGACGGTTTTATTTTTTGGGGGGGGGGGACTGGTGAAACGTGTAGCAAAAAAAAAAGAAGAGACAATGAGAATGAGTTGGGGGCGGAGCAAAAGTAAAGCAGAGTCAAAAAAAAATCAGCCAAAAAGGGCAAAAACAAAAGAAAAAATATATGGGGCGATGGGGATGAAGCAGAAAATCATGGAAGGAGAAGAAGGAACGATGGCAATACAGATGTACGTTTGATTGACCCCTTTTGGTGATGTTGGTTGTACGCGATGATGCCTTTTTTTTCTAGTGTTCGAGTATTATATTTCTCATCATCAAAGCAAGGCGTTTGAGTCTATATTTGGGGGTGTCACCTGCTTACCAGGATGCTTTTGCATGTATCGGATCAAGGCACCCAAAGGCCCCAATGGGTTTTGGGTGCCGATTCTGGCCAATCCGGATATTGTGGAGCATTACTCTGAAAACGTTGTGGACACGTTACACAAGAAGAACTTGCTATTGCTCGGAGAAGACCGTTACCTGTCGACCCTCATGTTACGCACTTTTCCCAATCGAAAAATGCTGTTTGTACCACAGGCAGTGTAAGTTTACCTAATTCGGCCCACTTTTTTCTTATTTCCATTTCTTGTATTGGCGAAATACAAAATGCCTAAAAGGGGAATGGCATGAAAAGCTTATTCAGCTGACAATGGAGGGGTTTACTGATTTGATGTATTTAATTTCTCACGCGGGATATATATTTTTTTTATGTAGATGCAAGACGGTGGTGCCTGATACATTCAAAGTACTGCTATCTCAGCGACGACGATGGATCAATTCGACGATTCATAATTTAATGGAATTGTTATTCGTGCATGATCTGTGCGGCACATTTTGTTTTTCGATGCAGTTTGTGGTGTTTATGGAGTTGGTGGGGACGTTGGCTTTACCGGCGGCCATTTCATTTACATTGTACCTGATTGTGATGGCGTTCCTCGGCCAACCGGCGGTGATCCCATTGATTCTACTGGCCTTGATTTTAGGCTTACCTGCGGTTTTGATCGTGATGACCAGTCGCAAGGTCATTTATGTGGGATGGATGATCGTGTACCTCTTCAGTTTGCCGATTTGGAACTTTGTGTTGCCGACGTATGCCTACTGGCATTTTGATGATTTTTCATGGGGTGATACGCGCAAAGTAGAAGGCGGCGAAAAGGAGACTGGCCACGGTGATAAAGAAGGTGAATTTGACAGCAGTCGTATCGTCATGAAGAAATGGAGCGATTATGAAAAAGACCGCCGTATTCGCCAAGCCAAGGAACGAAATCTGCCTGTCCCGCGTTTCAGCCATCGACGAGGAAGCGTGGATAATGGCGGGGGCCATTATCATCATCGTCTGAAAAACTCTGGATCGGGGGGATCCACCGAAACTGTGGCAACACCACTTCAGAAACCACCGCTGATAGGATCCATGTTTCGTCCTGCGCCTCCACCCAAAGATTACCTGTCCAAATCCACTAGACAGGACTTTTATTCACACACCACGAAACCTCTTCCACCGACTGTGAAAAGTGACAAAATCCCTCTGGAAGCAATCACATTATCGGATTCGTCTTACCGGGAAATTTCATTCTCGTCACCAGGATCCAAGTACAATCTAGCAGCGCAGACTCGTCCTACGATTCACGGTACATAAAAAAAAGCATGTAAAAAAAATTGGGTCTTTGATCGGTTCCCTTTGCAACTCTTTGTTCCACTTATCATGAGACATGATCCATTTCGACCCTCTCCCACACACACACACACACACATACACACATACACAGAAACTCGCACACATTCACGTACACACGCCCGCATACCCACATAAGCACATACACAGCATTTTAATTCAAAGCAAGCGCAGCGCACATCCTACACACACTCGCGCACACGCATGCGCACACTCACACTCACACACGCACTCACAAAATGTAACAAATTCAAACTGCTTCATCCTTTTTTTTTATCCATGACGTACAAAAGATCGGTCTCAGTTAAATTCTATATATGGGGTTTCTGTACCTATTTATTTTCTTTCCACCGTTTCCAAAAGTCTAGGTGAGCGGGTGAATGGGGTTGCATGGTAAGGAGGTGGTGCATTTTCGTATGAAAAAAAAATCGACGAGAAAATATTCATTTTTACGGACTCACCTTCTCTGTATGGTATTCGTTTTCATCTATTGGTCCAAGTTTTTTTTTTCTTTTTACCTTGGGTCACTGATGTTCATACATTGATATGATTCCCTTTCCACGCGTTTTGATCCATCCTATGTGGCCCCACGTTACAGGTTAATAATTTATCCGTACCTCCACTTGATTTGGAAATAATCATTTCACCTGAAAAAGGAAACCATAGAGTTCCAATTCCAACAGAATAAAAATCCTCATTCAATTAAAAATTGATATTCTTTCTTTTTTTTTTGCATGAGGTCATTGCAATCCCCGGGTCCATCGGCAATTGCATCGGAAAAAAAAGAGGTGCCTTTATTTCAACCGGTTGATGCAATGGTGAAAAAAAAGGATGTTTGAGAAAAAAACAAGGGTGTCATCCACCCTTCGTGATACAAAAAAAAGCGTCCATTTTGTACTCTCTAAATAGAGTTTTTTGTCGGAGAATAAATCCTGCCGTGATCTGCGGGATCAGATCAGGCAATCATCATGTTTGAATTCTTAACATTGTTGTCGGTTTTGGGGAGATGGAATGCTTGAGTGTGTCAAGATGTTCTTGCCAAGTTACAAAATATGATAACTTATGTTTGGAACTCTTGTAACTATTTGGGGTATTTTGCCTTTCTTCAGTGAGAAGGATCAATTACAAGGTGATACAAAACGATGCAGGATCCGTTTGTAGTTTCTTGTTCTACGCCACTCCAATCAAGCGGCTTTTTTTATTTTTCCAATCATCAAGATAAAACAGAAATAATGCAGTATGTCGATCGACAATCTACGCCATGCGACATTGAAGAGCCTTCATTGTTTACTTCATGGAATGCAAAAAAGGGTCACCCTTTCCTTGAATTCTGTTTTGTTTTTTTTTGTTTTTTCCACGAAAAATGATGAGGAGGGAGGATGATGTGGATTTTCTTTTTAGGTTGACCATGTGCGCGCACATTTGCACACCCTTCGATGTTGACGCGGTTTCGAAACACAAAGCATTCTGTGTTGATATCACTAGCTCATGGCCGTCCGACCGAGTGACCCATTTTGTGAAAAATACCGACAAGGACAGAAAATAGGTACCATGACTGCTTGGAAAGGACAAGGTACAAAGCGAGAAAAAAATAAAAAAGAGACACCCTTTTTTACTTTCCCACGTGAGTGATTGGAGAAAGATTTTGTATTCCTGTCAAAAGACCGGCGTTGTAAAACGTGACTTATCGGCTTTATTCTAATCGATGGCATTGCGTAAAACGATCCTGGGTTGCTAGATCACGACCCTAGCACCAGTCACCATGATACTTTCCTAATGGATCGAAACATAGTTGAAGCCTGAATCTTCCAACCGAGCAACTTTAAAACCACTAGGTAGATCATAAAATGCTTATTGAAGCGTAGTGGCAGGAAAGGAAGGACGATCCTTGAAGCAGATCAAAGAATCTCTGGCTAGAAGAGTTCTTTTCCAAGGTCAACAAGAAATACAAACAACGACAACAACAACAATAATAATAAAAAAGCTCCTTTGAAAACCGCCTTTTCATAATTTATTTTCCTGTGCTTGGGAATTTTTTAATAATGTTATTGAGTAGTGGGTGATATAGGAAATTTAGAAAACAGAGACACCATCTTTTTCTTTTTTTTTCGCAAACCTTGAGGTCATGCAGTTCTCCGTACGAAGCAGGTTGTGCTTTACTTTGCATACGGTTTATTTGTGCAGCGTGACAATTTGAAGAGGGCAGTTTAGACAAAGTGCCAGGGCCATTGAGTCACACAGCATGAAATACTTATTCTCCCCCTTTAAGTTTGCTTTTTTTTTCTTCACTATAGAAATTAGACAGATAAATCATCCGCGAACAAAAAATAAAGGGATGTTTTTTTTGGGGGGATCAGACCAGAAAAAAAAAGTCTCCACTGATGAGAAAATGATAAAAAAAAAAAAATAATACTTGTAGAAATGAACACGATATCCCGAACTTCACACTTCTTTTTTCTTTCTCTCTCTTCTTCTTCTTCTTGACTTGTTCGTTTTTTCTTTGTTTTTTCCTTTGTTTTCTTTTTATCCCCATTTGTTTTTTTGTCTTTGTGTCTATTATTTCTTTTTTCTTTTTCTTTCTTGTTTATTTCAACACTGGCGGTTGATAGGATTCCAATATCTATTTACCACGACGCTCCGTTTGTTTTTTCCTTCTTCTTCTTCTTGTCTTTCTTTTCTTTATCCTCAAGTGTACAGTTTGTGAAGTGATTCCTTTTTTGACATGTCAGAAAAAGGAGACGACGAGAAAAAGGCGGGTGCCCAGTTTGAAGAACAGGCACATGTAGAACATGAAGATGAGATATCGCCAGAATTAGAAGCGTTACTTCACACCGATCCACAACAGGGCCTGACGGCACTGGAAGTCGAAGAACGACAAGCGAAATTTGGATTGAATGAGTTACCAGAACGTAAAACCAATCCCATCCTCAAATTTCTTCGTTATTTTACCGGCCCCATCTCCTATTTAATCGAAATCGCTTGCATTATTGCCGCCGTTGTCGGTGACTGGATCGATTTTGGTATCATTCTAGCCCTGCTGTTGATCAACGCTCTCATCGGCTATATTGAGGAAGCCAAAGCCGAGTCGGCCTTGGACGCTTTGCGACAAACCTTGGCTCTCAAGACCCGCTGTTTTCGTGATGGTCGACTCTCAGAAACCGATGTGAAGGACCTGGTACCGGGAGACGTCATCATTCTTCGTATTGGTGATATCATTCCTGCCGATGCTCGACTCCTTGGCCTAGGTGCCAGTGGTGAAGAAAATGCAGGTGATCTCCTCATTGATCAATCCGCTCTCACGGGTGAATCCTTGCCTGTCTCGAAAAAGAAGGGTTCCACAGTGTATTCCAGCAGTGTCGTCAAACAAGGTCAGCAATTGGCCGTCGTCACGAAAACCGGCGCCAATACTTTTATCGGTCGCGCGGCCAACCTCATTGCCATTACTACCGAACAAGGCCATTTCCAACGGATCATTGCCAAAATTGGCAATGTGCTCATCTGGTCCACCATTGCTCTGGTCCTTATCGTGCTCATCTATCAGCTGGTCAAACTGAAGGAAAACTGGAAAACGGTGCTGGTCAACTGCCTGGTGCTTACAGTGGCGGCTATTCCCGTCGGTCTGCCTACGGTCATGTCCGTCACCATGGCTATTGGTGCCAAACAACTGGCGGCGAAAAAGGTCATTGTCAAACGTCTCACGGCCGTGGAAGAACTCGCTTCGGTGTCTGTGCTGTGTTCCGACAAAACCGGTACCCTGACCTTGAACGAACTCACCTTTGATGAACCTTGGTTGGCTGGCAACTACACCGCCGACGATATTCTCCTGTACTCTTACCTTGCCGCTGAATCCGGAGCCAATGATCCCATTGAAGCCGCAGTTCGTCGAGCCGCCGAAGGATCCCTCGATATCCTCAAGAACCGACAACCTCATCAGCGTGATATACCCGGCTTCAAGGTCACTGCATTCCAGCCGTTTGATCCTGTCACCAAAATGACCAAAGCAACCATCCTCGACACCAATACCAATCAGTCCTTCCAAGTGGCCAAGGGTGCTCCTCAAGTGATTACTCGCCTCGTCGGTGGCAACGATGCCGCCGTTCACGCCGTCAACTCACTCGCTCGTCGTGGTCTTCGTGCTCTCGGTGTGGCCAAGACTGTCCCCGGTGACCTGGACAAGTTTGAACTCGTCGGTATGATCTCACTCCTGGATCCTCCTCGTCCCGATTCCGCCGCCACCATTCGTGACTGTAATGCCTTGGGTGTCGATGTCAAAATGATTACCGGTGACCAGCTCATTATTGCCAAAGAAGTCGCTGCGCGTCTCGGCATGGGCCGCGTCATCCTGGATGCCAATCATCTCGTCGATCCCAATAAATCCGAAGATGAGGTCACCGAACATTGTCAACGTGCTGATGGTTTTGCCCAGGTCATTCCTGAACACAAGTACCGCGTCGTCGAATTGCTGCAAAAGAAAGGCTTATTGGTCGGTATGACCGGTGACGGTGTTAATGACGCTCCTGCTCTCAAGAAGGCCGATGTCGGTATTGCCGTCGAAGGTTGTACCGATGCTGCCCGTTCCGCCGCCGACATTGTCTTGCTGGCTCCTGGTCTGTCCACCATCACCGATGGTATCAAGACATCACGTGCCATTTTCCAACGTTTGCGATCCTATGCTCTCTACCGTATCACCTCCACCATCCATTTCTTGCTGTTCATGTTTATCGTTACCATGGTTGAAAACTGGCGTATGCCGGCTGTCTTGCTCATCATGATTTGCGTCTTGGTAAAGTCGACTTGCATTCGTAGTAATATGTTTTTTTTTAATTCTAATGCTGTATTTCATTGTCACAGAACGATGCGGCCACCTTGGTCATTTCCGTTGACAACACCGAAATTTCTGATCGTCCTGACAAGTGGCGTATTGGACAATTGTTGTTCTTGTCGTTTATTCTCGCTATTCTGTTGGCCGCACTCTCGTTTGGTCACTTTTACGTGGCCAGAGATGTGTTCAAGGTGACGGATAACGAACTTCACTCCATCATGTACTTGCACATTTCTTCAGGTAGGGCCTCATTTTTTTTTTCTTTATCCAAATAATGAGTTTTATTGGATTATTCTCAATATCTCATGCATCTCGGATCTCTTTTGTAGCGCCTCACTTTGTCATCTTTTCCACGCGTGTACCTGGTTATTGGTGGGAAAACATGCCACATTGGATCTTCACCGTGTGTATCATTGGTACCCAGATCATTGCTCTCTTCTTTTCAGTGTATGGTGTCTTTGGTGAACACGAAGGCGTTGCTCCATGTGGTTATGGCTGGGGTTTCTCGGTTCTCGGTGTTTCGCTCGTCTTTTTCATGCTTCTCGATGTCGTCAAAGTATACATCTTCCGTATCTGGAACTTTGAATTCACTGCCAAGGTATTCCCTGCCCCGTCCCGTCGTGCGAAACTCGCCGCTCGTGAAAGGGAGAATGAGAAGCGACTTCGCGTTGACAACAGCTGGCGCAAGGTTCTCCAGTAAGTTACATGTGTCTTTTTTCTTTTACTTGGTGAATTATTGACTCATGTTATTCTCTTGTTTCTTTTAGTACGGTTGAGGTCTATAACATGGTTGGTGCTTTCCAACGACTGACCGAAGAGGAGGCCGGATTAGAAAAGCCCAACATGCAAGAACATTAACTTACAGATACTGACTTGACTCTTTTTTTCTCCCCCGTTTTGTGTTAAACCTCGTAATATAGTTTTCTCTCTCTTTTTTCTAACCATACAATGAATCGAGATTCTGTAATCTCATTTCTTCTATATTACTTTTGATTTCCTTTTTGTTATTGATCCTTCTTTTTCCCCATAAAATATATGATACTCGCTTCTATTTTCTGCCAAGAAATCATCCGGTGACAATGAGGTGTCTTTCTGTTTTGTGAATGAATAGTCGATCATTATGCTCATCTTACTATCCTTACATGATGTTCACGGTACGGAACTTTTTTTTTTGGTCCAGCCGCTTGATATATGACGTACGATGCATTTGGATGCCAAGTAAATGATTTCGAAAACAACGAAGGAAAAAAAAAGGAATAACCTTCCATGAAACATGAATCAATCGTAAAACCAACTGCGAACATCCTTATCACACGATAACCCAGCAAAGAGATCGACTGTCTTATTTTTATTTGAGGTGTGATTGAACCAAGTCATGATCGCTTGAGGAAGATCACTATCCAAAATCGCCATACGGACTTGTGAATAACCGATTCACCTGATCCTGCACAGAATATCAAAGAACATCCGTAAAGAAAAGATCTTTTTCTTTCTCTTTCTTTTTTTGCCGCTCTGATGGTATATTTCGCGTTGTGTCTGTCATACGTAAAGTGGATTGAATGTTTTTGTACCACGTCAACTCCTGAACTCCCTGATTTGGATGGGGCCGTATCTGGAAAGACAGATGATACACACTGGATCACATTGATTCCATAATTTCTATGGAACATCACTCTTCCCATGAATGGTTTTGATGACGGATATAATGCTACATATGCACATCTTTTGAACCGTTCAATACAACGGCATGAATCACGCATGAAGAATATGAAAGCACCTTTTTTTTATGCCAATTTTCCTTTCCAAATGCATTGGGGTGAAAATCAATTCATCATTTGCCTAAAGAAGCATAACGATTCTTGGAGGGTGCATGAAAAAAAAATTTCCTGCAGCCTCCACCCTTGGTGTATTTACAATATGAACAGATCGGTTGCAGCATCAACCAAAATAAAAAAAAAAAAAAAAAAAAAACCCACCAAATGCTCTTCAGACAAATACAGTACGCTGCAATGATCATCTCGATCCACTTGCCTTAAATCACCTGTCGCCCGCCCCATTGATTCCTGGCCATCCATTTTTGTCTCCAAAAAGTAAAAATATAAAGAAATGGGATATGCTTGTGAAGCTCATCGGATGCAACCCAGAAAAGCATCGATCCAAGCCCAAAAAAAAGCAAATGTGTGGAATGGTTTTCTCCAACATGGATCACCAAAGATCATGTGGATGAAGCAAAAGGGAAACTCGTAGCTGCATGATCCCATCGCTGGATGAGCCTGTATACAGCTTGTTGCACATGGTTTTTTTGTCCAGTTTAAGCGGAAAGGAATAAGAGTAATATAAAGAATAAAAAGAATAGAACTAGATATAATAGCAACAAACTAACATAATAGAAACATCATGGATGACAGATTGTTTCTCTTCCATGTCAACCGCAATTGAAACAATTTCTTCTAATACCCATATACGCTATATAGAAAAAAATATAAAAAAGAGCCCAATGAATCAGTATGTGAATAAGAATGTAGAAAAAAACAGGGGAGAAACAAGGGTAGGAGGGGCAGGGGGAGGGGAAATAAGAATGGTTAAATGGAAATAGCCATGTTATCGCGATGAATAATACAATCGGCATCCTTGTAACCCAGCGACGGGATAATGTTACTTTCTTTGGCGCGCAGCATTCGTATGATTTCCGCACTTGAATAATTGACGATCCCCTTGGCAATCGTTTGAAGATTTTCCACACCATCTTTCTCGTCTTCTTGACACACCACCAAACGGACCGCTTGATGTTCCACAAAGCTGCCTTCCACCTTGCTCACTGCATGCGCATACAGTGAAGCGGCATTGTCGTGATGCTGTCGACCCTGTTCCGCTAAAGCTTCGCCCACATTCGGTTCAATGTACACGGTGCCGGCCGTGTGAAGACCGTGAAGGATCCACCATTGTCGGTCCATAAGTGGTTGCGGTTTGGCCAAGAATCGCGTGTGAAGAGGTACCTTGTGCGTGTTATCCGGGGCAATGACCGCCATGATATTCTCGGGAGTGGATCCGCGTGCAATAATCGTTGTCACTCCTGCTGCTGTCGCCAAATCGGCCGCCACCAGTTTGGTAATCATGCCACCGGTGCCCAAGGCCGACCCCGGCGAGGTCACCGTCACTTCTTTTCGCAAACGAGCAATGTCGTCGCATTGCAACACGGGACGAGCCTTGGGGTTTGTCCGTGGATTATCCGTATACAAACAATCCACGTCCGTCATCAGGAACAGATAATCGGCTTTCACCATCCCCGCCGTAATCGCCGACAACGTATCATTATCACCAAATTTGATCTCCTGCGAAAACCGAAGACCACGTTAAAAAATAAGCTTTCCCAATGAAATCAAGTGTATCATGCATATTGGTCCACGCCACTCACCGAGACGGAAATTGTATCATTTTCATTCACAATCGGCACCACGCCCATGTTAAAGAGTTCTTCCAGACAATTGACAGCATTCAGATATTGCGACCGCTACAAGGAAAAAAGAAAGAGGTGATTCACATGAGGCGTTGGCAACATCTTGTGACCGGCACATTAAAAAAAACTCATCGCCACTTACGTTGGCCAAATCATTGCGGGTGAGTAGAATCTGCGCCACTGGTTGGTTGAATTGACCAAATAAATCGTCATACATGCTCATCAATCTTCCTTGACCGACCGCAGCAATGGCCTGACGAGAGATCAACAGAAAAGTTTAGTTGTCACTGCATTTTTTTTTTTCGGGATAATGATAAAAAACAAAAAAAAAAAAGGTGAACGATGCGCACATGCTTTACCTGGACTGATGCCAACTTTTTGGGTTTTTCTGTCATGTTCAATCGTCTTAGTCCTGTACCGACGGCAGCACTAGTAACCAGAACGACTCGATGGCCCAGTCGTTTAAGTTGCAAGATCGTTTCCACAATCCGTGACAGATTGCCCAGCAGAGGATAATGCGTGGTTTCGTCACAAATAGACGACGTGCCCACTTTGATCACAAGGGTCAGGGACGAGTTTGTGGGGCGATGAGTGTTTTGAATATTGTGATAGACAACCATGAAGAACAGAAAACGAATGGTTTGCGATCGATGGGTGGATTGAGATAATGCAAAAACAAGATAAGAAACAGAAATGGAGTCGATTTTTATAGGCGGCTGGTGAAAAGAGTTGGGCACACTGAGTTTGAAACCGATTATCAGGCAGAGGTGGCCAAGGAGAGTCAAGAGATAACAGGATTCATGTTGTGCAAAAGACAACGATTATCAACGATGATTGGCTAGAACCATCAAGTGTCATGTTTACTTTTCTTCTCTGACATGCACTTTTTCTATCCCCCACAAAAACAGAACGCTGGTTTTCTGTATTTGATCAAATAGATAGCAGAATCTACCCCTCACTACCGCAAATGGACTAGAAGCACCCGCCTGATCTACCTTAATTAGCCACCGTCGCGTCATTGCACGGAAGTAACCCAAAATAGACATTCTTTATTTTTTATGTTTGCTTGCATCCCGCATCGGCTGGTCTAGCATCGTAGGTTCAAATGGTATGATTGAGATCCATGGGACACAGCCAAAATATGGACATCCAGGACTGGAACATCGGGCCAGGGGTTTTGGGGCCAATAGAAAGGATACTTCACCTATTTGTCCGTACCTTAAAAAGGAACCATTGAACATTCCTCACAACAATATCCAACATAAAAAGAAACAAAAACGCCATTGACATGCGGAAGATCCAACGTCTCAAAGGCGAAAAGAGAAAAAACAACGAGAAAAACGGGAAAAAAGGATTAAACGAAGAAATCCCTAAATACAGCCAACATAGACGAAAGAAAAGGGACCGATTGAATTCTCTTGTTATCTCTGGGCCATTGTCTTTTAATCTTTCTTTTTATATATTTCACTGAGATGCGATCGGTGGCGTTGCTGACCTGTGTATTTGTATACACAATCAGCCAAGTGTACGGGCTTAATCCTATCGTGATTAAAGGCCACAAGTTTTTCGATTCCGTTACGAAAGAGCAGTTTTTCATCAAAGGGTACGATAAACAACAACAACAACCTCCAGGGGAAAAGGAAACACAAAAGAAATGATTAACGAATCGTGATGTTTTCAATCATGACAGTGTTGCATATCAACCTAGAGGCCAAAACAGTAAAATCGACGACCCTTTAGCCGATCCACTCCTTTGCACTCGTGATGCTCAATTGATGGCCAAACTCGGTTTGAACGTTGTCCGTGTTTACGAGGTAAAAAATGTGTATTTGTATAAAAGTTCTGTTTTTGCAGGACTCCATATCATGTTCTATTGACACGCCTCTGTTTTCCCCATGCTATGGTTAGGTGGATCCGAGAAAAAATCATGATACCTGCATGAAGGCCCTTAGTGATGCTGGCATGTATCTGTTGCTGGATATTGCTACTCCCAAGTTTTCAGTCAATCGAGAGGAACCCGAATACGATGTTAGTCTTTACAATGCCTACAAGGCCACCGTCGACACGTTCTCGCAATATGACAACGTATTGGGCTTCATTGCAGGCAACGAGGTGACCAACGATCGCACCAATACACAGGCGTCCGCTTATGTAAAAGCCGCCCTGCGTGACATCAAAAGCTATATCAAAGCGACCAAAAAACGCTACATTCCCGTGGGCTACGCTAGCAACGACGATGAACATATTCGTCTTCCCATTCGCGATTACTTTAACTGTGGTGACGAAGGATCTCAGGTAAACTATCCCAGGCCCCCCTCTGAAAACTTGAAGAATCGTCCGAAAATTGCCATTTACAGCTTTGTTAACGTGCTTTTTTTGTTTTTAGGCCGATTTCTTTGGCGTCAATTTGTATGAATGGTGTGGTGAATCTTCGTTTGCCAAATCGGGATTCAAGGATCGAACCAACGAATTTGCCAACTTTAGCAAACCGGTGTTCATGTCCGAGTATGGATGCAATTTGGTGACGCCGCGTCCCTTTAGCGAAGTGCAGGCGATCTATGGGCCAGAGATGACCGATGTGTGGTCCGGTGGCGTAGCGTATGAGTGGACGCAGGAAAATAACAATTACGGTTTGATCAAAGCAGCGTATGGCAATAATTCCGTGGAACTGTTACCGGACTACACCAACCTTCAAAAGCAATTGGCCAAAGTGGATCCCAAAGGCGTTAACATGGATTCCTTTGATGTGCAACGCAGCGCGTCGCCCTGTCCATCAACAAACAACATCTGGAAAGCCGCCAGCCAGCTACCGCCGACGCCGTCGGATGGCGCGTGTACGTGTATGCATGAAAATTTGAGTTGTTTGGCGGCCGACCTTGTGTCAAATAGAGGCGCATCTGGTGCGGCGCCCGCGAACACGACCGTTTTGGGAGAACAGATCGATGTAATGTGCGGTATGGTGTCGTGCAGTGAGATTAGCGGGGATGCGGAAAAAGGAAAGTACGGCGCCTTTTCGTTTTGTTCGCCGAGAGAAAAGCTGAGCTGGTTGTACCATTCGTATGCTCAAGCCAAAGGCCAATGCGACTTTGAAGGCAACGCAGTTGAAGTGGCCCCGCGACGGAAAGATCTCCACAGCTGCGCCATGATTGAACCTAACAAGAACGATGCAGGCGTCTTTCACGAGACTCGTCGACCTTCCACAGAAAGAAGGAAGAAGGCCGCCGCCACAGCGTCCATCGTGACGCTCTCCCCTCTTTTACTCTTTCTCACAGCATTTATCATGACGTTCTCCATTTAAAAACTCCCAGAAACACCCACCCAACCCAAAAATAAACGAAAAATGATTGATTACTTGGTTTCCAAAATACGTACTATAGAATGAACAACGCTCTACTGTATGATACATGCCCGGCCGTTTGCGTAGTGATTCGTAAAGAATTAAATCGTCGCTGTACCGCAGCGCACACAGACAAAACTCTGATCGACAGCGCAAGCTTCTATGACCTCCCTATTCCGTCCCTACTTGGGCTACTCCACAGCGTTGGTCAATGGAGATGGATTTTTTGGTGTATTCTGGAGGCCTTTAGGGGCTATAGGACGTTCGGCACAGTGATCAATGAACCACCATTTTGCATATCAGTCTAAGAAAGACAATGGGTTGGTGAAAGCATAGAAACCTCTGACACAAGCCCCAGATCATCTAGAGCCGCATACCAGCTTAATAAGAAAAGAAACCCTTGAGGCCCGTTAATAATAAAGAAACAAAATGTCACGTACAACTTCCAAAGCAGTCATAAAATAGAAGCACTGTCAATTTTACCGGCCATTATGAATGATGACTATACAAAAAGTTTTACATCATTACGGATATCATAAACGAGAACATATTGCACTTAATATTTGGAGTTGAGCGTACGGCATCGTACTTTGCAACGTTACATCTACGTAACCACTTGTAAAAAATATAAATGAACTCAAAAGAAAGCAATGCTCTTGACAAAGGAAACACGTAGTTGGATTGGGCTTTACGGTGACCGACAAGGCTTTGGTGAGTGGCTATCATGCTTTCAATCAAAAAAAAAAAAAAGAAAAATGACAATTTTTGTTTAGCGCTATAGTGTGGCGCACTTTGTGTCATTGAAGGTATTAACGGGATTGTGCCGGAATGAGAAAAAAAAACATGTATGTATACATTGTATTGACCGTAGTGGTGATCAATTGTAACATAAATCTTGCTTCGTTTCTCCGTTGTATAATTCCCCCTTTTCCCTTTTTTTCTTTACTTTCTCTTCTTTTTCCTTCCCTCACCTTGGGCTTGTCACTTACTCCTATCGTAAAATAGAACTTCTAAGTTACTCCATTACTATCACCGTCAATGTCGTTATCCTCGTTATCGAATGCTTTACCGCCCACCCCATCCCCGACGGACAAGGTGGATCATGGGATCCCCGATAAACCTGATCGTCATTCGCACCATCGCAAGCACTTGGGTCCTTATGACTTGCTGGAGACTTTAGGTATGGGTGAATTCGGGAAAGTCAGGCTAGCCGTTCACCGCGAAACTGGTCAACAGGTATTTCTTCCTTGTTTTTATTCTCTGCTTGATGTGGATATTCAATACCCGCATTTCCCGAAATGGAAGCGTGTTGATATTATTTTTTTCTCGATCCACCGACATTAAACACCTGCATGGTTTTTATTCTAGGTAGCTGTCAAGGTGGTCAAAAAGCGGGATGTGGAGACAGCATCTCGGCGAGATAAAATCGATAGAGAGATTAGCGTACTAAACGTAAGTAGAATATTGGGGTTGGGGGGGAGGAGCCGGTTTGGATTGGGCAGTGATAAAGCGGCACGACAAGAAAAATGACACCTTGTTCTTGGGTGATATCAGATCCTCCGTCATCCTCATATCATCAAACTCTTGGAAGTTATTGAAACAGAATCGTCTATTGGCATCATTATGCAATATGCTGAAGGTAACGGTTGCTTCCCTTCCGTCCGTACGCAACATGGTCCGTGTAAATGTCATTAACAAAAGTTGATGTTATGTTCTAGGTGGCGAGTTGTTTGAATATCTGTACAAGCGACGACGACTAGGTGAAAATGAGGCCAAGCGACTCTTTGCTCAATTGATTAGCAGTGTGCACTACATGCATGAGAAAAAGATTGTTCACCGTGATTTGAAATTGGTATGTTTCAAGGCAATCATCCACTGAAAGCAAATCAAACCCAGTGGATGATTGCCTTGAAAATAATTTGGCAAACCATGCGCTAATATGGGATCAGTAATTTAGGAAAATCTCCTTCTTGATAAAGACCTAAATATCATTGTTTCCGATTTCGGGTTTGCAAATCAGCTGTCTCATAATGACGATCTATTAATCACCTCATGTGGGTCTCCATGTTATGCCGCGCCGGAATTGGTAGTCAATGACGGTTCTTTGTATTCTGGTTTCCCCGTCGATGTGTGGTCCTGTGGTGTTATACTGTATGCCATGGTATGCGGTTTCCTGCCTTTTGACGATGATCCCAGTAATCCCAACAGTGAAAACATCAACCTCCTCTATCGCTATATTCTATCCACTTCATTGACTTTTCCTGACTGGGTCAGCCCACAGCTGCAAGAGCTGCTTCGGGATATGCTCGCTCCCATGCCTCAGCATCGATCCTCTCTTGAATCCATTCTTGTTCATCCCTGGCTTGAGGATTACTGGTACTTGTTTAAAAAATCACCACAACAATTGGAAGAAGAAGCCGAAGCGACGATTCAATCGCTTAAAGTCCCTCATGAACCCAATCCGTCGGCCGTGCAAGAACCTTTGCCTACTTTGTCCCACGAAATAGAAAAGGCAAACAACCAGCCTACCATGGAGGCGACTTTGGGTGGCCTGGATACCGTCCAAGAAAAGAGCGAAAAGAGCGGTTCCACTTTTGATCCCACAGACACAGGAAACCAAAAGCCGCCACCGTCTGCTGTTCACATCAGCGCCACATCTCCGCCACCATCAACATCTGTCCGTAAATCAAGGCTTTACAACATGCTGCACCACAAGCGATCTGCAAATCGTGCATCTTATCATTCAGAAAACGACGCAGACTACAATGACCAGACGCACCCAAATAACAAGGATTCAGCACGGCGTCAGAAAAAGGCTGGCACATTGAAAACCAAGTTTTTGACCGGCATCCGCGGCATTTGTTCCCCTCAACCTTTGATGGAACGCAAACAAGAGAACCGTGGAACGTGGCGCACGTCCAAATCATTTCGCTTGATGAAGCGCAAATCGCCAGTGTCCTTGGAGCAAACTTTTTCATCCCAAGGTTCCGATAGTCCGGTGGATTTTACCATTCCCATGACGCCCGTGGACCGCTCCTTTGCCAACTGTGACCATCCAGATGGACCACCAAAATCGTTCACTTGTGAAGGTATGATATCTCTATGCTAAATGTACGGAACCCACTGTTGGATGACTAAGTTGTGATTTTCCGTTATGTATCAATAGAAAAGAAAGAAGTGTCCTCGTCCATGATCATGATTCATCCTGTGGCATCCACCGAATCCAATCATCTCGTATCCACAGAGTCCAACCTTCTCGTATCCACTGCATCCACACGTCCTGTATCCACCGAGCCCCATCCTCCCGGATCCACCGAATCCAAACGTCCTGTATCCTCCGATTCCGGTCGTCCTGCTACTGACCCAATTGCCTTCATTACAGACAAGATGAATCGTATGAGCACCGCCCCAGATTCGATTTCCATTCATGACGGTACCGTGGACCCGGCTTCGCTGACTTGCCGCCCACCGGGAGACGTCTTTGTCGATCTCTTACATACTTTGAGACTTCTCGGTGTGACGGTGCACTGCGATGAAAGCTTCCGTTTGGTGTGCATTCGAAGAGAATCTCGGACCTTTCAAATAAGATCGCCCGTCTTGGAACCATCCACATCGTCGATGGCCAGTTCAGCTTATCTCACACACACATCCGACGCCACCGAAGAGAGTCTTCCCTCTTTAATTTTCTCGGTGAATGCCGATCCATCCATGGATCCTGTCTATGGCGACCCTTCCTTTGACCATGGTGAAGAAGTACGGTTCATGATGGAAATATGTCGATTCCGTCATTTGGCCGATTTGTACCTTGTTGATTCCCGACTCATGCGCGGTCCAGATCCGGTCTATCAATTCTTGCGAACCAAGATTCTTGGCCTGCTTCGTTTAAGCAAAGCTTAAAACATAACGAAATTATCTGAAGTCTTACAAAGAGCTGCCAGAGACAGAAGAGTGCATCATGAATCAAATGGCACGGCAATGGATATGACATGTATTCTTTGGTTTTCTTTTTGTTTGTTCGGCAGAAGGTTAGACAATAATGCAGTGAAAGATAATGGTAAGAAAAATAAAAATAAAAATAAAGAGAGAGAGAGAGAAATATATGATCAATGCATGAAAACAAGACACAAAAGCAAACAAAAAAGAGCGAAATAATGATGTGAAGAAGAAAAAAATACCGATATTATGACAAACGAACTATGGAATACTTGAAAAAATAGTGTATAAAAGAGGACTGAAGAGAAAAGAAAATATCACTGTTAAGCACGCCGGTTAAGCTAGACCACGCAGGATATCTCTTGCTTTGGCTGATCGTCGGGTAAGAATCTCGGCTTCATCATGCTCGTCGTCAACGGTGTGATCGTCTTCATCGTGCTGTTCCCAGACGGAAGCGTCATCCATATCTGAGTCAATACATTCACATGCAGAATCCACTTCATCGGGTTGTTGTGCCACGAATCGCCCCAGGCGACTCAAACGATCAATCATCATTTGTTTCGTTCGTAATCCGTCCAATGAACGACGGCGAATCATACGTCGCAGATTCAATGTCGCACTGCACACCTTTTCCCTGGCTTCCGATTGAGATTCCTCGGCATCACGGAACTGCAGCGCCAAAATCCAGGCTTCCAAACCAATCATGGCCACAGCAAATTCGGCAAACGCCATCACGGCGTGCTCCAAATGATGATTGGACAGCGAACCAAGTTCTTCCACGGATGCGTCCGCCGATGATTTTTGCGACGATGCACCGGCAAAGACCTTGCGGGACTTGTTTCTCGTTCGGGCCACGCCGGTTTCCTTGCCACGAGTCATGAATCGCTTGGCTTGATTTCGAAGTTCTTCCGCCTTTTCGAGTTCGCGAATGCCTTGATGTCGCTGATCTTTTGACAAGTCCTCTTTAAGAAGCAAAATGGCGCCTTTCAGCATATGAACCATGCTTCGTTTCATCATATCGTCCTGTTGATTGAGTCGCGATTGGTACATGGCGTTATCGGTGACTTCCTCATGCGTGGAAAAAACGGCTGCGGGAATCCTTTCAGCCAACGAGGTCAGACAAGTTTCAGCCGTTGGTGTATCGTGTCTCCACAAGGCTTGGACCGTCGCACCAACCATGGCGAACCAGCGCACCAGATGCAAATCCTTGACATGGACACTGACGTCCAAAACAGGATCAAACATGGAGTCGCTGACGTCCAACACGTCCGCCGACGAGGTGTTCACCATCCAATCGATTAAACCAATGTAACGATCATGAAGACTTTCAAATAGATGCAAGGATGACAGAAGGGCCAACGGCACCATCACAGGCGAAGTATAGGACAAAGTGGCACCACCAGCCCGTTCACGAAGAAGCGGTCGATCGGTCTTGAGTCTCACGACGCCAATCATTTCCTTCCAAGCTGCTGAATCGAGAATATTATCGACAGGGTCGTCGTGCAATTGATCCTCCTCCTCCATGGGATACCACAGCAAGGACTGCATCCACGCTGCGCTTTCTTCATTGGTGTCGTCTTCATCCAAATCGGCTTCCCATACCGTCAGTCGCCAGAAATACCGGGCCAATTTGGTAGCCAAGGATTGCAAAGGGAAAAACGCCGCCATGTGCATGGCCGCATTCGCATAGGCTCGTGCACGGGCCTGACCGCTGTGTTGGTGTTCTTCTTCGTCCAAGGATTCGGCTAGATTGACAGCACGGATACAGGTATATAGCAGCGTCCATCGTGGCAAGTCGGCATTGCCTCCCAGACACTGGATTTCGCTCAGTTTTATCCATTTGCACACTCTTCCCCATTCCTCTTGCGTGGTATTCGCTACATTGTCTTCATAAAGGATATCGTAACCGAAAACATGACGCGAAATCATTCGTGCCGTTTCTTTACACAAAGGCCAGACGGTGCCCGATGTGTGCGGGTTGGGTGCATCGTTGTCACGTGCAAGTGAATTGATGAGGATATCGTACAACTGCATATATTTCTGATCGCCCGGTGTGATGGCATGGTTGGAAGACAAGAACGAGGCCGCGGCTCCCGTTTTGCCGGTCACGGGACGACGACGGTTTTGTGTGACCTTTTTGACTCTGGGCACCCGTTTCATTTTAAGCGACGATGAAGACGAAGACACACCGAACCACGATTTTACATATGGGAAAAATAATTGCAAAAGACAGACCATAAATACAGCTGTATGCAGCGTTGCCCTAAAATCGTGATCAACACAAGATGGATCATACATCAGTATCCAATTCTACACAGAGAGGTGGGGGAGATAACAGTGCTAGATAAAGGACACTTACCATTTGTCTTCAAAGGGAAACAAGAACCCCAGGATGGAAGGGTTGGCATCCGCAGTATGGCGGGTGGCCGAAGCGGAAGTGATGGGGTCCGTGGTACTGCTGGAGGTTCGCGAAGTATGTTGATGGTTTTGGAATTGCTCGGTGGAATTGGAACCAGAGGTTAGGGGAGACGACGAGAAAAACGTAAGGCACATGAAAAGGGCCATGAATACACGATTGGCCATGGCTGGAGGGGTAACAGGGCCGACCGAACCGGACGAAGACGAGGATTCATACTCTTCTCCGTGAGGTTCCGCCTGGTACCGGGATCGTTTTCGACCGGCAGCTTTGCGTTGCTGTTGCTGATGTTTCTGTAATTGACGTTCCAGAATTCGTTGACGATGTATTTCTTGTTCTCGTTGCATTCGATGCATCTGATAACGGGCCAACACATCTTGACCGCCCGGCAGCTGCGATAAGAGATGTTGAAGAATGGCATTTTCGCGGCCCATGTCATCGCCCACTTTTTTCAGATGAAGAATGTACTCGGTGGCTTTTCTCAGGATAGTAGCCTTGTTTAATTTGGTCGCTACGGCTACACCGTCCAAGTACTCTTCGCCATCCTCAGCATCGTCGTCGTCATCATCGCGGTACGAGCGTTTACCCGTGCGTGCATCTTTGACTTTGGCATGCAAAAGGGCGGGTACCGCATTTTTAAGCTCAGCAATTCGGTCGTTGATGTTATTTCGGTAACGTCTTTCGATGGCATTGTGAGCCGTTTTCTTTTGAGCACGACCGGGCCCAGGCGTTGTTCCGTCACGATTTCCATTGCTCGACATTGTACCTCCATTGGCGGCGGTGGTCGCGGGCTTGAGTCGTTCAATAGCAATTTTATCCTTATCTATGAGAAACAGAAAAAAAAGAGGGTTATTTTTTAATTTGTTTCAATTTTTTGAATGTTTCAATGCTTATAATTGAAACCTACTCAGATTTTCCGGTGACGACTCCATATTCCATGGCATTTGAGATGACGGGGCTGACAGGGGCGACGATTGCTGTGTGGCCGGTGCTTCGGGTGGCGAAAGATAGGTCGTGGAAGACACTGGATAGTGCGATGAAAAATCTGTCTCCAGTGACTTGTCCAAGCCGGCATTGGAAGACACCACGGTGCTGGGAGGTGACACAGCGGGGTGGGGATCAATGGATGGCGTGTATAACGTATCCTGAGCAGCCGGCACCGATGTCATGACAGTGTTGATGTGCAATTTTTCATCCTCTGTCCGTTGCGAAGGAACAATGGGAGTGGGCATGGTCGTGGAAGGAATCGATGATGGCATGGATTCTTTGGTCAAATTTCCCATCAAGGGGTTATTATCAAGCTGAGTGAACATGACTCCGGCCGTGGTGGGTGCTGATGGCGGCGGTTGGGATGGGTGAGTCATGGGTTGACCGAATAAAAGGCTGTTGTGAGTGGAAGAAAGGTGCGAAGATGGAGGAGGTGGAGCGTACAGAGGAGCATCGTCCATTGGCAAGTAACGATCGAAATCCTGCCAAATGCCTTGCTGCAAAACGGCTTGTGCTTGTTGTTGTAATTCGAAATCGAATTGCGACAATGTGAAATAAGCGGCATCGTCATCGTTGATAGGATGGGAAGGCGTCATGTCCGATAGAAACGGTGCAAACGACTCCATTTCTTATTTAATGGTTTTAATTGATGTGTGAAATTTCTGTTGTAATTTTTTTTTTGTTGGCTGTTTTGTTTGTATTTTGCTCCCTAGTTTACTCGCACAAAAAAAAAAAAAAAAGAATGGAAAAAGAATTAAGCAAGAAAAAAAATTTAAAAGAGAAACAACTGGCTTAATGGGTTCTGGGTCGTAAAAAGTAAACTTGTCTTTTTTTGGCGCTTGCCAATTTGGTATAACCAGAGAGAGAGGAGAACATCCAAAGGGTTGGGCAGTATTCAGGGAAAATAAAATAAAAATGGCCTGATTTTTTTCTGGCACGCTATTTCATGTTTTGCTGCAATTCAATTTTTTCAGGTCCCGTTACTTTAAAAAAAACCCCATTGTCGTATTCTTCCACCCAGTTCCAACCGTTTATCACGGCAACTCATCCATAACACCAACTTGCTACAGTCACCATATACACCACCCTAACAACACTAACAAAGATTTGTCGTAATGCATGATATCATGGCCACATTGATACAATTCGATTTTCACTACGACTTTACATATGCAAACCATCCGGAAACTGACAATGACATCAGTACACTTTGATTTGCGCAACCATAACGCAAAAGCCAATACCCCAATTCCAAAAAAGAAAAAAGCCTTCGTGGGAGCTAATTTTTTGGCGCCGATGAAGTTGGTTTTTTTATTTATTTATTTTGTGGTTATTTACTCTGATCGCTATTGTTCATGTTCGTTTTATTTGACCTCTACCTTTTTGAACAATGTGGCCCATGTCACTTTTTTTTTTCTGTATGGTTTCAAAAGGAAATGACAAGTCTCATAATAGTGATTCTTGTCATGGAAGCAGGATGGTCCAGAAAAAAAGGAAACGAGCCTGCACATCAAATGACCTATCTTTTTCGTTCAAAGTCCGTATATTATGCTCAATTTTTTTTTTTTTTTCAAGAATACCATCATGCTCAAAACATGGGCAACCTAAAATGGCCTTAGTCATCCGCGAGAATTCACCGATCTTTTGTGTCAAAAAAAAATAAGTATGATAGATAGTGGGGTCTTTTGCCACTCAAAAAACTCTAATCTTTTATTTTTTTGGTGCCGTATTCTCCTCCGCTCATTGACGATCAAGATCAAATCTGAGATCAGTTTCAATGCATGCGACTGACAACATGATTTATAATAGACATCAGCCTGCTTCTCGAGGGGTAGCCCTCGTCTAATATAAACAATTAAATGTACAAGGTACTCTATTCGTAACCGGCCTTTTCCAAAACATGACTTATTCCCTGTCGTTCCATGCATCAACAGAGGAAACTTGAATATCATGATCGCTCTCATTGGGAAGTGTCTATTCTGCCTTGAATATTTTCGTTGTCAATCCACAATTGTGTAAATCAGAGAAACTACAATGAATCTCCTTGTTAAGTGATCTTTGCGCTCCCTACGAAGTAGATCGTGGTACATTGTTGGAACCAATGATAAGCCATTGTTTGCCGGTGATACTCATTTCCCCTTTCCAAATGCGCGCTTTCTACAAACTTTGAAACTTTTTGGAGATATGCGAAAATACGATAACTTCAGAGCGCCAGTTGAATCTACTCGGCCAACACTAAAAAAGGGCGTGTAGAGCTATTTAATAATAACCAGACGGTCGTCCACATACTGCAATGATAAGCACAATGAAGAGAAACGATATAATATCTCCACAGACTAACTGCATTTATTCATGCAAAAGAGAAAAAAAGACATGCGCCTGCATACAAACAAACAATTGATAGGCTTGAATAATCAACCGCAGCTGTCTAAGAATGATGTCAACTGACAACTAAGAACGGTACAGACATATCAAAGGGCAGCAGAAGCCGTCGACCAATGCGTTGGTAAAATCTTCAGATATGGATCCGTCAAGGTCTGCAAAGAGAATGATTCGAGAATTTCCCAATGTCAGATTCCTTAATGCCAAAATAAATAAACAAAATCGCAAAAGAAAGTTGACAGCAAGAAAAACGGATATCTATGAAGCTGTCGCCTCTACTCTCATCTTGGCAAGCCAAATGGGAAGCCTGATCGACAAACAGCTGATCATGTCTATCTACCAGCTCATTAAGTTCCTCTCATACAAAGCCACTCTAATGATAAGATGTCGGAGACCAATCCCATAACCAGGTTCTTGGTTCCAGCACTGCGATCACTTATCCGCGACCATGAGTGGAAGGCGTGCCTAAAGTTCAATGATACTGACCTTGCTGACAAAAGGAGCGCCGACCTAGCTTCAAAGGTTATCTACCGCTCACCTTCCCGCATGGAACAGTTAACAAGATTAATATCAGTGAAACATGCCGCCATGCCCAGCAACCACTTTCTAGAGAATTAGGTCTGGTCCGCCTTGCCATATTTGCCAGTCAACCTGCATGGTAAGTTTTTGACAGGCTACTTGTGTGTTTCAGTGCCTCAGTTGACATGAATGACGTCCCAAGCCGATTTGTGTGGGTTGGGAGGAACAAAGCCCAAGAAACGAATGATTGACTAGGAATTCCTTATCGGTTTCATTGGTGGAGACCCAAGTAATCTGACACCGTCAAAGAACGATTGACATTGGCATCTCCTAAAAAGATGATGCCTGCAAAAAAGCTTGCCTTCTCGAAGAGTAGTCGTGGGTTCGCTATAAAAAAGCCGTTTCCTGATCCTCGAGTCTTCCGAGGGTCCTTTAACGTGAAACATCGCGGTACCGAATTTACTTTTTAGTCCATACCTCGCGATGATGGGCTCTGCTATGATTTGGGTTGGCTCGAGGACGGAAAGGAACAGATATGCGAGACATTGGTTCCACCACATTACATAAAACATAACTGATAATGCTGATTGTTCGTCTCAGACATCGCGTCATAAAAATATCAGATATCAAATAAAAATTTGGCTTGTCCATAAAAAAATCACTTGATAAGAAAGTAGTAATCACCGTTGAGGAGTTTTTTGCCGTCAAAGTCCTTCAACGCAGGAAATTCATGTGTGCTTTTTTTTAAGTTCGATCGAGGAGGAATCCGCTGATCCGTATCATGGTGCGCCAGAAAGTATGAAGGAAGAACTGCTGTACGGAATTAACATGATATCGCCATTCTTCTAGCCGCAGTACGTAACCATTCATGTTTGCCAAGTGCTTTGACTGAAAACTATATATTAGACTACACTGGGCGATTTTGAAGTCGCCATTGCGGAGATCGGCAAAAGGACCACGACCCCACTGCTTTCAGGAACAAGGTTTTGTTTGTGAAGGAGATTCTTACAGACATGTCAGTAGCATTCTCGACTACTCTTACGTCGCCTTTGCTGATTTGGCTACTTTAGTGCCAACAATGTGTACTCTGTCGTGGTCGATCCCACAGAGTCTGCGTGCGCTTGGAATCAGTCAGTTTTGTGGCTCATTATGGCGGCGTGCTCGCGCTATATTCAGCGACAGAAGAAGGAAGCCGTGAGATTCGCTCCAGGAGAATCACAGCTGTATCAAAGGATTGACGAACATCCAACGATGTCAAGTACATTTTACAAGGCAGATGGTATCATACGCCTAGTTGAAAAGAGTGATATCGACATCTGTTTGCTACTAACGTCGGAGGACAACCAAGAAAACGAAGACCAGATTAATCTTGAACATGATAATGTCGCACTTGGGCCATTTTTACTGCTGGATCAGGTCACACGTGAGTACAATATGACACCCTTCAACTGTCTGAGGACACTGGAGCTCCTATTTTTGCATGGTTATGGTATACCTGTTGATGTAGAAACTCAAGTTGGCATTAGCGTTGACCTCTTTTACAGGTGACGCGATTCGGGTGTGGGCGCTCTGCATTGAGAGTAAGGAGTTAATACCTCATAGATAAGAGGTTGTAGATTCAAACACCAACGGCATTCAGTAAAAAAGCGGACGAGCTACTTCCATTTTACGGTCCTGCTGGCAATTACTGGCGAGACAGTTGTCGTTGTTTTAAAGCTTTTGATTTTGAATGGAAACAATAGGGTCTTCTCATGCATAGCGTGGATGCGATTCAACGGTTAGCAACACAGCACTTATTAGAGAAAACACAGTCGGCGGTACATGACGATTATCCTGTAGGTTAAAGGCTGAATTCACTTATCAGCTCTCGCTTTTTCAATATTGGGATGTCAAAAGCCCGTGAAGATCTGCTGGATGACAGACCCTGATTTTAGCAGTTTGATTGCGAAATAAATTGGCATTTTTGATCCCACAAGTGCAGCGTCCAGTTTCCGCTATCTTCTCCAATTACATGTCATACAAGAATATTCATTTCGATAGTCTGGCTTATCCGCTTGGGCAAAGACTCTGAAAGATATTTAAAAGGTTCATACTGTTCGAGCCGATACAAGCATTGACACTGGGTAGCTCCTTTTTTCTACCAATTGGGCTTGCATATATATGGATGTAAGAAAACTCAGTTCAGTTTATCTGGATTAAAAAGTGATGACATGCTTCTATGATAAGAAAAAAAAAAGGTAGCCCGATAAAAAAAAAGTTTATATACAGTATTAAGGTGGAGGAAAAAGAAACAAAACAAATAAATAAAGGAAACAGCGCACAATACTAGATAGTAAAAACACATGGGATAAACATAAAAAAAGAATGGAATTAAGTACGCAGGATTTTCCTTTTTAAAGAGTAATCACTTGTGGATCGCCGTTCTATCATACATCAATATTAGTTTGTGGTTCTCTGCGTGGACATGTTTTTATACTTACAAAGGGGTGGCGCCATCCACATTGAAATTCGTCCTTTTTATAGGATCGATCTTGGCTCGTCGAGGTGTTGAATCCAATGTGATACATGAGCAGCGTCTTACTTGTGACGAGCGTTTGACTGCACTCGCCGCATTCCGGTAGATCGCCCATTAAACATTTCTGCAAAATGATATCCGGAGGCATATCGTTGTACTTTAAAAGCAAGCCCGACGCCAATTTCGCAATCTTGGGTTTCATAAAGAGACCACTGCCACCGGTACCGACAAACACGCCACAGTGACCGGGCACTTGCTGATTCGCGGCATAGATCACACTCTCAATGTGACGCCATTCTCGGCTGCCGCACACGGGGAAGTCATCTTCGACAAGCGCAATATACGTGCTTTGATACTGATCGGCCGCCAAACTCAGTGCTTTGCTGACATGCGCTCGCTGGTTCAACAAGTTGCCGTCTTCGCGGATCCATTTCAGATAATGCCGACCTCGACTGTCATCGGCATAGTTGTGTCTTGCCACGTCGTACTGGGTATGATTGGTGAAGTGGGTATACACGAGCATCTGCATACGATCGTACAATGAACCGGGTTCGGGATTCACGGGCCAGTTGGTTAAATACGATTCCAATGTCCGTGATAGAAAGGCAGGATTGCCACGCCGAGGCGCGGTCATGATGACAAAAGAAAACAGGTATCGATCGTGTGTGATTTGGTTCAGCACGGCGGGATCCACGAGTACTTCTCGCGTGTAATATTGGTTGCAGATGAATAACAGAGGTAAAGTGACCAGAACTAGGGCCGTGCCTTGCTTGACAGCCGTCCACAGCAATCGCCACAATGGGGTACGTCGATAATGTTCCACTTTGATAAACTCACTCACATCGTTGATATCGTGCTGATGCTTTTTATCTCTGGCCAAACTAGCCTGGATCGCCAACATGGCCATGTATCCCACAAGTAATCCCGTCAAAGACCACCATAAAATGTTCTTGCCTGCGTAATTGACCATGCACATGAATAACTGAAGCGTCACCTTGCGCACCGTCACTTTGTGGTTCGTATCGTCATTGCCATACATCAAGATATACTTGTCATCGATGCTCAACGACTGGACCACCAACAAAGAAAACAGAAACGGAGCAATTCCTACATGCCGAGCAAAAGAATTCATTGTGATTAACAGACAGAAATCAAAAAAAGACGGAACATTATGTTTTTACCTTGATTACATTCGTGCAGGGCGTTGCTGAAAAACAAACTTGGTACGGCCCAGCCGGTGGATTTGGAAAAGAGATAACCGATGGCTTGACGTAGACCGGCCACGGCCAAGAACATGCAAAAGAGGACCTGAACAAATCGACGAGTACCTCCCAGCATATGGGCCAAGGATTCTTCAAAAAGTCCAAGGATCAAGACGTTCCAACCAAACAAAAGTAGAGCGTGCAAGGATCCGGAAAAGATAAAGGGCGATAACAGCAGATTGGCGATATCGTGTCGGTAAATCACGTAGGAAGGTGAGGAGCACGTGAATCGTAAAAAACCAAACGTGCTGAGCGTGGATAAGAACAAAGAAATTGCAATAAAATACCGCGTCATAATTGGCAATGGCCACAGACACAGCAACTTTTGTGATTTGATCTTGTTGGATTTGGCGGCCTGTGAACCGTTATCGTCGTTCATGGTTTCCTCTTGCGCGATATCTGATTTTTCATCGACCAACGGTGTTCGCCACGCCGATTTTGCTGGAGAAGGAGCGGCATGCAAGGCGGGAGGTTTGTACGGCGTGATGGGCGAAGAAGAAGAAAACGATGAACGGTGACGACGATGAGCGTAGGTGGAGTTTTTACGCGAAAGTTTCCGTTTCGTACTGGTGAGAAACGAAGATGCCGCGGCACTTCGTAATGGTTGGGACTGAATCCAATAACGCGAAGGAGTCGAAAACTGCGATGGTACGGAAACATGGGGAAGCATGTCGGCGGATGAGGCATGAGACGAAAATAACGGCGTTTCGGTCGGAGCGAATGGGGTGGGCTGTGTATCCTGTGGTAAAGAACACGACGGCGACAAAGACGAATCTGAAGGACAATGACTGAAGGAAGACGATGATGGTGAGGTGGTTGAATGAGAGGAGGAGGAGGATCTGGAGACCTCTTGGACTAGTCGAACAGAGCCAAACATCTTGAAGAAAGAGGAATCCGTCATGACCCTTTCAGTGTTTGGAGGAGGAAAGAAAGATAAAGGTCGGGGGCCGGGAGGGGAAGGTGGGGGGAGGGAAGAAAAAAAAATGAATTGATGTATATATGAAAGGATAAAATCCGAAAAAAGAAGGAATGCCAAAATGGATGAAAATGGTTGGAAGGGGAAAGAGGGAAAAGGAAAAGCAAGCGAGAGAAAAATTCACTCAACCCGATACCAAAAGAACGCCTAAAAAGGAGCACAAAATAAAATAAAATAAAAGTGAAGGGGTTGGGTTCCATAACACACACGCACACATATACACACACACATACACACAACATCCGTCCAAGATAGGTTAGGTTACAGGTACACCGGTTTTTTTTCTTTATTATTATAATCACTTTGGGTTGCACATCATTCCATTATTTCATCGTCATCTTCGTCAGGTACTTCTCGGTGGATCCCCAGTAATCGCACGGGCCTCAACTGGTCCAAGTCTGGTTTCATTCGGTGGGAATGGAAAAAAAAAATGTGAGTATTGAAAATCATCTCACTTTAGTTTTTATCGTCAAAGTGTATCATACCTTGCAAATAACGAAGACATTGCTTGCTGACATTTGTATGATCCAGGTTCAGACTGATGAGATTCACCATTCCTAAACGGTGATTGAAGCAGCACGCATAATTTAGAGTTTAAATCCCCGCCCATGGGGTTTTATTTTCGTGATGTTTTTCGTACCTGAAAGACCTCGGATTCCCCTATCAGTGATGAGACTGCACTGCGACAGATTAAGTGTTCTCAAATGGCGGCTAAAGTCTGTGTGCTCCAGATCCCCCATCCACTGCAATCCTGCATTACTGATCTGCGTTCGACTTAACGATAACGTGTCCAATTTCACCAGGTCTATAAAGAGACACAAAAAGCATGGGTTAGCAACTCAAAAAAATTACACCATCCGCTTCCGTCCATTCGTGCTTTCCATTTGTACAACCTACGAGCTTGAAAAGCCCAGTGTCTGACACAGTGGTGCGATCCAAGAATAGTTTTTCCAGCTCCACCAACCCTAAAATAACCAAATAATGTTACACCAACTGGGCTAGCGACGATCTGTTCATGAAAAGAAAAAAAAGAAAAACATCGTGCACCTTGTAAATCCGCTACACCTTCATCAGTGACTTTGGTGCCCGACAAGCTCAGATATTGCAGATGCTTCATCTGCGAAATCCATTTGATACTTGCATCCGTCACGTTAGGAAAATTGGTTAAATCCAAATGGCGCAAAGGGAGATCTATTGCATCTTTCTCATCGTCAGTTTGTCGAAAAAAACCCACATTAAGGAAAAGAAAAGGGGATAAAAAAGATTTTCGGTCAACTAACCTGTAAATCGAGCAAATACACCATCCAGTTCATGTTCACGGTTGGGAAATTGGATCCATTCCAAATGCCGTAGTTCTACGCAACCAAACCCACAGAGTCAATTTTCCCTGGTTCTTAATTAGTTCTTTTGCTTTTCATTTATTACCTCGGGCCAGAAACGCAAGTCCACGCGGCGTCATCCCATCGCATCCATTCAACTTGAGCACTCGCAATGCTCTGAACCCAGCAACTGTGTGAATCAAATCGTCATCTCCCAGTTGGGTCTGACTCACATCCAAGTATTCCAATGCCGGTAATACCGGTAAGTTTGGCAACGACTGCAAAGCCTGCGGCTGAATTCCTGTGGATGCAAGCGATACTTGCATCAAGTTTGGCAACACTAAAATTATAGATAAAAAACAACAACCGTTGAGTTGTTCCGAATCAAAACAAAAAATAAGCAGCAACATGAATACTCACCCGTCAGCAGAGCAAAAGTGGAATCCGAAGTGATGCCACTGCAACCATCTAACAACAGGACTTGAAGTGACTCTTTAAAACGCGCATGGTGGATCAATTCTTGCAATCCTTTATCCGAGATTTTTGTTCTCGATAAATTTAAATACTGGAGATGGGCTAAAGCTGATCATGCCAGTATGGAAAAAATGGTGAGTGTTAATGAGCATTGGTGAGATCAGCAAATGCGTCAACGCATGAATGAGTGCGGTGTCCCTGCAGACTTTGTTTTTTCTCCGCTTGCTGCTTTCCCCTCTCGATAACTTACTGCTGAGAGTTCTTCGACTCCTATCCGTTACTTTGCAGTTGCTTGCATCAAGATATTCGAGATGTTTTAGACCTATCCCGTTGAAACGGTCATCCACGTGCATTCGCGCCTATTCTTCAATTTTTGTCATACCTTCCAAATATCGAATCCCGCCATCGGTAATCAGGTCGCAGCCTTTCGAACTCAATTTCACCAAGGATTCCGTTGAATGAGAATGGCCAATTTCCTCCAAAAGCGAATCCGTCGCGTAAATGTAAGCATCCAGAACAAGTTCCTGGAGATAACTAATAACATGATATCAGTTTTTAAAACAGGCTCCCCCAAAAAAAATTACCTATGATGAAAATCAATCCTACCATGCATTGGCCAGACGACGAAGCGACAGGCGATCTAACTGTCTCGCCTGTATGAGCTCCTTTACAAGACTGTCTGCATGGTCGGACGACAGCAAGGGCAGTCGTCTTAACCGAGTACTTGCTTCTGCATTGGACTGTATCAAGAGTCCTGCCAAACGATGTAAGATGATGGAAGAGCATCACGTATTCAAAAATGACCAAATAAAAAGTAGGATTTACCTGCAATCAAGTTGGAGCACATATGCTTTAGCGAGCGAATATTTCGCGGCTTTGATCGTTGTGTCGGCTGGTCAATAGGAGGTGCCACTTGCGATGTACGCTGCTGAACAGCGGATAATACATGTCGTCGATGTTCTGCTTCGTCAATCGCTAACATAAAACCCCAGTTTCAACATGATGGCCATTTGGCTCTGAGAACTATTGGCATACCTCGATCCGACATCTCCTCATCCTCCGTAGTATCATCATTCTCGTTCTCGTTCTCGTTCTCGTTCTCGTTTTCCACCAATCGATGGCCAGCGCTTCCCCAATTCCAGCTACGTTGCTGCGTACGACGACCTCTTTGCCGTGGTGTGGTTGAACGCGACGTTGGAGAGATTGTGGTGGGCTCCGGTTGGTCCCCTGAAGACGAGGTTCCGGAGCATGGCAAGGATGGATTCTATAACAGAAGGTTAGAATCGGATAGGAGATGGTCACCAAATGTTGGTACGTACATTGCAAGAACTTTCAGTGGACAGGCGACACACGTTGAGGGATATATTGGGAATCCAACCCGCTTCCTCAATCGTCATGGTTCGCTCATCAGGTCCAAACGTTCGACGCGGAAAGGCCTATCATTACAGAGAACGAAAGAAGCAGAGACAAATGGAGTGAGAAAGCTGGATGGTATCGGTAAATCATAGAGTTGCCATTTACAGAGATGAAATGAATTTGCTCGGATGGTTGGAGCGGATGATCGGTTGATGCTTCTTTTTCTCCGACAAGCTCGTATAAATCACTGAGGACTGTATCGGGTGCAAATCCTTGGCGAAACGAACTCCCATCGGTCAATTTGAACTATAGATTGTTGGCGTCAAATCTCTGCCAACAAATTAGATATAACATTATGGCATTGTTTACTTGAATGGTGGCCTTTCTTGGCTGCGTTGACTCGGGATTGGGCAAGCTTGGACGTGAAGAGGTAGGTAAATTTTCTGTACTATTATCGGTCGTATTGCGAGGTTTCATGATCTGATGATCTTGTCGAATCGCTTCCAACGTCTTTTTCCTAGCCTGAAATGCATTGTTTAGCTGTAATCCTACGGCACTCTCGGTTTTCTTTTTCTGCCATACTTCACGATCTAGTCGTTTTTGATGTTTTAGCTCTCTCTGAATGCGTTGTTGCTCTGTTTCCGATGGCGTTGATGTCGACGAGGATTCCGTGCGGGTGGTGTATGGAGCATTGATCGGAAGTTGTCCCTGTTTTAATCGCTGATATTCACGGTCCTGCTTGATTTCCACGAGGGTCCGTTGCCGAGCGAGTTTGTCCTCCATTTTATCACGCCTGGCTTGACGTGCGAGATTGGCAGATAATTTGCGCTGATCGATCCTATCCTGATCCTCGCTGGCACCGACACTGATACTCTAGTCACCACAACTCAGCACCGTGTACTGACAATATTTGGCATACAAGTGGTAACTTACTTGTTCCTGCTGCAAAGGCGGAATCGTGCAAGCGGTTGGTCGGGTATCAAGGTCGGCCAAGATCCTTTTCAGCATGGGCAAAGGTTAATCAAGTCTGCTGCATAAAAAGTGGATGCATAAATGTACCAGTTGATGGCGTCTTGGACATTGTTATGTAAGGACAAGGCTTGTTTACAGAGTTCCAAGTCAAACCCTAAGCTCAACAAGTGAGCGAGTTGATCATCATTGATGTTGGCCATGGAAGCTAGTACGAATTTACGGAACCACACAGGAACTGCGTGAGCCCAAAGTCATTTCGAACCGTCGGAGAATCAACGCGGTGGAATCCACTAAAACCAAATCGAGGTCATGTGAACGAAAAATGCCCATTCATATATCAAAGCCCAATATTGAATTCATAGAGTAAGCCATCATACCCAATTTGTACCCTGCAAATACAACAAGCAAAATTCTCGATCTATGCATTTCTCTCTTCAATAAATCCGAGATTTTTTTTAGTTAAGATATTGGCCACAAGTTTACTCATTATAAAATTCGGACCGTCGAATCCACTACTATGTTTATCTAGTCTATGCTCGAGTGAGGATGCACTTGTTCACTTCTATGGGGCTACAAATCACGAATAACACTTCGAGCGTTATCTGAGAGAGCGATACTTGTACAACGTGGCCAACAATAGCAACAATCCGCATGCAGCGATTGGAGGAGTTTTCTAGACTTCAGTATCACTATGAGAGGCTGAATCAGTCTTGTACCATGTAAAAAACAAATGATACAAGCTTTCTCTGCGGGAAATGATAAACCTGATGGTGGTGTATCAAAAAAGGACTGTCGAAGCAAAACGGAACTTGAAGGACGGCTCATCATGGTCAAGATCAACGAGTCTAATACGTCCCCAGCGAGAAATAACGATGCGAGATCAGGGCACCAGGACTTAATCGTCTTTTCCAATTTTTTCCTTTCTCTTCCAGTGTGCTCCTGCTGTTAAAGATCCAGAGACGAAAGAGCCGGCAGAATGCCGCTTCACTTTTGCGGCTTCTTTAATATGAGGACGCAGCAGCCGCGAATAATACAAGTCGAAATACGCGAACCATTGCCCTTGCGGGATGCAAGAGACAAGTCAGGCTTACTGTCTTTTTACACGTCAACCTGGGTGAATCCGCTGATAAAAAAGACAACGACCAACTTCTTCGCGTGCCAAGATAATACCATTAACTTTGACCCAAATATACACCAAAATAAGACCAATTTCCCTTTCTTGACATGGCTTTGGGGCCTTTTTCTTCCGTAGTGACGATGTAAATTAGGCATTCTCAAGGCTTGTTCAGACCATACCACCCCTCACGTCGCCTGTCATAAGGTAGTTTCACTTCTTTCGATATTGAGAAAAATCGGAAAAAACAAGAATCCGTTGGAGAAAAACGTACGTTTTTGAGTACGACATTCCCGAAAAGGCTGAGTACCTGAAGGCTGGGCTTGATTTCCTCAAAGCTTGGCATGAGAGAGAGAAAAAATTGCCTTTTCTGTCACGTCCTTCATGTGACTTCGTTTTTGATTCAGTTCAACCCCCACTGGGACCACACCCAGAAAAAAAATGTGACATTGTGTGTTCATCTCTTTGCTCTTTTCATCATGCGGCCGTTCTCTCCGTTCTCACGGAAACCTTTACTACTTCTCGGGTTTATTTCTGTATTTATATTTCTATACAATGTGGCGAGTCATCCTCGAGTAGAAAAAACCATGCAGCCTACAGCTTATTACAACGACTACGATGAAGCGGTGTGTCTACCCGATCGTGTTCTCAAGAAACAACCTCCCCATCAGAAAGCCAAAGCCGCCATTGTCATTCTCGTTCGAAACAGGTAAAACGCTAACTGTGATTACTCACCTTGCCTTCCCGACTCGGTTCTGACCCAAAAAAAAAAAAACCCTTGCTTCCTCGAATAACAGCGAACAGGTGGCCATTGCAGAAACGCTTGAAAACTTTCAGGACAAGTTCAACAACAACTTTGATTATCCCTATGTCTTTTTGAATGAACAAGAATTTACCACGGAATTCAAAGATGCAATGCATCAAGCCGCTCCCAATGCGTCCATGAGCTTTGGCTTGGTCTCCGTGGAACACTGGAGTTACCCCAGTTGGGTGAATCAGACTTATGCACAGGAATGTCGAGAACGCATGGACGCCGAAAATGTGTTTTACGGAGGCCTTGAAAGCTACCATCACATGTGTCGCTATCAATCTGGCTTCTTCTTCAACCATCCGTTGCTGGAAAAGTAAATGTCAAAACTGAATGTCTCCCAATGGAGGAACCAAATGACGAACGATATTCTGAAGAGACTCACTGTTGTTCTTTGTTCTATTACAGTTATGACTGGTACTGGCGTGTGGAACCTGGTGTGCGATTTTATTGCGATATCACGTATGATCCATTCTTGTATATGCAGAAATACAACAAGCAGTACGGTTTTGTCGTTACGCTTTTGGAACTGCGAGAAACGATCCCGACGCTTTGGAAAACGGTCAAAGAATACGCTCGATCGCGTCGTCTGGATCTTTCCGAGAAAAAAAGCAGTCTTTTCCCTTACTTTGAAGACGACAATGGTGATTACAACCTTTGCCACTTTTGGTCCAACTTTGAAATCGCGTCTCTGAATCTCTGGCGAAGCCCGAGTTATCGCGATTTTTTCAACTATCTCGATCAGACCGGTAATTTCTTTTATGAACGTTGGGGAGATGCACCAGGTAAGAAATACCCCATAAGAAGAAGAAAAAAAGCGCATACGAGCTCAGTGGAAGGAGAGAGGAACAGTGGCTGATAACGTTTTGCTGTAGTTCACTCGTTAGCGGCTGGATTGTTCTTGTCCACGGATGAAATCCATTACTTTGAAGATTTTGGATACCAGCACGACAAGTACCGTCACTGCCCTTCAAAAGAAAGTGGATTAGGTTGTCGATGTGAATGTCCTGAAGGCACAACAGATGAAAGTATCGATCATGATCAGCATTACGATACGTGTTTACCAAAGTGGAGAGATTGGGTCAAGAAATCCAATGCGAGGAAAAAGGGTTGGAGAAACGTATGGGCATAGCATGATCTGCGACCCATTTTCTTTTAGGTATACCATTCTCATAAACCCGCTCTTACGTGTTTCAATACATAATATTACACATTAGTAATATCGACAAAGGAACAAACAGGATAGGAGAGTTCCATTGGTGAGAGAGCGAGAGAGAAAGATAATAAGCACATGTAGAGAATAGCTTTAATACAGAAATGATAATAACAAGAAAACAAAAAGAAAAACTGATGTTATAAAGAAAAAAAGAAATGTTGTCGCATGAAACCAGTTCGCAAACGACACGCAAAAGGAAGCCATGGGGTAAAAAAAATAATGAAATGCATACAAAGACAGGGGAATAGATAGATAGATAAACAGAAAGAAGTTGAAGAGCTAAGGAGAAGAAACGCGTCAAAGATGAAAAATTAGGCAAGACGAAGAAGAAGAGGGATAGACATGTAGTGGCAAAAATCAGAAAAAAAAAGAAAAGATGAGATGGTTCTTGTTCGGCTACTTGGTCTTACTCGGCGGGAATGCAAAAAGAAAACGTCTAATCCAAGGATAACGTTCGTTCACCGGGATTATGGGTCAGGGAAGAAGTGCGATGATCGCGTAATACTAAACAACAACCAAGAATAAATAATCTGAGTTCGAGAGAATGGCTCGGGATTGACAGGTAAGAAAAAAAAAACTTACAGTGAGGTTTTAACCCTTTGTGGAAATTCCGCCAACAAATGGCGACGTTGATAATGGTCAATACCACCAGCAAAAGGGATACGCTCGCTAGAATAGAACCCCAAAGCAAGAAAAAAAAAAAAGGGCGAGATCAATATTGGCAACGATGCATCGGATTACATGGTCATGGATAAGGACTTACCGAAAAATGTGAGAAATTCATTCACGTAGACGTATTTGTACTCCTGATCGGGTTGGTACATGCGGCAAATCTTGAAGATGAAATATGCACAGCCCGCTGCGAGACCCAAAAATACCAACAATACAAGCGGTGTCGATTCGCGTCGCACCTTGAAAAAAAAAAAATAAGTTCAGAACCTTTTTTTTCTCTACTTGGAACATATTTTTTGACCTTGATGAGAAAGGCGCAAACCCCCGCATCACAGTCATCATTTCATGAGTTGGGAACAACTTACAGCGTACACAGTGAGGATCAGAAACAGACACGTCAAAGGGAGAGCGGTGATGGTCAATGGGAATTCGCTGTCATTGTTTTTGAGCACCAGCACCAAATATTGAATGGAGTAACCAAGGAAAAAGAAAATGTCGAGTTTCAGGATTGTCAACAAGATTTGATACCATCGATACATGTCTGATACACAATAACAAAAAAAGGCTTTTAGTACCACAAACACATATGAAAGAAATCGTTCTCTGTTGTCTAATCATACTTCGAATTTCTGGGTCGGCACCAATCTTTTTGTAAATCCGCCAACTAAAAATGTGATCCAAAATGCAACATTATCAGCAATCCAAATAAAAACAGTGACTCTTCATATCCCCTTCTCTCCTCGTCTTTGTCCCCCTCGTCATCTTCGTTGTTCATCCTCTCTCCCATTGGTCCATGGTTTACACTATCCATTCTTTTTTCTTCTTTTTCCGTCGGCTGTAGAAGAGAAAGGAAACCAAGATATCTGTGTGTGTGTGTCTGTGTGTGACTTACCCGAATTCTTGATATAATCTTGCTCCCAGATAAAAATAGATCAACTGACAAACCCCTGTGATGACTGCATTTACGATCAACAAGTGTTCAATAAGCTGTCGCAGGACTTGAGCGGAGATCTCCGTGTAAGCATCAAGCGCTTTGAAAATTTGTTTAAATTGAAAGACAGCGTAGCCAAAGCAACAAAGGTTGAAGAGAAGCAGTGCGATCACCTGAATCGTATTCTGCGCACGGACCTAAAACAAAAAGCAAGGAGTGAGCAGGGTAATTACTGCATCATGTCGGGAAAACGCGCCAACGGCGTCATTTTTTTTTCCTTCACTTACTGCATCCCATGCCAACGCGACCTGAAACACTTGTGACAAAATAAAGATGATCAAGTACACGGGGATCCCCGTTCCCAACTCTTTCTTTGAAAACCTACATTATCCGTAAAACAAAAAATGATGGGATGAGTAACCAAAATAAAATAACTTTTTCGGTTTTCACAAATATGGGAAACCCAATAAAATTAGGCACCACCAGTGTTCCCAAAACAAAAAAAAAAAAGAAAAGAATAAGGAAATCCGTACGGTTTGAACTTCTCGAAAATGACAGCTTCCAAAGCAATGACGACGAGTGCTTCAAAGATGGCCGTGAGAACAAGCAGTACCGAATTACGCGATCGTGACCAAATCTATTCGATAATAAGAGTCAATGGGACATCATGAGACGTTATGGAAACGGGAATGGGGAAAGATTTCCAAGGGTTGTGGAGAGAGAGACAGAGAGACACAGAGAGACATGATGCGGTCCATCGATCCATCGAAATACAGATTGTCCGTGGGTTGATGATGAGGGGAGAAAGGTGAATGGAAAAACTCACTTCAAATTTTACTTCGGTTCGTTCACGTTGTAATTCAAATACTTTTCGAGATGAATGTTCAGCATCGAGACTCGGTCGTGCAAATGTCTCAGTTGACAATGCACGCATTAAAATAAACGGGACTCAACCAGAGAACAAAAAAAAAGTATAAAAATCAATCAAATAATAAAAACCCAGAAATGAAGGGGAAGGATAAGGATTGGACTTGCCACGCACGAGACCCAAACAATAGCAAGGAATCAATGAAAAAAAAAAAATTGAAGAAAAAATAAGGGGCGCGGGGAAAGCCATTGACTTCCAAATGGGTGATTAAAGTTTATCCGAAGCCAATCCTGATGAAAAGTCTGAAATGTGCCCCTGGCAATCTTTTTTTTTTTTTTTTTCTGGGCGATATTTCCATTGTTTCTTTCTCCGATTTATTCAAGTCTGCTTTGACAAATAAAATAAATAAAAGAGACAGAGAGATCATGGGGACCAATGTAAAAAAGAGGAAAAGGAAGGGGGACAGCGCGGAAAACCCAAAGCTATAACCAACCCAAAATAAATAACAAAATATTAAAGAGCAAAGACAAAAAAAAAAAGAGAGTTTCGTCATTGGACTCAGTTCCCATGAGTGAGGGACTAGATTGTTTTAGAGTTTTGTTTGGCATCAAAAAAAAAAAGAAGGTTTGGGACAATCCAGGATACGAGACGATAGACTATTTTTTTGTCTACATTTCTTTCTTTATGAATCTGTACCTTGTTCTTTGGTTGCTAGGTGAACATAGTTACCAAGTAAAAAAGGGAGAAAAAGACGCCAAAAAAAGTACGGGGGTGGCCATCGCGACGACCGAGTACGAATTAACGCAGTTGACAGAAACACATAATGTATGTGCGTCAAGCACAAGATGACCAAAGCGAGAAATCAAGTGTAGTACAAAAGGGAAAAAAAGAGTAATTTTTGTTCCAGCACGGAACACCGGAAAGACCTATTCTAAAACGGATCTAAAGTGATAGGCTCACTAGAGAATGGAAACGGCCACATGTCCTGTTTGTGTTCCTTTTTTCTATAGTCTGGCTTACCTTTTTATCCATGTTTGCAACAAAGGGTAAAAAAAAAAAAAAACCTTTTTTTTCTGTGTATGTGTGTGTGTGGTGCGTGTGTTGTGTTTTCTTCGTACGCTTATCTTTTTTTTTCATTTTTTCCTTTCCACTGTTTTGTTTTCTCTTTTTACCTTTTTTTCCACTTTTCTTTCTTGCACTTTTTGCTTTTTCTTTTCATCTAAACGGCAGATATTATTTTTCATTTCATTTAAAAAAAGACCCTCAAAAAAAAATTCTCGGTTCTACGATCTCTGTGTTCTTCATTTATTTTTCCCGTTTTTTTTTTTTTCCTTATTGATTGATTGATCGATGGCTGCTGTTCTTCATCAGCCCAGCAAAGCGTGTACGTCTGCCAGCTGTTGTTCGCCTTCTCGTTTGTGGCGATCAATTCAAACCATGGTGACTACAGACGCTAAAAATGAATTTTCGCGACTTTGTCATGACCGTCCAACCCACGTCCTGCAAGTGTTGCTGTCGTCGAGAATCCCCAATGATCCATCGCAATATCCGGCTTCGCACAAATACCGGGTCATTCAGTTCGATTCAGCCGTCCGCACAGACGCTGTACGCAAGTTCGGCAAATCAGTAACAGATCTCAATGCCGTACAACTTGCCCTTTTCCAGCGACGTGAAACCATGGCTTGTTTGATCCTTTCTTTTATCCGCCAACACGCCACACCCCCCGAATTGAAAACGTTTGTGAACCACGTTTGGGGTTATCGCAACACCAGTCTTCATCTTGCTTGCTTCTGGGGTATGCCGCGACTTGTACGACTTCTTCTCGCTTGTGGAGCAGACGCTTCCATACGCAACTCCCGACAATTCGGACCCCAACAGTGTGGTACCAATCCCGAATGTTTAACACTCCTCCAACGCCATCTCAAACCACTTCCACCTACCGCTCCCACTACCGCCCCCAAGACCACCGAAAAGCACAGACCTACGGTGCTAAAACTTGTCAACGACAACAACACCGCACCTTTGCACTTAATCAAAGATCAGAGAACCAACACCAAGGTCGAAAAAAAAATGCCAGAAAAAATCAACCCCAACCGCGGTTCCCTTGACAACAGCAGTAACACCGACATCACGTTGTTGGACACCGCCACCACTTCCCCTCGCAGTGACAACGATCATGCCGTCGAAGAACCCAAACGTTTGTTGAAACGACCTTCGTTGCTGTTGAAAAAAGCCGTCAATAAAGTCGCGGAGCATGCCCTGACCATGCCTTATCCTGACCCGACCCCCATGACTGCCACCGACATGCGGTTGTCGGAGGAATACTTCACCGCCATGCAAACGCATACCCTCAAAAAACGGCCTTCCATCACACGTGAAGAAGGCGAATCGTTCCCGTACCTTGTCAGTCCTCCCCCGACTCCCGTACGTGCCACGCTTTCGTCCATGTCGTTTTCATCCTCGACCTCTTCCTCCTCCTCGTTCTCGTCGTTCTCTTCCATCGATGACCCCACTGGAAAACACGGAAACCGAGCCGACGATCTTTGTTGGACCCCGCCCCCACCTTCACCGCACTCGGATGACGAACCCTTGTATGGGACCACCTGGCACCAGTTGGCCGAGCCCCGCTTCACTCCACCGACCACACCACCTTCGCCTGTTCCACTGCGACCGGCATGCTTTCCAACCATGCGTATCAAAGTCAAGACGGTCCGTCAGGTCCGTTTCGATCCCCAAATTGTCCTGATCGATGCATGTGTTCGCGGTGATCTGGTGGAAATATCGCAGTTGATCTCCAATGCATCGACCACGATGGGCTTGACCGGGACGCAAAATCGATCGCTTCTTCATTTGGCGTTGATGCACGGTCAAGAAGAAGTGGCCAAATATCTCGTGACTCAAGCCAATATTGATGTCAACCATCAAGACAATGACGGTTGGACCGCATTGCATTATGCAGCTGCTCTTGGTTTATGGCGATCCGTCGAATTTTTGGCCTCGCTGCACGACATCGACCTGCATGCACGGACCAACCACGGACTATTGATTCAAGATTGCCCGGAATCCGACATGGATCAAAGACGTTGTCGACGTAAGTATATACTCACATTTCAATCCACTGTGATTCTTCGCTTTTTTACTAAAATTCTAAATTGTCTAGTCATGATCGAGCGGGCTATTCGTCGACATGCCAAAGTCAAGTCAACGTGTACATAAACCCTTGTGTATTCCCTTGTCCCATTTTTTTCTATCCATCTCTGCCCTTTCCTTCTTGTGTATGAATCCTTTGTTTTTCTTCTTGTGCCTCTTTCAAGACAAAATCCTCTTTTCTCCATTACATATCATATTACATACATGTATCATAACAATTTCCTTTCCCTTTTTTTTCCCCACTGTTGTAATTTAACCCCACCCCCTTCATTTTGGAAGATCTGTCATTTTTTTTATTCCACTGTATCATTCTTGTAACTTTTTTCTATATCTTACCACCACTGTTCCCCCCTTCTCCTTTCCCTTTTTTTTCTCCCTAGAAAATTACTACCTCTTTTTTTTCTCCCTGTTGTATGCCTGGTTTGAATTTTCTTTTGGGGATTTTCCCGCTTTTTGGCTTTTTATGTATTTATTGCCATTTATTTTGTCTATGTAAACCCTTTGTATTATTCTGTTTTGTTCTGGCGGCTCTCCGCCACTTTCAAAAGTATTTTCTCATTTTTATATGCCGCTGTAATTTTTTGTATCCATATCAAAAAGAACTTGATTTTTTTTTTTCATTATATAGGAAAGTAGTGCTACTTTTTTTCATTTTTTTTATACATCAATAAAACCATGAAACAACGGCTTTGTAAAGCTATTACGACGAATGACGTTTTTTTTGGATGGGTGATTTCACTCGAAAAAGTGAGTGTGACCTCGGCTTGCATAGTGGACTTCCATTTCATGCAACTTGTACTGATTGAGTTCTTCCTTGATCATCTGGGCCAAAACCGCCGTGAGCTGGGTACATGCCGCGGCAGGGTCGGAAGCACGATCGTATTCTTGCTGGGTATATGTGTCATGAATATTCAGGGTCTTGCTGAATCGAACCACGGAAGATCGCTTTCTTTGCAAATTAAATAAACTAGCCGCCGATCGTTTTTTATGAGGTACATGAACCATGGGAGTAGACGGCAGTCGATCCGTTTTCAGAATGCTTTTCCTTATGGGCGGTATCCGGTGAGTAGTGGGCTGAGGCGCTGGCAGACCTGCATCATGCCATTCTTTGACCCCACTCTGTTTTTCTTCACACGCGAACCGTCCCGTCTCAGCCAACGTTTCATCGGTCACACACGTTGATGCGGATGAAATGTCGGATACTGCCCAATTAGTCGGATGAGCCACATTAGGCAGGCATAGATCGGACATGGTCCTACTTTTTGTGATGTGGATATCACCCGTGGCTGCGGCGGCGGTGCGTCGGTGACACCGATTAAAAGACATTTGTATTAATCCCTTGAACCGTACGCGAAACGAGTCTCTCTTTTTCTTTTCTTTCTGCAGTCCAGAGTGGTGATTCCATGATCCGTGATATACATCAATGTCGCATGAACCCGTATCTTCTTGTATGACCGTTGTCTCACTGTGGCTGTCGTCACTTAAAAGCGATTCAACAAGCATTGCATGTTGGCCATTCAGCCCCTACACATTATTTATGAGTTTTTCAGACTGGCAAAGTGTCACTGTTATCTTTATCGAGTTACGTTTTCAATCAAGGATGTTGTCGTGGTAACAATGGTTGTAGTCATGAGAATCAATAATATAAAATGGCAGACAAGATGGTGTGTTTTGGATTTTTGGATATGATGATAAAGTAAAAATGAAGAATTATACAATGATGGAAGAGGGTGAATAAAAAAAAATTATAAGAAAAAGGAAAAGAAAAGAGAGGAATAAGAAATGCAGAAGTGGGAGATGTATAAAAGATGAAAAAAAGGGAATCGATACAACAAAAGGGAACGAATCGTTTTTTTTTTCCTCAAGGAGAAGAATGAAGACGAATGAAAAAAGAATCTTTTGGATAGAAAGAAGAAAAGAAGGAAACAAGTCAAGTATAAGGAGATCTTTTCCAAATCGATATCATCTTTATCTCATTCGACAAGAGCTCATTGGGCGCACAAAACTGGCTCCTTGTCCCTCTTTCTTTTTTTTTCATTACATGTATCTACTGCGCCTTGGGCTGGTTGAATAAATACCTAAAAGGAATGAGGAGAACTTCAACCATACGTCGCCTTGTCTTTTTTTTTTTTCAATAATAGCAGATCAATTTTTTACTCGATTTCCCCCTTGCTTAACCCTCTCCTCACTTCTCTCTCTCTCTCTCTCTCTCTCTCTCTCTATCTCTGTGTATGTGTGTGCGTGTGTGTGTGTGTCTATGTGTTTGTGTCGCTTTTTTTTTTCTCATCTCCTAAACCACGCTCCCTTTCAGAAAACCCAAAAACGCCCTTTTATTTCTCAACATCTTGCTCCGCCATCATACAAACCAACCATTTTCGGATTCACTGTGTATGGTAGCAATGAATGATATTTTACAATACAGTGATTCATTTTTATTTGAGCCTCAAATGCACTTGGTTAACTCTGATAGTTGTACATTGAATTGTCCTTTTCGTCACGTACGAGATAATCCCTAATGTTGAAAAAAAAAGAAAAATGGATGAGTGGATGGTCTATGCATTCCGATCCCGAGCGCGATTACTGTTTTACCTGTCAATTAAGGACTCAATGCGTTTCTTGATATCGGCCGCCTAAAAAAAGAAACGCAGTAACGTCATGAATTTCCCCAATCTCCATTCTTTTTTTTAAAAATTTCAGCTTACATCCACAGGAAATTTCAACTGTTCAAACAGTTCGTTCACGAGGGCGGCGTGACTGAGTCGTTTGTTGGCTTTCATGATACGTACAATAGCGGCTTCCAACTGTAGCCAAAAGTTGTCACGGGTTAGACGATCCCCTTGTCGTTATATTCTTTTGAAACTCCCCCTCCTTGATCATTTGAAATAAGCTTTACCTGATGTTGTCGATTCACCAGTACTTTGGACTGTGTATCCTTTTGTTCTTCCACCGTTTGTTCTTGTTGAATGGTATTGAATTTCAATCGATGTTGGGGGGCTTGGAATTGTTCATTAAACGCAAATTGATCCGACGGTTCCACTGTGGTGCCAGACGGCTCCTTCTTCAAGATTTGATGTTGTCCGCAAGACAATGATTGTAACACGCGACGAAGTTCCTTGTGATCTGCAACGAACAAAGAAAAAAGAAAAGTTGAGGAGGTGAAATTGAATCAATGAATTTGGGCGTAATAGTCCAGTACATACCGAGATTGGTGGCATCAAATATATCGTTATAGGTTAAGAAAGGTCGGGAGGTATCATTGAACAGCAGTAGGATGACAGTCTGGAAAAGGCTCAGCATCAACTCCTTGAATCCTGCAGAGAAATGCGCTTTGACAGAACAAGAACCCAGTGAATTTTGCCACGTCAGCCGCCGGCCCGTGTATTTTTTGCCATAGAATTGGATATACGCCTCTTGCTGGGCACGCATCTGCATGTCAATCGCGACAGAAATGTATAAATGAGTTTCCAAGAATAGAATAGACACTGGCTTGATTTTTTAGACTTACATCAGGAGGAAGAATGATCTCCGACGCCGAATAACTAGGCCAGATACCTTGCGCCAACACGTTCACGTACAGTTGCACATTGCCCCACTGACTGTACTCCTGCGATTCCTAAGTGGATCAATCCAAAAATAGTAGCATTAGGTAAGAAAACCACACAGTCCGTCGAATATCGCTCTTTGTATCTACCTTGAATGCCGCATTGAGATCGGCGGAAATTTCGATATCTTTGAACATGGCCTCCAAATTCTTTGTAAAGTCTGGTCCACACTCTGCAAATGAGGCACAGCGAGATACGATCAGCCATCAGCCGCATGTAATTCCTTTGGATCCTTTTACCTGTTTTTAGTCGGGATAGCATGCTCTTTTCAATATCGTTGGATACCATTCGATTCAGTAGTAATCGTTTGGCCAGGAATCGCTTATAGAATGCTTCAAAGGTATCTTTGCCTAGACGATGGCGGTGAGTACCTCCACTACCCGCGCAACCCGTTAGTTTAAAGAGCAACCTTACCTTGCAAATATCGAAATATCACCAGCACTCGATCTAATATGCGCTCCAAATTTTCGTCGCTTGCCTTCTGTCAAACCGGAATTATTCATTACAACCGATCTCTACATTGGTTCGATCACATCTCCGTTTTACCTTTCGTAGCTTGCTGTCAATAAACTTGGCTACCATTTCGGCTGGTTTATTGCGTCGCATATTAATAAAGGTTTCAAAACTTTCCTTCATCGTGTTGATAAAGGATACATCATTGTTAAAGCTTTTGTTGACAATATCGTCCAATTTCGCCTTGTATTTCAAAAGCGAAGGGACCATCGCCGCATCCCGGGACGGATCACTGACCATCTCGGTTCCCCGTCGCTAACCACAATACGTATTAATATCCCAAACTTTCAAGTTCAATTCGACTTGTTTTTTACTACCTTGATATACTCTGCAAAGGCTGTGCGAAGTGTAGTGATGGTTGCACTGGAAGCAAGAATGGTATACAGTATACGTAAAGGATCCTTTGCATCGTCGTCCATCATTTGATAGAAGCCTTCACAAAAAAAAAATGAGCACGGATAACAAGAATAACTGGGGATACGTTACTCACCTTTACTAATGATCAGATCGATCTTTGCAAAGATCAGTTGATCCGTCACGGCTTCGAGGAGTTTGGCTTTGGTGTCAGGTTTCAGATAGTCGCGTATACGATCAATGGATTCTTGGGTACGACGACGATCAACGTGAGCGAGATACTCGGGTATAGAGAGTGAATGAATCAGTCGGTCGCTTTCTTCACCGTAATACATCGCAGTATCTCTGAGCAATCGAGGTTGGAATTCTTTGTTATACAAGGCAAGGTCGTTGAGCATCGACACTAGAGAATGGATCAAGATCCGATCCACGGTCTCTCCGTCTCTGTCGGATCATGGTCAGTCATTTGTGTCCCCATTTTTTCCACAGATATCTATTATTCTATACCTGTCTCTTTTAATGAGATACAGCAGCTGTTCGATGGTGTAGGAACGTAGATACTCCTGACTCAGTACGTGCTGGTTGAATAAATCTTTTCCGGCTTGTCTAAACATCATAAAATGAGACGGTGGTCGATCATGGCTCTTTGTTGGGATCTTTTGGCTTACACTAAAGAACGATAATTCGTCGACCAAATAACGTAGCGACGGTCAAGTTCCATGAAGACATTACGAATGCAATTCTATCCACATCATGCAATTCAATCACTATGTTGGTCGCCTGGGATCACTACAAGAAAGCTTACCAGCTGCGCACACATGTTTAACCAAATATCATTCAATGTCTCCAAAAACCGGTCCCGCTTCGAAGCAGCACTGTACAAGTAAGAGAGAGAGAAGGTAAGAACTTTCATTTTATGATGAAACAGTTTAAGAATAAAAATGAAAACCTTTGTAACGGTGTGGCCAGCGATTGCATGTGCTGCGAGAGTTGATCGATGAGATGTTGATACAGTTGTTCGGCATGACCTAAACGGCAATTGTCGGCACACATCTAAAAGAAACGCGTTTTAATGCCATTTATCATTATTGCTGTCCACGAAAGAAGTCGAAGCTTACTTCAGAAGCAATTTGAAAACTGGTATGTTCGGGCTCATTGTGGAGAATGGCAATAACGAGTGTTTGAAGAGATCCCCATGATGTCTTGAAAAACGAGTCATATACTGCGTTCCATTCCTCGTCTATGCAGGAAACAAAGATTCATGAGTGGGCCGACAGGAATCGTTTCTATTGTCCTCATTTTATAGTGTACCTCGGCTGTTGTGAACACGAATACTGCGAATATTGGTATTGCGACGAAAAGAGCCCAGAACGGAGGCTATATTGACCATGGAAGACTTCTCTTCCGAATCGATCATCATGGGAGAGACATTTTCAGTTTGTGGTGGCGTGGAGGGAGAATGGGCGCTGGTGGGAGTCGATTGAGGCGAGGATAGCGATGGCTGTGAACGTATAGTGTAAGCGTGTAATGTCGCCTGCGTGGCCGAACTCGACAACTTTCGTTTCTTTGTCGCTGATCAAGCAAGAAGAATACTCGATTAGTAGGTTGGAAAAAGAGATGAATTCTATGCTAGTTATATTTACATTTCGTAGATTTGGGAGGCATGGTGTGGTAGATAAAGAGTATAATAGAGAAATGGATACGTACAAAAATTTCCAGATTATGCCCTGCAAGCGCGCTGATTCCCCCGTCACATGCAGCCCTCGGCTTTTCCTCGGTGCCTATAGGCCTATATAAACAGTTATTTCGTTGGCTCTTTTCGTATGTGGGTTTATACCAGCTGCTTACGCTTCTATCAGATACGCAAACTACCCTTTGATTGCTTACATATCATAGCTCATTCTTTTTCGTCGCAAAGAGGAATAAAAACCACATCATCTTAAACCAGTCAAAATGTCACCAGCGGAAACTGTCAACCAACAAGAACAAGAAAAAATATGCCATCAATGAAAACATTTTATAATTAAATCAACTCGTCCCTCTCGAAAAAAAAACCCTAATTACTGAAAAAAAAATACATAAAAAAAGTACAAGTCTATTTTTCGTCTGTTGATTTTTTTCTACATTTTATGATACACGACGACCGTACAAATGGTCTTTAAGAGACAAAAGCCCTTCTCCTTGGATGACTTTGCCCGATTTTTCAAATTGGCGAATCCATTCGCGCGCTCGACCACGTTGGCCCATCTGTTGAGCCGTCTTCACCAAATACCACAGTGTGCGTTCGTTCATGCGAATGTCCTTTGAAGCGAACCAATTCACCATTTTCTCGGCCGCATTCAGATCCTTGAACAGACACAACCCACGAACCCAAATGTTCAAAGTTGATGGGAGAAGCGGCAGTCCTTCCTTGACAGCTTGCTGTAACAGTAGATACGGTTCCTGAGGTATAGAATCGTGTGATCGCATGCGATGGTAACGAAGGAAATACGCATCCATCATCATATTATACATCACCGTTTGTGTTTCCATCTGGGGTAATTTGGAAGGATGACGCGCGTCCGTCGGTGCGGGATGGGGGGAATCGGCCACAAGTGCTTTAAACAGTTGAGTGGTTCGACGGATATCCGCGAATTCGGATTGCACTAATCCAAACAGGAGCACTGACCGCAGATGCAGGTTACATGGAATATTCAAGGACCGCATTTGATGGTACAGGTCATAAATCTTGGTCAGATCCACGTCGTGATCAGACGACCGGCGAATGTACGCATGAATCAGAACGGTAAAACTCGCTACGTTGGGGAATGGCACATTCGCTTTTCCGGCCACCATGCGTTGCAGCAAATGGTAAGCCCCATCCAAATCACCTTGTTGTGTCAGCGCACGAAGCGCAAGGTTGTAAGCATAGATGGATAACGACGCATTGTTTCGAAATAAAGGCATCAAAAACGATAAAGCGCTGGAACTCCGTTTTCCGCGTAGCAAAGCACGGATGCTCGACTCAAGAAAAGGCACCGTTTCATGCACAGGCACTGCCGCTGCCACTCGTTCAAAAGCAGACAGCAAAGGCGGCGCTGACAGACCCGAGGCGATCGATTTCAACAAAATACGTAGCGTGACAGCATTGAATTTCGACATCGCTCCCAATCGATCCATCCACAGCGTTAACTCGTCCCATTGCTTCCATCGACACGCGTACTTGATCAACGTATTGTACGTTGCGGCCGTCGGTGTGATGTGTTGCCGGATCATGTCGTCGTAAATCTCGTACGCTTCGGAAACGGACGATGATTCCTTTTTCGCCAACGTGGCTCGAATAGCGATATTGAATGTGGCAGCATCAGGATGAATTTTCTGTTCGCGTATCAAACGCATGATCTCCTGAACGTGATCGTGGCGTCCTTGCCGTAAACACATCGCTGCCGCACTGTTGTAAAATGGCAACGGGGCCATGTCTGCATCGGAGGGAGGGATAGCGGATAACAGAACATCGAGATGCTGGCATTCCGCGTAATCGACTGCCAATTTATTAAACAGAAGCAACTTCCATCGTTCGTTCGTCAGTGTCGGGTCGGTGAACAACTGTTGGCGCTGACGGGTATCCCAAAACGCTGTAGCACTTGACAACACTTTCCATATCAGCTTACCGTTGCGATCGGTCAGCGGCTGTTGTGCAGCATACGCAATCCAAGGTGCCAACAGTAGAGAAATGTCATGCGTCGGTAATTGTGCTATTCGTTCGTACACTGCGTGTTCATCCTGGATCGGGACCTTGACCGATGACGCCAGTTTGCAAGCGATCAACGTTTCTAGACTTTTATGTACATCATGCTCTTGTAACGAATGGTGTAGAGCATGGGTATCGGCTGAGGGCAACGATGGGAGGTTCAACGGGGCAGGTGAGGAGGGCACGACGGACGTGCGAGGATGAAGTATTTCGTCGATATCAAATGTTGAATCGAGTTTCTCGAGGATCGAGTAGGGAACGGCAGAGTCGTTGGAGGCACGGTGAGCCGACATGGACGAGACATATCGAGCATGATGGAATGATGTTCGGAATCCGGGGAAAGGACGGAAGAAGCAGGGGTATTTTGGTTGAACCATCAATGTAAGATTATTATTAGAGGAGGGGTGTATCAAAGTTCTGGTGACCAATCGGGTCACTGTCGGTTGGGTGGATAGATGCCGAGACAAGAGAGGGAGCCATCGAGCGCAAGTGGTTGGTGCATGATATTTGCTGGGGCATAGGTAGGAACCAAGCACCATTCCGTTATCATGCTGTTCTCAGCGTAAAGTGCAACCTGTCCTCAGCAAAAAATGGGGCGGGGGCAGTGCCCTCCTAATTGTTCAAGCCACACAAAAGAAGGGCTCATCGGCCCGCCGACCCAAAAGTGACGTCACTTCTTATACGTCACTTGCAGCCAATCAAATCTCGTTTTTAATTTTTTCCCCTTGACGACACATTGAATGGAATAAGTACAAGGTGTGTCTTTTATACTAGATGGATATTTTTAGATGTGATATGATCCATAACAGAATAAAGTGTGTTGTCCATGTTGCTTAGTCAATGATCGGTTTTCATACTGCTTAGATAATGATCGATAATGATTTTTTTTTCCACTGTAGGATCATTATCGCTAGCAAGCCGTACACCCGCTGTGCAATGGATGCCGCCTGCCACCGGAGGCCGCCCTCTTACATTGAGCGACTTTCGTCAGACAAAAAGCCTAACGCATACACGGCATAACCTGGGCGAGAACTCTTGGACTTTGGTATATTAATGACAACCTTATGGCAATACCTTGCAACGAGAGTTGTTTCTGAACACGCGCAAAGCAGCACTGATTGCCCCCCTCAGTTCCATCCCGCCCAGGCTATGATAGATCTAGAAAGATGTGTGCGTATGTTGGCTATTTAAAAAAAATGAGTTAGTAAGCTCTTTGATTGATTCAAATTTTCGTAATACGGACCGCCAGGTAAGATTCTTCTTGGATGCGGACAATAAAGTTGCGTCCAGGGACGGTTAAGCGATGGATCGGCGGTGTCAGCTTGAGCAGGCAAAAAATATTGACGTGGCCAGAAGTGACGGTAATTTCGAGTTGGATTCCAGATATCAAGAGTCCCCCGAATAAAAAGAAAAAAAAAACAAATAATGATGATAAAAAAAACAATGGTCCCTGTCAGTAAAAACCTCCTAAAAAACCCTGTGGGAAAAAAAGAGGAAAAGACTGCGAAAAGAATATGTACATGAAATATACAATCCAAAATTTTTAAAAGAATCAAGATAATGTTATTTTAAGTAATCAAATAAGAGAGAAAACCAAAGGACAAAGACATACAAAAAAGAAAGATGGATGCATTAGGACAAGCCACACTTACTCTTCCTTGCTTTCACTTACAAAAAAACTGTTGTCACCACACTGTGGGGCCCGCCACCGCACACCGCCAAGGCATGGGCTTTGTTCAGACAATTTTTAAACTACAGAAACACATACAGCAAGTGAGTGATTTGGCATAGCATTCAAAAAGAAAGGAAGGCACTTGAGCACAAATACATTACCTTTCACAAAAAAGAGAAATGGGTGGAAGATGCGTCGTCTTTTATAGACATGATAAAAGAGGCGAACCCACGTACTGTAGCTAAAACCTTTATTGTCCAATAATGAAGCAGGAAAAAGATGCCATGTGTCTTTTCTCATCGTTTCACGTCATATTTATCCATTCATAAGAGAGTGGGGTCTCATCGCACGAAAAAGCTGCATGAAGTAGGTCTCCGATAATGTTAGAGAGAGATCCTTATTCTCAAGTGTTCATATATCGGCTGATCGGATACTCCAGGTGCACATAACTTTGGTACAGACGTAATGCATGGCTCGTTAAACTGTCTTTCAACTCGTATTATACATTTTATTGAAAATAGAAGTCATCCTAATGAGGATGGCCTCTTTTTTTGATGAATAAAGTCGTCAGTTTCAGCGAATTTCAAGTCCCCATCAGAATTACGCAGGTATTCTGCAAGGCCAAAGTAATATGAGAAGATCCACCTCACTCCCCGCCAATAAAGGGCCAAGTCATGATTTTTGTTTCCTTGCAATTTATTTTATTATTATTTCTTCATTTCCCGAGAAAAATGAACTGCAAGATGAAAAAAGATATTAGGGAAGTCAACAAATTTATGCGGATTACAAAAAATTTTGCCAGGGCACCGTACTGGATGAGCTATTTTTCATCGACAACTTTGAGGATCACAATCATTGCTGACCGTAAAGTAGATCACAGTATTATTCAGCGACTTTTCAAGTAAGAATAAAGGTCCGATAAAAAAAAAAAAGAGATGAAGGATTTGATAGTATCTGGCAGACAGAGACGTGGGATCAAAAAAAACATCAAACCGATTGACTTTTATAGTAATGAAGAGCCGTGCCATTGCTGGCTTTTTGAAGAAGCGAAGGTTTTGATCTATGGGTTTTTTAATTTTTGGGAAACACAAAGTGGAGAAATGCGGAAATTCAAGGGTCAAAGGAGACAAGAGGAGCGAATGAACGAAGGGCATGAATGCGTCTTCATCCATAGAGGAACAAAAGTAATGGAAAATGATATGGCTTCAGGCCCGCCCGGAAGTCGGCGATGTGTGATTGGACCAATCGGAAACCATAATGAAATGCAAACCAGATAAGCGACCGAGATAATGAGCGGAAATTCAATCGCCTTCTCCCAGGGCCCAAATCTTTGACATAAAAAGACAAATTGTCCCTCTTTTGGAAAGTGATAATCGTAACAAAAACAGCTCAAGGGAAAAAAATCACTTTGCCTTTTATCGTTTCTTCCCGCGGCTCGAACGTTTCACGCATCATTTGACATGCTCACTTACCCTTTTAAGCTTTGCCTAAAAAAAAGAAGCTATTGCTAGTAAGTTTTATTGATTGCTATTAGTATTATTACGGTACAACCAACGCATGTTTTGAGAAAACCGCGACAGAAAAGAAAGACAGAAAGAAGCAGGTTGAAATGTCATGCAGATGCAAAAAAAAGGAAAAAATAAAAATATAAAAAAAAGGCAACAAATTAAAAAAAAAGAATGGTGATGAAAAAGAGAGTGTCGTCCGAAAAGAACTAGAAGAGGTATACTGTCTGAGTCATGGGTAATTCGTGAGCAGGCGCACAATCACAGATTTCGCCATCGGCCGTCACCGCATAGGTCTCAGGATCCACACGAATCTTTGGCATCGTGTTATTAAGCTTCATGTCGTGCTTGGTGACACTGCGACAGTTCTTGACAGGTTCAATGCGTTTGCGAAGTTTGTACTTGTCAATGGTACCAGAATCAATGGATAATTGCGACACGAAAAGCACGCAACTCTTGGACAAACTCGATGCGTATGCTCCGTACATGGGTCGCGAAATGATAGGCTGTGTCGTAGAAATCGATCCGTTTGCATCACCTACACATTGAAAAAAAAAAAGGTCAGCAGTTGCGGACATGACCGGTTCGGTGTTGCTGCTGCTGCTTACCCATTTGTCCCCATACGATAATGCCACCTTTCATAATTAATTCGGGTTTGGTACCAAAGAATGCCGGTGACCAACAAACCAGATCGGCCAATTTACCCACTTCAATCGAACCCACCAAATGGCCAACACCATGGGCTAATGCTCTGCAAGTGTAATGTAGGTAAGTACGACGTGACGATAACGTGCATCGTATTGAACACCCCAAATAACAGATGCCAAGCTTTCCAATTTCCGCAAGGTTTTTTTTTTTTCTTTTTTCCAAACTTACACGTTAATGGTATACTTTGCAACGTATCGACGGATACGATAATTGTCATCAAGATGGCCTTCGTCTTCGGGTAATTTGCCGCGCTGCTGTTTCATTTTATGGGCCGTCTTCCACGTACGTAAGACGACTTCTCCCACTCTTCCCATGGCTTGACAATCCGAACTGATCATACTAATCGCACCGATATCATGTAACACATCTTCGGCGGCAATGGTCTCCGCTCGAATACGACTTTCAGCAAATGCCACGTCTTCGGGAATATTCTTGGACAAGTGATGGCACACCATCAACATGTCAATATGTTCATCCAATGTATTCGCCGTAAACGGTCGCGTTGGGTTCGTCGACGATGGCAATACATTCGCTTCACCACATACACTGATAACTATCGCACACAGAATCGGTAGATTGAAAATTAATTTTCGTGCCATCTTCATACCAAGTCTCAGTCTGCATTGATCACTTACTGTCAGGTGCGTGACCACCACCTGCGCCTTCACTGTGGTAGGTGTGAATGGTACGTCCCTTGAACGCGGCCAAGGTGGATTCAACAAAACCGGCCTCATTGAGTGTGTCGGTATGAATTGTGGCCTGACATATCGGAGGAACAAAACAAAAAAAGAAACATTGACGCGTAAGTATACCTGCTGCATCGACCAGGGAATGTTCCCTTGCTTCTCTATTCCCTTTTTCTGCTTTACCTGCACATCATATTCTTCACACACGTCTAAGCAGGTATCAATGGCGACCGGTGTGGCGCCCCAATCTTCGTGAATTTTCAGACCCAAGCAACCGGCACGGATCTGTTCAACCAATTCTTCCTTTCCAGCCGCACATCCTTTACCGGTAAAACCAAAGTTCAGAGGGATATCGTCGGTGGCTTTCAGCATCGTTTCCATGTGATAAAAACCAGGGGTACACGTCGTGGCATTCGATCCCGTATTGGGACCAGTACCACCACCAATCAAAGTGGTAATGCCACCAGCCAGAGCCTAATCACCATCACGTCAATTTCTCATTTTTTCCGAACCCATTGAAATGAATCTTTTTTTCTTACCTCAAAGCACATTTGTGGACAGATGTAGTGAACGTGGGAATCAATGGCACCGGCGGTAAATATTTTGCCTTCACCTGCCAACGCTTCGGTACCTGCTCCGACAATCATGCCAGGAGTAACGCCTTCCATGACATCCGGGTTACCGGCTTTACCGATCCCCACAATCATACCATTCTTGATACCAATATCAGCCTTGTAAACACCCGTGTAATCGATAATCACCGCATTGGTGATGACAAGATCCAATACTTCATGGTCACATTTACCCGTGGCTTGGCCCATGCCTTCACGTAAAACCTTGCCACCGCCAAATTTACATTCATCACCATATACAGTGTAATCCTTTTCGATGGCGGCCCACAGGTTGGTGTCACCGAGACGGATGAGGTCGCCTGTGGTCGGACCGAAATGTTCGACGTAGTAATCGCGATCCAAAGCGTAAGGTGGCGCATTGGGCAACAGGGGCGTGTTGGCGTCATGCATGAATCCGCGATTGACAAGGTTTTCGATAATGCCAGGCAATTTGATCAAATCCACCGGACCCGGAGCGAGATTGTTACCACCACTAATGATCTTATTTCCTCCAATTTCCACCAACGTCACCGTCTTGAAATCGCCCGGTTCGAAACGTATTGCCGACCCTGCCGGGATATCCAACCGCATACCGTACGCGAGCGCACGATTGAAACTAAGACTTGCATTGGCTTCGATGAAATGATAATGAGAACCGACCTAAAACCCAAAAAAAAGTAGCGGAGGGGCGGAGGGTCAATTTTTCCACATTGAATAATCATGATGATGATAGTAAAAAAGGGCGAGCCAGCGTGTTTTTTGTTTTACCTGAATAGAACGATCGCCATAGTTGGTGACGGTCAATGACAGTCGTTTTCGACCAGGATTTAATTCGATCTTTCCAGGTAGTGCAATGATGGCGCCGGGCGCATCTTCGCGTGTACGAGGTTTAGGGAGTTCAAAGTGAGACTGGCTGGGAATCGGAAGAAAACTTCCATAGAGCGCCATTTCCAGGTTGCCGTTGTCTGTGCAGATAGGATCATGTACGGTGACGAGAAATGTGCCGTCGGGAAACGTGCCTTCCACTTGAATCTCGAATACGGTATCCAGGACATCCGGAATAACGTGACGTCGTCCCAACATTTGCTTGCCGATATCCATGAGTTGAGCTACAGAGTAAATTCCGTCTCGCATAAACTCTAGCAATTGAGACGAAAGCAATGCTGTCGCTTCCACATGGTTGAGCTTGATGCCGCGTGCCAGACGTTTTTGCGCAAGAAAGCCAACTGCGAAAAAAAAGAGAAAGAAAAAAAAAGAAACAGTTCAGTTTATTAGGCAAGAACAAGAACAATTTGAATGAACAAGGGGAGAGGGGAAAGAGGACGGATATTAATTTTTCTTTGTTGGGTGAGGGGGGTTCCAAGGCAACGGCCACTCGATGCGTGTGTGTAACGAGGGGTGGAGTGTCTAGTTGTCATGGAACGAAGAGGTGGGATGGACGGGCTTACCTTGATGAAGAAGGAGCTTGTCAAGTTCACGGGGAACAAGACGCATGGTTTGATGATTGAGTAGAAAGAGAAGGAAAAAAAAAAGAGAAAAAGAGAAAAAGAAGCGAAACTGAGAAAGAAGAGATAGAAGGAAGAAGAAGAAGAAGATCAATAAGAGGAGGAGTCGTAAACAAGTAGGAGAGGAGACAAAGGAAAATCCCAATCGACGAAGCTGAAGAGAAAAAAAAAGCAATCTTAAAATTATACACCCAAGCTTCCCACCTTTGTGATTCCGACAATTCGGAAAATCAAAAAGAGGTGATTTTATTTCCTTTATAATCACACTCGCACCAACCGGAGCCACCACTTATCGCGATCCTCAACAAAGTCACGTCAACGTTGTTGTTGTAACTTTTTTTTTTTGGAGATCTTGGAATATCCGGCTCTTTGAGACACCAAACATAGCGAATAAAAATTTATTATTTCATTGAGATGAAAAAGTTTCCATCCCCCGCAAGCCTATCAATTTACGATTGGCTATTTTTTCTCTCCTTTTGTAAGCCCTTTTTTTCCAGAAGGTACGACCTTCTATCTAATAAGCACCGACATGGCCCCCGCTTATGCTTTCGGAGACGTTCAAGTCTCTTGCTAGAATTGAAACGATAAGTCCACTTGTCCTTGTGAATTCACACACTTTCATCCATACTTTTGTTGATTTTGCATGTGAAACTGATGCAGTCCGGCCTGGACGACAGGCTTGGCACCGTTGTCTATCGCTTTTATCAACGGTGGATGGCCTTGGACGGTTCACATCGAAACAGAACGAACAATATCATACGTTGAACGTCCATGACACGTGTCCATTTCACCGTCGTGCCCAAATGTAGGGAGATGACGCGCTTTGTCCAACGGTTGCGATCTCCCCATTTACAATAAAAGCAAAAATACGACTTGATGCCTTTTTCACTGATCTACACAAAAGATAGACATGTAAAACACTTTAAATAAAAAGGCCATCAGCCATTGGGCCTTTTTCGTCGGTACCTGAGACAATTGATAATGCATCTATCGAAAAACAATCCCTCACGACAACACTACTATCCTCCCTAATCTTCCTAGTATAGAAGGAAGCGGAATTCAAGGGTCTATCACAATATTATTAGCAACTCATTTCTCCAAGCCCTCATCGCCACAGTCTCGCCATTCAAGTGCAATACCATCATTGTTTGTCCAACCGACCATTTGGGACAATGTCACAAAACAAGTCATTGAACAAGGTTGCCATGATATCATTGATGTCATTTCGTATGGAAGAATTCGTAACAGAAGAGAGCAAGTTATTTTAGGATTTTTCATCTTGAGCAACCTTTCATCACCCTAGAACGGCCGCTGAAGGGTGGTTGCACAGCATATACAAAAAAAAAAAAAATAGGATACTAGCTCCCTTGCGGAAAACTGCAAGCTGACCAACACAAAGACGTATCGCCATTTTTGCATTGCATTCAACTGGGGCAAAAAAAAATAATCGTTGGTCCATGGGCTTAGCTGACAAGGGAAATCTTGCCACTGCCTTAAAAAGAAACATCCACGGGCGCGTGTTACGAATACAATCATCGAAAAGGGTGTTTTATCGGCGAACAAAGAAAGCGCCAATTCGCAGTTGGCCTCACTCTTCTTTATTTTGCTTCACTTTTTCATTTTTAATCTCGTTCATGGCCACGTTATATGATTACTTGAACAAGTACCACTCTTTATGTTTTAAGAGAACAAGAAAGAAGTGACTTGGTCATTTTGACACGTCTCAAATGACATGGCCCCTGAGGGCCCACTTCTTGAAGCGAAATCAGAAGGCTTTTTTTTTTTCCTCTTGCGAGGCAGATCCATGGAACTGTAGTACATATTCCTCTTGCGAGGCAGATCAATGAGGCTGTAGTACATACCATGCTATGACCGTTTTTGTGTTGTGACTCAAACAACGGCTCCTGGAGAAGGAAAACCGGTTTATTCGGGATGCCTCCTATACTCGCTGTCTATATGAAGCAATCTTGAACAAGTCTTGAACCAATGGAAAAATTAGAGAGTCGTCTCTCCTTGGAGCCCTTTTTTTTGCCTCTTGAGACCCCTAGTTTCCAGCGCGGCATACGGTATGCAGCATTCATATCCATTCCATTCAATGTCACTACCCGGGTGACGCTCAAGTTCATTCCATCTTTAATTAAAGGGGCATCATTTGTGTTTTGCCACTGTTACTGTTGTACTTTGACTAATTGCACCCCCTCAACAGTTGATTGACAAAAGAAACAGTCCTAGGGGTTGCCCCAAATGTTCCTCGAGAAAAACTTTATTATTCAATCTCAACCTGCCTGCTTTTTCACAGCCTTTAGCCTTTTTTTTTCTCGCCCGCCCCGCTTCGCATGCTCTGTCTCTAGTGCTCTCAGATTTAAAAGATGAACAAAGAGAGCCAGTGTTCATGGTGCCGGAGAGCGCTGTACGGTAATGATCGCGGGAATTTTCTGGCAATTGGTGTAACAATCGGGATCTGCATCCACATTTTTTTTTTTTGATAGGCAATGAAGGACCATTCGGACCTTTCCAAACAACGCGACACCGCGGTGACAAGTAACGACATCAACGGAGAATTGAGGAAAGCAAAGACTTGTATCAAAAAGTCAAAAGCAAGAATGAATTTGTAAAACAAGATGATCAGTCCATCGTTATTATATATATATATATATATGTGTGTATGTGTACGATGGATGAATTCAGAAAATGATGGAAAAAAAAACCAGATGTTGGAGGATGGTCAGTGTAAGACCACGATTCTATTCGTTCGGCGGAACTTTTGGCATGGTCGGAGCGGAACAAGGTAAGGGTCACATGGACAATTCAATGTCACTCTGCCCTATTCGATTTCCGCATTGCCATTAGAGTTGCATCCGAACTTCCCCTTGCCTACTTTTTTCTTCCCGAGAACTTTTGCCTTTTTCTATCCTTTCATTCTCCCCTTCTTTTTCCCTTTACTTTTTTTCTTCTTTCCTCGCTACAAACCATGTGCTCCAACAACTGCTGCCGTTTCGAAGATCATTTATCTAATACTCCTGCTGCTCCTACCGCCCACGATCATGGTGATGGCCATATGCATTCTCACGGCGGTCACGACTTGCGTGAACATGGTCACACCCACGAACAGTTGGATCATCCCGGTCTTTATGAAGAACGTGAAAAGGCGGCCTATGTCAACCGTGATTGGTCCGAGCGTGCCTTTACCGTAGGCATTGGAGGGTAAACTATCTTTTTCTGTTCTGATGAGGACGAAACAATGAAGTGTCAAAACTAGGGGAGACTCAATCATTTTTCTTAGTCCTGTAGGTTCCGGCAAGACGGCTTTGATGTTGGCTTTGTGTCAACGTCTTCGTGACAAATACTCGGTGGCAGCCGTGACCAACGATATCTTTACCAAGGAAGATACCGAATTCTTGGTCCGTAACAAGGCCTTGCCCGAAGAACGTATCGCGGCCATTGAAACCGGTGGTTGCCCTCACGCTGTAAGTGCATTCAAAAACTTGATGGTATAGCCAGCATCAACAAGAAGGATCACTGACATGTGCTGTGTTATTTGGATATTTTTGAACCTTGCTATGCATCGTTTTGCAGGCTATTCGGTAAGTTTTCTTTCAAAGTCCGGTCAAAGTCGGCTTGCATCAACTGAATGGCCAATGCTCATTTTTTTTGTTTCTGCATGTGAATTCAGTGAGGATGTGTCTGCCAATTTAAACGCATTGGAAATCTTGCACGGCAAATTCAATACACAGTTGTTGTTGATTGAATCCGGAGGTGATAATCTGGCCGCCAATTACAGGTAAAAAGCCTAGAGTTTTTTGACAGTTTTCCATGTGTGTCTGTGTTACTCAAGGATCAAATTCTTTTTTTGTTGCTTGTTTTCGATAATTTAGCCGCGAGTTGGGTAAGTGACTGTAATCGCATGGCACCGAACGTTCCACTAACACCAACTTTGTTGGATGCTATTTTCATCTTGAAAAAAAAATTACACAAAATCAATATAGCCGATTTCATTATTTACGTCATCGATGTGGCCGGTGGTGATAAAGTGCCCCGAAAAGGAGGTGCGTGCCTCTAGAACCATTCTGTGCGTTTGTGTTACTTAAACTTGTATGTTAGGTCCCGGTATCACTCAGAGCGATTTGTTGATCATCAACAAGACAGATCTTGCTCATATTGTGGGTGCCGATTTGGATGTCATGGATCGTGACGCCAGAAAGATGAGGTAAGAAGGGGGAAAAGAAGCAAAAAACGCAATGTGTACGCGATGAAACTCATATGATGATGAAAATTACAGAGGAAACGGTCCTACTGTATTTGCTCAGGTGAAGAACGGTGTGGGCATGGATGAAATCATTAACCTTATTTTGGGTGAATGGCGTGCCAGTGGGGCTGCCAGTGAATCGGCTTAAATATAAAAAGAAAAAGAAACCCATTAGAAGGAGCGAGCATTGTGAACATTTTGTACAATAGTCTTTTCAATAAAATAAAATAAAAAAAAACGCAATCACACACCAAAAATTATTGAACCCAAAAGTTGGGCTGTAAAAAATCAAGCAAACAAAAAAAAATTTGGTAAGCAAAGTGCTCTTTGTTTCTTCCACTCTTTCAAACTCTCATCATGTTTAGTTCGAATTGCTGGGTGACCACAGCTTTGGCTGCTGTGGGTCTCGCTTTTATTGGCTACCGAGTCTTGACGCTGCTCAAAACGCTGCTTGAACTCTACGTCCTCAAAGGCATTTCCGTAAGTGAAAATAAACTTTTGTCATCCAGAATCGGGTCAACTAACACGAACTTGTGAATCAGCTCAAGAAATTTGGCGCAGGTCAAGGTGCCTGGGCAGGTAAGGAATGCAAAGCTGGTATACGTCAAAAACGGAAGCGTACTCACAGTAATATCAGTGATAACGGGCGCAACCGACGGTATTGGCAAAGAATTCGCAGCTCAACTAGCTAAGCACAAGTTGAACGTGTTATTGGTGTCGCGTACTCAAAGTAAACTCGACGCAGTTGCTCAACAGTTGAGTAAGTCCTCGTTTGTCCCCCAAACCCATCTGGTGCCAAAAACGAAAGAATGTCATTGACGATGTTGCATTTGTAGTTGATGAGCATCACGTCGAGGTCAAGACATTTGCTTTGGATTTCACGGTAGGCAACGATGCCGATTTCCAACGTTTGGGTCAAGTTATCAACGGTTTAAATGTTGGCGTTCTCGGTACGTATTTTCATTTTTAACTCTTGTCGTGGTCGTTGTTGTTGTTTGTCTCATTTTCCTCGCTTTTTCTTAGTCAATAACGTCGGCACCAACCATGAAATTCCTACTCCTTTTGCCGAGGAAGATGAAAAGTTGATTAATGATATTGTTGAAGTGAATATCAAGGGCGCTTTGAAAATGACACGTCTGGTTTTGCCACATATGCGTGAAAAGTAAGTAAAAACAAAAAAATACCAATCATTGCCAGCGCGAGGGGAAGAAGAGGGCACTCACTGCTGTGTGTGTGTTGAACAGACGTTCTGGTTTGATCTTGAACTTGGGCTCCTTTGCTGGTTTGGTGCCTACACCTTACTTGTCCGTGTATTCGGCCGGCAAGGCTTTCTTATCGACGTGGTCCCAGGCCATTGGCAAGGAATTGGCCAAGGATGGCATTGTCGTGGAACACTTAAACACTTACTTTGTCGTTTCCGCCATGAGCAAGGTCCGCCGACCTACGTTGGCCATTCCCTTGGTCAAGCCTTACGTTTCCAGTGCTCTATCCAAGATCGGCTTACGCTGCGGTGCCAATATCCCCTTTACGTCCACACCGTATCATATCCACGGATTAATGAACTGGGCTATTAATACCATTGGCACCAACGGTTTCTGGGTGAATCAAAACTTTGGTACGTACTTTTAAACTAGAGCTTCATTGGTCCAAGTATACTTATACCATTTTGTATCATTGTATCAGCCATCCAGACCGATATCCGCCGACGCGCTTTGCGCAAACGCGAGAGAGAAGCTGCCGCCCTCAGAAAATCGGACTAACTTTGTGTGAAGAAACAAATATTTATATGTTTTGGGGATTTCCCGTTTTGACAATAAAAAAGTAAGAATATGAAGGTATATCAGTTGGCATGATGCTTAGTATAATGCGTAATTATGGAATGGATCAAAATGGGGGGAAGTGGGACCAATAGAGGCGGGACTAGGTGGATAGAATGGGGTTCAGGAACTTGTGGAAAGGAGAGAATAAGCGACGTTTTCTATTTTTTTTGTGAACGTCCATCGGACTCGTACATTGGTAGGTGGAAGAAGAGTGGTCGGGAAGATCAAACGAAAAGCGTAAATCCAATTCTGAGGTCAGCGAGAAGCCTAGTTCGTCCAAAGAAGCGTCAACCGACGACGCTATGGACAGGTCTGGTAGCGGATCCGGATCCACAGGACTCGGTTCAGGTAAAAGATTCGGTCGAATTTCACGCTGTGTATTGCGTCGTTTCGCTGACCGTTTGCCTTCGTGATGTTCATCGCTTAGTGCAGTGTCGGTAGGATCCTTTGCACCCCGATCTTCGTCGCTCCCGTCAGACAACATACTGATACTGCCTCGTTTCGGTGGAACTGGAGATACGACGACGGGTTCAGCGTTGGTATCTGTTTCTCGATAGTCGTTGTTCGGCTCGTGGTTCAACTCGTGTTCGGCTCCTGTGAAGTCGTTGGTCGAAGAATGGGGCCATTCGTTCTCAAGGTAACGTACATCGGTAAAGGAGTAGTTTTCAAAGACTTGCTGGATGTCGGAGGTCAAGTCGACTTGGGAAGACATGGGAGTCAATGCAGGCTCCATTTCCAGGAACGAGATATCAAAGTTGGCGAAGTCCATTTCCGAGGCCAGCGGCGGAACATAAGGCGGCACAAGACGACGGTGATACACATCGTCCCAGTCAATGTGAGCGAAATAGTAGTGTGATTTGATCTCGTCGACGCCGTGCGCTCCCAATCGCGTTTGTGGGTCACGATCCAGCAGACCCGCAATAAACTCGGCTGTATCGTAATCGACGTCCGGCGGGAATTCCAGTGGTTCTTCCAGCACTCGACGGTACATGTCCGAATGATTGTCGGCCCAGAACGGCGTAATCCCCGCCAACATTTCGTACAGAATGGTACCGTAGGCCCAGTGATCAATGCCGAAACTGTAAGGTTCGCCCAGCAACACTTCTGGAGCCAGGTATTCGGCTGTACCGCAAAACGTGTGTGTGGCTCGGTCGTCATTGTCCAGCCATTTGCTCAACCCAAAATCGGTCAATACAACATGACCTTCCATGGTCAACAGGATGTTTTCCGGCTTCAGATCGCGATATAGGATCCCGTGGCGATGCAGTTCACCGATGCCTTCAATGATTTCTGCCGCATAAAAGAGGGTCAATTCCTTGGCAAAGGTGGCACATGAACTCATTTGGGTGGCTAAATCGCCACCACAGTGGTAATCCGTCAATAAATACAACCGATGGCTGTCCTGAAACGAGGTATGCAGCTTGGCAAGGAAAGGATGGTTCACCAAAGACAAGGTTTCCAAAATCTCCCGCTCAGCGAGTGTATGCGTAATTTCACGTTGCTCCACGACAAGTTGTTTTGGAATACTCTTTAGCGCATAAAGTTGACGTGTGTGACGCGACTGGACCAGAAACACCTATAGAAAATTTCACATTAGAGCTACACGATGACAGTTTACTTCGGGAACTCTGGATGTTCTTACTTTGCCCATACACCCTTTGCCGAGCACCTTGAGCATCTCTAGGTTATCTAATGGAACATGAGGTGGTTGCTGTGGTGGTGCAAGCCCAGTCGATTCAGGTGGTTGATCTGCTAATGGATAAGGGTTTGCCTTGGCTTGGGTATCACTCTCGTTTGGGTTCACGTCTACGTCTACGTCTACGTCTGTGTCCACGGTCACCGAGGGTTCACGGTCACTCGATTCGGTTTGATTCGGTTGATCAGGGTGACCAGGGTTATTAGGTTGCACAGCGACGGGTTCATTATCGATGGATCCAAACTGTTTTGAAACCGGATCACCATCATCATCAGGTGCTGTGTCTGTTATTGTTACGAGCTGCGAGTCGGGTACGGAATCGACGGTTTGTTTATGGATCACATAATCATCTTCACGTTGCGGTAACAGAAAGTCACGAAACAGGGTGCTCTTTTGGACGGTGGTATCCCGTGCGCAGCGGCGTAAATACATTTCGATTTTTTGCGCATTGGTTTTCTGACGTGTGTGGGTTAGGGTGGTTAGGAAATACCGTAGCGTGTGTCGTTTACTACTGCTGGTCAGATCTCTCGCTATCAAGTTGGGAAAGGGGATCTTGACGTTATGATAATGTGTTTTTATCTGAAGAAAAAAATTCCCAAAAATAACCAAGAAAAAAAAATCAGCATATGAAGCATGACCCAATTTGAGTGCCCGAGTATGTCTCGCATCCGTTTTTGTCCTGTCATTTCATCGTGGCCTCGAGAAACACATTTCACCCTGCCCATTCGTGCCACGTGAAGAAAACAAAAAAGAAAGAAAATAATAAAGAAAAAAAAAGAAAATATCATACCAATTGATCAAATTCAACGAGATCAGGAATGTATCGAACCAGCGAAATCACTTGTGTCTCGGTTTCCAGCACAATATTCAGTATCTAGAAAAAAATGATGGCGTCATTTGATCGCACCTTGGAGATCTCCCCTCGCCTTCCCCAAAAATAAAAAAAAAAAGCTCACTGGGCTTACAGGCAGCAATTTTTCCGATTTGCGTTGGATGGTCGTATCCCGTTCGTTTCTTTCACACACAAGGGCAGTGGCTTCAATGACGGCAATGGCAAGAGGCGACATTGCAATGACCAAGAGGACGAGGAGGAGATAAAGGAAAAAAGCGGTGGGTGGCAAACAGGACGATTAAGGCTCCGATCAATGGCGCCAACAGGGGAAAACCGAATTAAAGAAAAAAGAGTGGAGGCGGGGGCAAAAGAGGTTTACAAAAAAAAAAGGTAGGTAGACGAGACGGCCAAAAGAAGAGCAAGGAACAAAACAAAAAATAAACGTTCAACTATGTATGTTTCTTTTTTAAGCTTGAGACCATGTCATTAATGCATATACCTACCCAAAAAAGTCGCAAATTGAAAAAAAACAACAATAATCGACGACCGAGATTGAACAGACTCCAAATTTCAGCTTTGACGCTTCCTATTGGTCAATCCGTTTTTTTCCTGCAATAAAAAAAAAAGGTATCGAGGGGAACCAAACACAAAAAAATTCGCGGTGAGGTATAAAAGGAGAGGAGTGGAAAAGGATCAAAAAACAAAAGAAGAGGGAATAAGAGGATACTAATAAGAAAAGCTTGTTACTCTTTTTTTTTTGAAAACAGAAAAAAAAAAGGACACAGAGTATGGTCAATATTCGGAATGACAATAATTTATTTTTGCACCACATGGCTTTTTTATACCGTTTTCTATGAATTTTTCCCATCACTCTATCCTTAACTGAACACAGGAATAATGAGTATCATAAATTTATATTACAGAGATTAATATCAAAGGCTGTTCTATCAAAATAATGGATGTACATCTCTCCGTGAGCAGCTGCTGATGACCCCACGTCCCATCCGTCCACCGACCCACCTCCACTAGTCCTCGAGTTTTGAAAGCTAAAATCCCAAAAATGTGCAACGGTGAATGAACTGACACGTGGTAACTTTTTTGAAGGCTGCAGTGCAACTACATTTTCATTCCGTACTCCCTACCCCATCCCAGGTTCTGACGTAAAATGACATGATTACTGTAACTGTGGTTCCAGAATGTATGTTCATACAGTGGTTTGGATTGACCAATCAACCTTATAATATAAAATCAATCGGTGGCAATCCATATCAACTTGTCGATCCCCACAACCCCCTCCCCCTCCGCCCAACCCCCACTGGAATGATAAACGCTTGCAGAACCATCCTGTAGGAGGCTTCTTTTTTTTTTCTCGTTCTTTGGCAACTCGTTCTGATCCACATTGAAGAATGACTGTTTATAAAACAAGAGTGGACACCATCGCATGCTCCACTGAACCACGATTACTTTAACTTTTCTTATCATTTGTTGTAGAAGAATGAAATGGTTGAATGGGGGAAAGAGGATATGCATATATTGGGTAAATAAATAGTACAAGGGGATTTGGAACACACAATTTTTTTAATACGATTGCACCGAGCTGATGGAATCTCTTCGTTCCGCTCGGTCATATCCAGTACGCGATCTGTATTCTTGATTTTGCATAAAGATCTGAGCGCGACTCTTTGAAGACTTTTTCGTTGGTACGCTGGTGGAAGAACGCGAAGGGGCCAACGTCCAACGATTCCACAGCTGGATGGTAATGACTTTCAAGATATCGACAACCACAAACGTGCCCAAAGAGATGGCCAGAATGATCAACGCTCGAGGCCAGCCAATGGGAGCGACATTCGGGACTTGTCCAAATATGCCGTAAACCGAAAGAATGAGAGCCACTACCTGAGTACCAAGCACCACCGCAGTAAAAGGCCACGACGGCATTTTGCGCCAGAAAAAGGTATCGATGCGAGTGGAGAAAATAACAAAATGAGGAGCTATTTTGGATTAAAATAGGTTCCAAACTTCAAACGAGTCTTTTCAAATTTACCGGATGAAATGTGGAGATACATGATGGTATTGAGTTCCTCCGGCGTGGCATGCAGTACGTCTCTGAAAACGTAAAAATGGGCAAACGAAAATCCTGCCAACAGAAGGGCCAAAATGCACGATAAGCAGATCAAGAGACGTAAGCGCCACAGGTCAGGTCGTGGAGAAATGGCGACATTGTCCACCGCCATGATCAAGGTTGCTGCGTCGTTCAACACCGAGATCAAAATTAGGAAAACAGGTGGCATCTTCCACTCTTCCGCCAAGGTCACAATAAAGAAGAATAGAAGAAAGTGAATGGTCGATGTGATACGGTACAAAGCGTACGAATGTAATCGCTGAAATATGACACGCGACGTCTTGATGCCATCAATAATCGCTGATAATCCGGGCGCCATAAGTACAATGTCTGAAGCAGCTCGGGCAGCATCCGTGCTTCCGTGAACGGCAATACCAACGTTCGCCTAAGGCAAAAGGTGCATTGAGTAAAATGTCCAGTGTCACGCAAACCCTCGCTCCAACTCTGTGAATTGAATCGGAAATGAATCTCCCTTACCTTTTTCAGTGCAGCAGCATCGTTCACACCGTCTCCTGTCATTGCCACATAAAATCCTCGATTTTGAAGCAATTCCACCACCTTGTACTTGTGCTCTGTGTCATTGATATTGGGTCAGATCGATTGTCTTTTTCCTCAGCAAAAAATCTTACCTGGAATCATGCATGCAAATCCGTCCGCCATCATACATTGTTCTGTGACCTCCGCTTCCGATCTTTCAGTGTCCACAAGGTACTGTGCATTCAAAATCCTCTGTCCCATGCCTAGACGGCCTGCCACTTCCTTGGCAATGGATTCTTGGTCACCCGTCATCATTTTTACCGTGATGCCATATTTACTGCATTCACTAATCGTCGCGGCGGAATCGTACCGTGGAGGATCAATCATCGAAAGCATGCCCAACAGTTCCCATTCATCCAACGTCCCAGGTCTCGTCCGCGCAACCCCAAGCGATCGCAACCCGCGTGCAGCTTGAGATTCGACCAATTCTTCCATATCTGAACGGCCGCCCACAAGCTGAAGAATCACTTGAGGCGCCCCTTTTGCAACACGGAATACGTTGCCTGTAGACGATTCATGCACCGTCGCCTGAGACATTTTATCCACAGGATTGAATGGGACGAAATCCTTGACACTATAGCCTTCCACCTGTTGATCGGCCGAAATTCCGGGAAGGGCCCTTTCGGCGGCTGACCGAATAGCCGATTCAATGGGATCGCTGGTCCCAATTTCCGATGCCAAAAAGGCATACATCAGGATCTCCTTCTTTGTAAACGGAGGAACAACATGAGGTTCATCAAACGTGAGTTCGTTCAGAGTCAAGGTGCCCGTCTTATCGCTGCACAAAATGGACACCGATGCCAATTCTTCCACGGCCGTCAATCGTTTAACAACCACTTGTCGCTTTGCCAACTGCTTCGCACCAATAGCCATCGTAACAGACATGACGGTAGGTAACCCTACAGGAATACTGTGGCATAATAACCGTGGAAAACAGGATAGAAAATTAGCTCTTTTACGATGTAGTCCCGCGGTGAATATAAACTTACGCAGCAATGGTCAAGACAACCATTTCATTCAAAGCTTCCATGACATGTTCCGTGGTTACCGTGCCTGTTTGCAACTTTTGCTCTACCAGATCAAAGATAAAAATAATGGCGACGAGAGCCACCGAGGCGATAATCAGGAAGTTGCCAATGTAGTTGATGACTTTCTGAAAATTGCCGGCGTTGGTAGTGACGGTCATTAAACTGGCGGCTCGACCGATAAATGAATGAGGCCCCGTACGTATAACAATCGCCAATTGATGGCCTTGCTTCACTATGCAGGAAGAGTAGACAATATCGCCAGCTCGTTTTTTCACCGGTAACGATTCGCCGGTCAATGCACTTTGGTCCACTTGTAACTCCGTTTCGGTGGGTTCACCGGTCGGGGCTAAGCCCAGCAATCGCGCATCCGCAGGCACAATATCACCTAATCGGAGGACCAGAATGTCTCCCACTACTAGGTCAGCGGCAGGGACTTGTTGCAATTGGTTGGAACGCCAACATCGGGTTTTCAACGCGAGCGAGCCTTTCAGGGCCGCCACAGCCGAATCGGCTCTCGCTTCCTCTACGTATCCAATAACAGCGTTGATAATCAGCATCCCCAAGATAATCCCAAAATCGATCCAATCTTGAGTAATGGCTGTCAAAATAATGGAGATTTCCATCAAATACGCAATGGCTCCGTTGACTAGCCAAAAAAAAAAAAGGTTAAATAAAATTGTACGTGAACCCTGTCACTGATTACTGCTTTTTTCAGTGGTACTTGAAGCACAACGGTAACGTACAAAAGGATAAAAAATGCAACAGCTTATTTCGCTTGATATCGGGTAGTTCGTTTCTTCCAAAGCGGGCCAAGCGTTCAGCGACTTGTTCGTCGGTTAATCCTTGGGTAGGCGGGGTGTTCAGGTACGGTTCCAGTTCGGGCGACACTTCGTCCAACCAATCTCGTTTTTCATCTCGTCGGTTGACGGAGATGGTTAATGGAACCGCTTCTTCGTTGGCGGCGGCATATTGGTTAGTGATATCTTCAGGATCATTTGCATGCCGAAATCCCATGATTAGCCGGCAATGACAAGAAAAAGAAGAGACGAGGCTGAAGAGCCAAGCCAATGAACTGCCCTTTTTGGGCTTAGTTTTCTGCCCTTTGCTGTGACTGCATCATCGGCGACAAAAAATGAAGTGCATCAAAAAGCATAAATCGTTGTACTAATTCTCGAAACAGATATTGCAAATAAAATTATTGAATCATCTGTCTATTTTTGCCCTATTGTGTTTTGAAACCATGGTAGTTGATCCAATCGTTTCTGACCAATACTGAATAACCTGACTAATGGCATGTGAAACGTATAAAAATGCAGTGATGCCCATTAAAAATAATTTCAGGTAATATGCCCACAGGTTTCCATAGCCAGTAAATAAAATCAAGCGTAATAATCGCGATTTATAAGATGGACCACCTAAAATTCTCCTGCATAAACATGAAAAATAAGTATCGTTATTGCCCACAATTGTGTGCCACTTTAAGGATCAGTTCATGCCCGACTTGGTCGAAAAAGCTTTTGATCTTTTTTTTTTTTAACTCGGTCACTGTAATGAACCGATTCAGGTTATTTTTTGGTTGCTTCTAGCTTTTCCTTTGAATTTCTCTTTCTGCTTTTTTGACTTAATAGCTGTTGTTGATCAAACGCGTGTCTCACGAGAATGACCATCTTTGGGAGACCTGCATCAGTCGATTCTTTTGAGCGCCGTTCCAGACACTACTTGAAAGCGATACCCTATTTAGCAGCTGATAGTCCCACCTTCATTTTGCTGCCTAGCCTTCTGAAACCTGATATTTCATCCTTACAACACAAGCGTCATGCGCTAAAAACGCCAACACGATGAGGACAATCACCACACGTTGAGTTCCGGGGCAATCGGCGAGGAGTCCTGTTAAGCTAATGCCGCCAACCCAGTTCCTCATTGCTCATCGCGTTTGCTGGTCTACGATTCGGACGAATAACCAGTAGGCCACTTTGACGTTAACTGAGCCAAGTGGCCTGGTCGAGAGTGAGCTGCGGCAGGCAGAAATCATGAAATAAAAAGGACGGTTTTTCGACGAGTTTATCGTTTTTATTGAGTAGAGAACAGATGAACGATAAACAAAATAAAAAAAGGTCTCTCCTGTTGTGTGTCTTTCTAGGGTAAGGTGGTCGTTTGGCTTAACAGACCGCTCTTGAAATCGCTTGAGCATCAAATGAAAATGACCTTAATATAAAGGAAAGCTAAGTGTTTTTCATTTTATTTTTCTTTTTATATTAAGTGGCGTGTGGTCGTCCACAGGACATTAAGCCCACTTTTTTATTTTATTATTCAACCCACAAAGGGTTGAGAAAAAGAATAATAAAGGCAAAAGTCTTTTTTATTTTTCATTTACCTTTGTTGCGATTAAAAAGCAAACCCACCGACATCCCTTCCACAGTGAGCGCGCTGATGGCTAGTCAGGCGCCCAAAGGGAAGAGCCGACGGGAACGAAAACAATCTCTTCAAAGGATGGCCAATCCTATCATTAGAAGATGGTTTTCGGATTTTTCGCCATACCCCGAATGCTTTACCAAAAACCGGAGCGTTCATCATTACCAGTGACCACCAGCCTAGCAGCCCCTGATTCCGAACTGGCGCACAAAAGAAAAAAAAGAGATCAGAAAAGACGCCCTCTTTTTATATCTTTTGCGGACCTTCGATTTGTGACGCTGTGTTATGACCGCAAATGCACCTCATTGGCTCGATTCTCGCAACAAAACTGGCGAACTTCAGCGCCTCACACTTCTTTCGCGTAAGCGATGCAAAGAGGAACTGCGCCATGTCACTCATGCTGCCATCAGCAACCAATGTATTCTACAGTCACTCTACAACGTGCAGTATAGCCTATGGTTGAACGCTGATGCGACATGCTTCAGACTTTTACGCGCTACTTTTTGATCTTGTTGTATGCTAGGAACTTCCCTACCTTGCCCTGTCCCTTGGTATCAGTTTTGTTTTTGAAACCATGTATTCTATATTGCTGTGACAATAAAATGTTCACATTTTACTCCACGAAACCAAGGGCGTCAGTTTCAGTGCGCCATGTCGCAATGGCGACCGAACAGAGAGAGCGCAATGGCCAAGGCCGATGCGAGCGCACGTGAGCATGTCCGCAAAAAGAATATTCTCAGCTACGTTAAAAGATGTCTGTGCTTGTATATATGCGGACGATCAAAGCGTGCGTCAGCGCAGTAACAGTATCTGTAGCTTGACTTCTACATTTGCGATGTGCCATATTTTCGCATGAATTGACTGATCTGGTGTCATCTCCTATTAAAATTTGGGTCCTCCTTCTCCGCTTCCCTGCACGATAACAGGTTGGGCCTTTTGTGACCGGTTAAAATGCTGCCATTGATACATTTGATTCAAATGAGTCGTAGCAAAGCAATAGTCACTTTCTTATTCTTGAATTGCTTTTTTAAATTCCTGAATGATTATTTTATACACGTATGCTGATCAATTCGATTAAGCATCACTGTTTGTGCTTCCTGGGATGATCCCAAAATCGAGCGATGATTTTATTCACTCAACATAGCACCGAGTTTTTTCCCAATGCTGTATGAACACGCCGCAAAAATTAATGTTCAAAATATTAACGAACTGCCAGAGGCAAAGATAAAAGAAAAAGGAAAAGGAGATTGGGGGGTCTGTTCGCTTGGTGCTTCCTTCATTTCAATAGAAGAAACTGTTATCTCTTGCGATAAACTCTGCAACTTTGGATACTTTTATACCAAAACGATGCATAATAATGAAACAGATTCGAAATAGCAGTAGCTGTATCACTGAGTAAATGGACTCGCCTGTCTTAAGAAAAGCGTAGGGCGAAAAGTGCATCATTACTTTTCTGGCACCTTTTTCAAACTCCGACTCTAAATCCCTTCAAGCTGTTGTTTATTCTCAAGTATGCAATTGCTTCTCAGTGGCTTGAACAAATCGATTAAGCGGGTTCGTTTATGGTTGTTTGTAAAAACTAACGAGTATACAGTATAATGTCAGTATATTACTAGCTTTGACCGCGACGCGGACTAGAAAGTTAATTTGTTCCGTCGTTTCTATAGTGAGGCGCCGCAGGTGAGAAAGGGAACTTCATAAGCACCTCAATCAACCATTTGATCGTTTGATTGAACTGTGAATTGGCGCTCTTAGTTGTCTGCAAAAAATTGCTGACGGTTTCTAAATCTGGACACATTTCTTTTCATGCCAATTTGTCAGACAAGTATCGGCCTGGATCTTATCAGAGAAATCAACGCCCGCCCAGCAGAGTGATAGAAAATTACCCTGTTTTCTTACTTGATTGTCATGGTAATAGACTGATTTTTTCATAAATTTGACATCCATAGCCATCTATAAGCGTTTCTTTTGGACATTGCATGAGAGGGTGTTGGTCTGGGATAATGGCTTTCGCTTAACTTTTGATGCAATCGGGCATTCTGGCAAAGAAGAACGAGGATGGTTTAACCAATGATCTTGTGACGTGACTGCGGCTGGCGGAACGACAAAGCCACTGAATTGGTTGGATCAATGAAATTTTGAATAAGGTCTTTTTTTTTTTTTTTTTCTTTTTTCACGGTTGGACAGGAAGCGTTTTTGTTCGGTTGACATTATCGGATATATACCATTATTCTCTTTTGTTCATTCTGAATTGTTAAGCTCGAGTTTCCTTTATGCCCGTCCGATCTCTTCCAGCTGCAGCCGATACAACTACCATGGCTGATCCTTCCGTATTACTCCAGTCGTCCATCATGGCGTCAAAGCAGGCTACCCTCTCCGTTATGGATTCGGACGATTCAACCAACAAGGAGAAAATGAACAACATGAAGATGATCATGAAGAGTTTTGTCCAAGGCGCTTTACGAGAAAAGGACCAGGTAAACTACTTTCACCTTTTTTATTCCAAATAAGATGCAATATTATGGAGTCTCTTTCTGTTTTTTCGTTGGTCCGTATCTTTTTTCTTTTGCTTGTATCTGGATGGACCTTGCTTGTCTGTTCAGTGCGGTAAAGAAAGAGAAAGGGACAAACGTTTCATGCTCGAGGGCAAAAAAAACCACACAGCTTTGAAAAGAGCTAGGTTCAGCATGGGACATTCGAGGTTAACTTTATGAAAAAAGCTCAGCACTGGGTACTTTTTTTTTTTCTCTTCCTCTATGATCAAAAACAGAGAAACCAAGTACGGCAAAAAATGATCAGTGTAATCTCGCTGGTCTCCAAGGTCGCAGCCAACGGACAGTATGCACAATTTCTTTTTCCCCGCTTCTTTAATCATGGAGTGTTCGGGTTTTTGTGCTGCGCCATGAAAAAATTTTGACGGGGTTCTTCAAAAAAAAAAGCCGACAAGGAAAAATTCACAAGGAAAGGTTATATATCATGCAGATCGACAGGAAGAGGCTATATTCTTACAAGGATTTTAGCTGTTGAACCGTCAGGTCTCTGCATTCTTTTTCTTTTTGGTCATGGTTTGATGATGGAAAAGTCTCGTGCGGATGATGGAACCCAAGGGTATCTTTCTTCTTTTGTTCCCCCTTTGGTTTTTCAAGGGGTACGGAGATAGCCCATGGTTCAAGGAATTGACGGAAAAACAATAGCAATCTTTTGGTGTTGCTCCGTTTTTTTTTATTTTTTATTTCCTGTCCCCCCACGATTCTTTTTTCATTGCTGTAAAAACGTTTGGGTTTTGTGCTAATGAATGCATATTAGGGCAATCTCTCGAGATACAATGAATTGATTGGACTGTTGTCGATGGACCCGAATCAGGATGCTGCGCCTTCCACTGCCAAATTGTACATTTGGATTTCCGTCCTTTCGCAATGTGTATCTCAACTGGACAAATCGTGTGCAACACTGGTCGAAGCGACGTTGCACATTGATTGGGCTGTTCGGCCACGAAACTTTGTCGATGTCTACATTGATTTTCTGGAGAATCTCGTTTCGGCCCATGCATTCTATGTCGTCCCCGTCTTGAATATGCTTGTAACCGGCATGAAGTATCGTAAGTTGATGGAAAAACGCTCGGATATAAGTGACCCATAGCTAAACCGGCATTGTTGTAGGCATGAGACTTCCAAACTATGCCGTTGTCAGTCGATCAACAGTGTATGAACGCAATCATGAAGCACTTCGATGCATCCTGCAATTGATTCCTACTGCGGCCAGTTCACTGTTTGTCAGTATTGTACGTCTCGTACCTCACAAACGATTCAGTTCCGCCGATCATGCTGCGTACGTCAAGAACATTCTCGAAATTGCTGAATATGTCCCCATGTTGAGACGCCAATTGCTGGGTCTGGTCATCGACCACATGGTCCAAGTGGATGTAAGTTTATCGAATTCCTGTGCTGTTGCTCAGTGAGGCTGATTTTTTGTTTTTTGGTTGACAGGCTCACATTCAAATCGAGTTGGACGAAATGGACGATGAGGTGGAATTTGATATATATCATATGGATTTTGACAAGGATTATGAATCGGATGCAAGTGATGATGAATCGGACGAAGACGACGAGGATGACGATTCCAGTGTCAGTTCGGATATTGAAGACGACAGCGAGGATGATGAACGCGATGAAAAGAAGGAAGAGCAAATCCAAAAAGTGCAATCCATGGTCCGCAAACTGGACGCCATGATGCTTCTTACTTTCCGCTACTTTGCCAAGGTGGCCATCAATGGACCGTCGGACGTACGCAACGAAATCTATCAGACGTTGATCGACATTTTCGACCGGGTGATTTTGAAAACACTCAAGTCGCGTTACACCCAGTTCCTCATCTTCTACTTTTGCTCGTTGGATGCCAATGCTTACAGCGATCATTTCTTGGAACATCTGTTGTTGCATATCACGGACAGTCTGCGACCGGGAATCACGCGCATTGCGGCGGCAGCGTACATGTCGTCGTATGTGGCGCGAGCCAAGTTCCTGGAACCGAGTACCATTCAAAGAATCGTGTTTGTGCTTTGCGGATGGTGTGAAACATACGTCGACACGTATGAACAGACCGTGCATCATTTGGATGCTTCCAAACACGATGTTTTTTACGCGGTGATGCAAGCCATTATGTACATTTTCTGTTTCCGATGGCGAGAACTGGTGATCCAAGATGATGTGGAAGCGATCAACGAAGAAGAAGGAGAAGAAGAGCCATCGTCCATGATGATGTTATCTGCGGCGGGTGGATTATCGCGCAACTGGTGTCGTGGTCTTCACAACATGCCTCGCTTGATTGGCAGTCGATTCAATCCCTTGAAGGTGTGTTCGCCTGCGGTGGTGCGACAATTTGCCAAGATTGCGCACCAGAATCATTTCATGTATGTGTACCCTATACTCGAAAAGAACAAGGAACTCTTGATATCCGGCGTGAATGCAACCACGGGCAACAATATCACGGCCAAGAATATTCTGCAAACGGTGCAAACCTTTTTTCCCTTTGACCCTTACAAACTGGAAGGCAGCCAATCGTTTATCGACAATATTTATTTCGAATGGATTGCCGATGATGACGACGACGATGACAGCAGTGATGAAGAAGACGAGGAAGACGAGGATGACGATGTATCGGCCGGTATGATGGCCATGAGTATCAGTCCGAGTCCTACTCACTTTTTACAGTAAAAACCCACCCTCCTCCTCCTCCTCTTTCTTTACATGTTTTTATTATTTCCCTCGTTCTTTTTTTTTTGGTTTCTTGTTGTCACCAATGCATCACTCGTTTTTATTACCCCTCTCGTCTTTGTATCCCTCTTGCATCCATTTCGTTTTTTTATGCATCCATATCAATCATATTTTTTTTTTTAAAAAAAAAAAAAACTCAATAAACTGACACATTCTGTTTAACGCGAGTAAAAGAAAAGCGCTTTATTAAAAAATTACGGTTTATGATAAAAAAGATGTGTTATTGCATCAACATGGTGAAGATTTGAATTCAGTTGAAGCAAGGAGAAAAATCGACTGTTGGTTTTGAAGCATTATTCCTACAATCTGCATTAAGTCAGCAATTTTAAGTGTATTTAGGATAAGAGCGGCGGTCACCGTTCTGAATCGACTAAGACGACATCGGATCCCAGTTCCCACCAAGCAGTTGTCACATTGTATATCATACCAAGCGAGAGATAAAAGCCCGTCTCCGAGACCTTGCAGCAGATCTTTGCATACTTGACGAGTGTCGAAATGGACTTTAAGCGTATCGATAAAGGCCGCCACAATTTAAAAAGGGAGCCAAGGTGATGTTCCGTTGTTACAGCCGAACAGTGAGCGACTTGAATGTCAAAACGTCTGGGCTTTGTTCGGTTCGATGCATGCCGTAAAAGAAAATCATTTGAAAATACAGTATACTGTGTGATGGGTCACTGATTACTTTAGACTATATATGGTGTTTCGATCCTCATTAGAATAAATACTGTTGTATTGATACTCTTTAAGGGGAGGTTAGGTCTGTGAGACTGTGCGTAGATTTGAGAAAAGAGAGTTTCAATATCTAGACCACGATAAAGTACATAGCTATCGGGCTTATAATGAGATAGTTGTACAAGATGAGGATGGTTTCTATATAAGGAACTACTGCTTTAATCGGTTATGTCTGAAGACTCATTTATACGACAAATACAATTACCATTTAGTGTTGGAAGTCGAGTTTCTATTCTTTTTTGGTATTCCACATCTCTGCCTTTTAAGCTTTTTTCTTTAGCTGCACCACAGCAAATAGAAACGAAGTTCACACAACTCATATATGGATCTGATATGATGCGACACATAGAAAAATCCGGGCAACGCGAAGAAAACACAAAAATTGAGAACTGGACGAATACCACACAAAATCGTCAATTTTATAATACAGTGTGCCAATGCTTACAAAAAAGTGAACACACCAAAAAGGCCTGCACTCCTACTGCCTTTTTATCCATCAGTAGTAACCCGTTCGCATCGAGTTGGTATTGCTGATGGAGGCCAACAGCCCTAACTCTCTACCCTGTTGGTGATTTCTCTCCCAGGGAATTGCTTCACTGCGACCGTAGGTGGGTTTATGTCTATCGACCCTATTATAGACGAATTCCCAGCCACTATTGCCAACGCGAGGGGACGGTCGCGGATCGACTGCTTCTTGCGGGGAAGGACCTGTGTTCTGAACTCGAGTCAACCGTGGCGGCGCAGCCTATGCCTTCCGGAGCAGGAGGGGTCATGTCCAAGAGCTGTTAATGCCTGGATGCTTATGTCCTGTACCTCCGTACAAATATCCAGGCACTCTTGCCACGTCTCTTGTAGTATTCCGATTCCGATGATTCAGGCGTCCTGGTTCAGACCGCTTGGCTCTTTCCCCAAGTGGTAGATACCACTGGATCGGTCTATTAAATCCGGATTCCTGGTTCGGAGCTGGAAATCCCGCTTTGAGGATGGGAACGGCATTAAATTTGACAATCTATGAATTTTGAACTATGTCGATGTTTTGTCTGATAAAAGAGTACCTTTCGAACTGTGTGCAGAATTTGAAGGCTGCCATCACACCGCCTGTTTCGATACCGCATTTCAGGTAGACATATCCGTGGGAGAATGTGTACTCGAGAAGGGAAAAAGCCTCTGTCGCTCAAGGGGATGTAGACTATAAAAAAAAGCTCATATCAGTACGAGCAAGCGTACTGTTACGCAGAATAGTCCATACTGATTTGGTGGGAAGTCATAGGAATAATGGTCCATGACCGTCCCTCGAAAAGTTCATTTTTGCGGAGTAGCCAGCCAGAGTATCGGATCAGGTTAGACGTTAGGGTGGTGCCTGCCTGTGTCTCAATGACCTGAGGGGTGAGCTCCCCAAACTCTTCCACGTATTTTTCTAAATTTTCGCTAAAAATAAGAAGTTAGATTTTATAGCTCAAAAGTAGTATTCGGATTACTGTTATCGTACTCGTAGAAAAAATGAATGTCATGCCGGTTTCCTGGTAAACTGTTCCAGTGCTCTTGAGTGAATGGCTTGTGTTTTTGAACGGCATGCAACGCTTTTTTTCCTTAAGAAAGAAACAGTGAGATTTTTCATACATTATCATTTCCCTTTTCTACTTAGCGCTAAACAAGCTTTGCAGCAGTTTGCGGGAGGGTGACGCCCTGTTGCTCACTGTATCGCAGGAAATAGGCCATCCAGAGTCGCTGCATGAATTTTTCCCAGTTAGCCTTGAAATGCATGATCGCATCTAAAAACGCGCATTATTTAGAGTCCATACAATACTCGTGGAGGATAGACTTACTTGTGACCAATTTGCTGGCATAGGGTCGTCCCAATTCATTCAATAAGGGGGACCATCGGGGATAGTCGTACCCTATACATAAGCGAACATCAGAATTGTTTGCTGTTTCCTTCTTTTTTTCTGAACGAACCTTGAGCGCATGGTAGGAACTGTCTTACGAACGTATCGTTCAAATACTCCTCCCAGGTTCGTCTTAAAAACATGTATAGAAGAGTATTTGTTTTGGTATACCGAAGTATGGCACGCTTGTTCCTTTCAATAAGTTTCAGTGGCCGTTCTACTCGTTTGCGTTCTGCTGCAATCTCATCTTGCTTTTTGAACTGGATGACTTTGTAAATAATTTCGGATTCGGATCTGCCAACTTTGATTGCGGATACGATTCAACGTCCCATCCGACTATTCAGTGTAAGCAATTGACAACTGTATAATAGCTCACAGCTATCTGATGGTTCCTAGTTTATCATACTGGGCATTTTCTGCCTGCACACTATGTGCAACTACAAATGAGTCGGATCTGGTATCTCTGAAATTTCAGGGGAAGAACAGAACAGAAAAGGAAGCAGACACATAATGTCCTTGCATATGTCTGTTCTTTGTCGTTATGTTATTGAATTGGACCATCATTTTGCTAATAGCAGCCCGAGATAGCAGAATGAGATCAGGAGTTCAGTAAACGCGCTCATGTTGATGCTCTAAGCAACAAAGATTTTGGCAATGTCATTAACACAGTAAAAGTCGGGTGAATACCTAAATGGGATTACAGTACCCAAACGTTTTCTCATAATGAAATATAAGTGAATGTGGCGCAAAAAAATATATGTAACAACAACAAGGTCTCCCCGCAGAAGAAAATCATAGAAAGAAAAAAAGATGATAAATACCCAGGAACAGCTAGCTTTTTTTTTCATTACTTTTCGTCTTTCTATATGTTTCACTACTTTTCTTACGTTTTTACGCCTCTTTTTTTTCGACAATGAACCTAACATCTATTCACCAAGAAATCATTCAGCCCAGAGCTGAAAAGGAACAGAGGCCTCTCCATTACGACAATCGTGCCTGGGATGCGCTCGAAGCGCACCATTACTGACTTCTGGAGGCCCTAATGGAGGCCCCATTATCGTTCCAACCGGATGACCATCCGCGTAGTCTCCAGCCAGTCGATGTGTCCTCAGATGGAGGATCCCGTTTCAAAAACTTTATAAAAGCCATCCCGAGTATCGATTGGCGGGTCTATCAAGTCACTGGCCTTCCTGTTGGAGGCGGGATACATCAACCGTTGGTTCCGACTCAGTAACCGATAGCATCAATGTCCTCGGGCTGTCGGCCTCGTCCAGAACCTACAGGCAGCTAATCGCAGGTGTATCGATGATCGATACGGACCATGACATGGAATCGGTAAGGATCAAAATTTACGTCACAGTGCCCTTGCTCTTGCTGGCATGATATTTTCAGTGTGCAGTCCGTTGAATGATAAAGGTTTTTTTCCTTCCTCGAGTACGCATGCTCCCTTCAGTTCTTCAACGAGTATTTCAAAATTAATGACCATGCCACGCCACCCTCTTAAACTGCAAAGAGGATGCGATTGAGCAAATCCATTCTGTCGTGTTCGGTAAAATAAAATAACGTATTTCAATACACTCTTTCCTCTTTCATCGCATGATGTACGTGTCCAGGATAAATGTCATACTGGATCGATATCCTCAGAACGTGCGTACTATAGTTCAAATCCTAATCACTGAAGATGAACCTCATGACCATCTTCACTCAGGAACCGACCTTGGACATAAAGCAATCATGCCAGCAATCCACATTCACAATTAACCGTCTCTCTGTCCACCAAAAGTCTCCTCTTGTCATTCAGAGTATCAACGGCAATATCTACAGGATAAACGAATTCTTATAATCGACCAATTCAATAACATGTCATCATAAGCTATATAAGCAGACATAGGTTGCACCATTTGCACCGTTGCATATATACCTGACTTGTGTCTGGAATGTCAGCATGGAGCCCTCCTTTTGTAGTATAGGAAGGAAGCTAGACACAAGTTTGTTAAGAATTGTTGTCAATTCTTTACGCCTGAATATCCACGCGATGATGTCTTGAATGCATGCCTATGAGATGTGTGCATAGTACATAACCTTCATTACTCAAATCAAAGCAGTCCATTATGTGCAAAAGCTTTAAATATGCATTTAGCAAAAATCCCTTTCCTTGGGTGATATGATAGGAAGCCAGAGACATCCAGCGCCTCGGCATTGGAAATAGAGAAGAGTTTTGGTCATTTCAAATGCAGAAGCACAGATGTTTCTGAGTTTGAATTAAAGATTCATGCATCACGGTCTTAACCTTCAAACAAAATTCCATCCCAATTCACTCATGTAGTAAAGGATGTAGATGAGGGTGTCCCGGAGATAAGAGTACTGTTGTAAAAGATGGACAGCGGTTGAGGATGAGTCATTATTTGGCCAGGACGGTGTAATAGAATTTTTTTTCAGTCATGGTATAAAAGGATGCGCTTTTTCCCCTTTCTTTCCTTTTTGTCCTCCTTGCCCTTTTTCGTTCATCTAATTTTTTTGATTCTTTTTTTTCATAATGAATCCTACCTCTGAGCTCTTACCTGAAGAACAACAGGGAATTGAGCATGTTGAACGTTTATTAGATCAAGCTGGTAAGAATTTATACAGTAATGGTTGCTTTTTGTAATATGAATAATTTTTTATCTTTTTTAGGTCCAGAGATCACAGCAGAGGTTTTGGAAGCTCTTCGTCAAAAATACAAATTTCGATTCGTCCCTCGACCTGGTGAATCTCAAGTGGCGTTAAGCTGGCACACTGGCCGTGTTGATTCTAATGGATGACCAATCATCGAAACGAGCAGAAGCACAATTATGGCTATAGACGTAGAGGTATGTATTTCAATGTATTCCAAAAAAAAGAAGATACATACAAATTTGATTCTAGACTGGGGAGGAAGTTTTTTTCCCCAAACAGTAGTTTCCAGTATGTCAGATTAGATTCAGCGCCCTGATTGAAAGATAAGGCCGGTCAATTGTCGTATTATTTATTTTTATGAAGTTGTTGAATATCTCGTCTATGATTTTTTGTAGTTGTTTTGAGGACCTTTTCGTCATGGACACTGTTCCGTCGAAACATATCATTGCATCTCCGTTTACGTGGAAGATCAAATGAATTCCATTTGTGAAGTAGTGAAAAAAAAGAAAGGAGAATCAGTAATATATTTTACAGAATGACAAATGCTTTTTCTTTCTTTTTGAGATTTCGTCTATCGTATGAATACACTAACAAGCCGTACATCAATGATTTTTTTTTCGTTGTTTTCGTCAAGATTTATTTTATTTGTGAGGCGATGTTTCATCAGTTGGCGGGCTTGGTGCAGTTGGATGGTTTGGTATAGCATCTGATGCCATGTCGTCAAAGGAAATAATGTGTGCTTGACGGTCACGATCGATCTGTCGCCATCCGATGGCTTCTGGTTTAAATGCCATGAGTAGAATCAGGACAAGGGAGGTTAGAAGCAAAAAGATGGCAAGAACAATGCGAGAACGACGCCGCCACATGAGATCGGCTTGACGTCCCGAAGGAGAGAGTGACCGTTGTGAAGGACCGATATACAATGCGCCAAGGATCCAGCAAGGGGGAAACATGAATCCCAGCACGAATAAAAGAAACGAAGATCGAGCGACCCACGGTTTCTTTGAATGAGGATGGGTCCCGTCGACTTGCTTTTCCAGGTGAGACGTGGATCCCACATAGATGCTGTTGGATGTTTCACTGCTGCAAATGGAGGCGTCACGATTGGCTTCGCGGCGTAAACGGTCGAGTTTCGCTTTCACGCGACTGCGCCAGGACGATGTGGCCAAGGTAGATTCTGAATCCATGGGATCCACCGCTCGATCCCCCGCCGACGCATCTTTCTGGTTTTGCATCAATTCCGCCAATTCACGATATCGATCGACGGAAAGAGCCGTATTGTAAAAGATTTCTTCGTTCAACTCGGGCAGGGTGGGCGGCGGTGGCAGTGATGAGAAGGAACTCGTTGCATCTTGCGATTGGCCCGGTATCCCGTGAACGATCGAGGAAGACGAAGAATATGCAGCGAGCATGTGTTGTCTCTTCCGTCGTTGCTTTCGATGATGGCCTCGATAGCCCGTGTGACCTTTCTCAAACGAACCAAAACTGTAATCCGGCTCAAACCACGCTTCCCACCGCGACAAGGTGGCTTCCGATCCGCCGCTTCGCAAAGAGAAGGAGGCCACCGACGGATCAAACAGTTGAGAAAGACTGTGGTTCAGTGCGGCGTCTCGAATATTGGCAAACGATGCCGATTGTTTGGTGAGCCGGCTCAGATCCTGCTGATGTGTGTGATAGCGAAGTTCACCAATACCGAGCGGTATGGACGTATGCATGTGAGGCTGTGTCTCTGTGGCATGATTCAAGGAAAATGTGGAAGTGGTGTCATTTGCCGTGGAGGAGGAACAAGACGCTAGTGCATTGGGAAGCCTTGGTGTGGAAGAGGATTGACGCAGGGTATGGTGAGCATGAGGAGTCGGCCGCGTGGTACTGGTGTTGGGCAGTGTAGTGGATGAAGAAGCCTTGGGCAAGTTGGTCAGTGATGATTTTGAACTAGAAGATGAAGAAGAGTCCAAAGTAAATCCTTCATCGATGAGATTGTGAAAGAGGGAACTGAACGAGGTTGTTGAAGGCGGAGCCGGAAAGGAAGGCTCTGTAGGATTGTCAAAAGACATGGTTGCAGAAAATGAAAAGAGGCAGAGCAACAACAACAACAACAACAACAAAAAAGAGAGCAAAAGTAGACAAATAATGCCCAGAGTACAAGAATATGATCATGATTCAACGGCGATACATTCGCTTTCAAAATGTGAGACAAGAAGCAAGACAATAGTGTCAAGAGTAACGATTCACGTAAAAAACAAATCATGCCAATGAATGCAGGAACAAACAAATCCATGATTTCCCATTTTTGGGTTCATTTTTTCTACAAGCGTTGTTTGTAATGAACGTCCGATAATCCTCTTAACCTATCCGCTGCTTGTTCCGGCGTCAAATCTCGCTGAGGTTCACCGAGCATCTCAAATCTAAAACCATCCGAAATCATCAAGAGAGTCAGTCCATGGACTATTTTTTATATTGCCGTTTCAACTCGATTCAGAAAACTTACCCGACCAGGAATTTTCGAACCGTGGCACTTCTCAGTAACGGAGGATAAAAGTGAAGATGCAAATGGGCAAAATCGTACTGGCCACGCACAGGCGCCTGATGAATACCCATCGAGTATGGGAAACTGCACTCGAATAAATTGTCATAGCGACAAGCGACACGACGCAGCATATCGGCTAAATCGGTCTGTTGCTTGTCCGTCAATCCCGGTAAATTGGCCACGTGGGTCTTTGGCAGCACCAGCACTTCAAAAGGCCACACTGCCCAAAATGGCACCACACACACAAATGTATCGTTTTGAATCACCACCCGTTGCCCATCCTTGAGTTCACGTTCCACATAGTCACACAGTAAGCATGACAGATGTTTTTGTTGATATGCCTGCAACGAGTCCAACTCTAGCCGCGGTTCATCGGGAATACGGTCCGTGCACCACATTTGGCCGTGAGGATGTGGATTGGAGCATCCCATGGCGGCTCCCTTGTTCTCAAAGATCTGGACATGGGTAATATAAGGCTTGGTGCCCATATCCTGGTAACTCTGAGTCCACAATGTGATGACACTGCCTATTTCTTCCACTGTCATTTCCGCCATGGTCAAGTCATGTCGCGGCGAAAAGCACAGAACGTGACATTCGCCACGAATGCCTTCCACTTTGAAGAGATCGTCATTGGTGGCTTCCAAATCGGGCTGATCCCGTTGCACGGCGGCAAAATCGTTGGGAAAGCGATGGGTGGATGTATACTTGGGATTGTACTCGTCATTGGCTCGCTTGTTACCGGGACACAGATAACAGGCAGGATCATACTGAGGTCGATTGTCGAGTTGCGGACCTTCCTGCTGGCCTTGCCAAGGTCGCTTGGTCCGGTGCGGCGAACAAAGCACCCACGACTGAGTTAGAGGGTTAAACCGTCGATGAGAGTCATTGGTGAAATCAAACATGGCTTTTTTAATGATGCAAGTATAATGACAATGATGTTGAAATAAATAAAAAAAAAGATGAAAAAAGAAAACCAAAAAAAAAGACACCGGAAAAACGATACAACCTAAACCTGATTCCCCCGGGAATCCGCTGAATGAGGATATGCAACGGAAGTGATTCCCGGGGGGTTTAACAGGGTCGTCTATTTCCCGAAAGCCCATGAGATGCGCTTTCTTTCTTAAAATTGATACCCAGCTTGAGCTAATATCATGTTCATTTCTGTCGTTGAAACAAACAACGCCCATCAGTCTCTCATTCTTGCGCGCGTGTTAATAAGGAAAAGCTCTTACCTTGCCAATCCATACCAGTAAACGCACCCCAAAAGGACCGTTGTTGTTCCACAGGCAACTGGAAGAACGTTTGTGAATGGTTCGCGTCCGTCGGCTGAACAGACGATGCATCGTCTGCCGTGGGTTTGCTGAGATCTTCATCGTTCAGATACTTTGTTAAACCTTCTAAAAATGGAACAATGGATCGCTGCAAGGACAATTAGGTCGACTTCCCTTTCCCACTGATCATTTGAGTTCTCTCTTACGTCTGGTATATATTTCTCCAGTCGCGTGAAAACAGTTTTGAGCTCTTGCGATTGTTGTCGTGCTTCCTCGCCCACTTTGGGTTCGACATTTTTATGGTTCCACAGGATCATCATTTGCGTTTGCAGCAAACAATAGCCTAAGATGTCGCGCGTCAGCTGGGAGGTGGAAAAACCTCGGTACCACCACTCCCAATTTTTTTTTCTACTTACTGCTAAGCGACCATCCGAAACTGAAGAGAGATTCTACATCCATGGCAGCCAGAATGCTGACATTCAATTTCAGCAGTCCGATACATTCCATGGGGACGCGATCTACCGCCAAATCCTTGTCTGCTTTGGCCACGTAAGGACATTGGCACATTAAATGAACGATATTCCCCGCAACCGTCAGTTGACCCGCTGTGCATGACCATTTTGTGTGAGAAAAAAAATTACCAAGGGTTCAAGTAACAGCAGGCACTTACCACCGTGATTCATTTTATGCCGCAATGACGGAGACACGACCGAGGTTTGGAGTCGATGCAGTTCGTCCTCGGTCAATACGAGATGACTGGGCAACGATGCTTTCCAGTCTTTGAGCCTTTGCACCACGGAATCGGCCACAGCTTCAAGTTTGATTCGTTTATCGTACATCGCACGAGCTCGAGGCGAATACAGTTTGCGTAGCACGTCGCCAAGAATGGCCGATAATTTTACCAGGGGAATGAATACGCTAAACGTCGGATCCTCACCCGTCGCAGGATATTCCACGTCGCAATCCGCATCAGAAATCATCAAGGGTCTACATCAAGAGCTTCAATTTCCTTGATGTCACATGTCATCCATTCTCCATGTACCCACCTTCCCAAAGCGGCAGACACCCATCGGTCAATAACATATGCCGACCACCATAATCGCCGGCCAGATTCTTGATTTCTCATATTCAGTTGTGTATTGGATCGATGCAATCCTAAATCCTGAGCCTAAAAAACCCCATCATCGTCAAGACAACCTGGCCTCTGAATCGAAGAATATGCGCGCGAGGGTCCTACCATTTTTACAGCGATACTGGTGCCTAACCAATTTTGACTTTCGGAGCCCCAGGTTCTCGCACAGGAGGCTCCTAGAAGCAAGACTTGAATGGTGTCCAGGGACGGTTTCAAGAAATCGAGTTCGTACTTGTTTTGCAGTTGATCTGACAAGTTGCGAAATAAGACATCGTGGCGTACTCCATGTTTTTGCGCTACGGGATCGTCGTCGCTCAGCAACCGACTCGCGGCGCGGCAAACAGTGAATAGAAGAGGTTGTGACAGGGTCTGATAATGATGACGATACTGATCCATAAAGTAAGATTCATCAATGATCGGTAGAAACACATTCACTTGTGTAAAATAACTAACAGAAACAGCGTCAATGTCATCCAGCCGATCATGACTTGAAGTGCTTACATTTCCACCAATCGATCGACCACCTCTTGATGCGGTAATTCCCAGGGTGCCTTGTCCTTTTTGTTGGTGCCGAGCCAAAAGTCACCGGTGTGATCAAATCGCGCAATCATGATATCGTCTTCGTTGCCTTGCAAAGGTCGATTTCGCTTGCATTTTTTATTGTCAGGATCGTCGTCAGGGAACATTTTATTCAGCATATACACGCCCGAGGAGCTGCCCATGTAAGAGTAATCACTTTCTTCCTGAGGATGGCCATGACTATTTTGTTCTACGGAAGCCGGCTTCCGTTCCGTTGAAGGTTCTGTAGAGGTTGAAGAAGCTCTAGATCGTTTACGCTGAGTGACGCGGGACTGAGGAGGAGGTGAGGCGGAGGCGGAAGGGGTGGAGGATGGTTCATGGTCGCTGTCTTCGAAAGAGGGCGAGGGGGACGCAGTGTGTGAGTGATCATCCGCTTGTCCAAGCATATCTCGTAACGCATCGGAAGAAAAATTGCCAGAACTGGCAATATTGACAAGCAGTTTCTCCATTCGACGTAGGCGCGACTCTAACCCTTCCACATACCCTTTGGGAGGCCCGCGCTTTTTGGCCGCCTTGAGAGAATATTTATTCACTGGTAAGCCTTTCCACAGGGCCAAGCATGGCTTCAGAGTTCTCTTTACCTCGTCAAATGTACAAAACTTGCCGTAACTGTGACATGACGTACAAGGTCGTTGAGGCAGCATCTGATCATAATCACATCTTTTTAAATAATGAGCCACCGTTCTTCTCTGTCGTGCAATGATAAAAACAAGTACCTAATTTTCTTCCGCCGACACAGATCGCCTAAGAAATGACGCATCGTGAATCGAAAAAGAAAGAAAGAGAAAGGACTCGTCAGTAGGCAGAGAAAAAAAAAAAGGACGATTCCGTTTTGTCAAAAAGGCTTACAAGCGCGACTCTTTTTGGTACGGCGTAGCGCGGCTGAGGAAGTTTCCTGCGGGTCACCGTGGTGAGTATCTAGGAAAGGTGAGATGTCAAGAGCAGACATGGACAGCTTGAGGCGCGTGTGAGCACCGGGAGAGAAACGTACTAGGTGAACGTACGAATGAAAGTGGTGTTGAGGAAGACGATGTCGGTTGTTGCGGCGATGTCTGTGTATATGGATTCATAAAGAATTAGGATAAAAAACAAAAAGGTTGTTGGACCGGAAGAAAGGGGAAAATAAGAGATTGTATGGCAGTCGACGTTTTGGGTGAATTGTCCAAAAAAGGCAACCGCCAATAAAGTTGGGTTTTTTTTCCTTCAATTCTCTCCCCTTCTTTGAACCCGAAAAAAAAAAAGTCAAATGGGCGGATGCCTTTGAATCCTTTGGGTCCACTGTAACACCTTACTTACGGCTGCACTTTTTTATGGCCAGTCAAAACATTTTCGTCCATCCATAAATAAACCCCAAATTCCCTTTTTCATCTTTGCTGCTTTTTTTTTCTTTTTTTTTTTTTTCTTGGCCTTTTTGTTCCTTCTTCTCCTTCTCTCACCGCCACTGGTTCCTTGTCCAATATAGACAAAATAGACAGACTGTTGCCATGTCGTATACCTATGGTCTTAGCAACCGTGACTATGACAGTTACCTTCGTTATCAGTGGTACTTGATGCGACAACAAGAAGAAGCGTACTATCAGGCTTTGATGGCAAGACAAGCTGGGATCTATGACGATGGAATTTCCTACATGCGAGGTCCAGTCTACCCACGGCGAAGTAGAAGAAGACGGGCTTATTCGATGGAAGATCGACATCGGCCCTTTACGCGAGCGGAAACAGAATATGATGATGCCGACCAAGACGACCACGACCACGACAACCACCCCTACAATGAGATGGTCCAAACGCAGGTAATAAAAAACCTAAGAGATTTTTTGCGACACTTTCATGTTGGGTAACGGAGACTCAAACAGATGTCCAAAAAAAAACTTTTTTTTTTCCTTTCCCAAAAAAAAATTATTAGGTAGACCCTCATGATGATGAAGAAGAAGAAGAGGAGGAGGACAGCGATACGTTGGATGAAATGGAAATCTTGGCTGCCGAAAATGCCAAACGAAACAGTCGTCCTTACAAGCTTATTCCGTCCTTGTCGGAATCCAGTTCAGGTCCATGGATTCCTTGGGGACCGCCACCCCAAGCTTCCTGGAGTTCGCCACTCATCATCCCTCCAGTAGCCGTTCACACCACCTCCACCTCCACCAACAACACCGCCTCCTCCATTCAAGTCTCCCCCAATCACACCCCGGCCTCTGACAACTCTACCTTGGTGGATGAAGAATCCATCTCTTCTGATACGAGCTATTCGAAACAAGACATTCATGCTACACAGACATCACCAAAACACAGTAAAAAGAAACGATGGCCCTTTTCTTTTCTGTTTACCCGATCATCCTCTCGCTCAACACTGTCGCCATCGTCATTGTCGTCGCCTGGGACGACCACCAAAAGTATGTCTAAAGGTGCCTCTCCGTCATCACCATCCCACCGTGTCATACATACCATTGCATCGCCTGATCCCGTGGGCGATGTTTTGGATATTCAGCAGCAAAAGAAACTCGTCGAATTATTAAACGATCCCAAGCAACGGTGTCAACCAAAGGATACACCCGAGGAAGCAGCGCAGGTAGCCAAGCTCGATCGAATTTGGGTCTTTCGACATGCCAGTAAGCCCAGTTCGGAAGCCATCGATGTGTGGACAGGATTTGACTACAAAAATCAACTGTTGCTAACGCAGTACCATGACGCATCCAAGGCGTCTGTCGATGCGGGCATTGAAATTTTTGATTCACATATTCGGCATGGTCGATTACCGGTGTTGGTGGTGCCCAGTCGGAACCAATGTTTTTACCCCATCACATTGGAAGGTGATGAAATTGCTACTTTGGAACTCGCCTGTCTCCCCAATTCGTCCGATGTGCAATTCGTATATCGACAACCCCTTGCTTCTTTATCATGAACCGTATGTACAGTATACCCCACTTTTACGGTATCTGAGCTGTACCACACATGATATGCGACATGACCCCGTGTACAGATCAAAGCGAACAGACCGTTACAAGCGATTGCCACTTTTAGTAAAGCGCTTTTTTTTTCTTTTTTTGTGTGAACCTTAAAAAAAAGTTGCTTCGGCGCTTTGATAACCATAACGTAAAGGTCACCATAAATGTAGATAGTTCTATATACCAATGGTACTTTGTATTTTCGCCATCTTTTACTGGAAAGAAGGTTCATCTGTTATGATTCACTGTGCATATGGTTACAGTGCATATGATCATGAGCATTCTTTGGCTATGTGTGAATTGTACAACAAAAGAAAAGTTGTTGACCGTTGTTTTATCTTCTTCTTGTTACTTGTTCAAGGTTTTCCAGAGTTTCCCGCGTTTCAGATAAAAAAGCTCTTTTGATTTATTTGAACTACACGCGCTGCATGATTCATCATTCTTCGTTTTTTTTCCCCCATTCCTTTTTCGACTCGTCGCTGTTCGATGAGGACTGATTCTTGATAAACAGCCGAGAGTGTGTGATTGGGTTTAAAGTCAACTTTGGGATGATAGTTCAATCCAGCAGCAGCAGCAGCATTGCCTGCCTTTTTTTTCTCTTTATTCCTCTTGCAGTCGTTGACGGCATTTTTCGCGAGTCTTGACAGATAAAGCCCAGCCCCACATTTTGAAAAGTACCATGCTAAAGAATCGCCATTGACCAAGAATGGTGCCAATGAGAAACAGCATAATCGAGTAGACGAATAGTTCAGCTACGAAAAACACGCACAGATACGACCAAGAACCGGCTAAATGGTAGCAACATAGTATTATTACATAACCGCAAGGAGACAAAAAGACTATGCAGCGGCAATTTTTTTTTTTTTTGGTTTCCTTCTCACCTTGTAGGTTAAAGAGATGATGTAAAATGGCTCGGGTGACGGCCACACTGGACGATCCCGTTACACCGAAAATGCAGAACCGCAACAGCCATTGAAGATAAAACTTGGCATCCCTGGTGGGTCTTGTCTCGGGATGGCCGAGAAGCGGAGCATCATCCATGGTACGCGAAAATCTGGAAAGATCTGATAAGAGCAGCAGAGAAAAAAAAAAAATGGAAATTGCGCCCAAGGAGCAAAAAAAAAGCGACGAGTGGAAAATCTCACATCCGATTCTCATCGTTCCTTTTTTTCTCGACTCGGCCCTTTTTTTTCGACACATGATTCTTCGTAGGTGACTCTGGCTTCTGTGATCCATGCATTCATTTTTAACCGTGATATCTCGTAGAACAAGTGGTGGGGTTTTTGTTAGGTATGGGAACGTATACGTATTCGACTACCGTAGTTTGAATAACGATGTCTTGACAGTGGCGATATGCTGGGGTTCAACCAATCCATTCATCAAAAAGGGCAGTGAAGGATTGGAAGCCGTGAGCCAACGCTATCCGCAAGGTGGTATAAAACGATGGACCGCTGAGCTCAAGTATCTTTTAACGCGTTGGCAGGTAAAAAAAAAAAAAAAAAAAAGGAACGCAATGAAACCTCATTCCACGCAGAACGCTCAACCAGAGTCTACGTCAAATAGTATGTGGTTCCATTGACACTCAATCTAAGTGGATCCGTCGTTTACTATTATACCCTGGGAAAATCAGGTGAGTGGATATTCTGCACTTCTTGCCACGAACATCTCCCACTGATGACAACAATAGAAATGTCTTTGGCCGTCCCCATCACCAACTCGCTCACATTTGTATTCTCTTTACTGACGGGTCTGATGCTCGGCGAAAAGTTGCACGGCAAAGGTAATAATACTCAGCTTCTTTGTTAAAATAACCAATCTCACCATGAAAATGCAGACACCTGGTTAGGCATGGGACTGATTCTAGCTGGCATTCTCATCTGTGTCAGCAGCAAGGCCTAAAAAAATAAAGAAATAAAAAAAAAATTCAGAAGGCTTCTTTTTTTTTTTATTTCATTCTTCCCCCTATTCTTGTTTCCATGGCAGGAATATCCGACGAGGAATTCCGGGCCAAGCTCGAAGCTCATTTTGCTGTGTATCGACTTAATCTACGTTATCCATTGATCGCCAATGTGGTTCCCGGCGCTTGGTACCGCGTGGATCTGATCCTGGTCAATGAGCTGGGCTTGTTCCGACGGGCCGACATGGTTCCCGATGGCGAGGTGGAATTGGATTGCCAACTGTTGGAGCCGGCTTACGAAAGCTTGGCGCCCCTGCAGCAAGATAATCAATGGTGTATCACGGTACGTCCCGCCAGTCTGTGGGAAAATGATCGTATCGAGGCCGCCCAGGAAGGAACCGTGGCTGGATTTCACGGAAGCGGAAAAGGTGCCTTTGAATACATGATCCAAGCTAAAAAGGGGTCCACCTCATCCTCTTCCTTGGTGGGTGGACCACGATACTTGTGCGTACGAGCCGCACGTTGGAAAAAGTTTGCATCCCACATCACCGATATCACGATTCTGCCCCTGGTCCTCGGACCTATTCAACTCGATCCATCCCTGACCCTGGATACCACGACCCTTACCCAACGGCCTACGGAACAGTGGCCGGAATTTACAGCCATGGTCCATCAAGGATATCGTCTCTTTCTACAAGACACAGACAACACAGCAGGCCCAACGAACACGGCGATAAGGGCGAATAACGTGGTCATTGAAGAGTCGTGGGATGCAGGAATTCCCGGCAAGATTTGGGACTCGGCGCTTGTCATGCTACAACTCGTCGAGCGGCTCGTTTCACATCAAGCTTATAAGCTAGTCAACCAGCATGTCGTTGATCTGAGTGCAGGGTAAGCTTGCGATAGAATACGACAAAGGTCCCGCGCTCGAATGATGATTAAAAAAAATGAATGCCTCGGTAGTACGGGACTGTTGGGCTTGGCAATGGCGAGTTTCTGCAGGACACAACAACGTTATGTACCGTGTCAAGTAACGATTACAGAACTCGACGAAGCGCTCCCTTTGATCCAAAAGAATGTCAGTCTTCATCACACATTGAAAGAGAATGTGTCGGTGAAACCATTATTGTGGGGTAACACGGAGCAAGCCAAAGCGTGTGGCAAAGCAGACATCGTGCTGGCCTCGGATGTCTTGTATGAAGCCGAATTCTTTGAAGATCTTGTCAAGAGTTTTGTCGATCTCAGTACACCTCACACACGAATTTTTATTGGTTACAAACGTCGAGGATTCAACGCTGCAGAGGAAACGAGATTCTGGGATTTATGTTCCGTGCACTTCCATATAACCCAATTGCGTCCTCCCACCAAAACAGATACTGATGATGATGATGATGACGACGCCATCCTTGTTCCATCCTTGGCTGAAGCTACCGGCGTGCAAATCTATCGCCTTTCAAGGAAATAACGATCAGATAGCCAAAAAAAAAAAAAAAAAAAAACGCGCGTGACAAATGGATCTGCTTAAAAAATTGCTCCTTTTTGTTGACCGTTGATGACTTTCCCAATCTTGCCCCTTTTGATATGTGTACAGAGTTCTTTTTTGTTCTTCTTCTCATTAAAAACTGGCAGAACCCGACATGGTAAAAAAGAAATTAGAAAAAGTAAATGGGTGATTTGACGTGAGGCGTTGGTTTCCGATCATTATTATTATTATTATTGCTGTTGTCATGTTTTATGTCAAAGGAAGTATATTTCTTTCATCGCTTTCCACACCTCAAGCCTCGCCCAACGAAACATCCACCACCGATCCAGTTACCACCCACACTTCAAGTACTTCATCCTCTGTGCTTCATCCTCCAAGCGATCCCACAAAGTGTCTTGACATGATCCCTATCTGTATTATTGCTGCCATCTCTTTACCGGCATTCGCGTTTTTATATACTCTGCTTCTCCTGCCTTCTTTACTGACGGCCACTGCCCTGGCTCAACAACAACTCAACAATACTAACTCCGGAAATAACGGTACCAATACTACATTCAACGTCCCGCTTCGTCTATCCTGCCCTCCTTTGCTTCCACGTACCAAACCAGCCACTACCGTATGGGATCTGCGTCCGGACGATATCAAAGTAGTCGCAGGTTTGGGCGACAGGTGAGTTTCCCTATAGCGAGAAAACATGACAAGGAGCTCAAGTAAATCTATCCAGTGTCATGGCGGCTTTTGGTGCCAAAGGAATTCAGGACAATCGATTCATCAATATCGACACGATTAAAGAGAATCGTGGTGTATCGTTTGCGATGGGCGGAGTATGTATTGACTTGTCAATGCATGAGGACCAGTCATTGACACTATTTCCCATGATAGGATCCAGGAGAAGTGACGTTACCGAACATCATCAACTACTATTCGGCGGATTTATATGGCGCCTCGGTAGGCGATCAATTGTTTACTGTCTGTTTTGGTAAGTCGGAAAGTGACAATTAGGGGCTGGGAAAGCCACGACCAGTTCTGACCTTTTCTCTTTTTTCGGATACCAGGGGATCAGTTTTGTCCGCCAGGCCAGTACAAAGAATCCGTAGATATTTTGAATGCGGCGCAATCCGGAGCACGAAGCTTGAATCTGGATCACGAACTGGATTATTTATTAAAAAGATTAGACGAGGCTTACGACGATAACAGGATAAAGAAATCCGATTGGAAACTTCTCACTTTGTTTATTGGATCCAACGATGTATGTCACGCCTGCGTGGTACCTTCTTCGCTACCCCAGAGTTACGCAGTCAATGTGCTTGCCGCTGTGGAACGGATTCGTCTCAATATTCCCAATGTCCTTGTTCAAATTGGTAAGTAAAACTAAGATTCCCAAGAGGTTTGACTGTTCGTTTATCCTTGATGGTACCATGTCTTTCGTGTAGTCGGGATTTTACATGTGGAGGAGATCTTTATTGCTACGCAAGCCTATCCGCAGTATTGCCAGCCATTTGAGCGGAGTAGTTTTGTGCTTCACAACTATGAATGTGGATGCGCTCACTCGGAGACGAACCGGACGATTATGAAGAATTTGGTTCCGGCATATAATGCAGCATTGCAAGGCGTGGCTGCTTATTACAAGGATACGCGAACGGAAAACGATACATTTGCGGTGATTTACCAGCCATTACCCGCGGACATTAGCACGTTTCCCATTCAAGCAATAAGGTAGGACCAAATCTGCTCTATTCCTCCTCGGAAATACCTTGTATCAACCTTTTGGCTTTTTTTTTTTTTTTGATTGATAGTGATGTCGATTGTTTTCACCCGTCCACTTTGGCCCACTCGTGGTTTTCAAAACAATTATGGTAAAAAAGTTATATCATTGCAGTTTGCTTTGTTTATCATTAACCATTCCAGAGTAGGCGATTTTTGTTCATGACTTCGAGTCAAAAACCGACGTCATTAGTCTTCAATTCGGAAGATACGATCTTTTGTCCGACGGAAAACGACCGATTTCAGTTGGCCTAGGTATCCTTAGCATGAAAAAAAACCCAAACTCAGCATCATCATTTTAGCTTTTCCAAGAAATAAAGAAAAAAAAAACTTTTTTTTTGTTCCTTTCTACCGTATTGTCGCTTGAAATAAGCTTTTTCTTTCTTGTTCATTGCCAATGGAATCATCTTGTGCCATTTTGCTCGGAACGCCACCTGCGTCGTGGCCCGATAATACACCGTGTCGTGTGCACCACACTATTTCTGGTAAGAAAAAGAAAAAAATCGTGTTCCTGCTCCGTTTTCCCAACTGACATGTCGTTTGTCCGATATAAAAAGAACCCGTGTCGCGTCACGTTGAACCTGTGAATCAGTACTTTTTGGCTCATGCACGTCGTCTTTTGCACAAACGGAGCTTTTCAGAAGACGAGCGGTTGGAAGCCGAGAAAAAGGCAGCCCAGATCCAACAGGAACAACAACAAGTGGATGCCGCCATCGATTTTGAGGAAGAGCCACGCGAGACTCGCAAACTCATCAGTCTCGATCCCAAAGACTGGAAGGTACGCTCAACAAACAGAGTTATAAACCATGGCAATGCATCAAAATATGGAAAACAGGGAATAACTGACAAATTGGGTTTGCAGAGACATGATTTGTATGCCATTCTTGGTTTGGGAGCACTGCGTTATCGAGCCACGCCTGAACAAATTAAACTGGCTCACAAGCGCAAAGTATTGAGACACCATCCTGATAAGAAAGCGCATACCGAGGGAGGTATTCACGATGATTCCTTCTTCAAGTGTATCTCAAAAGCGTACGGTATCCTGTCCGATCCCGCCAAGCGTCCTTTGTATGATTCCATCGACTTTGGCCTGACCGATCCACAGCCACCTAAGATGGCCAAAGGAGATGATTTCTTCACCACCTTTCAGCCTATTTTTGATTTTGAATCTCGGTAAGAAAAAAAGGAACCACCATCAAACAGGGTACTCAACCGACTATTACTCCGAATTTTCTAGTTTTTCAAAGGCAAAAGATGTGCCTAGACTGGGAGACATGAACACCACCGAGGATGAGGTGGTTCGTTTTTACGATTTTTGGTTCAATTTCGACTCATGGCGAAGCTTTGAGTATCTTAACAAGGATGAGGATGAAGGTGAAACGCGCGACGACAAGCGACAAATTGCCAAAAAGAATCGTGCGGAACAAGCCAAACGGAAGAAAGAGGATACTGCCCGTTTACGTATCATTGTTGGTAAGTCGTCCTCATGAATTTGGTTGACGTGCCTGAAATAAAACTGTGTTGTTATTCAGAGAAAGCGCAAGCGGCCGATCCACGACTGAAAATATTCAAGGAGGAAAAGAAAAAGGCCAAGGAGCAAAAGAAAAAGGAAAGGGAAGAAGCGGCCAAGGCGGCCGAAGAACAAAAGAAAAAGGTAGATGTAAATTTGGACAAGCCCATTCATTGCGTGCGATGCTAACTCGAGAAAAAAAAAGGACGACGAACAATTCAAGCTGGACCAGGAAAAACAGGAGGAATTGAAACGCCAAGAAGCGACTGAATTGAAAAAGCAAAAAGAAAGAACCAAAAAGCTCGTCCGAAAGGAACGAAAAGCCATCAAAGCCTTGATCAAGGTAATCGACGACCAGTCCCTTTTTCCGGCCGGATGTTGACTGAATTGTCATTAGGAACGTTTACAACCGACAAGTGACGTTGTGGAAGAGGCTCAGATGGCCGATCTCGAATTAATTTTCGAAACCATGGATCTGGATGCCATTGAAGCGTGGAGAAAAGAACTAGAAACGGCCGGGATTGCCGAAACTCGTGAAAAAATCACTGATAAAGCGAATCAACTCGTTCAACGGCGTCTACAAAAGAGCAGCAACTTTAGCCATTTTGAAATCAAAGGTTGGTAGCTTGAGCTTGGGTTTGGGATATCAAGTGTGCTGACAAACGAATAAATAGCCGAGATCACACCCCCAGACTTGGAGAACAAATCAAAGGCAAATGCTGAGAGCGAAACAGGACGAAGCAAGGATGCGGGTCGTACCTGGGAAGCGACGGAACTGTCAGCACTTATCAAGGCCACGAAAAAGTATCCTGTAGGCACCGTTAATAGATGGCAAGTGGTGGCGGATTATGTGGCGGATCATGCAGGTGTAGCTGTACGAACCGAAGAGGAACTAATTCAAAAAGTGGGCGAATTGAAGAAAGGTAATTTATTTTTGACGAGTCCAAACACAGAAGAAAAGGCAATAATAACTAATACCATGTTCTCGCTACAAGGTACTTCGGGATTGGCGGATCACGAAAAGGATCAACTGCAGCACTTGAAAAAGCACAATGATGATAAGCATTTGGTCGAAGAGCCCACGATCAATTACGATTATAATGAACCTGCATCAACCGCCAAACCCGCCAAACCCGCCAAGGCAGCCAGGCCGGTGGAGGTCGCGGAACCAAAGAAAAAGAGCACTCCTCTCAACAAAGCTCAACCTGTCCCGACCGCAGCACCTACTACGGCAGGTCCCAAGATGCAAGTTAAACTGGTTAAACCTCAAGTAGCCAAACCTGAGACAAAGCCAACCGTTACCAAGACGCCCGTCAACGTTGTAGCGGCGCAAACTGCCAAGCCTTTGACTACCAGCGTACCTGCAAATGCAGCAAAGAAATCACCTCCCAAACCAGTGGAGAAACCATTGACACCGGTGAATACTCCCAGCGGTAGTAAGCCGCAACCGTCACCGACGATTCCGGAGCCTAAGCCTGCTGTAATTCCTGTCGTACCACGACCGTGGAATAATGAAGAGCAGCAAGCGTTGGAGCATGCATTGCAAACGTACCCACCGAACTGGACCGGGGAAGGCGATCGATGGGATCACATCGCATCCTTGGTTCAAGGCCGAACAAAGAAGGAATGTAAACTGCGTGTGAAGGTACAGTATAGTTTCGCAGCAACAAAAAGAATAGGAAGCGTAGTATATGTCCAGTTACTAACAAACAATCGATCCACAGGCGATTTTGCAAGAAATGCGAGCCAAGAAAATGAACCAATAGAGTCAACATATGGGGAACTGTACATGATGGTATGTAAAGCGATCAAAATAAACTGGAATCATTCCATGGATTCGTGTAGGAGCCGTCTCCGGCAGGCGGCATCTACACTCGTCCTTGATTTTAAAAACGCAGCGCAGCCATTACTCGTCATTTGATACTGTTAACGAAGTCAGCACTGACGTTGTTCATGTACCCTAGTGAGTGTTGAGGGTTGTGATCTTTTTTTTTCTTTTTTTGACCTTTCATCACATATGAAATTCCATACACTACGTACAGTAGGAAAGTATCAACGTTTAATTCTCCCTGTAGTAACATTGACGTCGCCTTTGATATAGAAAAAAGGTACTGTTGCTGTTGTACTGTAATTACGATAATCTTTTTCTTTTATGCAGGACATAGGTATGATAGCGGCCACCAAGGGTTGAGTTGACCTAAGTGGTGGATTGCTGGACTCTAGGTCGCTCACGTTATTGGGATTACATGAGTACGTGGTACCCAACTGTGAGACGATGCATTGATGCGGTCATTTAAATAAATAAAAAGATAGACCAAGACTACAGTGTCAAGGCTTATCCAAGTGACATCATCTGATGATAGGGTTTTGCCAATCTATTCGTGATCATCAAATCGATCGGCCGTTATCTCACTAAAGTTGGGGTGCGGGGTAATTTATGAAATAGTTTCCCAGGTTGGGCAATACTAGTGCGCAATGATGATCAAGCAACCAATGACATGGAAACATGCAATAACAAACATGTACATTGCGTAATACGTAATGATACATCATTTCCCATCCGTAACTGTTAACGAAAAATGAAGGTCTTCATAGAAAGAAAACTAATGTATGTTTCCTTGAAAGAATTTCGATTGGAAAAAAAAAAAAGAAAAACAAACCACCACCCCCGATCGAGGAGGTGAACCGGGAATATTTTCGACACCCGAAAACTATCGGTTGTATTTTTTTTTTGGTCAAATGGGTTTGGCTTTAACTGACCTTTCTCCTCTGTCGTTCGCATTCCCTTTTTTATTCCATCTTAGTTTTCAGTCCAACTGTCTACTTGTTTTGTTGTTTCCATGATCCAACTCTCAAGTCATTCTACAGCCCTCGGCAGAGCTCAGTCACAAAAGGACGAAATATCACGAACTATGTCGGATCAAGACGAACTACTCTCCAATCTAAATGACTTTAACGAGATCCTTCAATCCGAAGTCTACGTCGACCTCGATCGTTTGCGAATATTGGCTCGTCACGGTATACCCGATCAGCTCCGTGGGGTAAGCCGTCTTTTTTATCTCTTCTTTTTGTTGTGGCAGCAAGACGATGATAATTCTTCCTCCGGTTATTTTCCCCTACATTTTTTTGCTTATCCTGCATTTTTATTTTCTGATTACAGGAAGTTTGGAAGTACTTACTAGGCGTTCAAGAAGCTGATCGTTGTAAGTCTTGGCTACGTCCAATTTTTTTAAGGCATTGAAACCGGGGGGCCATTTATTGATTTGCGTTCTTGTGTGTGTGTGTGTGTTTGTGCACCTCCCAGCCAAAGAACTCAGTCGATCCAAAGCACGAAGTGAAGAATACGAACAAATTGATAAAGTCGATCCCGAAGTGGCCAAACGAATCCGAAGTGAAGTGACCCGATATCAACGTCGAGTCCGGCAATTGGAAGGAAAAGTTTATGCTGCGGCATTTGAGAACGTCATTCTTGCCTATCTCAACACCAACCGTGATGTGGAATATAACCCTGCCTTGATTTCTTTGTGTGCACCTTTCATCTATGTTCTCGATAAAGAATGCGACGCCTTCTTCTGCTTTGAACGCATGATGCAAGCCATCGGTAAGTCATCAGAAAACCCCCCAAAAAAAGAAACCCTGTTTCTTTATCTCATAAACTTTAAAACAAAAACCTACTTTCATAGAGGAATTTTATACCACCAATACCATAAAAGAACGAGTCGCAAACTTTATGACCCTGTTTCGATATGTATTGCCTGAACTGTAAGCATTTCTTACACATACGACGATTGATTGCTGATCGCTTTACTGATGGATTTCTTTTTTTTTTGGTTTTTATTACAGTTGCAGTTATTTCGAAGATGAAGAAGTCGATTTAAATGAATGGGTCACATCATGGTTACAAAATTTACTTGCCAAGGAAATGCGATTTGATGATTTACTTCGATTATGGGGTAAGTTTACCTTACTCATCCTATCCTTGGCACATTACTGACGTTCATTGGATTCTTACAGATTCTTATTTCGCCATGATGGATCCCTTAAATTTCCATCCGTTTGTGTGCTTATGTAAGACAGATAAGGCCGATCTTTTTGATCGAACGAGAAAAAAATTAAACCACTGTGGGTGACATAGCTATATTGCGCAACGCCAAGGAGAATTTGGAAGATCTTGAACAATCAGAAATCCGGACGGTGTTGCTTCGACTTCCCAACTTGAACATGCGCATGGTAAAAACAGACTAATGTGCTGCGTGTGTGAAAAAAATTGAATGAGGCTAATTTGCTGACTCGCTTCCTCGGAAAATTTAGGTTATCACCGAAGCATATAATTTGCGGCATGAAACTCTCGAACGACAAATGTCTGAAGATGGAGACTTGTGAAAAAAAAAAAACACTTGTCCCTCCTCCCCCCGAATTCCCTGGGAAGCCAGAGAAATCAATCATTGTTAACATTGCATTCTATCGTTTATCCTCTTTTTTTATTATTATTAGCCCTCATTATTTTCTTCTGATCCAATCCAACATTGATTTGACCCTGGATTGACCTTTTTCATTCTGATTGAATGGATCGGCTGTTATATTTAGCATGCATGTGACAGCCACCGATAACACTGAGCATGCCACGGAATATGATTTGATCCGATCAGTGCGGCCATGATCAGAAGATAAAAAAAAAAAAAAAAAAAGAGGGTCGAGAGAAAAAAAGGAGATGCAGTATTCTTTTGTGCAGAGATCAATCACTGCCTACCATGATACCCTGAAGAGCGTTTCTGCGTTCGTGAAGATAACGTCGTATTGCATTGAAGTATAACGAAATAGTTTACGAGTAGATTTATGAATAAAAATGTTTATACTATGTAAATAAAAAACAAAAAAACTCTGTCGAGAAAGGAGAAAAAAAAAAGCAGCTTTTTGCAGCATGGCAAAGGCTTGGTGTGATTGTAATAAACTTTTTTTTTTTGGCTTGGTTTGGATAGCGTCTTTTTTCGAGATCGATAGCCCAACGATGAGCAGTTTACTGGTTGTTATCCTTGTGGGTCTAGTATAAAAATATTTGTTAATAAACGATCTCTTCCTCCCTTGGGTTCTAATGAAAAAAAAAAATTAATGAAGCTAAAATACCTGTGTTCCTACAATGGAGCCTAAAGTGCCAATGGGGTCAGTCTTCGTTCTCCGGGAGTGGGATGTAAATTCTCACTTACCGATAATAATGGCCAGGATCACAATGATAGTGACAGCAATGATAATCTTCCACTTCAAATCCTTCCACCACATTCTCTTTCGAACTTGGTTCGCACCACGACGGAAATGGCCTGCAGTCGATTGCAGGTCCTCTAACAAAAAAATGAAAACCGATACAGTCAGACGTCCGATTTCTTTTGGGGAATCATGTGTCACCTATTTCCTTTTTTTCCCCTCTCTCTCTTTTTTTTCTCGTCACTTCCGCCGGCGGCTCCGTTCATCCTTTGGGATATTCTCTCGTTTTGTTTCCCAGGACCCTGTTTCTTTGCTGAGGTGATCAAAAAAGTGTGTACCTGTTTTGCCTCTCAGATCGTCGAGTCGTTCACCACGCTGCATGACCTTGTCGATGTTTTCCTGCATGATATTGACGACTTCATCGACCTGTTGCTGGACACGCTGTGTTTTGTTTTGGCCTCCGGCACCTTGAGCGGCACCGCGCTGGTTGTTGGGAATATAGGGATCGTAAGGTTCGGACCTACCATGAGCGATAAGAAAACCATAAAGAAAAAGTAGTATATGTGAGTGGGTTATAAAAGCAGAAACACGGTGTTTGCAATTAAAGGCTTACATTAGAGAAACAAAGTCAACAAGAGCAAAAAAGAAGAAGAAGCGGGAAAAGTAAAAGAAAAAAAAAAGCTCTAAAAAAAGAAAGCCAAGCAAAGAAACTGGACAGAAAAAATCTCAGTAGGGCGGGCATTGGAGCCGCCGCACCACAAAAGCCAAGCTCAGCTACGTCATAACCTACGAAATGCAGATTCATGTCATCAATTTCCCAAGTTTATAAGTGCTTATATGCCATCAGCAACTTCTTCCGTTATCGCGACCGATATACTGTTCTTCCTCTTTATGTCGTCTTTACTGAAACACATTCCTCAAGCAATTAAGCACTGTTACGAGAGTAGAACGTATCTCTTTTAACATTTTGCCTCTCTATAGCTTGCGGTCTTCTCGATACCTCAGATTCGGTTGGAATCTACGCCAACAGATGTTGTGCACAATCATACTTTTCGTCGTGGAACAAGTTGTAATTAGGCGATGATGCCAGAGATAGTGGCGCGTTTTTGATGTCATAACGACGAAACGACATGTTTGCTGCCCCGACTGTACATCCGCAACGGGTTACGAGGATCTCGAAAGAAATGTGATATGACTGAACACATGCAGGACATCTTGAAAAATATTCAGATTGAGCCTTTTCTGACAAATCTTTCCCCAATCGATTGATGAATAACGGAGAGCAAGGTTAATGTTTGAGCAACAGACCAATCAGACACTTTGCTCTGACAACGAGGCCTTGACGTCTGTAACATCCTGAACTAAGAACTGAGCTTCGTATGAGTAGATCCGGAACAATGAAATTCTTTTTCATCATCGCTTTTTGTTTCGAGTTGTGTAGATGTAAAGGCCGTCCATAAGCTTTTGAAGAAGGAATCTTGGCTTTTTGACAATGTCGACGAGCGTGTTCTCCTCTAACAAGGCAACCATTTTCATGCTGTTTCAAATACAGTGGTTACGAGTTATCGCTGGTAGCATTTATGAGCCTGAGGCAACCTGGAGCAAGTTCATCTACTGTACAGCGTAGTTTCCAAGCGCTTATACAATCTTCATACGCTATTTTCGAATAAAAATAATTAGTTTCGTACAGCTCGTAAGAGGCAATCCATTTACCTAATACCTGCAATATTGTTAATAGCAAAATGCAAAAGTTCCTGGTTACTATATATTTTGCCAATGCTCGCTTATCGCGAAGATTACCTTTCAGTGGATGAATCACAGGTAGCCTAAAGATAAACTCTGTTACGAAATGATAATAACGGCTACAAAAAAGTTCCAAGGTCAGCAAGAACGAGGACATGAACATGCACAAGCACTTGCGATCGTGGTCCTTCCCGAGGCACTTTCATGACTATCTTTATGCCCGTTCCTGCGCTGTTCATACGCTGTAATGAAGTGTTTCCCTAAAAGAATCAAATAGTGGTGTATTTTTCTTTGTAAGGGGCAATTAGGGTGAAAGTCGTTGTAAAAAATGTTTTTGGGGTGGGTTGTGCTATCATAATGATGTTTTGAAGAGGTTTTTGGTTGCATTTTGGGTTTTACGGTAGATTGTTGAAAATTGGTATTGAGATTCAAAAACCTGATTTATTTGCAAGTAGGAGAACACACTGCTTGACTATTTGCATGAACTAACAAGCCGTACACCCGCTGTGCAATGGATGCCGCCTGCCACCGGAGGTCGCCCTCTTACATTGAGCGACTTTCGTCAGACAAAAAGCCTAACGCATACACGGCATAACCTGGGCGAGAACTCTTGACGGAACTTCGGTATATTAATGACAACCTTATGGCATACGTTGCAACGTGATTTGTTTCTGAACACGCGCAGGGCAGCACTGGTTCCCCCCCTCAGTTCCATCCCGCCCAGGCTATGATAGATCTAGAAAGATGTGTGGGTATGTTGGGTATTTAAAAAAAATGAGTTAGTAAGCTCTTTGATTGATTCAAATTTTCGTCAAGATATTTTACCTTTGTTATTTGAAGTTTTCGATAGCCATTGATCGCTTGACATGACTTGGATTATATGACATTGAAAAAATTTTGAATTAGTATACGTTCATTATATCATAGCAAAGGAAAAGAAATTGGACTTGCCTTTGAACCAAATGGTGTACCGGAAAAAAAAAACGGTGAATACGGACCGCCAGGTAAGCTTCTTCTTCGATGCGGAAAATAAAATTGCTTCCAGGGACAGTTAAGCGATGGATCGGTGGTGTCAGCTTGAGCAGGCAAAAAATATTGACGTGGCCAGAAGTGACGGTAACTTCGAGTTGGATTCCAGATATAGAGAGTCCCCCGAATAAAAAGAAAGAAACAAATAAAGTACATGATGATAAAAAAACAATGATCGCGTCAGTAAAAACCTCATAAAAAACCCTGTGGGAAAAAAAGAGGAAAAGACTGCGAAAAGAATATGTACATGAAATATAAAATACAAAATACAAACTATAAACTACAAAATAAATAATCGGGAAGACATCTCGAATACCATATGATGAGAAGCAATCCAAAGGAGAGGAACATGAAGAGGACACGTAAGCGTTTTTCTGATTAAAAAAAGAGCCACACCACCAACGATGGCCTTTGATGTCATCCGGTTTCGCCAGATGGATGGCGAGAGAAAGTCAACTTGTAGTATCCAGAACTTGTCATGCGAAAAGAAAATGGAAACCGGAAGCTGGAAGAAGGATGGAAGTAAAGGAGAGGTAAGTCTGTTTTGCCGGAGCAAAATCGATGGTAGACCACTCGACACTTACCTTTTTGAGGATGGTAGTCGATTTAAATACACGGGATAAGAATGGTCTGGATGATGGATGCGGATGGGATCTTGCTACAATGATAGTGAGGGTTTATCAAGCAAACAGAAAGAGAGAGAGAAAATCAAAAGAAGAAAGAAGACAAAAATATATGATTCTCCATGGATGAAACAATAGTCACCCCACTGATGCATGAATTCATAGATCGAAGCACGTCTGCTTGTGTATTATTCGATTCATTGAAAATGAAAGAGAATGAAAGGACATATACAGTATAACTGACAAATAAAAACAAATTGAATGATGCTACAGAAGAACGCCAGTCGTATCATCAACCACTTTTCTTCAAAAAGAGCTTACTCACATTTTTATTCGAAAGACGACGATACTCTGTTTAACCACAACTGGCGCAAACGGCATCTTGCTGCTAATTGTTTCGCCTATTATCGTGAAAGTGGGCAGCGAGGCATGGTTGAAAGATAAAAAAAAAGGTTTAACAGGTCCTGATAACTTAGTGTAGATACAAAATCGTTAATTTCCCAAAGATTTTAATTATGTAGAGATAGGTGGAGCCCGTGATCTTCAAGATCACAATTGGGGATATTTATTGGTAGACTTCAGGGTATACTATATTTTTGGTGAAAATTTTCATTTGAACTGCTGTGGATCAGGTATCTCCGCCGATACGATAGAATCGTAGTGCTCTGGAGTCACAGGTTTATCAACTTCTTTTAAAATGAGTAGAATATGCGCATGAGGCAATCCTCTTTTTTGGAACTCGACGGTATAAACGTAGCCAATTACTTTTCCAAGTGTATGGTTTTTTGTTAGATCCTTCAAAAGAGCTCTGAGCTTGAGGTTGAAAACTCGTGCTGTCAAATCTGGCCGATCAGATACTGTCTGTGAAGCAAGAAGCTCATTCCGAATTTCTGGCCATTTTGGATTACACGTGAATGTAATGAAGAGGTCAGGCTTTCCGAAACATCTGACGATACTCATTGCATCTTGGTATAGCTATTGCATGTTTCGAGGGCTGCCAATGAATGACGACGGAAGGATGACAGGCTGACCGATGGAATTTCATATTTATATTGTTGTCGTCAAGTTGGAGAGCATCTTGTACGCCTGAATACACATCAGCACGCAGTCGGACTGGTTGAGGCGAAGGTAATTGAGGCGGTTTTGTTCCATCTTGGCATATATATCTACGATATACTGCTGAAAGAGTCGGCCAAAGAGGTGCAAGTGGTGTCCATCATTTCGATACATCAATCTGAAACTGTAGTAGTTCATCACGGTGACTTTCTCGTTTCTGGTCGATCGAGTTTCAATGTTCCACCCAGGGTCGCCTTCAGGAAACATCAGCACGTAATGGAGTGGGTCATATAGGCGATGCATCTCACTGATTGATGTCAGTTGGTCACTACGCGTACAGATCACAATATCCCTTCCAGAGGACTCTGCGTTGTCACCGATAATGACACCAATTTCAGAAGCATTTGGTGCATTATAGCGTCGTGGATCTGGGGCATCGTCAGCTCGAATAATCATTCTGATGTTGGAAGCACCACCATTATCCTGTATGTATTGGGCCATTGTCTTGAAAAGATGGACGAAAGGATTGGTTTCATGCATTAATTGCTGAAGTACTTCCAAGGTGTCTCGCGCGAGATGGCTTGCAATTGCATGTCGATTTGATATTTTCGTTGTCAGTATCATGGACGTATATTTGTGCAAATGCAGGTCGTTGGCCATTAGCAGGAAGTAGTGATCCCATCAAGTGGTAAACACTTCCATGAATACGGAAGCAGTAAGCGCCCCGTCTGCCATTCATTACACTTTCGTCTAAATTTACACCAAGAGAAGTAAAACTGAGAGCACTACAATAAGCTCTGATCTTTAGCCGGAAATCTTTGCTTGCGCCCCAGTCCCTGTCAAAAGCGAGGCAATCAAAGGAGGGGTGGGTTTGAGAGGAGAAAGTACAAATTGACCATTTCCACAACAGAGCTGAAACTTAGAATCATTGATAGTACTTCCAGCAATTTTTTCTCCACTCCACGTTCGTGCCTGACAGTGGCTGCAGATGACATTCATGGCTCCTACATCATGAAGATTTGGCATCGAGACATTGGGATCGCGAGCCACATTGGGCCTAGAATTGAAATTTTCTGTATTTCCGTCTTGATTATGAAGGGGACAATGGCGGTTTGAGCGACGACGATGTCCTGTTTGACCACAACTGGTGCAAACCGCATTTTGCTGCTCATTATTTCGCCCATTATTTATAGTAGTGTTTCGTGGAGAGAAATTTGGGCAACGACGATTGGTAGAACGCTGGTGATCGTTGCCGTTGCAAGATGGGCAGCGAGGCATGGTTCAAAGATGAACAAAAAAAAAGGCACCAGTCAAAAGAATTGAGATTCTAATGACTTGGTGTATTGCAAAAAGATATTAAGAGGTTCTGATAGCTTAGTGTAGTTGAAGAAGAGGTTCTGAAGAGAGAAGGCACAAAAAAAAGGCCGATAGCTTAGTGTGGAAGTCATGTGATTTACAAATTGCTAATTTTTCAAAGATTTTAGCGATTGAGCTTGAGGAAATGGAATAAAGAAAGGAATTGGACCTAGATAATAAACAATACAGCGTGGTTTAACTAAACAAATCATATAATAACACGGTCCGCTCATGCATAAAAGGAAGTGCAGATCATGAGCAACTCCAAGTGACCGGTTTTTACAAAACGTGAATCATGTGATCTATTTTGTTTTAGCCAATCAGCAGCCTTAAAAACATTTATTATCCAATCAACAACGCCAACTTAGCGGACAATAAAGTGACTGCGAACTAAAATTCAAACATTTTAATAAGGGTAGAGATTTAGAAACCAACAGGCTTGTAATGAGCCACATAAAATTGAATGTAAAATGTGATTCTCATCACATTATCCAACCGCCAACCGATGGAAATTCTAGTAAGCATCAACCCTACTATGAGTTTGCTTGACCTGTGCGTTGAATTTCCTTTAGTAGCCTTCCGTTGTGGTCGCAGAGCTGGTAAGTACCGTCTGAGAAACCAGCAATAACCATGAAAGGTTCAGTTTTGAAATTTGGTGAGAGTTTGTGCTTCTTCTTGTGCAAAACACGCATGACCCAAGTTCCCGGCGGTAGCATCTCATCATCTCTGTCCTGGTCCTGTTGCACCTACAGACGAGAGTGGATAAAATTGGCCCGGCGTTTTTTTTTTTTGTTCGCTCATCATATTGAGATGGTGCCAACAAGGTGTGATATGTTTACATAGTTCAGATCTGAGGACAATGAAATAAAACCACCAGACCAGACTTGCCATTTGATGGGGCATTCGTATAGGAAATGGGACATAGGCGAAACATAGGCGAAAAGAATTTCGTGCGTCAAGTGAGGAAGTTTATTATATGGAGAAGCCGATAGCGAATCTTGCGAAGAGGCGATAACCGCTTGCATTCTGTCCGGCATGGACTCGATCAGCTTGTTCCAGTCTTCTGGTTCCAAGCTGTTCCACGCTTCTAAAATTACCGACCGAAACTGCGCCAAAGCCATCCCAATCTTGAACTTGGCGCCCACACGAGCCTTCATCTTTCGCCATAAATTCTCGATAGGATTGAGGTCCGGATATTGTGCTGGCCAATCCAGCTTCTGCAACGACGGAATTAGCATTTCCCCCAGAAGGTTCGCCAATTCTTGCAATGGATTTTCTAGTCGATATTGTCGATGATAGAGAGGTCTTCTGCTTCACCAAAACTTTCGACAATTGTCGGGAGATGCCGACGGTAATGACTTTGTTTCTCCACCTTGTTACAAATGTTCACGACGACATGTTTTTTGAATGTTGCTTGTGTGCCGTAAAAGATGACTTGACGAGCTATGACGAACTATGTTTTTGAAAAAGTCTCGCGCGCAGCTTGGCACCTGATTCCGTGGCTCTGGTTCTTTAGTACTTCGCAAGCGTCCAGATTGATAGCCGTTGGTGGATGAAGTGGGCCGTCGAAACTGAGCTTGCTCGACACAATGTGTACGTTGAAAGCCTATGGAGCTTTGATCGTAGTTGCCGCAATTGACAGAGCACATCAGATACATTCGTTCGCCAGCGTCCTTTTCGAAATGTGCTTGGACCAACTTGAACGTTTACAGATTGGTTCCGAGGAATATGCTTGATGTGGCCAGCAGCACCAATCGTCAGCTTTCGGCTGTTGTCATAGTTATTCACTGCAACTGTCAACCTTTTGTAACGGTCTTTTGCTACGTTGGGAAGAGTAGTGCGCCAATGCTGTTCGTGATGTGCATCCGTTTCTGGCGACCGGCCGTACACCTCTACAGTCTTGACGACAAGTATTTGATGAGGGTTCATAATTATTGCTCCAGCAAAAGAGTGGAAACAGCGTATCGCATTTGTGGATATAGATGCCAGTCTTCGTTGGTAAACGATATCAATATTTTCAATCGAACCTCGTATAAAAACCGTTGTCCTGGATTTCAAAGCGGCACTCTGTTGGATAGTTGCATATTCCTCCATTAAAATAAAAGGTTCCTTCTGTGGCCAAAAAACGTGACAAGGGCTCTTCATTTACTTGCTCAATGAAATCCTCAGATTTACTTCTGGAACTTCTTTCGTTGCGACCATATTTCTTGAAAAGGGTCAACGCAGTCTTCTGACCGTGGGTATGCCGCCCCAGACCATCTGCGTGGATTGCCACCGATAAATTCGTCGTTCGCTCGGCTATTTTCCATGAAGATTTTGACGGTCATTCTTTGACATTCTTCGTAAAATAGCCAGATTCGAGGTTGTAAGGGGTAAAGCAATACGGATTTCAATTGCGTGTTTATCTATGCACGAATAATCATCGAGACAAAGAAATCGGTCCGATCAGGCACGCCAAAAAAAATTGTGACTTTGATGACGTTGCACGCGGAATTTCCATATCGGGATGAGCTCAGTGACTCAACTCTCAAAATTTTCTTTGGCAGCCGATTTCGAGCTTCTTTAAATAAGTTTATTCACGATGGCTGATCGTAAGGTGGAATTGACGCAAAAGATTGAAGAGCAAGGTTCCAAAGTACGCCAATTGAAGGCCGAAGGAGCTGAAAAGACGGCAATTGACGCTGAAGTCGCCGTCCTCAAAGGCTTGAAGCAGGAATTGGCCGTCTTGGAAGGCACCGCCGGAGAAACGAAATCCAAAGGCAAAGCTGGCAAGACTTCATTTGTCCTCAAAACACCCAAGGTACCTTCTATAGAGCACACTTTTTTCTATACAGCTGTCTGATGGCTTTGGCTTGAGTAGGGTACCAAAGATTACAATGACAAGGATATGGCCATTCGTGAAAAGGTCTTTTCCACCATCACCAAAGTGTTCAAGAAGCACGGTGCTGTGACCATCGATACCCCCGTCTTCGAACTCAAGGTACGCAAGGTGTTCTGTGAAATGTGCTAGCAAACATTGAGTAACGCAACGCTTGTTTTTGACAGGAAATTTTGTCTGGCAAATATGGTGAAGACAGCAAATTGATCTATGACTTGAAAGATCAAGGTGGTGAAGAATGTTCGCTTCGTTATGATTTGACGGTATGATTAAAAACTGGGACGTAGACGTTTTTCTCGCTCCCGCTTGACTTACAGATAACTTTTTCTTTGTCCACAGGTACCCTTTGCCCGATTCTTGGCCATGAATGGCAAGGAGTATCAAAACTTTAAGCGTTACCACATTGCCAAGGTGTATCGTCGTGATCAACCGGCCATGACCAAAGGTCGCATGAGAGAATTCTATCAGTGCGTAAGTGTACATGCAAAAATCCGGGATCCTCCCTCTATGGATTGATAAAGGCTCACCCGAATTGGTTTTACAGGATTTCGATATTGCTGGTGTTTACGATCCTATGATTCCCGATGCCGAAATTTTGCGTGTTCTGTGTGAAGCCTTGACCGCTTTGGACCTTGGCAAATTCACGGTCAAGATCAATCACCGAAAGATTTTGGACGGTATCTTCGAAGTGTGCGGTGTGCCTGAAGATAACATTCGCCCCATCTCCTCTGCCGTTGATAAATTAGACAAGGTAAAACCCAACTCTTTTCTTTCTTGCTATTGTTTTTTGATGACGAGGCTGACGAGTGATTCACAACGTTAGCTTCCTTGGGAAGATGTCAAGAAGGAAATGACAGAAGAAAAGGGTTTGGCACCTGAAGTCGCGGACAAGATTGGTGAATACGTCAAGTTGAAGGGCGGTCGTGATTTGTTGGAAAAGTTGTTCAAAGACGCGATTTTGACCGGCAACAAGAGTGCTTCGGAGGGTTTGGCTGATATGGCTCTTTTGTTTGATTTCTTGGAAGTGTTTGGTATCATGGACCTCATGTCGTTTGATCTGAGCTTGGCTCGTGGTCTCGATTACTACACGGGCATCATTTACGAAGCCGTGACGGAAAAGTCGGCTCCTCCCAAGCTTGCTGAAGGCACCAAGCCCAAGACCAAGGAGGGCACCGATGAGCTCGATGAGTCCACCGTCGGAGTGGGTTCTATTGCCGCAGGTGGTCGTTATGACAATTTGGTCGGCATGTTTTCCGGTCGCAACAAGAAGGGTGAACCCAATCTCAAGATCCCTTGCGTCGGTGTTTCCATTGGTGTCGAACGTGTGTTTTCGATTCTCATGGCCAAGCAAAAGGCCGAAGATATCAAGAGCAACGAAACCGAAGTGTACGTCATTGCCGTCGGTGATGGCCTGTTGAAGGAACGTATGCAGATCGCCAAGGAATTGTGGGAAGCCGACATCAAGGCTTCCTTCTTATTCAAGAACAAGCCCAAATTAGATAAGCAATGGGCGGCCTGTGAAAAGGAACACATTCCCTTTGCCGTCATTATCGGTCGTGATGAACTCGACAAGGGTGAAATCCGTCTCAAGGACATGCGATCCAAGAATGAAGCTCAAGGTGGTGGTGTTACCCTCCAACGCGCCGACATGGTCAAGGAACTCAAGGCCCGACTTCAAACCATGTAATCCTACATTCTTGCCTTCTTTTTCTTTTTTTTTCCTCCTCTTTTGCATTTGCATATACTATCGCTCATACAGGTTCCCTTTTTTTTTCTAATTAAAGAAAAAAGTGAAAAAGATATAGAAGCCGTTTAGAAATGACCTTGTTAATAGAAACTCTACAAGATATTTTGACGTTGGATATCTCTGTCTATTTTATTAAATCGTTGATATTCCGCAACATCACCAAAAAGGAACGGCACTCTACGCTGCCAATATACTTTATCATGACAAGCTTGTGAACACACACAAGGCATCATTGAATGCGAAAACAGGCATACCAAAAAGTTATTTTAAAATTATGTAAACTGGGGCGCTGAGTGTTTCAGTGCTGTCGAGACCTTTTTCCATGCAACTACTGAAACCGAGACGTCGGCGGCTATGCAGAACAAACGTCTCCATAATATTTTTAAGTGAATAAATACTTGTTCGACGTTACCAGTATATTCCTAAAAAAAAAAAAAAAAAGAACCGCTTTGTGTGTGTGGATTGATTCAGGCATGAATTAGAAACCGTTTTACGTCGTCCCGAGAGTTACAGGACGGCAAAGGGAGAATGAGCTGACTTTTCAGAGTTTTCCCGTGGTGTCGTTTCGTATGAGGTGACATTAAATTTTTTGGCGCTAAAGACGGAGTGCGAAATTGGCTGGCTGGCTTGAAGCGAAAAGTCCAACAAGGAAAAAAAAAAACCGTAACTTTGACGAAGCGGGTTTCGATGCCATTCCTTTTAGTCCTTTTTCTCTTTCCATTTTGTTACTGATCACAGTTGTTTTTCCCTTTCTCCTCGTTTATCCCCCTCGTTCCTGCGTCTCCGAGACCTAGTGTTCTTCAATACCCATTGATTTTTTAGTCCCTTTAATTCGCTTTTTTACCGTATCGGTGAATTCTTTCCATGACCTTGAGCATGTCCACGATATCGCAATCTCGACCTATCATTACTCTAAATAATGACCCGGCGAGTTTAGACCATCCTTTAACCACCGAAGAACCAATCGATCATCCTGAGCTCGTGCAAGAGCTAGCGGATATCAATGAAATTAGAGATAAAGATGCTCAAGTGCAAACCGCGATCATTGAACAGAAAACCGAACCCAACAAACTCCCGAGTTTCGCGGATTCCGAAGATGAGCGTACACCCATAGAGGAAAAAGATCTCGATGATCTATTCGCTCGCACCCATAAAGAAGAAAACGAAGAAGATGAAGACGAAGAAGCCATGGACGAACAATTGTACCGAACCACCGAAGCCAATCGACACATCGCCTACGACGAACAATCGGCGCCCCGACCACGATCCAAATCACTACGATCCAAAAGCATCTCCACACGACGGTCACTGCTCGTTTTCCAAGACCAACCTGTCATTGTGACCAAGCCCGATCGCATCGTTACTACGTACATTTATGGGTCCGGGGCGGAAGGAGAATTGGATCTAGCGGTTCGGCCGACCCGACGACGTAGATCATACATGGTGGCGTGCGATTTTAGTGAAGAGAGTTTCTATGCTATGGAATGGCTCATGGGAACCATTTTGCGGGACGGAGACGAGATCCATGTAGTGACCGCAGTCAACCGTGAAGATAATCCCGAGGTCGTCAAGGCCGCAGGCTGGTCCCTGGCCAAAGAGGTAAAGAAATTGACTTTTTTTTTTCCTATTTCACTTGAACCCTAATCGGTGGTGTGGTGTCGTCTTTGTGGTTATAGCTCAAAAAGGCATCTGAAGCGGTAACGGAAGAAGCCAAAAAGACGCTGGGTCAAATGTTGCTGTTCGACGTCAAATTGGTCACGCATGCCATCTCCGGACGGGTCAAAGATGTCTTGGCCACGCTTGTAAGTCGCTCACTCCTTGAATTCAGCGTCCACCGAGATTAACACGATCAAATCTTGTTGAATTGGCTAGATTCAAGAGTTACCCTTGACCATGGTGGTCTGTGGAAGTCGCGGTCGTGGCACTGTCAAAGGGTAAGTAGGATCACCGCACCAGCAATCTGAACCGCACTCTTATTCCGTCTCTTCATTCAGCCTTCTCATGGGCTCCATCTCTACCTTTTTGGTGCATAAATCCACCGTGCCGGTATCCGTGATTCGGCCTCAAAAGAAGAAAAAGAAGAGCAAGAAAAAAATGGCCGAAGCCCCATCACTTACAGAAAGTAAGACTTTATTACTCTATTCCCTGACCTTTTTTTTTTTTTTTTGTCGCAGTGATGCTAATCAACAAGGACTAGGTGTAACTTCCGGACAACTAGCGGTCGATGAAGTCGAGCAGAAAACGTAGCAAGAACCGGAAAATCACCACCACAAAAGTGATATGTCTTCGGTTGGAGCAAGCACGGAAAACGGAATGCGAACATATCTTTCTTTTACGTTATCTTTTTTCTTTTTTTTTAAGCCATGTTTTTCCCATCCTCATCCAGTGGCAGGTCAATATCTTCATCGTAGGGCATCGATGCTAATTGGCCGCTATTGGAACTTAATACCATGTACTATGGAATGTATCATATTCAGTTAGAAAAGAAGATGTTTATAATAATAACATTTCTAATTTCGATTTGCGGTGCGCTTACCTTTGCCTGGAATTCCTTTTCAAGGCCTTCGGCCATATCCATTTTGGACACGCGATCGCCCACTTTGGCTGCATTTGAGATGCGCTGTTCCAGCTGACGCGCCAGTAATGGCGCCGCCACTTTATCTGAATCATGGAAACTAACCATTTTTATACTGCTGCCATCGGGATAACTGCTGTATGCGATGCTGGCCGATAATTGGTCCTTGGTGATCTACCATTTCCCCTCTTTTTTAAGTATTTTTGACAAGGTACAAATTAGGCGATCCCTTACCATGTCGACAAGAATACGTTCGACTTTTTCATCACTGACGGGTTCCATGGTATCTAATTTTTTGGCAATATCGGGGATACCGACCGTCATGTAGACATTGGTCAATTCTTTGATGCGCTTTCGATATAATGCCTCATGACATTGCTTCATCAGTCCGATATGATTATCCTTTTTTTTTGTAGCATACAACCTCATCAGCTCACGACGGCCGTGTCAGTCCAAAGCATAAAAGGCCCACTTACTGATTCAAACACGGCTCGATGCTTGTCAAACAAGGTTTCAAATTGCCGTATATCGGTATTGTCAAACGCTTTGCTAATCTCGTAATACGGAAGGCACCGAATTTTGGCCGATTTGGTCACCATGACAGAGGTGTATTTAGGCAAGGTCCGCCACTAGAAATCGCGTGGGTTAGATGAATTGGCATGACAGCAAGTCCCGGGTTGTACCTGTCCGTCGTGAATAAGAGAGACAAGGCTATATTTTTTGAACGCTTCAAGCTGGATTGCGCTTACAGCGTTTTGTGTAGGCGCCGAAATCACCTAAAAAGCGAAATGGCCAATGAGTCCAATCTACAAAAATTTTCAGAGCGGCGGCCACAGTCAGATTTACCAAGATTAAGAAATCCAATGCTCGGTCGAAATTCTTGTTGCCAATGTAAATCATCGCCCCGTAATAATGGTACTCCAGGAAGCTTACAATTGATGTAGCGTATGTCTTTTTTTTTCAAGATGTATTTGTTTCGTCAATGACATTGTTGCACCAGTCATCATTGCGACTTGTTTCCTTTCCAACCTACCACAGGATCCACGGTCTCGATGTCTTGATCTAATATACGAAGAGGATACTTGTAAGCCTTGGCTAACAAGCAGCACTAGCGATGGAACAAGGTGAGGCACTTTTAGAGATAATGGAAGGTGGTTCGTCGCTTTACCTTGGCGAGAGGTGCATGAAGTGAAGTAAGTACGTGAGGTGAAGACGCCATTTTTTCAATCGCGGTCATTAAAGGAAGCACCGGCACCATGGGCTAAGGAAAACATACACATGATTGAACAGTTGAACCAGAAGGAGTCCCAGAGTGTTACTTTTACCTTTTCAAGTGAAGTAGCCAAATGTTCTAAAGCGGTGGCGACCATGGCAACTATGGACATGATGCATAAGTTTCGCGCCAACAGCAAAGGAATAACCGCCAAATAAACTGTTACCTCTTGCCGGAGCGAGACGGAGCTGCTGGATATCGACAACATCAATAAAGTGACAGAGCATCTGTAAAAGCTGGCCGGCATTGTCCGCGTCGGCAATCAGACATCGCGCAGTACTAAAAAGTAAATTGGGAATGAGCCATGGGAAGGGACGCGAATGGACCCCCGCGATATGCTGGCTTACATAAAGTACAAGTAGCCGAGACTGTGAACAGCTGGATCGAGAATCGTCAAAGGATCGAGGTTGTCGGAAGTGTAAGAACGTAGTTGCGCTTCGGATAACTTGTTGAGTTTGTGAGCGATCAGTAACCATTGCGTCGTGTCGTTCACAGACACAATCAGGGCCAGCACTTCGTCAATGGGTTGTGACGTGACCGTCGGATTCTCGCACGTTTGCATAGTATCAGCGCTACTCGACGCCTTGGCCTGCTGTTCTTTGTCACTCATTTATATTTATAAGAAAAAGAGATGGCCAAAAAAGGTTGGTCCGGATCTTTTTTTTTTTTGGAAAAAAAGATGTCAAGACAGAAAAAAAAAGGGTAGAGGTGAAAATTGTGTCACATGGAAAGAAGAGCGCCGCTTTTTGAAATCGTGTCATGCATGGACGTTGCAAATGAATATTAATGGAAGTGTGTGTATAAAAAAAAATGATTTCTACTTTTTGCCTCTACTTTTTACCCCAGAAGCTGAGTAAACTCTTTTGCTCGCCTGTTTTCTTTGCCGATTTCTTGGTGGTTGATGACGGTTTGAGTTTACCACTGGAAGGAGTCGGTTTTGCGGATGCTGGTTTTGTCGGCGCCGGTTTCTTGGGCGCTTCTTCTTCATCCACTGTTTCCCATTCCCATACATCTTCGGTAACTGTTTGTGAACGGCAAGTCAAAAACTTGTTAGCACTGACGCTGACCATGTATCATTTGCTCCACATAACGTGGTGGTATACATACCGAGGAAACCGCGTTCATTCTGATAACTCTTCTTTTTCAATACTTTACGTCGAATCTTTCCTGGAGGGGTAGGTTCCAAAGGTTCCAAAGGTTCCACCGATACCTCTATTAAAAGGAAAAAACCCGCGTTACTCCATCTGCAACTTTAAAAAACCCCAACCTTTTTTAACCCGTTACCTTGATCTGCTTTTTCAGGCGTTTGAGGTTCGGATGCGGGTGCGGATGGGTTGTCTGCTGCTTCGTCCATGCTTTCGTCCTCGGCGGCGGCTTGGGCGTCTTTTCTTTCCCGAGACGCATCATGCATTTCTTCATCTTCATCCGAAAATATATCTTCGGCCGGTATGGACGTGGCTTGAGCTAAACGACGATCCAGTTCCTCATCCGATGTATCATGCTCCGATTCTTCTTTGCTGTGTATTTCTGAAAAAGACAGAAGAGAGGAGAGATAGTTTTGTTAGATTCAGTTCTATTCATCATCGTCGAACTGTGGACCGGGTACCTTGTTCTGATGTTGACGGCTGGGATTTCGGTGGCACGGGTTTTCGAATGGCCAATTTTTTGGATGTGGGCGGTACTTTATTGGTGGAAAAGGCTGATTTTCGTTTACCTAATGCCTGATGGAGAGAGTATGTTAGCCATCGATAACAATCTCCATGAGCCACCTTAATCCCTCAATTACCTCGGACAATGATGACCCAGGTTTCGATTTTGGTTGCTCTTTTGTTGCTGCGGATTTGGGTGCCACTTTGGATGTTGCTGCGGATTTAGCAGCGGCAGATGATGCGGATTTGGACGCAGATGATGATGTCGAGGAAGGAAGAGTAGGTTTCGGAACGGTTACAGACGGTTTGTTGGGTGCTCCTGCTTGTTGACTGACCGTGGTGTGGATCAACACGCCACATCTGTCACGGACAAAGAAAAGTGGTCAGACAAAGCCATTTCACTTGAGAGAGATGGTATTCACAGGCTTACTTTTGACGATCTTGCAGAGTCAAATGAGGTATATCCTTGTTAGCAATCGCTAATACCGACATATCCTATAAATCAGGTGGTTAAGGTTCCCATTGTTTGGCTCTTCGTCCACCTCTGCACTGTCCCATTACATTGGCTTCATAAGGCAGTACGCTGTAAACGTGGATTCCCGTCAATTGTTTGAAGCTTGACTTGGCCTCTGTCATAGTAAATCATGAGTGGAAATTCAAAAGTGGAAACTAGGACGAGGTTTTACCTTCCAATTCTGTGTCTTTGACCAAGCGTACAACAAAGTAACTGTCAGTGTCACTGGTCACGGTGCCTGTCAGGCAGTACACGGCATGCACTTGTGACTCCGAGTGAGCATACTCATAAAGAGCTCTTTTTATTGCAAGGATATCAATTGTCCGCTCGAATGAGAAGCATTTGCCCATTTTGATGGCTTACTGTTTAGCGGTGTTAACGTGTACGCCGAGCTTTCTTGCTACTAATCGGTAGGTGACCTGCACGGAAGTTGAATTTGTTTAAGCATTGCAGGCTGGTCATTAGATGTGATGACTTACAGGCCGTTTTTCATGCAACACGGTAGTGTCGAGAAACTCTTTAAATGAAAGCATGATTGATGGCGCAAGCAGTACAATTACACGAGCGCGACGCGCTCCATGAACACTTTTGGCGAATTTGAGGAGAAAAAAATCGCGTCCTTTTGTGACGTGCTAATTTATTTTTATTATTGCTGTGTTTCAGCTTCGGTTTGCATCTCATTCATTTCCGTTTCTTTCCAGGGAACCAGTTCAATTCTACCGTCTTCTTCTTCCTCATCTTCGGTGATTTCTTCGCCTACAATCGCATTTGAAGAATTGATGCGCTTGGAACTGCTTCGTCGAATACACGCGAATTTGCTTTGCTGTTCTTCTTGTTCGTTGGGTCCTCCCGCTTGCTCCGCTTGACCGTGTTGTGAACCTTGTTTCTGCTTTCTTTCTGGCGACTCGAAAATCATGTATGTTCCTTGTCGTTGGCGCACGTTCCATTGCAAACATTCCTGGAGCGCTGCAAACCAATCATTCGTAGTGTCCTCGGTACAGATAGTGGTCAATGGATATTTCGATGGCGTGATCTTGATATGATCCCCCTCTGCCCCAGGGAAAAGAAAAAAATAAGTATGAAGACTATCTCAAAAGCCTGTCGTCGGCCTACTTACGTTTGAGTTCCACTCGATTGCGGCCGTCAAAACTGCAGTAAGCGGTAGTTCTTGAAGTGAAAGGGACGGCAATGCGCACCGTCATGCTTTCCGGTAAAAGCATGGGGCGGAAATTCAGGGTGTGAGGACACAGCGGCGTGACCAGCGTGCAACGAATATCGGGATGCGTCAATGACCCATTGGCTGAAAGCTACTCAAACGGAAAACAGGGGGGGATTGGTGGATGGAACAACAAGGCCATTATACGAAAACTCGCTTACCGAATACGCTGTGGATCCTGTGGCGGTGGCAATGCACAGTCCGTCGGCTTGAACGGTAGTTAAATGACGTTCATCACCAAACAATTCAAGCATCGACATGGAAGGATTGGGTCCACGGTCTACGACCAGTTCATTCAAGACATGGAATGTTTGATAGGGTGTGGTGTTGTAACACGACACTGGCATATCCGGTAGATCGCGCGTCTTTTCGATTTCATTCTTTTTCAGCTGCTTTCTTACCCATGCTGTTTCCCTCAATTCCCAGCGTTTTTCGGGCGATTTGGATGTACAAGTCTTGGTATCCTGGTTGACAGTTTCTTCACCTTCCGTCACATCTTTCTCCAACTCTTGTTCTTTTTCCTCGGCTGACTTTTCGCGACAGGCGGGATTCTTGCGATGACGATACACGGTACATGACAATCGCATTCGGGTGGTACTGCGGAATGACGTTTGATTGAATAATTCATCGAGTTTCTGCTTGTATGTTTCAAAGGGAAAAGGGGTCAGGAAACCCAATGAACCAAGGTGAAATGGAATAATCGGTGGAAGTTCGTTTTGAAACATTCGCGACGTGAACAACACCGTACCATCGCCTCCCATCTACACCACTATTTTATAAGTGTTTCTGTCATTTTTAGGAGTGATTGAAAAAACCTGTACCGTGATAATTAAATGGAAAAGCCTGGGATTTTGGAAACATAACTTGGGAGTCCAAAACTTGAGTTTTTCTTCCATGATAGGATGTTCTTTCACGCATTGACGGTAATTGAATAATTTGGAATCTTGCAGATGCGCATCGACATAACTGCAATAAAAAAAGAATCATAACATGAGTGACCGAGAAATGGCTGACCGGTTTTGATTATGCATTATTTACACTGTAAAAGGATGTTTTTTGCCGTAACGCGGTGTGAGGATGAGCCATTCCGTTAATTGACGCGTGTATCGTACAAGCTTGTTATCGCGTGCCTTGGTGATGATGATGATTGTATCCTTTGTAGCGTTCCACCCGACCTTACATTGGGCTGATATGGCAGATTAACAAAAAAAAGGAAATACTCTTTTGGTTGGGTTCTACGAGCTTACCAATCTTTTGGGCCAAATTGGATATGTCGACGTCCATCGAAGCACTTCGAGGCGCGTTTTTAACCGAATCCGCCGTAGCAGCTACAGCAAGAAGCCGATCGTCTTGAGCTCTTCGCTGGTCCATGATATAAAAAAAGAAAGAACCAGAAAAAAACGAGTCCAACCAAGCCTAGAAATCCCAATAAAAAGGCAATGGGCGATAAAAAAAAATGCAAGGGCTCGGAGATCTGAATTTGATGGCTTTCTATTGTTTCATCAAGACTAGGCTACTATTGGCTGGTCCCATTCTTGTCTCCCTTGCACTTTTTCTTCCCGCCATCGTCTGAAAATAGAATATCAGACAATAAAAAAAACCACCTATGATACCATGCTTTTTTCTTGTGTATTTAGCGTCCTATATCACCACACACGTAAATGCATGTTTTTGCTGCTTCGTGGCCAGGTGAAATCACGCAAACACGAAATTTTTTACACACGGTGTCACAATTGCTGCTTTTGGCAACTGGGCAAAGGGAATAAAAAAAAATTGTTTGCATGACGTTGATCATAAGTCATTTTCTGCTCGGTTTCTTTTGAGGGACAAACAACCCATGAGAATTGGGTTAACAGTAAGCACCAGTTATCCACAATATCCAAGGATTATAAGAGAGTTAAAAAAAAAGGGCCAGGGTTTTTCAACTGCTTTCACATGCTGTTGAATGGTTGTACATTCTTACTCATGGTCTGCTTTGAGGTCAAATGTCCGCTCACGAAAGCTGTCATTGAGTCCCGTCTCCATGTTGACAAGCTCAAAATGTCGGCAAGAGTGCCAGTCTCCATGACAGCCCAATGAGCGGCGACATGGACACTTCGCTTAGTTAATTTATGCATTACATAAAATCCACACATGCTTTGAGTCAAGTCTGTCGATGACGGTCGACACAGTAAAAAAAAAAAAGATATTCCGAAGAGCTACAGAATGGCGTTGGGTTAGAGTTGGCGGAGCCATATGCTGACTAAAAAGATGTTCTGTTTTTGGCGCTCCGGCATCATTCATTCATCCACATGAATCAAAAATGGTTTTATCTTTTTAATTTCTCCTCATCTTTCAAATTTTTTGAGGGCTTTTGTTTTCCTTTCTTTTGTTGATCAATAGAGCATTGGATGCTTCCCACTACTTTACTGACGGGCAAGCGCCGTTATGATATTCGATATGCATCCAAGATTGAAACGGTGGAAGATTTGATTCGTGCCATATCGATGCTGTTGCCAGGTAGGGAAAGAAAGAAAGTGGATCGTGGGGAAAAGCCAAATCTCTAAACAGCTATCCACCAACCCCCCCCCCCATTTTCTGCTGTTCAGGTCGATTTGAAGACAGTGAGTTCTGTTCGCAAACCAGTGAGTATTTATCCAAAATAAGGGGATCGGTTTATTCAAAGTGGTACTGATCCACCGTCTTGTATCTCTATTCTTCACAGTTATTGCGGCTCTGAACCTGGTGTCTTTGTATCACACGCAATTGCTCGTACGGGCGGCGACCAAGGCGGGACTGAAGGAAAAATTGGAAGCCGAGAATGAAGACGGACCTCGGTTTGCTTTCAATGCGTTTATTCAGCGTCATTATCAGGGCCGCGGGCTGAAACGATTCGCGGCGGTAGGCCTCAGTCTGATATCTTACACAGAGGTCTTGTTGGAAATGATGGCCAGTCGCTGGTGGCCTAAATTGACCAAATGGCGATGGATTGTCGGCATTGAGGCTGTCAAGTAAGTGTTTTGCACAAGCGAAAAGAAAAAAGGTAAAAGAAAGAGAGTGGAAAAATGAATGGCTCAGATAGAGTCTTGTTACGGCTGGGACTATTCTATGGTACACATCGACGCATGATATTGCATCCGACTCACTTGGTGCGCAATGTGGATCCATCGACCTTTACTGCTTCCACCACCGATAAATTTGAATTAGCGACCTTGGATCCACGCATCGGCACGCCCTCCACGGCCAATCCTTCTTTACTCTTGACCGCCAAAGACGCCACCAAGACACCACTCCCACGCAAAGGATGGGCCCACTTGGCCGAAATCGTCTGGATCATCCGACCATTGGTATTTGGTAAAGCATTTTTTCCCCGAACCCTATCATCGTCCAATGCCAAGTAATCGATGTACCCTCTTTTATAGTCACCCTTATTTATATCCGCCTACGACGGCGCCACAGATCCCCACTTCAGCGAGAGAAGAATGCAGAGGATGAGGAAGAGGAGTGTCTGCAGACGTCCGATACCATGGGCTGGAAACCGTGGCTCTTGTCGCTGGGCATGGATTTACTCGCGCGCACCGCACGTCACATGCAGCCCATGACTTCATTGGAAAAAGACGAATCGCGTCGTAGAGATTATTTACTCCTTTACTATCTGCTGAGAGGACCTTTTTATCTCTATTTCACAAAGTAAGTTTTTCATCATCCTCGGATGACATGAGCTTTTCCCGCGTGTTAAATGGTTTGTTTGTTAGACCGCTGCTGGACACCTTTTGTAGTACGACGGAGCATCGACCTGTCATTTCCATCATTACATGTAAGTTATTTTTAGGCCGTGGTGTTTTCCAAAGAGATGGGGCTGATGATTGTTTATACCATTTCCAGCGGCTTTGAATGATTATCGATCTTTCTGGGAACAATATTATTTTTACACTGCCGGATCATGAAAGCCTCTACTATCTGGTTGGTTACCTTGCATTCTTTTTTTCTTTCATTCCACACTGCATTCACCGAAAAGAAATAAAAACCTTAATTTATGTTCATGAGACTGAACGTTCCTTTACCGGATTCAAAACATATCACAATCGCGTTCATCTTGGAAGAATAAGTTTTGAATTCGTGCATCTCCTTTTTTTGGTAAGCTGAGCGGAACGAGCGTCCGTAGGAGCCATTTCCAGCTTTTTAATGGAACAGTGTCTGGTTGGTTGCATGAAGTCATCAGCGTTCTTTACCTAAAACTGAAGGATGAACTAACAAATCACCAGGTGCTCATCTTTGCCTACTGAAATTTGTACTGTATAATGTAAGCAAACATGGAAGCCGGCAAAACCATGGTTTATTACAACGTTTTGGGAGTACAAAGATGAAGTGATAGAGTATGGATTTGGTGTATAAGTTTTTTTGGTACATATCGACAAGTAGAGCCTTTTAGGCATCATGAAAACAATAATCGAAATACATATTGAGAAAATATACAAAGTATTGATGTTAGGGTGCTATTATATACAAATGCTGCTGATGGGACCCTGAGGCCGTGAGATTGTAGGACGCACGCCAAACCTTTCACTGCCGCATGTGATCCCTGCTACAACTAACTCTCACTTACGGTATACACGCCGGAGAACTCACCTGCACGATCCCACTTTCACTGCCCTTTCCCCTCAAACCCTGTATGGCGCACAATCCGATGCTGTTGCGGACGCTGATTAGCTTCCCTGTGACATGTTTGACACGTTCTACACTCGCCGGCGGATGGTGGACATTCGGCCGAAGCCGAGAAGCTCTATGTGTTAAATGTCTCTTCCTAGTAAGACAATCTGATGTAAAGGTTTTGTACTGGTGCTTGAATGGACTTGCCGGAAGTACACATCAAGGCGGACGTCAATCGCATCTTGTCTGAAGCAACATGTGCATCATATTGGATCGTGCTTGTATGTTGGGCCGGGAGAGCAGGCTCAGTAAGTTCATACAGGGGAACCCGCGTCCGTATCAGTCTCGTAACACGGATCGCGGCAGCTACTGAGCCTAGCGTACGTCCTACCAATTTTTTTTTCCTTTTCTTTTCATCTCACCTTCTTTTTTTTTTGGCCTTTTCACTTAGGGTCCCATCAGCAAAATTGGAAGAAACGGAGGGATGGCGGATGCACCCTGGCTCGCTTCGCCGGCAGGAAAGAGGCGGTGTAATGGGTACAGCTGATAGGACACTTTTCGTCGTCCTATCGGCTTTTCTTCGATCGGTTGTTGGACCTACAATATATGGAATCAAACAAAATCAGCAACCTGATAATAAATTCAAACCAGCTTGTGGAGTTCTTACCTTTTCGTTCTTCGGATAGCATTTTTGCGTTCTTTCGTTGGCGGTTTCTCCGTTGCGTCGCAACGGCAATTGCATCAGATGCTGTGTCTCCTTCTGAAGCTCCCGTGTGGTGCTCTACAGAAAGATATCATCCTGAATCAGCACATGGCACGTATTAATGATGCAAAACGCTTACGATTGGTCCAGCAGCAGCTATTGTGGACGCCGATCATCTTTTGGGTGCCTTTGGCTACAGGGGGGTGAAAACGAGTTAGATATGACTGTTTAGCCTGATTTGTGAAGAAAGACCCAGTAAAATTACCTAGCGAGTGGTACTGTAAGGCATCTGTGATGGACGTCGGGGGGATGGACGCTTACATATTATTGGTTTATCCGTCATCTATTCTTTCTATTCATCTTTACATGGAAAAATAATCATTATCGATGGTTAACTAAGCAGTATGGAAAATCGATTATTGACTAAGCAACATGGAAAACACACTTTATTCTGTCGCGGATCATACCACATCTATTGTAAAAATACCCATCTAGTATAAAAGACACGCCTTGTATCAATTTCCGTTCACTAGAATTATTCTTTTTCCTACCTTTTACGTACCACACCCTCGAGAAAAAGAGTCTCATAGGATTTATTATTGTTTTTATTTTGTCACTACTAATCCCTTGCTTCATAGACTCCAAACACCACAAAGAGAAATCCACGGAAGACAAATCCTCGGAAGACAAGTCCTCGGAGGATGAGTCCACGGAAGACAAGTCCTCGGAGGATGAGTCCACGGAAGACATGGCCACATGTGAGGAGGCCACAGGTGAGACGGGAATACAAGCGGGTACAGAAGGAGAGGCAGCGGCAACATTAGCAGCGTCTAAGTTGGCTTGGACTTGTGGCATCAAGTTTTCGAGTTCAGCAATGTCCTTTTGGTCACGAGGTGTGATCTTGACCTTGCGCTTCAATTTGACAATCGAGGTTTGAGCGGCATTAAAAAACTTGGGTGCAGCTTTCACGATATCGATACGGAGATCTTCGTCCTCTCCACTCCATTACTGCTTAGTGGAAATGTACGCAAGCAACAAAAGATGGTTTAACACGTACTCGTAATGCTTAAGCAACATTTTCATTTGGAGGATAACAGCAAAGCGATCTTTGCTAGTGGTAGCACTGCTGGAAGTGTTGTAATGAGGCATAGTAAGCGCAGTAAACAATAACAGTAAAGAGAAAAAAAAACAGTGGGATCTCAAAAGACATAGAAGTCATCCAGCCAAATTTCAAAGGACGGCATACGCGTTGAACTGCCTGCCAAAAATGCTGCACGTTGAATAAGGCCTGTGAGAAAGAGCATGCAGCTCATGCCTTGTCATTCACGATGGCAAGATCTACATGTCAGGTCATACTGTCGGTACTACGTCTCTTACAAGCTCAGCCTTGTATGACGACTCTTTCCAAAGGCACGTTCACCTTGGCTCATCAAAAAAGAGATTCATCATAGTTTATTTATCAGCGTAATTCGTTTTGGCTCTCTTACAATTACTTGGGCCAATCAAGGTGCCTCTGAACTATGCTTTCAAACATATTCTGACCCCATTTTATGGCCCTATCACCTATGTCACACCATGAAACAACCAGTAAACTCAGGAACGCATACGATAACGAAATAAATATTGGGTTTTCTCTTTATACTCGACGCGGCTTGCAAACTTTGACATAAAACTACTGGGTATATCAAATTTACTGCTCCATGGTCACGCTGTACTCCTGTATATAATGCAATGTGTGCATCTATGCATCAACCACCACCCTCCCGAACTCGTCTCCGTTTCAAACTGAGAAATCGTTGATCAAGCGCGCTTGCTTAGGCAACAGAACCAGAAACAAATTTTCACTATCAGAGAACTTTTCTCTGTACAGCTTAAAAGAAAAGCAAAGAATTTCTGGTGTGCTTTTCAGCGTAGCATAATTTACAATTGTCGGCCCGATTACCGAAGCGAACAACATGAACTCTGTAACACAGCACGTCAGCTATGCTCTGTACATATATATTTCAACTCGTATTGCAATGCATAATGATGGCAATGAAAGCCTGGGTGAAATAACGCAGTCTTCTTTGCAAAAAGGAAGAGCAAAAAGGCGCATTCTGGACGTTTGGATGATCGACGTCCACGGGGTCGTCAATTAAACATTTTTCTGTTTCTTCGAAGAGATGTCGTTGCCGCTGGTAAACCCCCCCCATAAACGAATGGGCAAAAGGAGCACCAGCGGGAACAGACACCGGCACAAAAACGGCTGCGGAGGCTAGCACGGGAAAGGGAACGGAAGCAGGAACTGTCAACAAAAATGCGGCGACAGAAGGCTTAGCAGCATGAATGAGAGGGCATGTAATGCATGCTCTTTTCACAGAGCCTATTCTTAAATTGGATATGATCCCAAAATTCGGGATATGATAGACAGAGCTGTTGCCATCGCTTATGCCGAACCGATCCACTGTAAAGCGGGGTTCATGTGTATTTTCTGATTTCACCCTTGCAGGTCCAACAAGTGAGTTTGAAAGCTCCAACATGACTTGAAAGGATTGATCTGAATGTCATCCAAATAAACTTGTCACGTGGATAGCCAGTATAGTTGGATAGTCATGATTTAAACAAAAATTTTGATATGGAAACGCAGATTGACGGCGTGCAATTCTCAATTAGACGTCATGATTCTATCTGTTAGTACTTAGTTATCAATGATCTTATAGTCTTAGCCGGAAAACAGCTCATGTTTGAAACTCGTATTTCAGCTGATTGATGAAGAGGCTCCAACCACCCGATTGTTATACTTTGCCAAAAATGTGCATGTATGCGAAAGAGCGGAACCATGATATCGGTTACTCAACGGCATATGGTGTTTGCAAGCAACAAACAGTATATAAGCAAAGCAGATAGTAATTCGCATCCACACACCCAAGCATCAGCAAAAATGGTAAAGTACGCTTCCACTCCTGTGTCCTTCCTCGTTCTTGGTTTCGCAACGATGTCACTGGTCCAAGCACAAAACTATTGGTCTCCTACCTGCGAACCTCGTCTGCAAACTTGTCCACAAAATCGTCCGTATTACTGCTATGCTCAGGATCATGATAGCGCTGGACGTTGTTCACCATATTGTGGCCCGTTTGGTGACCCTTGCCCTTCAGGTATGGCTAAGATCTGCTGCTTAGGAGGCTAGACAGCCCTTGTTATCTCAGGCAAAGAATTTCTAAGCATTTTAGCTCTTGTCCTGTTATTGCCCCACGTCAATCTTTGCCGACGTACAATAAAAGGTTATTGCCTCTATCGAAATTATTCCGTTGATATAGATGCATATATTGAAATAGATGGTCAAACGCTGATGACTCTTTCGTTGGACCATTCGCAGTGCCATACCATATCCGCTGCGCTAATTTTTATCTCTTAAAAAATAACAGGGTTGCACTAGTGATGATGCTTCTATTATCTGGATAGAACTTGTTCACGCCAAGTATTTACAAGGTAGTTGATGACGGTATCTGCCTTAATTGAAGCGACGAGTAGGCTCATTTCGTCACTTTGCCATTCCAGAATTTAGCTCATGCATATACTGTATATTGGCGTCATTTTGCGCGGCCCAGTATCGTTGAAGATTGCGCATATTCATGATGTAAAACGACTCGCCAAAAAGAGTGTGGGTGAATTTTTATCTCGTACGTCTGATCCTTGGCTGTAATCGATTTGCGCTCATTTGCATGCTGACCAATTTCGTACTGCATGGTCATGGCGGTGCATGCATATCTGCATACAGATCAGGTCCTCTGTTTGAACCAAAGAAGCGTCAAAGGATTAAGGAAGCTTTGATCTTTTTGCAACAGGTGTGACGCTGAATACAACTAGACAGTGTCTTTTTTTTTATTTACGCTGGCATCTCTAAAACAGTCTAACTGACAAAAAATCATAATGAAAGTAGTAAAAGAAATAAAATAACAAGGTGCACAGACGATTCTCCATTTCGGCAAGCAAAAAAGTTTCGTTCAATGGCGCCCCAAATAGCCAGACAACAACAATAATAAACAAGAAGAAGAAAAAAAGGGTAATAAGGGAATGAATAAAAACAGTAACACCGTATTTAGGCAGAGAAATCACCTAAAAGTTCGGGGGCTTTCACTTGACCTTTCGCAATTTGATCCACGTGTTTGATCAGATCATAATTAATGGAAGGCGAGACCACGGAATCGTTTTGATAATCAGGATGATTCATCACAAAGTGACGAAGATAAGATGCACCAGTCATCAACTCGCCACTCGCTCGCTTGCTGATCAAAGAAAGATAAGACGAGATCTTGCATCGTGTTTCAATATCAATATTGGTACTGTTCAAGTAGCTGTGAATCAAAGGCACCAAACCAGGGAAGCCGTGTTCCTAGGAAAATTCGTAAAATAAACAATTCATCAGCTTCAACATCACGCCATCACAAATGGAGTCTTATTTTTTTTTTCTTTTCATACCTTGCCATTGATAATTTCGTTCATGGTCATTAATTCATAATCATCATTCTCCTCATCTGTATTGGCTGCCATGCACACACAAAAATGAATACTTTTTGGTCAACTTCTTTTTTCTTTTCCAGCAGGTCACACTTACAAGGGAATACATTCTTTCGGAAATAGAATTGTTCATTTACTGCCGCCCCACGATGATGGGCCGTCTGCATATTGGCATCCACCTAAACAAAAAGTGACATTTCGTTAACTTCTTGGCATCCCGAAGCTCGGTGGCTCCCAAGATCCGGAGCTACTTTTACCTTGGAAATCGGCATGTAAAAGTTGAGTCCGAAACTCAGAATCACGCGTGTCAGTAGAACAATGAACACGGCAAAGGCGGCATTTTCGAAATCGGTCAACTGCACTTCCATGCTTCGGAATTCCACACGCCATCCAATGTCGGAATTCGGTGGCGGGGGCTTGAATCGGACGGTTTGCCAATTCGTCGATTGCAAATTCTATAAAAAAAAAAACGGGTTCGCATTAGAGATCATCAAGCGCCATTTTATATAAAAGGATGATACCTCAAAGTGATCGGCGGAATTTTCGTCGTCCAAATCCAAGAATTCTTTAAAGATGACCAATGGATCGCGAATGAACAGATGGGAAATGTGTTTGGCCAATAAATCATCAATGTCGTTGGTTCGCAGTTTTTCGTAAATATCCTTATCATACACAAGATCAAGATCGTTGTACTTGTTTTTGAACGTGGCATCCTTGGAAATGTAGCAATCGATGGAATCATAGCGAGATTTGTTAATGACAAAACGATTGTTCTTCAATGGCTATAAACAAAAAGAGTCAGAAAAAAAGGCCACTTATATCATGAAACATACAAAAACAAAAACCTACCTCGAGTCCTCTTTCTTCTGGTGTACGATCATCGACAGCGGCAGCAATCACATTCCAACGACTATCCACATCAGCCAAATAACCACGGAAAATAGGAGCGGCGGCCGTTAAAGCCAACTGCGAAACACACACATTGTTTGATATGGTTAGTCAAGGTTGCAATGAAGCGCGGTTTTGTTGTTTTACCATAATGGGGGCCACGGGAGCCAACTGATCATACAATCGTCTTGCTTCATCAATGTTGCATGCTTGGAACGTGATCTGGAGACAACAACAGCCCATACCAAAAGCCATGGCATCCATATAGATGTGGTCCGGTTTGGCTGCACCTTGCTTGGCTTCCTTATCGTGAACAAACCAATCGCGATCCCATGGAATGGTAGGATCAATGAACGGTTTCGGGGTGTTTTTATCGTGGAAAATAGGCATGTTGATCTCCACTTTGGCTCCACGTCGACGACGAATATTGGCAGTCAATGTACTACACAAAAAAAAAAAAAACATGCATCAGCTTATCCATACCGACTTGCCTATCTCAAGAGAGGGGTCCAAAATGAGAAACTACTAACGGGAATCTGGCGTGGGGATTAATAATCTCATCAGGTACAAATAAACTCTGACACGCTTCGCCTCGGGGTTCATGATCGGGTTCCAATTCACCGGGACAGCCCAGACGAGGGTAATTGACGAGAGTCATTGGCAGCATGTTGGAAGGCATTTTTTCTTTGGCCAAACGACGACGTAATTTCATGTTGCTTTCGACTTTGCCGAGATCTCGGAAGGTGGATCCATACGGTGATCCCGGAGTAGCCTCCAACATGAATCGACCATATTCGGGTCTCCATAGAGCTTCCAGCGTTTCACTTTGTTTTTTTATCCACATGTAAATTTCAAGCGTTCATGTACCTGTGGATTGGATGCTTACGTGCTTTCGCCATTCAGTACAGCCACTTCGGGTTGTTGCAGTTGGGCAAGGATATCAAACACAGTCAAGGATAATTTGCATCGTTTTTGCTCTTCGTCACACTCGACCACTACATACTCGACCTATTGGCTAGTTTGTAAGACTTTGTGCTGTGAAGTTTGATGACTTGGTCCACGGGCAGACATTTACCTCGTCACCCCAAAGCAGGCATTGCTTTTGCTGAGCTTTTTGTTTGCGATAAATGGCGAGAAACTGTTCAATGCCGTGGGTGCGGACATGGTCTGCATACTTCTTGGCCTCACTCCAAGGCAAAGGTGTTCCCAAAGATAAAAGCCCCATCACACACACGCAAAACTAAAGAAGACGAGAACAAAGACAAGTAGGAAAAAAAAAAATTGAAAGACCAAAGGGACAATGAAGCAACAACAGGGGATTTTTTTGAATTTTTTTCTTTCAATTACCGAATATGGAAGGTAGATGGTGCAATGGATGAGCAAGCCACTGACATGCCTGGATTTCAAACCGCGATTGCTGACAAATGCAACCCGTTGGTATCGCGTCGAAGATCAAAGAAATCTTATCAAGGTTGCAACATGAGAAAAACCATAAAATAGTATTGCATATGATTGCAACTCCTTTATAGACTTGAAAAATTTATGACACCCACATTATTATATATATAATCATCGGAAGCTGTAGGATGGTATCTTTGAATAAAGCCTTAAAACAGCATGCGTAATTCCCTCCTCTTTTATTTAATAACATTGTTGCTTTGGCCCGTGAGCCGATCAAATCCAATCGAAACGCTGGTTGTTTTGATGATGGAGAATCACAGTTTTGATCATTTTCTTGGTCAACTCAAAGACATTCGTCCCGACGTCGATGGTTCCGACGCGTCGATGTGCAATCCCATCGACACTTCGGATGATGAGCAAATATGTGTAACCCATGACGGGCTGTTTCAGTAAATCCCCTTTTTTCAAACACTTTGCGTCGCTGCTTGGACAAGCGAAAATGAACTGACCCTGGTTTTTTTGGTTGTTGTAGTACACAAGAACCTGAAAACTTTATTCCCGATGTGAACCAACAGATTTACAATATTCCTTTTGGCACTTCACCTGCCCCGGACGCTTCGCCCAACATGAAAGGATTTGTAGCCAATTACGTTCGTTACCGAGGCAAAGACAAAGCCGCCGAAATCATGCAAGGCCTGAACCAATCCACCTTGCCCGTTCTATATACCTTAGTCCAAGAATATGCCATCTCCGACGTAAGCTTTCCCTTTTCTGTTTTTTTCCAATAACACCACCAATCAACGTACGACATCGATAACCCTTATAATCCATATGTAACATTTTATTTTATTTTACTTTTATACACTGCAGCGGTGGTTTTCTTCTGTTCCAGGTGAGTTGATTCAGAGAGCGCGGTTTCAACATTTTTTCAATCCACTCAAAATGGGGGATTCTTGATAAGGGTCAACATTTCCGAACCGTAATTTTTTGCATGCGGCGACGGCGGGGGGTGTAGTAAATAACGATATTCCTCCTTTGGGATACCCGCTCACCACGACATTTGAAAAACTTCACGCCATCAATGTGAGTTATGGAATTTATTCGGCTTCACCCATACCTTCGACGATCTTGTATCGATACTTTCGATCGCCCTTGCGCCGTCCCGGGACGACCATGGATCAGTTTTATATAGATGCGGAGAAAGGCGTTCTGCCTTCTTACACGTACATTGAGCCTGCCCTATTTGGAGTCGATCAACGTTTGCGTAACGATCAACATCCTCATGCAGGATCGTTTTACGATATTCGAAGAGGTGAATTGTTTTACAAACAAGTCTACGAAGCGTTGCGTGCCAGTCCTCAATGGAACAATCTACTCTTTCTGCTAGTCTGGGTAAGGTCGGTGGATTGGATTCAGAAATGAGATTTTTTGCATTGGGAATGGACTCACAATTTTTTCTCCTCCCCCTTTTTTCTTTTTTGGCTCAGGATGAACATGGCGGGTTTTTCGATCATGTTGCGCCTCCGACAGATGTGGCGAATCCTGATGGTATCACAGACCCTTCATTCGACTTTACGCGACTTGGAATAAGGGTGCCTGCGATTTTAATTTCACCATGGATTCCCAAGGGGTTACTGATTCCCCAGACTGACATCTTTGAACACAGCTCGGTCCCGAGTACTCTTCATGAATTGTTCGGCATGGATCATCTCACTGCCCGGGATCGGTCCGCTCGGCCGTTTCATACTTATGCCAACCTTTCGGAACCACGCACCGATTGTATCAAAACGCTTCCAAACCCTGCATGGCAGTTTGATGCATCTTATTCATGATTAGAAAAGATCTTTCATTCTGAAATAATCCCTTGAACTCTAATTCTTGTACAAAATCTTGGTCTTATTTTTTTTCTTCCCTGCAGACCCAAATGAAAGAAAATGGAAATGATCGGCCTTTTAAAAAAATATTTCGTCGAAACTTGGGGGGAATTTTTTTTAATTATTTTGTTTTTTTTCGACCGATTTTTTACAAGCAACACAGAGACTCCGATTAAGAAGAAGAGCAAGCTTTCCTTCTTTTTTATTTGTGTTTGGTTCTTTTTTCCTTTTTTTTTTCTTCTAATCCCCTCAGTAACCATGAAAGCAAAGGCACCGTTGAAAAGCGGTAAAGCTCGATCATCGAAACTCAAACAATTCACACATTACCTTGCTCAGCATCAAATTGGTAAAGAAAAAGAACAACAACAAAAAACTGTCAAAACGACACCCGTACCTTGTTGAGAACAAAAAAGAAAAATACTTATGCAACGAAATGGTTGGCGTGTCTATATACATTTATAGGGTTTCCGCTTCGTATCATAGCACCGGTGCTCATCGGTTACCTATTCCGTTTTCCTTACTTTGATAAGCTCATCTTCATCAGTAATGAACGGCCAGACGGACGATTCGAGAAAAGCCTTTGGGACATTCCCTTTTTACTGTTTTATATCTGCGTATTCACCGTCTTGCGTGCCCTTGCCATGACTTATATCCTTATTCCGCTTGCCGTACGAACCCATGTCGCCCGCAAAAAGCATCAACGATTCGCTGAACAGTCATGGTCCTTTATTTATTACACCATCAGCTTTAGCTACGGTATTGTAAGCACAAGAGACATGGCCCACATGACCGACACATGCATTGACCACTGGCTGGAATTTTTTTTCGGGGTTTTTGTAGTATGTAATGTACCATTCGCCTTGGTGGTTCGACACGACGTATTTTTGGCGGGATTATCCTGTGCTGGATTACACTCAGGAGTTTAAATACTATTATCTGCTTCAGTTTGCGTTTTGGCTTCAACAGATTTTCGTTTTGCAAATCGAGGCTCCTCGCAAAGATTACCGAGAATTGGTTATGCATCACATTAATACCCTTTTGCTGATCAGTTTGAGTTACGGATGTAACTTTACTCGTGTGGGCAATGCCGTATTTGTGTGCATGGATCTTCCCGACGCTTTCTTGGCAGTAAGTTGATGATGAAACACTCCACCAATGAAAGAGGGGAAATCGGTCATTTAACAGATGCTCACATTGGTGATACACCATTTAGCTTGCGAAATCACTCAATTACATGATTCCGGGCTATATTTGCAATACCACCTTTGTATGTATGCTGATCTCTTGGATGTACACTCGCGTGTACTTGTACGGCCGCATTATCTGGTCCACCTATACCGAGCCTGAATTGTACGTGCCGGAATTTAAACTGGCTCCCTTGAGCGGCCACTTTTTCCCGTGGTTTGTAAAGTATATTATTCTTGGTTTGATGCTCGGTCTCTACTTTTTGATCCTGTTCTGGACCGCCATGATTTTCAAGGTCCTGTACAAAATGGTCACCGATACCGCCAAGGATGTTCGATCCGATGATGAAGACGAAGATCAACACATTGCCATGGAACACTATGAAGGGTAACCTAGGAATTTCTGCAAAAAAAAAAAAAAAAAAAAAAAAAAAACAATGGGGATGTCGCGTAATATTCATGCATGATGCTTTACTTTTTTTTTGCAGACACAGCACGTCTACGGATGTTTATCGACAAGCGAATCAACGTTTGACGAAAGCAAATACGAATGGAAAAGCGTGATGAGGGAGCTTCTTAATATCGATTCTTATTTTTTTGTTATAATGGTATTTGTTGTTGTTGTTGTTGTTGTTTTTTATTCTTCATTTTTTTTATCTATTGTGTTAACTAGAGAAAAACCGCTAATAATACTCTTAATCATGGAATCTTCAATTCTTTTTGCTATGTAAACGTCATTTCCCTGGTTGGAACCAATGGACACCAATGCTTGTCCAGTTGTTGTCCTCATAACCATATGTCAAATTGTGTCATGATCGTCTTTCATTTATTTATTTTTTGGAAAAAAGAACCGAGCCACCACTGGGCAATATTTTTTCAGCCAAACATAGTTTATTTCAATGTTTGTTATGTCAAAGATGCAAATATACATGATAATTGCGCTTTTTTTTTACAAACGGAAAAAGAGAATTGACTGACAATTTTATTGTCTTTACCATCCATCATGCCAGTCTACAACGCTTGTGTCGGTAAGCGGCCGCCAAGAAGCCTGCTTATTCGGTGGGCTTTGCTTGCCACGTTTTGCTTTCAATGGACAAACGTCCAAGGAACCCATCACGATCATTCGGCTACACCAAGAGATCCGGCTTGGCTCTTGGGGGTGAACCTCGACGACATACCCAACGCGCCTATCAGACCTGTGGGATCCGGTGTATGCCCAGATGCAAAGTGTGACGGCACAGATAATGAAAAATGTTTCGAAAACTGTGCAGCCGTGGCCTCCGCGTCGGATGTCTATGGGTGTCCTCGCGACCGTCATTGGGCATTGACGTTTGATGACGGTCCCAGTGCTCTGACCGCTTCCTTGTTGGATGTTCTCGATGAGTATCAGGTCAAGGCCACCTTTTGTGTTCTCGGAGCCCAAGTCGAGAAATTTCCCCATCTTGTCAAACGCGCTTTCCTTGCAGGCCATCAAATTGCCTCGCACACCTACTCGCACCCTCATCTCATGAGTTTGACCAACGAGGAAATCGTCTACGAAATGAAAGCCACTGAAAAGGCCATTGAAGCCGCCACCGGCAGCCGACCTCGGTACATGCGTCCACCTTACGGGGAAGCCGATGCACGCGTCAAGGCCATCATGCGCGCTCTGGGCTATAAAATGCTCCTGTGGAACGTGGATCCCACCGATTACAAGATTCACAGAGAACCAGACGCCCCGGAACTCATTGAAGAAGTCTTTTACGACATTATCTCGGGCAAGTCCCCCAGTCCCAACCCCCATGATGATGAAGGATTTATCAGTCTCCAACATGGTCAGTGCTTATTTATTTTTCGTTGCTATGTTCGCTCTTGTGGTGTCTTGAAAGACTAAAAATGGATCAAATGTTGTAGATATTTTCAATTCGTCAGTGTCTCGGGTGCCTTATATCATTGATTTGTTGCAAGAGAACGGGTTCCATTTCCGGACGGCAGCGGAATGTGTCGACGATCACGAACCCCATGATCTTCTCGCCAAACCCGTATTGGCTCAGGCCGTGATTCCTCGGTGGGACGATCCAGCCCCCCAAAAGGAGCCGCCCATGGAAAAAATTGGAGCCGTCACTGCATTCAACACGCATTACAATATCCCCATCCAATCCGGGGCTGCTGTTCGCACCCTTCAGAGTAACACTGTCGCCATCCTTGTAAGCACGTTGCTCCTCGGATTTTTGTAAATCAGGATGATATTGTATTGTAGCTCACTCGATGAAGCGACATTTGTTTTTTTTTCGGGACCAATAAAACCCCACTTACGTTCCTCGTTGGTCAAATTGGGCCATTTCTAGATGATGCATGGTCTTTATTGCCAAAAACTTATGTTCTCTTGAACTTTTTTTTATTCTGGTTTATTTTAGAAAGGAGAGATCATTCTAGTGTATTTGCTTGAAATTGATTGCCCAATTTCATCTTTGCACACCCTACAACATTGACCCGCTTATTAACTGTGGCACCATCCGTATTGAAATCAAATTTCGAGCCATTCTCTCATCCTTCATCAACAGTGTGTGTCTCCCTTTCTAAAATAACGGCGTGTGGAATAGCACCCAGACAAAGTATCATGGATGGGCCAACCAAGGCTCATGCTTAATCAAGATGAATTCGTACAGTCAACGAATTTCTTGTCTCGTACGTATTGTATAATGGATCGTGATAGGACCCACGTATCACCAACTCTTTTTTAGCTTGGTTTTGCATCGGAGTAACAGAATACAATGGTCTCCCGCGGTATATTGACAAGAGTAACACAGTCTGTTTGTATGTATTGATGACCGATGTCTCGCTTCTTCTTCCTTCAAGCGATTGCTACCGAAAAATGTCAAAGAGCCGTTTATGGATAATATCGCCATCAGTATCACCCAATACGGATAAATACCGTCCTTAATTCTTTTTCCGAAAATTGCTTAATCAAGAACAAACGATGAGTCGATATGTCACGTTGTACGAGAATGCTTATCTCAGAAATCTAATTTGTTGACGAGACCATCCGTTAATGCGAATCACGGTACAACTGTATATCCGCTTTACATCTTCGCCGCTTGGAAATGTATTTTGACATGGACCATGACATTGCAACAAACCGTTTATAGCTGTAACTGGTATACGAAAATGAAGGGATCTGCTTACAAAATTATCGTGAAAAGTGAGGTGAAAGCTGAGTATGTTATACCATGCATAAAAAAAACACCCCAGCAAGAGCTTCCCAGCAAGAGCAGGCTGACCTTGCATTGGATGACGACGGCAGTTTGGGTGTGGATATTTAGTCAATCACCCTACGTACAAAGCCGATTAGAAATGCGCATCTTTTGACTTGCAAAAGATAAGCACAAACAACATTGATTTAAGAAAAGACTTGGTCTGTATGTTGTCCATTAGGTAGCAGTCGTCGATACCGCGGCTCTGTTCATCTGTATAGGGCAGCGTTGTAGAAATTGTATCGCCAAGAAAATTATTCTTTAACCGTTGACAAATTGGGTTTCTTTCAAGACCGTCAAGATGGTTTCTTTTAGCTCTTAAAGGTAGCCCATGCCAAGACACGACACGATCTCCTAGATGACGTGGGAGTAAACGTGATGGATGAGGCTTGGCCTTTTGGAACGAAAAGATGACACGGCACTCGATGACACCTTTTTATCGTACATTGGCCCATCCAGTGATCATCCTCTACAGAGGATGGGAAATATTATATTTCATTTTTGCGCAACCGGCCCATTCTTTTAGAAATTATAGCAGTAATTTGCCTCCAGCGAATTCATTCACTTTGTCAGGATCCATAACCCATCCTATTTTTTCAAGATAGCGCGCGCGACCTCTCTTTGCAATAAGGGTACATTAAAACATCATGTTTCTCATTTTCTTCCGTTTCGTTGGCGTTGGCTGAAAAAGTGTGTAACCTAATTTTTGTGTTGCCTCATGTATCATGCTAAACTTTAAACCTTGGAACAGAGTAATCACACTGCAATCAGCTGCAAGGGAAGAGGATAAAAAAAAATTAGGGTGCTCACCGATTAAAATCGAGAGATACATACTGGATGTGTGTGAAGAAGGTGAGAAAGGCGCGTTGTATCCACCATGAATTGTAAGGACTTGGTGATTTTTTTTTAAAAAGTAAAGGACATAACAAAGATTTGTTATAAAATACAATTAAGATTTGTGGTAAATTCACATGATACTATAGAGACAAAATAAAAACAATCGTTTGAATCTGCTTTGAATGATATCGCTCAGGGGGCGGAAATGGAGGTTTTTAGAGGAGACAAAAAAAAAATATGCAAAAACTTGCTAATGGGATACCACAGCGTTCTCACCGTTATGTAAGGAGTCGCCTAGGGCGATATCATTTACTGGAGGGTGAAAGTCACCGACAGCATAGCGATGGCCAATGAAAAGATGACGGCAGGATAACGAGCGTCTGCAGCGTTGTCGAACGATTGAGCGCTGACAGGTTGATCTACGGCTGGATCGCCCTTGGGTGCTCCCGTGCCAGGCATGGTGTCATTCTTCGTGTTGCTAGTCGATGAGGAAGAGTTGGGTGGAACCACGTTATCGCCCGATGGAACAGGAACAAGTGGAGAAGAAGAAGCAGACGATGATGAGGAAGAGGAAGCCTTGGTGGAAGGAACCGCCGTCGCTGGTGGTGTGGTGGGGGCCACCGGCGTACCTGCCGCTTTCGTGGCACTCTTGGTAGCCGAAGGTGAAGGCGCAGGTGGAGGAATCGCCGCACCACCATTATCCAATGGCCCACTGTAATCACCAGGAATGATGTGAGCACATCCCTTTTCGGAGATACCACGATTGCAAGTTCGGTCATCGTTCTATGAAAGAAATATAAGGTGAGCAAGGTCATGGTTTTTTTTTTCTTCTTCTTCACTTGGATGGGAGATAACTTACACAGCATCGCATGCAGTAGGTACGACCGGTGGGTTCGATCAGATTGACATAGTACTTCCAGCCAGCACAGGAGGAGCCATCGGGTGCTTTGATATCGTATTGACCTCCGTCATCATTGACATCCAGATTCGCTTTGGTAGGATCGATTTGACCCGTCACTTGAACATATTTATCCGTGGCAACAAAGTGAGCCGACTGAATGAATCCAGCAGGTATTTTACCGGCATTGGTGGCCTTGGGCGTGTTGCCCATACAAAACGCCTGAGCATTCCATTCCGTGTCGGCAATATTGCGGTCCGCCGAATCGGTGGGTGGTAAAAAGACGCAAAAATTGGTCGCATCGACGACCTGGGCCACTTGCCCAAAGGCATTGACCATGGACGCCAGTAATGATACCGACGCAACAATGGAAGGCGTAGTGAATTTCATTACAACAGTTGATTAACGTAGATCAGAGGAAATAATAAACAGATAGATGAACAAAAGAACCCCAGAAAAAAAAAGGACTCTTTCAAAAGCGTATAAAATCAACTATAAAGGAAAAGAAAAAGAGGGAAAAGAAAAAAATAGGATGGATTCCAAAAAAAGGAATAATGTATAAAAAGAAAAAGATTGACGATTAAAGATACAAACAAGGGATAAAAAAGAAAAAAAACGGCTTAAATAATTGTTTGGATCCAGGTGCACATTTTCCGAATCGAGGAGTGCGCGACAATCCCTCACGATCAAAAAATAGCATCCGTGGGACAATGCAATGTTACATTTTCTTTTGTTCGGACTTGAATCGACTCGAGGTGAAGCTGTTTTTGGATCAAGAGCACAGACACTCTCTATTTTTTGATATTCTTACTCCTCCAATGATCTTCCTCTCGACTTTTTTTTCCTAGTATCATGACCTCCTTGCACTTTATTTCTGTGTTAGTTGAAGGGGATCCAATCATCTAATCTCTTAGTCAAACCTCTTATGAACTGGTTGGCACAAGTTGCTTGCTTACCAATTCAACGGAGATTGAAAAAAGGGAAGGCAAACAAGAAATGACAGATCATATCAACCGCGTGAAAGCAGCACATACACAAAAAAAAGAAAAAATCGTACATCGTACATCGTAAATCACCCACCTTTTCTTCGTCTCTATCTATGGTCTCTAGCATATGACTGTTTCCGATATCTATTTTTTTATTTTTTATTTTTTATTTTTTATTTTTTGCTATGCCCCACGGTTGCCCGTGGTCTCTTCATAGAGTAATGAGATAACCGAAAAAGAAAAGCACTACTGTTTCTGTTATCATGATTCTTGAATGCCATGCAAACAAGTGACTTGAGAGTTTTGCCTAGGGACTCGAAATCTCGAACCAAATGTCTGGCAACTTTTTTCGTTGTCAGCTGCTCTTTTTTTTATGGTTTTTCACAATACACAGTACGTTGTTGGGCAAAAATAGATCAAAGCGAAAAGGAACTTTTGAAGCACGACACATGACTCCAACCATCCAACGATGAGCAATGGTCCACACTGTCTTTCCTTAACAGCACAGGTAAGCTTTTTTTACTCGATTGTACTTGAGCCTAGGGCAATTGGTGGGTTGCAATAAAGTGGCAAAGTAAATGGATCCAGGAAATTTATGTTTCTTTCTCCTCATGATTTGGATGGAGGCAAAACGATCGATCGAGACAAGCAGCATTGATCTGAGCCTGCATCTGTCATTTATTAACTGAGATACATGGTAAAAATTTTAAGCTTGACGTTACAATGAATGGACAAGGAAGCACATTGCCTGCTGCGGATGTGGACCCGTTGAAGAAACCCCAAACTGGACATAGTCAAACGCGTGTGCGTGTCCGAATGTGCATGCCGACGTAAATAACAGTAACAGGTCATTATTAGTAGCATATTTTAGGCATCCTAATAATCCATTCTCCACTGACAAAGGTTTCCAAGGACCCCTTGATTATTAGCGACATGTCTCGAGGTATCCTCCGGAATGAGTGGCTGTTCACAGATCGTCCCTTCCAGAATCCTTTTCAGTACGGCTAGGGGGGCCTTTAGAAAACACGTTTGATAATGATAATTCTGCTGAACTCCAACGAAGGATACATACCTGGAAGGTCGAAAAGATGCGTATTCCATGGAACTATACTAATATCGAGCCTTATCCCTGAGCAGAAATGAACCAATCTCCTTTGTTGCGGGCCAGTAATTCGCTACAAAAGAAAAAAACGCAGAATTATAAGACTACGCTCAATTAAAAGATTCCAAGACGTATGGTGTAAATGTCGGTGTAAATGTCTCTGTTATAGTTTTTTTTTTTTTTTTTTTTTTTTTTTTTTTAGTGCGAAATCACTCAATGGTCAAGGTTGGAACATGCTGTTTGAATAGGCGTCATTTAGGTAGCTTGTAGTTCGCTCTTCAGACAAGACACAGGACATTAGCTTAGCTGAACCCACCCACCCACCCCCCCAATAACTTGCTTCTTTTACTAAATACCATAAAATATGAGTTCAATGCCAAGAGCTTCTTACATGGCATCTCTTTGAGGAAATACAGCGCAATTGGGAGAACACGTTCCATTGTTCCGTTTCTATTGTTCAACCAATGGATGGGTCGTGATCCAGGGGTTTCATGGATTTCATTTAGTAACATTCCATGAAGGTTCCCTAATTTTACATCGAACTCGTGTAAAAAAAAGCATACAGCTGGCTTCCCTAACTGCTGCTGTATGGGAACCCATTATTTTACAAGGCGGCTCGCAGAGGTTAACACGCCACTGAACTTGGATCCGATACCTCATTATTTGAGGCATGGGGGTTCTTCTGTCTTCAGTTTGTCTTGAAGTGGTTTGCATGACTTTTTGTTAATGTGATTTATTTCTTTTTTGGCATTTGAAGGTGTTATAGTGAGCGTTCTTTTAGGCAAAAGCACAGGATGTGTCTGATATGGTTCAAGATGGATGGGCTCGGGGTTTGAAAAATGCATGATGAAGAACGATCCAAGCCACTTTTTTAGTCATCGATTCGGTTGCCACCCCGCAATGTGTCATGATCCACAGGACCGGTTTTCCGGGCGGGCCTTTTTGGGGATCTTTTCGCTTATTGCACTGGGTTTGTATTTTCTTGGTTTCTCTTCTTTCCTTACTTTCTTTCTTTTCTCTATCTGTCTCTACTTGTGTTTGTGCGCTTTGCCTTTCTTTATACACAAGCATATCATGGCTCTTTTGAACAGGTAGATGGATAATAGTCCAATAACCTACCAAATTCAGCCACCATGCTAACGTGCCGGATGGGGTCGATTCTTATTCTTTTTTTTTTAGCGATTGTCCTGACTTGAAACTGGTGGCGCGTGGCAAAGTGCGCGATTTATACGAAGTCGACGATAACTCGCTTTTATTTGTTGCAACCGACCGTATCAGTGCTTTCGACGTCATCATGGACAATGTAGGCCGTCTTTTTTCGTCTTTATCCGCTGCTCAAACTCAACTCGCTGACTTCGTTGCTATCTTCTTTAAAAAAAGGCTATTCCCGGTAAAGGCAAGATCTTGACCCAGGTTTCGCTTTTCTGGTTCGATTTGTTGAAGGATGTGTTGCCGAACCATTTGATTACGGCCGATTTCGAAAAAATGCCGGAGAAGGTGCAGAAATACAAAAACCAATTGGAGGGACGATCGATTTTGGTCAAGAAGATGCGTGTACTTCCGATTGAAGCCATTGTGCGTGGCTATATTACTGGTTCTGGTTGGGCCGAGTACAAAAAGAAAGGCACCATTTGCGATATCGAATTACCCAAGGGTTTAGTCGAAAGCCAAAAATTGCCCGAAGTCTTATTCACTCCCAGCACCAAAGCTGAAATTGGCGATCACGGTAACGGATTTTTTTTCTGATCTTTTTTTCCGTTTTTGCATTGATCTGTTTGTTTTTTCTGCTGGTGTTTATACTGGGTTTCTTTTTATGATTAGATGAGAACATTCATCCATCCAAGATGGTGGAGATTCTCGGGGACAAGGCCTTGGCGGATAAAATCACGCAATCGGCGATTGCTTTATATACCAAAGCCAGCGAGTATGCCGCCCAGCGAGGAATTATCATTGCGGATACCAAATTTGAATTTGGTTTAGACAATCAAGGCAATCTCGTCTTGGTAGATGAAGTCCTGACACCTGGTATGTATTTTTTTGTTTTTGGTCATTGTGGCTCCTATTGCTTTTTTCGGCCTTGATTAGTTTTGACATTTTTCAAATGGATTGTCTTTTACTTTTTGGCCCGACCTCCTGACCCCTTGATACCTGGTTTTACAGATTCTTCCCGTTTCTGGCCCGCTAGCAAGTATCAACCTGGACAGACTCAGGAAAGCTTTGACAAGCAGTTCTTACGTAACTACCTTGAATCCATTGGTTTTGATAAGAAGTCCAGCATCAAACTTCCCGATGAGGTCGTGAACAACACTCTGGAAAAGTACAAGGAGGCTTATGCACTTTTGGTCGGAAAGGAAGTATCATTGTAATTGTTTTATATGTACATGATTTGTCGATAAATGCACCTAAAAAGAAAAAAAGGAAAAAATAGAAATCATTGTCACCATTTTTTTTTTTTTTCATCAACCCGAACCAACACGTGCTGACACGTAAAGGATGTACCATTAAGCAATCTGGAGGAAGAAAAAAAAGGGGAGCTTTGATTCGTAACTGGGATATGGTTTTATCGGTGGACGGTGGGGTCTGGACCATCAGGAGTATTTTAGCTGTTACGGAGCGAGGATCGAAAATGAAAAAGCCATATCCTACCCACTGATCCAACGTTAAACCAAATGGCTTGAACCTGCAATCATTAGTATAATCGAGCCCTGGGACTTATCAGTCACCCTTCGTCAAATTCCTGGATTTAGTGGCATTAATATAATAAGCTACGGGAGGATTACAGTTTTCAACATTGCACTCTCGTTAGATCGATCTCTGCTTAAAACCTTCCTATAAAGCTCGGCGCGCGCGGTCTACTAATCAAATAAGATTGGATCAAGCTTTCTTTTTCTTACATTATCAGTGCGAAAGACGACGTATCTCGAGTCCTTGATAAATGACGTTCAAATGTGATGAACTTTGCAATCTGAGAGAAAATAGGCATTTATGCTGTATTGCCAGCCAGAAGAAAGCAAGTGCTGCAGATCTGTTGACAGATTTGATCGTATGGGTCAAAAGAAGTGTCTTATTCTCAAGGCGGATGTCGGAACAGGAACGAGTTGCCGTTAATTGGCCGACCAGTTGGGGGGAATTGGTCGATATAATCTGTCAAACCAAGAAAGGTCCCTCAACTGGTATCCTCTTATGATCATTTGCTAATTGATGTACAAAGTTTTATATACAGCACTATCTCGACCTGACAGATTTTGATGATAAGTAGCTTGCAATGCCATCGATTATTTATACTTGGAAAGTATAAGCGAGCTTCGATGTTCTTCATGAATGAATTCTCCTCCGCGACCCCATGCACGGCAAACACGAGGCATACAGGCAGAGTCCAACCTTGGACGACTCTGTCACCGGGAAAGACATTGCTTTGCAAATGAAAATATGGTAATGGCATTCTTTTCCAAAGGCAACACCGCATTTTCAAGAGCCGATCTCATGAGTTGGCATTTATCGTAACGTGCTGTGACTGTCAATGGTTGGTGGCCCAGTGGCCTTTGGAAAAAATAGTGTTTCGGCAACAGCTGCACTGTCCAAAGCTGTTGGTTTTACTACAAGGATAAAAGGAAGCTGCAGGCTTGAATTGGAACGGAATCGCGACGGAAAGGAAAGACTCATTCAACAAAATATGGTCAGCAAATCAAACGTTTCGCAGCGCATGGCTTTGGGTGAAGTTACCGCCAACAATCTCGGTCAACTGCGTGTCTTGCACAAAATCTTGTTCCCGGTAGATTATGACGACTCATTCTTCACCAATGCATTGAATGCAGGTGAATTAGCGAAACTTGGTACGTCCTTTCTATTTTTTTGTGCGTGTGTGCTTTTTTTTCATTTCATAGCTTATGGAAAGTCTGACCGTTTTTTCTCCCCGTTTATTGATGGTATATAGCGTACTATAATGATGTATGCGTGGGAGCTGTATGCTGTCGCAAGGAAGTGGAAGGAGAACAAACCAAAGTGTACATGATGACATTGGGCGTTTTGAAACCGTATCGCAACGCAGGCTTGGGTAAGCATTGAGTGAACCGTTGCAGAGAGAAAAAGAATCAAAGGTATTCACACCCGATGAAATGGATATTTTATTCTAGGTAAATTACTGCTGGACCATATTTTAGAGGAGGCCAAAACGATCCAAGCCAAGTCTGTTTATTTACATGTTCATGTGAAGAATGAGGACGGACTGGCTTTTTACAAGAAGCACGGTTTTGAGGTGACGGGAGAAGAAAAGGATTACTATAGAGACGTCGAACCCAAAGATGCGTATATTCTGTCAAAAACCCTATAGATGACGGTACAAAAAAAGAAAAATTGACATAAAAAACGAGAGAGATCATGCCTATGACGTTGATTGCCTTGTTTGCATGGAATTTCAAGTGCATGACATCCGTTGCATTTCTTACATGTTGTAGTGAAAGAGCACTATCAAAGAACCAATCAAATAATGCTTTTTCATCAGATGACTCGATGCTTTCCACCCCTAATTTGGTCATCGTACATTTCTGTGAGCTTTTTGCACTTGTTTTCTTTTTTTGTTTTTTTGAAACGCATAAACATACACAGCCTGAAGGCTTTTCTTTCTTTTTTTTTGGCTTTCCTCTGTTTCTCTTATCGTTTTTATTTTTCTCACACACACAAGTCCACTCATCCAAATTTTTGTCTTGATTATCGTATTCAGCTTTTGATCATGGATCCCAAGCTACAACAAGAACTTCCTTTGATCCCTCACACTGCGCCAGCCTCCCGATGCAGCTGTCGCAATCGTCGATGGGTGTGGGTCCGTCGATTCGTTCTATCTTTGACATTCCTCGCTGTGGGTGTGTACTGGATTGTCCCTGGACAGTTTTCTTCGTGGACCCGCTGTCAGCGTACGACATCCATCATGACGACCGATAAGTCATCATCGGTGGTGCTTCAAACCGGATTTCCATCCAATGATAACCTCACAGCACGGTCGGTGCTACCGAACCAAGCCGCCGCAGTCGCTTTCTCACCAAAACCCGATGTGTCTGCCATGGGCGAAAGTTGGTGGGATCGTCTTTTCCACTACAATCATGTTCATCTGGACAATGTGCAACTGGCGGTGCGGGGTACCAAGGCCCAGCTGTCGATTTGCTCGTCTACTCACGATACCCTTTGGCAAAATATCCCAGATTCCTTAAATTGTGTAGCGACCACCACCGCGGTGGCTGACATTGAAGATGATGAAGAGCCATTCAACGTTCTGGAATGGCATCCTACAGATGTGGTGGTGCTCAGGAAACGGCAATTGTATTGGCTGGTGGTGGAACCCGTTGACGGTGAAGTGCTTGAGTGGGTGTTTGCTCAGCCAGGTGTCAATCAATGGGGTTCAGCTTATCAGACCAAAGATACATGGCAACTTGACTCGGAAGACGGCCCAGTCCCGTGCGCCATCGTCGCTGTCGTAGCGCATTAGGCAAATCAGACCAAAAATTTCTACAGGCACACGGCGCCCCGCGAAAAAAAAAAAAAAAATTGATGAATTCGGAATGGCTGACAAACCCATTCCCAAAAAAAAAGAAGCTGCGGGATGTAGCGCCGGATGAAGTTTATTTTTTTATCCTTTTTTCATAAAAAAAATTTAATTTGTTTCTGATGGCTGGTTTTTTTTGTTTCTCTATGCAACCATGACAAGAAACCATAGTCAATGTGTGTTGTCTCTCTCTCAATTCCATATTTTTGCATGGAATAGCAATGTGATACATGTCAATGATGTCAGCAAAGTGCTTTTGTTTTCTGTAGAAAAAAGTTTGAGCAAAAATACAAAAAAAAGTGGTGCAAGCAATCAAAATATTTCTTCTTTTTTGATTTGTCACACCTTTTCTGTGATTTCAAACGAATCGGATATTCGGCGAAATGCGGGGTTTTGAAACAAAAACAATGACCAAGCTGTTCACCTTGTCCTGGCAACAATAGAGTAGGTTACGGTATATAGTATGGTATACAAAAAGAAACTTGCTCTTTTACAAAGTAAACTGGAGATAATGAGTTTAGATTGACTCGATTTTCTTTTTTCTGCAAGAAATAATGGGACAAGACTGAAATAAGAATGATGTCGTGTTCAATTGCCCTCCACGTGAGCGGAATCTTTTTTATTCATCCGGCGATTCAAAAGATATAAACTTTTTTTTTGGGAAAACTATTAGACCGCGTAAACTTGGGCCGAGAAAAAAAAAAAAAAGCCTTTTCGCTTTATATAAAAAAAACGCTGTTTTTATATTTTTTTTCCGGACTTGTTTTTTCCTTTTCGCCTTTCAAACAAACAAAAGAAGGAAAACCCCCACCCCAAAAAATACTCGATACGATGATGGGATCGATGCAATCCATACGGCAGTCCTTGTGCATGACGAATTTACGGCACGGATTTTTGGCAACGCTGCTGATCATGGATTTCGTCATTATTCAACGACCTATTGTTCTGCGTCTGGCCGTGGCAGGTTTATTAATTTCCTCCTTCTTTATACCCTACATTCGACGCTTCACGGTCCCGGCGCTACCCATCTTTACGTGGCTGATCACCTTTTACGCTTGCCAGTTTATTCCTCTGGATTATCGACCGCATCACATTTTCGTGAATATCTTACCGACCCTCGAACGTATTCTGTACGGCGCAAGTTTGTCCGAAATCATTTCCCAACACACGCACCCGATTCTCGACGTGCTGGCATGGTTACCCTATGGTGTCATTCACTTTTCTTTCCCCTTTATCCTGGCATTGTGTCTGTTTGTGTTTGGTCCTCCCGGCTGCGTGGCCACTTTCGGTCAGGCGTTTGGCTTTATGAACATTGCCGGTGTCTTGACCCAATTACTGTTCCCCAATGCTTCGCCATGTAAGTTTCAGTTTCCTTTTTTAGACAAAATACCCCAACTGCATTCACGCACAATGTGCTCATCGTCATCTGGTAAATTTTTTGTTTAGGGTACGAAATGAGCTACGGCTCGGCTCCGGCGGATTACTCGATTCCTGGCGAAGCCGGTGGATTGGCCCGGATTGATAAGATTTTGGGATTGAATTTGTATGGTTCGACGTTTGGGACTTCGCCACTTGTGTTTGGCGCTTTTCCATCGTTGCACTCGGGTTCGGCCACAATTGAGATGCTGTTTTTGGTGTATTTATGTCCAAAATTGTGGCCATTGGGGATTGCTTACACCATGTGGTTGTGGTGGTCCACCATGTACTTGACTCACCATTATCTCATTGATCTCGTGGGCGGTTCCATTTATGCGTTTTTGACCTTCTTCGTGGCCCGGCAATACTTGCCTCGCGTGCGTATGGAGGCCAAGACTCGTCTGGCCTACTTTGGTGTCAACAAGATTGGGATTCCCGCGTTCTTCTACAGCATCGAACCTTCCAAACCGTCGTTTGTGTCATTGCAAGATGATGAGGAAGCGTTACTCAGCAAAGAATACAATCCGGATAAACAAACCGACGAAATGTCCGAAGCGCCGCTTAATCTTGACTTTGTTCCTCTTCGATTGCGACGAACCGACAGTGATAATGACTCTCTCGTGTTATCCCCTGCCTCGCTCACATCTGGCACTTCCTCCGCGACCAATTCCGAACCCACCTCGCCCGTTACACCTCACTCTCCCATGTCCTTCCGACTTCCCTACGGCGAAAAACCCTAAACAACGTCCTTTTCTTTTTTTTTTTTTTTACTACACCTCTTTCCACGGAGTTCCCCAGATGTGAAAATTATCTGGACTTGTACTATTTGCATAGCAATCATCTTTTTCTTTATCCAGTGTTGGTCTTTTACCTATTCTTTTTTTTTTCTTATTTTTTTTAACCTTGCATACTTTGACGCTATCCTGTCCAAGTTGTAACCCTAATTCTAACTGTAATCATAGTCCCTATTGTACTATTTACTACTTACCACTAATAATAATGATACGAAAACTTTCTTTATTCATCTAAAATTTTCAAAATGCGCTTGAACAATGGAGATAATCGGCGCAGCAGGAAAGGCACCATTGCCACCACAACTCCCACACGCCACAACATGGCAATGACCACCGCTTTACGAATCGATCCATAATACACTTTCTCGGTATGTCGATGATGGTGTCTATGAATGGGTAAAAAAAGGAAAAAAAGAGTTTGGCATGAGTATAGAGTGTAAGGCACACGGATTATCACGGGAGGAGTCGCCTTTTCGTTTTTTTCCCAATCGTGCTGCGGGATCGGGCGATTTTTGATTCATATATCATTTTACCTTTGTTGCGTTACTGCTACGGGTGGATGGTTATGTCTGCAAAAAGTGGTGATTTTCGATAACAGCCAGACGAAAAACCTGATATCTGGGCGTGAATAAAGAGGCCGTCCTCGGGCTAGTATTATAAATGGGAGAAGTGAAGATTGTTTCCTTTGCCAGGCAGGCCTCCCTTGGTCATTGTCGTCACTGCTTCTTGGTACAGTCAATTCGATCAAATCACGAGTCATGCCCAAAGTCAGACCCCATAAGCGATACTTCTTTTCTGGGTCATCGGTCGGAAGGTCCACGGCTGGAAATGAGATGGTGCCTAGCAACTGATGTGCCACAGATTTTGTCACACCGCCCAATTTTCGTGGGGCCAACGATTCCTGGATCGGTTGATATTGATAAGGCTCGGTGGAATGGAAAAATCGGAAAGGGACCCCTACAGAAAGAATGTCAATGTTAGCCAACCACGCCTTGTCCGATTTATCTTGAGAGCGCGTCTACTTGCATTGGATCGAGGCCACTTCGTCCGGTTGCAATGTCATGGGTGGCGTGTCCGGAGTCACTTGCAGATACACTGGGTTGTAAAAAAAAAATTCGTACGATTGTTATTATCAACGGTCGGCTGTCCCAAAAATGGCAATTCACCCTTACCCACCGGCACCAGCACCATCATGAGCTCCGCGCTGTAAGTGGAGATAATCTCTCGATCGTCCAAGTGCCCCAGTTTGATAAACGCCTCTGATTTCAAATTCAAGCCAATTTCCTCGTGCACTTCACGAGCTGCCGTGTCGCTGTCCGTCTCTCCGGCTTCGTTTTTCCCCCCAGGAAAAGCAACATGGCCCGACCATCTGACCCACGAGCAACACGTCAGCTCCAAGTCCTCAGCAATTTATGCTTCATGTTCACCAAGAAAAAACACTGTACCGATCTGTCACACGAGTAGCTCGTTGCATAAATAACACTTCGGCTTCGCCATCCTTGTCGTCCTTGACCCAAGGTTGGGCCAGGAATTCGTCGACTGTCGTAGCTAATGCATCCGTCGGAAGATTGACATCTCTTCTCCGCCATCGAACGATGATCGCCACGCATGCTCGGCGCGGGTTTGAAGGAGGCGACTGAATATGCAGAGGTTCATAGGTGTCAAGTCGCTCACAGAGCGTTTTCAACACTACCCTGGGTGTTTAGTAGCCTGTCGACTCTTTTCCCCCACTTGTCCTTCTTTACCAGAGTAACCCATGAAACAAAAAAAGAAAATTATCGGCTGTCAGCAGCGATTCTCGCCCAAAGAAAAAAAAAGGAAAAGAAAAAAAAAAGTCCGGCTAAAATGAAATCATCATAAAGCGAAAGAGAAATGAAAAAAAACCAGTCATTTTCAATGTAGCCATGAGATCAACTAACAAAGATAACTGTGCTCTATATAACAAATCTGGTCTTTGCTTTATACCAATTGACAGAGCAATTGCATACTTGAAAGTGCTGGCATGAAATCGCGACATACTGTAGAGATTCACCAGGACAACTATGACTATTACTTTTTTGGGGTTAAGCTGCTTAGTCATTCGACATGACATCTGTAAGGGTCCACGACACTGAAAATCAGCGCTTAGAATTGATAGACATTTTGCAAGTTGGTAAGCGTTCATATTACTTAGTTCACATGGAAACACAAGAGTCCATTACAAGCAATACCAAAGACGTTGGGGTCCATCGTAAAATGTATCTATGATTGAATATTCACAGGATATCGATATATTGTACAATGGTTACAAAATTATTATCCAATAATAGAAAATAAATTCACTCGACAAGCCTTACGGGCGTTCTTCAGGATATCTGGGATTTGTATTTACGATAACATAGGGTAAATGAAAGAGAGAGAGACAAAGAGAGAAAACGACAAGCGGGCTCGTGGCGGTATTTGCATGAATCGAGGTATTGTAATTCGATGATGATTATAAAATACTAGGGGAATAGATAACATGGTTATAAAAGTCGTCCGGTGCGTCTTACTGTCCTCAAGAGAGCGAGAAGACTGATAGCAGAGATTACGATGTCTAGGATTCCAAATTGGCGTAATGCTCTCAAGGTATATTTTAGACCTCTTCGCCAGGAAGGAGCTATGATCATCCACGCTTGCCCGATCGATGCAATGGCTAAAACGAACAATGTGGATCGCTGCATAGCCAACCGGTGTTGTTTCAAGGCCGCTCCAGTGAGTGCTGCAAAGGCCAAATGCATGACTCCCATGGCCCGTATTGCTTCGTGAGCCAACCGATCGACTTGCTGAGACGACGCTATCCTTTGTTTCCTCGATGTTGGCCCAAGAAATGAGCCCATGGCAAGAGCCGGTTTCACAATGAACCGACGAGCACTCCATAACTGATGCACAAGATTGATAACAAGTACCAGATTATTATTTCGCAAGAGAAACCGCCCCAGTGCGAAAAACAACGAACGGCCGTGGCCCAACAGTAACGATCGCTTTGAAGGCGGTGCTTCCCCCTGCACAGACGGCTTTCTCGCCGATCGAGTCGACCGAGTGTTACTGTGAGATTGCGCTTCTCGCTGCTTTTGCAAAAAGGGACTATTGTCGTGGGCCGGGTACACAATCAAGTGAGGTGGAGGTGGCGATGTTGGTGGGGAAGTGATGTTGGTGGTGATGCTTGACTGATGACTGTTACTCAAACTGAGATCATCGTCGTCTTCTTCGTCGGCTCCATCCAATCCCCTTTTTTTGGCTTCAATGGTTAACCGTGACATGGTACCCATACAAAGAGGATGGATGGCGAACCAAAGCTGACGAGCGTCTGAATCATATGCAAAACAACACCAAGCTTTGACACGTGATTCTTTATTAGTCTATTTTTTTTTCTTTTTCAACTTCATTGGATAAATTTTCGAATCATTTGATTTACAGGTGGATCAGCGTGGTCCAGCTAGTTCCTGCAAACTTTGCTTTATTCATATTGACAATGAAAGAAAATGCCATTGCACGTTATTGTGTGAAAGCGGATCTATGAATCCATTTTTGACCCCATCCAAAAAAAAAAAAAAAGAGAGAGACCGAGGCACATGACCTCCCAAATTTGAATGATGTGTTGCCACCTGACCGATTTCTGACAACCATGGCATGGTCTGAGGAACCTCTGATTTTTATATAATCATTTTATTGACTGATTTCATTTAGAATTTTCGGCGACAAGAAATATGTCTTGAATTATCAAACAAAAACTATCCCTTGTTTCCAATGGTTACAGTTGCAGGATCACGAAATAGGCCCCGAAATCAAAGCTTATTCAAAACTTCGTTATCCTATTGAATTGAAGGCTGTATTTGAGAAAGAAATTTGCCAAAGAGTAAGAAAGAGTATGCAGCTACCTGCTGCTAGGATGATGACCTAGCCCTAATTCTTTCTTGTGAATACGGATCAACGGTCCAAAAAGTGATGGTGGCCGCTAATGGGCTATTTTGCGTACGACAATGCCCTTGCAGTTTTCTGCTCTCACAACAACACCAAGAGGCAATCGATTCGCTTACTGTCTCTTTTTTTTAGCTAAAAATGAACTTTTCTCTGATCTTCCCGTTTCCAAGGCCTTGGTCGATTAAGCTATTTCAAGCCTTAATCGCACGTAAACCGAGGCAGATCCCTCCTTGGACTTTTGATCTGCCCTTTTTTTTTCTGTCGTGGTTTTCAGTCTCCGTTTTTTATGTAAAAAAAGCCTTATACTGTCCCAGTCGGGCGCCTGTCACCTTGATTTTGAGAATCCCCTTTCAACTCTCTTCATAAAGATACGATGGACTTGGCGCACCATATCGATGCTTCGGTCAAACTGTGTTTGAAACGATTACACTTGTCACGAGCGATTGTTGATACTCTCAAGAATGGTATTGGTTTGTCTCTGCGCGTTCGGTTCAGATCATTTAACTTTTATCGTAATGTCTGCTTTTAGCCATCTTTTGCATCGCTGTAGGCCTAAGGTTCGTGCCCTTGCTCATTGTAAACGGTGCGTGCGGACAAGATTAACGCCCATGGCAGAGCTAGTCATTTGCTGGATGTGGCGCATTGGAAGCCTGATGTGGCCAAGCAATTTCTCCATGGGCTACGAAACGTACGTTACCAAAACTGGGTGTTTTACGGTACCAACCCGTTCCGTTGAAATCAAATTTCTTGTTTGCCATATAGCACCCCGAATGCAAAGGTCTCGTTATGCTCCAGTTCAAGGATCGATATACATTTTTGTGCCATAAGCAGCGCCTTCAGGAACACCTCGACTCCAATTCAAAATGTCCCCCTTACTTTATCGATATCCAAGGAAACCAACCGGCACAGGTAATCCTCACAATAAGCTATGACTAACAACGGTGAAAAATGATGGACTGAAAAAAAAAATGACTATGTAGCGCGACCAACCACCGCATTTGCAAGAGTGGCTGGGAATCAAGCTGCTGCCCTTTTTGTCATCTGATGAAACATATTTTTTTATGCCCTTTGTGCCGCCCTACATGGTCGCGCTGACGGGATGGATGCTGGAATATCCTGTCATCTATGTATCGCATGTAGATCAAGATGATCCCAACGTGGAGCTGGATGAATGGGAACCACGGACCAATTGTCTGGGAGGCCAGCCGCTTCAGGTCATTGGCGTGTGGCTTCATAATAATCACAGTCCCTTGAGTAAGGATTACAAGCTGTTAAGTTTCAGTTATCCACAAGACGTGATTCACAGTTCCGATCATCGTCTATCGATCGAAACCGCGCTGGAACACAAAATGCGGAGACGACTGCAAGATCAAAACCACCGTCCATGTCTTCAATCGACCGCGCTTGAACTCGAGAAAACATCCACTGTACTAGATCGTGTCGCTTTGTAAAAATCGTATCGTATGTTGTTTCGAGCCGTTGGCTTGTTTTGTATCTACTTTATTCAACAGTTACATCATCTGCCACACCCAACATCACATGACAGTTTTCCCTTGCATTACCCAGCCATGATCAAATCACAACAGATAAATATAAAACGCGTAAAGAAAAAAACAATAAAATCGACGATGCAGCCCCAGTGCCTATGCCATGATACTGCAGCTAGACTCCATCTTTATCAAAGATCACTTGTATAAAAGAAGAACATGGCATCGGTTGGACGATATACCCGTCAAGGCAGTAATAGAAAAAAGAAAATCCCAATTTCCCATGCCTTTCAATTCATTAAACCTATTTCTAAAAAAACAGAATGTGGAGAAAAAAAAAGGTCTGACATTTAATTTTGGCGTGATTTCCTTTGAGATGAGCTGGCAAGAACACATGTAAAAAAAAACAAGTATGGGAATCGCAAAAAATGCACATGCATTGTCTGACAATGACACGTACAGGAAAAGAACATGAGCAATTACTATCAAGCCTTCTTTTTTTCAGTGGCAAATTTTACATGATTATTCGACCGATCCGTTGCATTTGATAATGAACGATTAGATAGCTAAAAATCTTGAAAAAAAATTAGCGATTTTGTAAATCACATGATCTACACTAAGTTATCAAGACCTGTTAAACCTTTTTTTCATCTTTCAACCATGCCTCGCTGCCCACTTTCACGATAATAGGCGAAACAATCAGCAGCAAGATGCCGTTTGCACCAGTTGTGGTCAAACAGAGCATCGTCGCCGTTCACATAAAATGTGAGCGGAGCTCTTTTTTGAAGAAAGGTGATTGACGATACAACGATCTGGTGTTTTGTAGCATCATTTAATTTGGTTTTTTTCAGTTATACTGTATATGCCCTTTCATTCTCTTCAGTAATCGAATGATACATGGAGCAGATATGCTTCGATCTGTGTAGCTCATCATTCATGCATCAGTGAGGTGACTATTGTTTCATCCATGGAAAATCACATATTTTTGTCCGAATTTTTTCTTCTTCTTTAGTTTTGCATCTCTTCTGTTTGCCTGGAAATCCCTCACTATCATTGCATCCATCATCCATCATCCAGACTATGGCGTGTATCTGATCCGGTCGATTCGATTATTATGAAAAAAGGTACCTTTTGTGTGATACGACTATCCGTTTTTCGACAAGAAAAAATTTACCTGTCCTTTTTCTCTATTCTGTCTTTAGCTTTTGGTTTTCTCTCCGGTTTTCTTTTGCCTGGCAAGCCATTCAAGCCATCCATCCCTCCAAAACCTTTCTACTTTGTTCGGGCACCAGATTGTGGCCAATCCGGTTTTTGTCGTCAAAGGACATCTTCGGTCGTGTGGCTCTCTTTCTCATCGGGAAACGCTGACGCGTCCTCCCCAGGTTCCTCTCATATGGATTGCTGCCCGTGGTATCGCCTTCGATATTTCTTCCCGACCATTTTATTTTGTGGTTGTAGTATGTATTTTGTATTTTAGTGAATAGTCTTCTTGCAGTCTTTTCCTCCTTTTTTTCCCACAGGGTTTTTAGGGGGTTTTTACAGACGCACCTATTGTATTTACTTTTTTTTATATTTGTATCCTTTCTTTATTTCGGTCGGGAAGCCCTCGGTATCTGCTGCATCAAACATCAAAGGTAAAATATCTCAACGAAATTTGAATCAACCAAAGAGCTTACTAACTCATTTTTTTTAAATACCCAACATTCCCACACATCTTTGTAGATCTATCATAACCTTGGGCGGGACAGAACGGAGGGGGTCAATAAGTGCTGCTTTGTTCATTAAAAGTGTTTCATGGTATGCCAGAGTATTGACATTAATATACCAAAGTTCCATCAAGAGTCTCGCCCAGGTTATGCCGTATTGCGTTAGGCTTTTTGTCTGACGAATGTCGCTCAAGGCAGGAGTGCGGCATCCAGTAGCAGGTGGCATCCATTGCACAGCGGGTGTACGGCTTGTTAGATAGCTAAAAATGTAAATATTACAAAAAAAAGAGTAAAAAGTACAAGGTAAATATTTTAATGGATCAGTAAGAAACAGGATTATCGAGGCTTGTGTCGTTTTGGACAGTTCCAGGCAATATGACCCATGACACCGCAGAAAGAACAGGCAGCATTCGTCTTGGTACTTGATGATGTAGTAGAATGCATTATTGAAACGAGGAAAACCGATGGAATGATAGATGAGAAATTGATGACTGGTATGTAAATTGATGTGGCAATGTTTGTACAATGATGTAGTTTATCTTATCTTTTTAGCTGGAGATGGCCTGGCTTATATAGTTGACCGATTTGTCATCTGCTCACTTTTTTTTTGGCCCTATTCCCCTGTCATGTCAGAAATGAACGGACCGACAGAGAACCTTAAATTTTTTTTCGTATGTCTGTGTTATTCAATTTGTCCTTTTTCTTTCAAGAAGTGTAAAATTTGTCATACTTTGATGGAAAGTGGGCCAATATAAAAAAAAAAACGTACTACTTTATTTCTTTTTATTATTGAAGCAGAACAAGGGCTCAAAATGTGAAGCATCAATGGTATCATTCATCGTCTTGGGTCTCTGGTACGCTTAATAGATCCAAGATTTTCTCCAGCATGGGGTTGCCCCCGAGATCTTGAATTTCTTGACGGGCTTCCCGTTCCAGCTTGGCAAGAAACGTCTTGCAATAGGCAAATGTTTGTGTTTTTTCCAGCAACTGTAACGCAAATTGCTTGAGTTCCAACGAGTTGCTTCTTTGCTTCAAAATATTCAGTAACTGGCGGTTTGATGGATCACTTCGAATGGAATGGATAATAGGAAACGAGAATTTGCCTTCGGTCAAGTCTTCGCAAAATCCTTTGTTATCCGCGTACTATTATGACCCGAAAATGCTCCACGTTAATGAAATCATTCCAGACCAGACTCCTCTTGTTCTTGTTCCACTCTCGACCAATCGCCATGCATTTGAGACTGTGAGATTTAAGCTCGCTGTAGGAGACACTCGGCAGTGCTGTGCATACACCACCTGCAAACAAGGGAAAAAAACAACGATGGCTTACCTGCTTTGACTGCAAATTCATATAATCATCGCGAACTTGGAAATGGATGCCGATTTTGCTTACTACGCCAGTGTAATCTCTATACAAGATGGATTGCTCAGTCCCTTTGTCGTAACTGAGTGAGGTTGCCAAGGGGAGAAACATGGCACAAACGTGGGGTTGAACTACTTACACTTTGGACCCGCTGGCAGCTTGCATCAATTTCACCGCCAGACGCAGTAAACCTCCCGTTTCTAATTTACATCAGTATTGAGCAAGTTAGGTAACGCCATCCAACCTAGCAAAAACAGAAGAGAAAACTCACTGTTGTCAACCATTTCAATAAACTCCTCTTCGGTAGGACACGTCAACGTGTCACGCCAGAACAATTCCATGCCTAAAGGTGCCAGCAATAAAAAGTTATGGATCCCATCTCTGTGACTTATCAAGTGAATGGCTGCACCTACCTTGACCGCGGTGCAGATTGAGAAGCTCTTCGGTGTAAATGACCACCATTTGTGGATCGTTCAATTTGGTAATTTCCGCCAGGGCAAGAAAGTAGACATAATTTGCACAGTTGATGGTTTGTGGTACACCGTAAAGGTGGTGTGCTGCAGGCACACCTCGACGAAGCACTGAGTCGTCTTCTACATCGTCAATTCTATTATATATAACAAAAGGATCAGACATGAACAAAAACAGAAGGGCCACAGTGAGTCTTACAATAAACTGGCGCTGTGAAGCATTTCAATGACGCGCGTGATAGCAACCAGTTTATCTTTGGGGACCTGGAGCCAAGCATCAAAAGCTTCGATCATTTTGGCCCGGATATCTTTTCCTGGATTAGAGCACAGGTACTCGAAGGGCTCCAACAGAATCTTTTTTTCACCGGGATCCGAGTTAGATCTTTAAATTAATAAACATCAATGCGTCTACTGTACCTTTTCCTTTTCATTGGGTGTCAATTGTTCCTCTTTTGGTTGCACGTTAAGCTGGCCATACAGTTTGAAAGCAGCAACAGAAGGCGATTGAATTTGGGTAGTGAGCATAATGAATATATGAAGTGGGTAAAGCCAAGTCGTCAAGATCCAGGCCGCCGCTTGCATATATTTATAGTCTGTTGAGATGAGTTGCCTGTCTCTCATCCGCCCCTCTCTTCGTACGTCCCCTTGAACCTTGTTTTTTCTCTGATTCTTTTTCAAAAAGAATAAGGAGATCCTGCACAAACCTGTTTTCATTATTCCACAGCCACAGTAGACACAGCATTTTCACACTATTTGGAGTAGGTGACAATGCACATGCCTGCAAACCAACCGACATTTTCTTTGTTCCCCCCGAATTTGGCTCGGACACAGCTCTTCTTTTCCTTTTTCTCTCTGTTCGCCTTCTTTTTTCTTCGCGCACCCTGTTCGGCTAACGATAGTAATACGCCTTTCTTACGATGCATGCGATTTTTGCCTAATACCAGTTAAAATCATAAAGACCCAGCAAGGCTCAAAGTGGCGTCTCCGTATTCCCTGTGAACTGGATCGGCATATGCAACCCGCTGCGTGCTTGATGCGATATGGCCAAAGTCTTTTTGTTTTTCTATTTTTGCACTTGCCTAAATCTGGACAACGTCAATAAGAAGAAAAACAAGCTAGGCCGCCGCATCGTCTTGACAAGCAACAGCAAATTTCTCAATTGAACTAAGTTGTCTTTATTGCAACAACTGGTTTTTGACATCATACTTTTCTCTCTATCTCTTCCCCTACTTGCAGCCAGCCAACCACTAAGACTAACCATATTTCGATCTCCATCTGCAATCTGTTGTCCCCCAACACCGACTTTTTGCCACCAGACAGATCCAAACCAGTTCAACCTTTTTCCATATGTATCCGAAATATTATAGGATCGATATTTTCGGCTTATGCAAAATGCAAAATATGCGGGAATTCTACGCTACGTGCAAGAATAAAAGAAAAAGGTTGATCTAGCTTTTCATTAATGTTCAAAAACTATGCGGGATGAGTTGGATGCTTTATTTCTTGCCACTCTTCTTAATTCCACCGGAAACTAGATTGGAAAGGAAATGAAAACCGATTAGTTTATCATATGATTTGGCTGTGGTGACTTTTTTTTTTCCATGTGCGGTCAACTTACGGAGAGGTCCTTTGCCGCCAGCCTTGGCTTGCAATTCCTTCAACTTCTTGGCTTCTTCCTGCTGCTTCTTCTTGAAAGCAAGATCCTCCTGTGACGTTCATTCGAATAAATGAGACCGGTGGTTATACAACTCCAAAATTCACAAGCATCCATACCTCGTCGAGTTCGTTGTTCTTCTTCTTGGCTTGCTTCAAAGGCTTAAGTTTACCACCTGTAGTGTACAAAGGTTGGTTAACTACTTGTTTTTTTTTGTAGCTACTCTGCTAGACCACTTTACCTTGACGTCCAGACATGGTTACAATTAAATATTTTTTTTAAGTGTTTCCTGCAAAAAGAAAGGGCAATGTCGAAATTTTTTTTTTCTCTGTCGGTTGTCGGTGTTTCAATTTTGTTGCTGACGTTGTGGGTGGCTTTTCCGTGGATTCGCTTATTCATGCGCTGGTGGCAGATGTTTGCGATTTGAAGTGATTCACAAATAGGGCGATTACCCTATTTGTAAAAAGCCAAAAAAAAAATTTATGTCTTCAAGGGCTTGAGAACGGGGAGTTTTGGTCCTTCTCTTTACCGTTGAACATTATTGAATTATGACCCCCACAAGAGAGCCTTCAATTAGGCAGCCTTGTTACATTACCAATGATTGCAAACACTCTTACTGCGTACCTTACACTCAGCTTGACAGAGCTCCAGAGGTCCAAACCGCTTCCTGTAAGTTTTCCATGGTCTCGCATCTGCATTCCTTTTATTGATCATGAGCCTTTTTATATATATTTATCTTTTTTTAAGCCTTGATACGTCAGTTGGGGATTCTCGATCGATTTCTCGTTCTTTGGATTCTGATAGCCATGGTGGTTGGTGTGGTGATTGGTTATTTTGTTCCTGGTGTGCAGCAATCTTTTGAAACCGTTCAGTTTGGCTCGGTATCTGTGCCAATCGCCGTTGGTCTGCTGGTGATGATGTATCCTGTGTTGTGTAAAGTTCAGTATGAACGATTACCCAAGATCCTTTCCGATAAAGCCGTGTGGTATCAGATCTTGATCTCTATCGGTTTGAATTGGATCGTCGGTCCCATTATCATGACTGCCCTCGCCTGGGGCACTTTGCCAGATTTACCCGGATTTCGTAACGGGGTGGTGATGGTTGGATTAGCAAGGTAACACGAAAATTGCTTCGGAGATGAAATATCTTTTTGGTCATGGAAACAGGAGAAGAAGACGATTGTGCTAACCATTCCATCTTTTTGTTTGCTTGTTTTGTTTGTGCGGATGTGTTTAGATGCATTGCTATGGTCATGATCTGGAATGACTTGGCCGGTGGCGATGCCGATTATTGTGCGATTTTGGTGGCCATCAATGCCATTTTGCAGATCGCCTTGTTTTCGCCTTATGCCATCTTGTTTATCACCATTGTTCCAAGCTGGTTTGGTTATTCGGATGATTCCATGCATGTGGAGATTTGGCCGGTGGCCCAATCAGTTCTGATCTACCTTGGCATTCCTTTGTTGGCAGGTGTGATTACGCGATTTTCGCTTTGTGCATGGAAAGGCAAGCATTGGTATGAACATGTGTTTCTGGCCCGTGTCGGATCACTGGCTTTGCTCGGATTGCTTTATACAATTCTTGTCATGTTTGCCAACCAAGGCCACAATATTATCGAACACATTGGCTCCGTTGCCCGCGTGGCGGTGCCCCTGGTAGTGTATTTCAACCTGATGTTTTTCATTACCTTTTTCGCTCTCAAAGCGTTTGGCGTGAAATATGCCTTTGTTGTCACCCAGGCCTTCACAGCTGCAAGCAACAATTTTGAGTTGGCCATTGCCGTGGCCATTGGCACCTACGGTATTGCCTCCGAAGAAGCCTTGGCTGCTACCATTGGTCCCTTGACTGAAGTACCAGGTACAATCCTGCCCATACGAGAACGACAATTGCGAATATTTGTTATTAATTGATATTCTTTTTCTTGGTTTAGTTTTACTGCTTTTGGTGTACGTCGCTATCTATTCGAGATCCAAGTTGTCTTGGAAGGAAGATACCAAGTCCGAAACCTCCACTTCCGTTTGCTAAATATATGATTCATCCATCTCCGCTTACTATCATCCTTCCACACACAAACCACACATACAACCCCCCCCCCAATTATCATCTAATTTTCGTAACAAAGAGGCTCCTGTCTCACAGCATTCAAATTTTTTATCTCTGAAATTTACTGCATTGTCCTCCCTTTTCCTTTTAGACATGTAGCTCTTGCCTACACGGTTTGTCGCTAGAGAACCTCATTGCAAAGCTTAAAGACTGAGTCAGGCTTTCACTGCTTTGATACGATGGAGAAAGTAGACATTATATTTCAGTTTGACAATGCAGATAGAATACCATCAAAAAGTGCTTAAATTAATATTGGTAACGGGTCATGTTATGAGTTTAGATATCTATCACTTGATTCTCTTTTATATGCTGTTCCTCATGCTCTTGAGTATCAGCGGGAGCTTTTGCATTCACATCCTCATTCGCGTCCCTTTTCTTCCCTGTGGTTGCTGGCGTCGCAAATGGACCGGATGGTGGAAAAGAATACATGGCGCCCACATCTACGAAAGCAGAACCGTTATCATCCTCTGTCATGTTGTCTGATACGTGCGATGGTTCCTTTTTTCTGCTGCCTTCTCTTTTGACTGATGGGGCGTCTTTCGGCGAGGACGAGATGGATGCTTCCTTGTATAAACCATCGTCAATAAATAAAAATAAATATCAAGAACCCACTGTAACCAATATCAAAGTACGCTATTTCCATTGTCGACTTACTTCCATAGCTTGTGATATTTCTTTTCCCTTTCGGCTCAAAAATGAAGAAAAGTTGGAAAACAAGCGACCAGCCTGCTGTGTCGTTGTTTCAGCCGTGGGAGACCCAAAAGATTGTTCTGCCCGAGCATCCGTCGCATACGCTGCCTTGGACTTTGAAGGACCTATCCACGTTCTTTGTTGAGGCTTCTCATCATGCTTTCTAATCAAAACTTGCTTTTTAAATACCTGCTTCCGACTGAGGAGAATCAGATGATCGTGACGAATGCGGCTCGTCATGCACGTTTCGTTCGAATTCGTTGAATAAAGCATCCACACCTCGCATTAATCGTGACCGTCCCGTGGACACGGCTTTCACTCCTCCAGACATAGCTTTACTTAATGTGTGACGCAGTGGGGCCAGGTTCTGGCGCAACTGGAAATCCTGCAACCGACTGGATATCATGACATATCCTGTTAGTTTTTCTGAGCGCCGAGTGATTACCCAACTATACACTTACTTTGATATTGTGTTCTGAATATCCATCAATGACAGGTTGCCCATGCCAGGATGTCTGAGAAAGAAAAAAAAAAGTGAGCCCCTGAGCCTCGCTTTAAACACGTTCAGTACGCCTTACCCAGGTTCGACAATTTCGTAAATTTCGTGATCCGTGTAGCGATCCCACAGTTTAAAGTTTTGCGTTTCTCGCCATGCCATTAACCAGATGATACCATAATCATTCAGGTAGTTGCGCTCTATCCAATGATTCAGTTTGTTTCTGACCATTCTTTACCCTTCTGTACATTTACCTTTGTCTTCTCCTCGCATAAAGTCCTCTGATATGGTATCATGTTGCTCCGAGGTGGGCAACAGATTCGAATCTTGCGCGTGTTTCATGCTCGATAAAAGGGACAATACATATTCCTCGAAGCAAGCTCGCAAATAATCATCCGATCCAAGGTATGTATTTTGCATTGGTCGACTTGGATCTACAATGTTCTGTATTGGCATAGATCTTTTTTTTTTTTTCGTAACACCTCAATTTTTTACCATTTTGATCCCAGGTGTCATTCAGTACTCGAAGGATTTTTTCCGTCCAACGACGATCTGCCATGGTAGGACTGACAATGGATGAAAGACGTTGATTATAGTATTCAATGGTGCCATTTTCCACCTATTCCCAGTGTTATGAGTAATTTGAATAGTTGCATTAAAATGACAGAGTGGAGACTCACATTGACAAGAACATCGAAATCCACGTCGCTCTTGTGATGAAAGAATATCTGGTTTGTTGTGCCTACCAAGTAAGACTTGGTTTCCTTGGAGCTCAGCATATCAATTTGTTGCAAAGGCAGGTACGGTTGAAAAAATGATCCCTAAGAGGCTAACCAGGTTAAATTTTTTTTTTTTTTTTTTCGCGTGATCAAAAGGGGATACTAAAAGAATGGTTTGTACCTTTTCAAACAAACGAAGCGGTAATCCCATGTATCGCAATAAGCTGTCTTTTCTTCCACTCGTCAGTTCCCTGGCCTCGGTCTTTTTTAAGGACGCGATCGAACTTTCGAGATGGGGCGCACCCGAATCACGTAAAGATCTCATTAAGCCTACATTGACCATTAGTACCATGGATTAGACATAAGGTGGTTGCCACCGGATGATACCTGGGATCAACGAGATCAGTGAATACTGGAATGTACATAATCGCTCAACAGGATATCCATAAAACAGAATCTAGGACTCTTGGTTAGCCCACGATCTTTCTTGTCACTTTATTGTTGTTAACCTACCTTCCTTTCCAGCAACAGAAGCTTTAATAATATCAAAGTTTTTGACTTGAATTTGAACAGTAATTCTCTCAAGGAAGTACCTAACCGAAAGCGTTATTACAAGGTTATTGTCCCTTTACTAAAGTTTACATACCCATATACAACGTGGGGTCATCAATTGGACCGCAAAATTTAGTATTGAGGTTATTATACAAGTTCTGTTAAATTTGGAGTTATTGTTTAAGCTCTCTTTTTTTTCGCTATGGATCGCCATGGTTATTGTTACTTACATAGAGGATGCCGATTTGAGTAAAGTCTTTTTGATTGAACCATGCCGCCGTAATCACAGCCAGCTTTTGCCGTAGTGGACCGAAAACTGGCTAATCATGCACAGTGTGAATTCATTTGATAAGCGGATAAACGATGTAGGTCGTCAAATAAAAATAGTGCGAGTCCATACCTGACGAGCAAGCACAACAACGGCTTTTTGCACAATAGAACGAGTGATATCCGGTGTTTTAACTAGTAAATCCTGCATGCGGGGTAATGGCGTGATGAGAATTGGGATCTGCGTTTTGCCAAATAAAATAGAAGAAACAATAACAACCTTGGTGGCAATTTGACGATTGCATGATATGCCGAATAAAGTCGTCTCTGCCACCGACCATCCCGGTACAGGCGGTAAATGAAAGTAAGCAAAGTCCTCGTCCTTCTGATGCGCTCCGTCTAAAGAGAAAAGCTAACGGTTGTCAGTGTATGGAAAATGGATTCATTTTGTTTTTTCTTTGCGCGAAAAGTACCTGGGAGGGCCAGAAACGGCAGAATACTCCATTCTTCAGGTAATTCTAATTTCTCCAAAGTCCCTTGACGTTTCGTTGTATCCGCCTCCGCTGCCGCTGCCATTGCCGTATTCTGATGTTGACTGGGTAAAGGCGGGACGCAAAACTCAACAATAGGACCGTAAGCATGGTGGAAGCCCACCACGAGAATGGCGGCGATTTGTTGGTCGACATTTTGATCCAAAGACGTTCGTCGTTTGTTGACACTGTCGGCAGAAGAGGGATCCGTCACCGGATACGTGGATGCTGGATCCGGTTTCCCCATGATGGTTCAATTACGTCTGAGAAAACACTGAGGAAGGTAGGGAATAAAGATAAGGGAAATTGAGGATCGCTCGCCATTGCTGTGAAACAAACGATGCCGTCTTCCATGAAATTCAGCCTCCGATTATGCCGTAGCCTAGTCTTTTCAGAGAAGCGAGCCATCTCTTGGATAAAGATCAAGTGGTATAGACTTTTCCAAAAAAAAAAAAAAAATCAAGCTAATACTTTTACTCCGCAGTGGATATTAATGCAAGTCAGTTATACGTGTAGCTGGACCGATTAGCTGCGAAATATTTACGTTTGCGAGACATGGGTTATCTCAAGATATTGTCGCTACTGCTACGGCGTAATCACTAGACTAATCATTATAAAACTTCCCAATGAGACATCTGTGTCCTTTAAAAGAAAGCGTGATGGTATATCTGAAAGCCTTGATATCTTTTAAATCATAGTTTTACTTCAGCGGTTAAATGAATGTACTCTTGGTGGGACGCTCGCTTCGGATACAATGCTGCAAAACTGTATTATTAAAGAAAATTTTATTTGTACCGGACCTAGGTGTGTCAAAACCATTGGTATCACCAATAAAGAGAATGATGCAGCAAAAGCAGGTATATAAATTAAGGCGAGACTCTTAAGGTGGAGGACAGACGTGACCAAGAGAGACGTGTCCGATGGAGTTGGCTAGCAGATAGCAGCAAGCATAGAGCGCACCACTAGGCACTTTATAGCATTGTAGATTAATGTCTAGCAAGGTACCGGTATACGTTGATATCAACCAGCAAGTATCAGTGCCGGTGAGCCATTGGAGCTGGAAGCATCCGATATGTCTTCTTAGCTTACCTGGCTACGTATGGGGCGCGATAGTGGTAAAATCATATTGAAACGAGTACATCATGGTTTGAGTTCTTGCTGTTCACAAAATTGTTAAGCCAGTTGTGGACTCTGAAAGAGTTAGTTGACATAATAAACGACATAGAAATCTTAGCAGATCGATGTACAGAGCCTCCCAAAACAGGATGCTTTTCGTGGGTCGCTCTGTGAGTACCGCGTTCCTCAAAATGCACATAATGTGAAAATTGTATAGGTATCATGGGGTTACTGCGTTGACAAATGGACCAAGTTATCGGTTTTCTTTGCTTTTTTTTATTTCTTTCGCTTTTATCAGTAACCTCAACACATTTGGACATATGAATAGCCATTGGCAGTACTTAAAAAACAAAAAAAAAAAAGGAAGGCAGCTTTCGTTGCCTCCAAGATCAACACGGAAGGCAAAGAAAAGCACCAATCAATTGGCCAATTTTGAAAAGTGTGACTGCGAATTTAAAAAAGAGGTCGTGCCGAGGATCGAACTCGGATTAGTGGATTCAAAGTCCACTGTGATAACCATTACACTACACAACCTTTTTTGGATTTTCACTTTTTATTACATATATGGACTAAAAAGTCCGGAGGTGTCCGGCTCGAAAGCTTTACTTTTTGCCGGAAATTTAAGCCGTGTGCGGACCGAAATTTGTCATTTGTGTTGTAAAATGCGGCGGTATTCGTTGAAGCAGTGGCAAATTGGGCAGAGGGCACAGAGACAGCTATCGTTGGGCCTATGCTACTTCTGAGGTTCAGATGCTGAAGAACCTAGTCAAGGAGCTTCTGTAATGCCTCAGCAGGATCAATAATAATGTAAGTAAATGCCTTGAGAAGCCGAATCTTGGGCTTTGTCCATAATATATTTTTCCTCTTGTTTGTTGAAGGCAGGTCAGACGTCCAAACTGATATATGTCCAAAAATGTTCACGCTCAGTAGATGGAGTACTCATTTCTTTTTTTCTCTACAGCGTTTGCGGCACTCCCCACTTTGTCGCGCCTGAAGTCAGAACCCGAAAAGGATACAACCAGGCTGCCGATATTTGGTCCATATTTCAATGTAGAACGCACCAAACTGGAGCCCCATAATTCTAGCAATTCTACATACTGTTTATTTCAAAACTCACCGTAGGAATTTGAAAATTACAAAAGAAAATCGCAAATTATGATACAGACCAAATAAGAGAAAATGACAATACAAAAAAAAAAGACACAAAAAAGCATAAACATCAAATGATGAGAGTAAATCAAACATAGACAAGTAAAAGATAATTAATTCGCGAGTTGGAAAATGATCAGATTAAGGAGAGAAGAAGATATAAAGAAAACAAGAGTCGTCAGTAAAATTATATCTAGGGACAGACAAGCAACGCGGACAACGGAAAAAAAAAGAAAGAAACTTCGTGACGGCCACCAGCAAAAAGACATCTTCAGCAGGACGGGACCAGATAGAAAGGAAGGGTGCCTGCAACCCCGTAGTGATTAGGTGCCCAATAGGTGCCGCTTGCCGTAATAGAGAAAGAAGGCGGTCAAACGTCGTATTAAATACTCTTTGTTATACCTTTATTTATTCACAGATTATCGAGTATCTCATCTATAAATTTTGGAGTTGTTCGGATGGCCTTTTATTATTATGGACGCTGTCCATCGAAACATATCATTGCATTTTCTTTTTTTTTTTTTTGAAAATTTAAGAAATTTTGAAATTCCTACGGTGACTTATGAACAGGAGTGTACACGAGCTGAGCTTTTGAAGGAGTTTGAGGAATATTAGAAGATCAGACGTATTTCTGCCATAAGCTCTCATCAAAAAATACTGTACTTCATGAATGCATCGGTGATGATTCGGCGCGTCTTCAATATATTCTCTTTGGCGTCAGCCGGCTTTATGGTCGGTACCTTTGCCAGCCTATTTCTCTCTGTTTTCTGCAGCAATAAGACTGAGTTATACAATAAAGGGTCGCATACCCTCTCATAGCAAAGAGAAAACAAGTCGAGTTTTTCTGCTAACTGAACGACCTGTTCTTTGGCTATACCAGGTGGCCATTTGTTTTGCACCATTGGAAATCTAAATCAAGCGTACTAAGACTATAAAGCGCGTGGTTATCCTTGATGAAAAATCTACTCCAGTAGTTCAGGTCGCCATTGATCTATTGAGAGTGTTCAATTGCATTTCTTTTTTTGTTGAAAAAAGCATTAGCAAATCATGGCGCGTATTCCGAAGAGCGCAAAGCCAACGATGGAATTGCCAGAGATAGATTTGAATAGCAGAACCAATCATTTTGATTCACTTGTGTCAAATAGAAATCGGTGAATTCAACGCGACATGCGTCGGAGGCAATGGCAGACCTTAATGTTTGAAACCCCGTCCCGGTTTTTTTTTCTGCATTTTATAAAGTTTCAAGCGCGCGGGAAAAATAAAAAAAAAGAGGTTGAGGCGCTTCATCACTCATCATCACGTTTGCATCATGCCACCAAAAGTGAAGAAATCCAAAGAAACGCCAGCAACATCATCGGCAGCATCGGCCAGTTCTGATGCTTTGAATCCGAAAACAACCACTTATGAATTTGGAGGACCATTAGGAGCACTCGGTATGGTCGCCGTACTACCACTTCTCGTGCTTTTCTTCTCGGTCTGCTGTGACCCCACGGGCTATCCTTCTCGCTACTTATTTATGGGTTATCAACACTACTTTGAACGATTGCTGTCGGCCGAGTATCTCAAATCATTGTACGATCCAGTCGCCATTTTTGCCTATTTCGGCTTCGTGCTTCTCCAAGCCTTCTTTTACTTTGTTCTGCCTGGCGATACCGTGCCCGGAACCGTCATGCGCGACGGCAACCGTCTTAAATACAAGATCAACGGTATAATATTTTTTTTCTCAAAAGCTACAAACCAATGACTGGGTATACTGATATCGCGTCTTTATAGGATTTACCGCTCTCCACAGCACGTTTTTCTTGGCTCTCTACTTTCTCAAAAACACGGGTTTGGAGCCATTGACATTTGTGTATGATCATTGGATTGGCTTGACCGTGGCTTCCATCCTGTTTAGCTACATGATCTCCATTTATGTCTACATGGCCAGTTTTGAACCAGGCAAATTGCTTGCCACTGGCGGCAATACAGGCAATGCTATTTACGATGTGAGTCAATTTTCCAACAAGTGAGAAAGTATTTGGCTAACATCAAGCTGTAGTTTATGATCGGTAGAGAATTGAATCCACGCATTGGCGAATTTGACATCAAATTCTTCACGGAACTGCGTCCTGGCCTGATTGGTTGGTTGGTCATTAACACATGCTTTGCTGCCAAGCAGTATTTGGACCTTGGCCGCATTACCAATACGATGCTTCTGGTCCAGTTCTTTGAAGCATGGTATGTCATTGATGCACTTTGGAACGAAGAGTGCGTATTGACAACGATGGACATCACGACCGGTACGTATCATGCGGGGGAATATCCTACTCGCCTTCTAATCGTTTTTTTTTTATTCCTCGTCAAATGAAATAGATGGCTTTGGTTTTATGCTTGCTTTCGGTCTCTACACTTGGGTGCCAATGACCTACACGTTGCAAGCACGCTACTTGCTTGATTTCCCGCGCGACATTAGCTGGGTAGAATTTGGATTGATTTTCGGTTTAAATCTCCTCGGGTATTACATCTTTAGAGGCGCCAATTCGCAAAAGAACGAGTTCCGTGCCAATCCAGAAGGTCCCAATGTGAAACGTAAGTCAAACCCTTTTTTGAAAACGGATCGCTATTTCCAGCCGTGAAAAAAAATCTCACTATATATGCGATTACATAGACTTGAAATACATCAACACCAAGAAGGGCACCAAACTTCTCACCTCAGGCTGGTGGGGTATGTCTCGACACATCAATTATCTCGGTGATTGGTTGATGGCACTGTCTTGGTGCTTGCCGTGCGGATTTGGGTCCATCATCCCTTACTTTTATCCCATTTATTTCGGCTTTTTGTTGTTGCATCGCGAAAGACGTGACGATCACAAGTGTCGAGAAAAGTATGGCGCCGACTGGGACAAATATTGTAGTATAGTCAAGTATAGAATTATCCCTGGTATTTACTAGGTTCGACTTTTATTTAGTTTAATTTTATGAAAAAAAAAAAGCTTCAATTACTTTTACAACATGCTGCATGCTTTCCATTGATCTTTTCTTTTTCAGATACCATGGTAATTCTCTATTCATGCATTCACTGAAAAAATCGCTCAATTTGGGAGCTCCAAGGACGCCTGTGAGTCATGTGACTTTTTCTGAAATATCGAGAAAGCCCGTTCCGTCCTTTTTTTTTTTTTTTTTTTTGTCTTGGTTCTTGGAGGTTCAATATGGTGAAACCAGGAAAGCAGCCAAGAGTGAAAGGCAATCTCAAGCCTGCGAGTAGCAGGTAAAGTTGTGCATAGCAAACTACAACCCGTGTTTGATGCTGATAAGATAAAAAAAATTATGCTCTTTCTAGTCGAGCGGCCGATTTAGCTGCTAGTGCTGCGACACCTTTGACATTCCAGAATTTGGGCGCGTTTGCTCAGTTCGCCGGTGCATCGCCTGCTCTTGCCTTGCACACTTCACGACCGGGAACACCGACTTCTTCCGATGGATTGAACGATACCAACCCTTCGTCACAACTGGATCCTGAACTGATTGTCATTATCAAGAAAACGTCCAAGCGCGACTCGGTCACTAAATTGAAAGCGCTAGAGGAATTTGAAGCCTACTTGAATGGCAATCCAAAAACTATCTCAGCGATTCTACCGACTTGGGTTCGTCATTTTGCTTTTCTTTTTTGAGAAATACGAGTTGCGCAGAATCAATAGAGACTTACAGGGAAATCTTAGGTCTCGATGTATGTTAAACTGGCCATCGATGTGGATCGACGAGTACGCTTGGCAACCAATAATGTTCATATGCTGATCACTGTTCATGCAAAAAAGAAGCTGGCTCCCTTCTTGAAAGGATTTATTGCCACTTGGCTGATCTGCATTTTCGATCCAAGCAAGGACGTGGCTCGCGCGGCCAAAAAAGCGTTCGAGGTAAAAATCGTGTCTTTTTTAATTTTATGAGGGTCAGGGCCATTGTGTTCATCGGAAGTGGTTCGATTCTGTTTTAGTCTGTATTTGCTGAAGACAAGCGTGCTGGAGCCATTGCATTCTGCCAAAAAGAGATCCTCGACGTATTGAACGATATGATTTTGCAAAAGACGCCAGAAACGTTGAGTGACGCTCGTTATGTTTCAAAGGATGATATGGAAGCCAAATTTGCTCGAGTCGTCTCCGCTAGCTTTTACAGCTTAGCTCACCTCATCGGTAAACCCTAACTGCTGCCTGAGCAAAATTTGCAAGTGTCGACACTAATCCTTTGCTTTGCCATCACTTGTGTGCAGAGACTTTAGCATTGGAGGAACGACAAAAATGCATTGGAGATTACGACGGATTTTTCGACAACAGCGAGTTTTGGAAATATGTATCACATGACAATCCGCTCATTCGTCGATCGGTTTATCATCTCATCAAGGTGCTTTTGTTACAGTGGGAAGGTGGGTACTCACAGTGTGATGGGTGCACCTTTGGATACTAAGCCTTCCATACAGACGTACTATTGCCTCGTCTTGAAAAGATCTGCCCTGGTTTCTTTACCGCTGTGTTCACCGAGAAGGAAGCATCCACTCACGCGGATATGTGGGACGCCGTGCTGTTGTTAACAAAGAGTAAGGGTTGTCTACTTTGGAGAAGACATGCTCATTATTATTGACTTTTTTTTTCTCTTTTGGATCAGCCTTTCCCGAATCTTGGCTAGTGGCTAGCAAGAAGAAACCGATTCTGCCCAAGTTGTATGCATTTCTCCGAATGGCATTGAATGGTTCCGTCAACATTTCTTATCCAAGTTTATTGGCATTGTGTGCCAATTTACCTAACGAGGTTTGTCAAAGAGTGAAAAGAGTGAAATCTATATCCAAGTAGACCGTCCTCACCTTTTTATTCTGTAATAGTTGAAAGATGCGCCATCGTTTTACAAAGATCTCTTTAGCAACTTTTGGAAAGGGCTCCATACGGATACTTTTGACAAATCAAATGCTCATCTATTCTTCAACGCGTATATGGAATGTATTGTGTATTTTGCAGTGAACCAAAGGTAAGGATACAGCAGCAATGGCAAAGCAACCGTATGCCTAACAAGGACCATGAAAAAAAGTAAAAAGACAGATGATCAAGTGGCCCAAAACACCGTGACCGATCTCATGGACATATTTTGGGAGGCGGTTCAGATTTTCTTTGTCGGATCTCGAAGTAGAGTCGAGGAAAAGCTCAATGTCAACACCACCACCGTAATTGCCAAACATTTAGCGGTGGTGGCAGCAATTCCCAGCATGAAAGGTAAATTGATCTTTTTTCTGTGTGACAAGGTACAAAAACGCCACTTGCTAATAATTGCATTGTAGATTATATGAGCGGTTTCTGGTCGAATCTGGATCTCGTTTTCTGCCAGACGGTGATCGATTGCAAAGCTCCTACGGGTGAAATGGATATGGGCGAATTTAGTCTCAAAGTAGTGCACTTCCTCGATGCATTATGCGCTGACTTGAAGTCCACTTCAACGGATACCACGGAGGCCTGTCAAAGTCAGATCGGTGGCATTGTGCGGCGATTATTGACCACTTCGTTGGAATCGAGTCTGGTACATAAAGGTATGCATTATCTAATAGTTTTCCACATTCACCACATACTAAGCCTTGCAATATTGTCACATATTAGACAAATCGCCTTCTTTGCTTCAGCTGGCATACCATCTATTGAGTCGACATGCACGCTTCCTGTTCCATTCGTCGAGCGATGATGATGTAAGCGCTTTAGGTCCGTTGGGTTATACTGTTACTTACCAAGTCTTCATATGTTTTAGAAAATCGTTCATCTTTGCAAGTTGCTACTGGCGCTTTTGGCCGACGGGCCCCGTGAATCGATTTCGCCCTTGTTCGCTGTCTATACTGCAGTATTGATAAAAATTCCGGGTACTTCTCAATCAAAGGATCTGTGGAATACGGTGATGGCAAAACTGGTTACCATGGCCGACGAGACTGCTTCGTTGGATGACAAACTTCAACAAGCGAATGCATTGATTGCTTTGTTGGAACAGGTTAGTATTCTTTGGCACATGATTTGCATTGTTTTCAGTCAGCTAAACCCTTTTTTTGTACATAGTGCGCATCCTTAAATTTGGATTCTAGTTACCAATGCTCTGACTTGGATATCTTGGTTCACCGATATTCCATCCATCAGTCGACGTGGTCGACTTTCTCTGAATCGAGTGCTTTACGCTTCTGTGTGGAACGGGTGACTGAGCTCAGCTTATTATTGCATCTATGTAAGGTGTTCAGTGGGTTGTAATGCGCGCGCGCCATGGCTAAATGATCAATTTCGTAGCGTTCGATATTTTATCCAAGGCAACAGCCGATTCTTTATACAAAGAATTGGAGATGGTTATGGAGAAATTTACCAGCTTGTACTATGCATACAATGAACAGACAAAGCAGACCGACAACATTTCGCAACTCTTCTATATGACAGAAGCTGTCTTGGGCGTTTTGAAGCATATATTGAATCGCGACCACTTGTTATCGCTCTTGCAAGGACCTTTCCGAAATCTGCCGCAACATATTTTCGATGCCATGTTTATGGAACACGTTCTGAGTGCCAGCTCCGATAATGAGCAGAACCAGCACCTGGCAAACATTGTTCAATTAGCATCCAGCTTATGGAAGGAAATGTTGCAGACATTGGAGGGCCAAGAGGCTCAAGTGACAGTGGATTTGCGCCGAGCTGTATTGCAACGTGTTCATTCTTCCATCAGTGACATTCGCTGCTCCTCAAGGTAAAAAGTTGAGGACCGAAGTGAATACGGAATCTGCGATTAACAGTTGTTGATAGTCCTTATGATTCGGTCCAACGAGTGAAAAGATACATCACCGATCTTTGTTCACACGATTCAACCGCACGACAAGAAGCGCTCGATGTTTTCTTTGGAGATTCTCAGAAATGGAAGGACCTGTCGTCCGTTTTCGAGCTGTATTCTTCAGAATATCTTGGTCTCTCGGTGACCGATCGTTATGCCGCTCTGGTTCAATCACAACTTGTGGATAGTGACGAACTGCCGTCGATAAGCTATGATCTCTATGGCTTGAGCGCTTATGCTCGTCACATCCTATTCGTTACGGAATATATTCTCGATGTCGGCGTACATGAATTCTTCTTTGCAAATGATGACCAAGATTGGATGCTGCAGCAGCTCATGACAACGAGCATTGAATGTCGATATGGTCTTGAGATGCGTGGGCTTTGCCGTATCTGGAACCATCAAGCCACCGAAAGTTACGTTATCATGGAAACATTTGTTCAACATGCCGAAACCATTTACGGACAGTGGGTGGAATCAGCCGTCTCGCTGTCGTGTTCCAACGAATGGATGTCTCTACTGTATCATCATTTACAGGCGAACGAAAACATTCCTTCGGAAGAGCGGTTACTATTATGGACAGCCGATCTTGTTAAATCGATACCTAAAATGACGAATGATGTGGAAGACACGACTAGTCCGCAACAAGCAGCTGCTGCTCAACTCTTGGAACAGACTTTGACCGCATTATTGAAGCACTGTCAATGGGATCCCGCCTCGCTCAATTTATGGCTTGATTTAGTAAAGAATGAAACTCTTCAAGGTAATTCTTCCTATTTTCTGCATGGCGAATCCACGGGTAGGTAACCAATCTTGATTTTTAGTGCATTTGCTTGCGAAGTTCGCCATCATCATGGCCATCAAAGATCATATCGGAGATACACAGAGTTTCAGAAATCTTCAAAGTGATCTGACGAGTAAATTATCCAGTGTAACAACGATGGAAGCGCTTGAAGAAGAGACGAACAGCAAAGGTAACGAAAGCCCGAATTAGTTCATGGTTCTGGAGTAGGCAACTAACGTAATGTAGCTTGGAGTTATATGGTCCTGTTGAACGCAACCTCTCTCAAATTTGGCGGTATATCGATTCCCCCTCAGCGATTAATGCACTTGGTGCTATCGATTCGTAAATGGTTTGAACCTTCTTCCGCTGAAGACAATCTTTCCACACTACAACGTATCCGGGTGTCTGTTCAATTAGCGCAACTGTGTATGAACATTGCAGAAACCATCCAAGATGTCTCTGGCGGACAATGGGATTTTTTCCTCCAACGATGTTACGAGTGGGCAGCGGTATGGATGAATTGAAATGGGTTGTATATTTCTTGACTTTCTTGCTAAAACTTTCATCGTCTAGTTTTCGGATGCTTCTACGCCGGAGGAATTACCAGTGATTTATTACGCAGTTTTACTGTATCAGAAGCTTCAAGATCTCGCAGTGGACGGCACGGACGAGTTGTCTTGCTGTGTAAAAGAGCATGCATCTTCCATGGGCAACGCCCTGTTGAAGCTGCTTGCCAATGAGCGTGGTATGTTGATATTAAGTGGCTGTACACTGTGAAGGGATATTAACGAGAACCCGGATGCAACAGCGGCAAAAGAGCCCATTTCCAGACCCAGACAAGCATATCAGGAACTGTTGGCCGATGTTCACGAACACATACCAGAGAAAGTTTTGTTATCCCACGTAGGATTTATGCCTGATGTAAGTACATATACAAAAGCACATCTTGAGCATTCATGTGGCGTCTTTTATTAATTTTTTTTCCTGATTTTGGGTAACTCAGTTCTCTGCGTTACTGAATGCATCGAACGTAGTAATCCAGCAGCGAGCTTATTCGCTTTTGCGTGGTCATGTACAACATACAGCTCAGGAACTGTCGGTGAATTTGGAATTTAATGCCACGAACGGTAAGATATTCTCTGATATCCTGAGAAGAAGAAATGCAGCCAATTAATAATGCCTTGACAGAACAAGAGGTCAGTGCAGAAATTGAAAAGCATATCCTCCATGGATTGCAACAAGCGCCTAATCTATCCAAATGGCATACTTCCGAATTTGGTGACGAGGTATGTCACTCAATAGTTTTTGCAAATGATGCTATGGTAATTTTTTTGTTCTAACGCTCAATTGCACCGTTAGGAATTACACACGGTCCTGGGTTATATGTTATCTTGGCAGCTGATGTTTGACCATTTCAAAGATATTGTATGTGAAAATTGCTCTTCCTTTTTTTTATGCACATTGGGACCTCACGAATTGACATCGATCTTTTTGCATAGACCTTCAAGTTGAAACAAGAATACACAGAACAGTTGAAGGAATCCAATGTAGTCGATCCATTGCTTCGAAATCTCTTCCGCATTTTGGGCGTCGGTGCTGGACAAGAGGCTGTGCCTTTTGACTTGCATCCATGGGATATCACTACTTACGATATTGAAGGTAGGGCATCGTAAACAGTTGAATGATGATAATGGTGCTAATATTTGAGCCCAATGGATAGGGTTTGATGCCACTTCTGAGTTGAGCTATGTTTTGCTTGCTTCACATTTGTACTATCGAGCGCTCGTGCATATTCCATCGCTGGTCAGGTACGAAAACAAAAAGAAGCGAGTCATGAATAACATTGGGTTTCTCATATAATCTACAAACTAGATTATGGTGGGTGGATTGCAAAAATCGTCAGCTGACCATCGCAGTGCAAAGGTATGTTCCTGCTTTTTTGGTACTTCCGAGAGATGTGAATTGGCAGCTTACCATGTACATACTATTACATAGTTATACGGAAAAACATTTCAGTTCCCGTTTGATTGCCAATGAACTGGATCTTTTAATCCGTCCTGATATCAAGACTCAACTGGAAGATAACGATGACAATGAATTTTCCGTCAAGGCAATGAAAGCAGCCAACGAAGTGTCAGCGACGTATCGCGTGGATGAACAAGATATGCAAATTGTTATCAAATTACCGGCCAATTATCCTTTGCGACAAATTGATGTTGAGGGCGTGCAGAAAGTGGGAGTGAATGACAAACAATGGCGAGGATGGATCCTAGCCATCACGTCCATTATTGGATCACAGGTACATATAAAAAAAGAAACCCTAATGCAGGTGGATTGGGATCATTGACGTTAAAACCTTTTTTTTTCTTATTAGAACGGAAATATCGTGGATGCCCTAACAATATTCAAGCGAAACGCCAACCTTCATTTTGCTGGTGTCGAAGATTGTACCATTTGTTATTCCATTATTAGTGCTCAGGATCGATCGATTCCCAGCAAACAATGTCGTACCTGCAAGCACAAATTCCACGCAAGCTGTCTTTATAAGGTTCGTTCGTGACGAGTTCAAGTCATATTTTCAATGTTTTGCGCGATCATTCACATGATTTTACTTTTTTTTACAGTGGTTCCGATCATCCAATTCAGCTAGTTGTCCTCTTTGCAGAACCGTATTCTAGGCTTTTTGAATTTTTTTTTTATTGGCCATTATTTCCCATTCCAGCTCGATCGTCGATGTATTTACTCGAAAAGTTGTAGCTTTACTATTTTGATAGACAGACTGAGCTCTACAGCACGAGTAACATCCTAGATGTATTTAATAATGTTGAATTGATATTGTATGTATTTTACAGAGAAAAAGAAAATTCAGATGTGGGGTTTGAAAATGTTATTGTAATTGAACTGGGAGGAAATTGCCAACGATGACTGTTGGTATATTGTACTTGTCGCGACGAATGGTGAAAGAGAAGCAGCAAGAGATAACGCTGGTATTAGTAGGTTCCGGATTTTTTAGCAGACAAGACGTGAGTACCGCTTTTTGACCGGGATCAAATGCAATATTGCCGTATTTCTAGGATTGAGAAATGCCATGAGTACAACCATGGCACCATCATGCTACTGCTTCCCAGATAAAAACACTCGCTTGTTAGACATTACCTCCCAGTAGTTGACAGCTGACTCTTCGGCCATTAATTCATAGATACAAAGACGTCCTTCACGCAGTTGCTCGATTGGTACGTTCACCAAGGATGCGAATTCCTTGTTTCCTTTATAAATTTCACCCGTTCGACGCCAAAGACAAGCTGGAATTCCCATGGAACTAAATACACGGTCGTAATCCTGTTGATGGCTCGGTTAGTCTCGACAAGTAGTCTGATGAATGATATTCATGGTTTTACCAGCAGCAATCGTTCAAACGCTTCTTCGACAAGGATCAAATCAATATCGGTCAACGATTGAGCGACGGAGCGGAAAGCGGGACGGAAGGTGCCCATAACGTTCAAGATACGCTGCCGACTTGAGGCTGACATACTAACAAAGTGCTCATCCGGTTAATTCCGTCTGTCCGATTTTTTTTTTTTTTTTTTTTTTTTTTTTTGTCAGTGATCAAGACGATGGCTTACTTGTTATCCATGTATTTCTGCAATCGCGCATACCCATTGACATAGTTGTACGGTTTCAGAAATCCGGCTTCATACTTTGCATTGATCACTTCTGTCAAACGATCTTCCAAGCGACCATCCGATGGATCGGCCGCAGTCAAGAAAAATTTCTCGGTCGTGTTCACCGAAGACGAAAGAAGGCCTTGCCCATGTTGGTTGTAGAAGCCCGGGACATTGCCACCCACGGAGTCTAGAAAGTTGCTACATTATCAAAGGTTATTAGCTCGATCAAGGCTGGCTGTGCGTGGGCCACTTGTACCTGATAACCGAGATTTCGTTGCCCATGTGCTCGCTTGCAAAGGTGAGTTGTCCGGTACCCATTTGACCAAAGAACTGTAAAGGAAGACCACCGAATTTGTTACCTACGCCCAAATCTGGCAAATGATAAAATTAGGCAATGGACAAGCATGTAGATGGAACGGTGTAACGCACCTTGCACAAGCGATAGGTTATTTAGCATGTAATTGTTCGTACTATCGCTGGTCGGTGCTTGTTTTGATTTTGCTGTTTGCTTGGCGGATCCGTTGGGGTTTTTGGGTTCGTCATGGCACAGGTGGCCAATACTTCGTTTGATACATCGCTGGCATGGTCGCCCTGAAGTTATGGCCAGTAATACACAAGGTTTAGTGGTTTGCAAGACACCCTCGTGTGATTCTTTTCAGAATGTTAGATTTACCTTCGTCGCAGGTCATGTGCGAGCGTCGACAATACACACAGGCTAAGGAATATTAGTTCCAAAACATGACCGCATGAAAAATAAAGGACCAAGAAGTACCGTGCGTCACCTTTCGCCGCTTGGGACCTGTTCTTTTCTTCTTGGCATCGTCGGCATTTCGACTAGACGATGGTTCGGATGCCGAGTCGTGGGTGGCAGTTGAGGTCGTCTGATCCTGTTGATGATCGTTTGGAATGCCGTTCAAATGATGTCGGTTTGATTCGGCCATACTATTCTATACTGATGTCCATATCACCAGCGAAAATGCGCAGAAAAATGAGACGATTGTCACGAATAAAAATAAAAAATAATGAGTCAGATGGAGAAATTAGGATTTCAAACATCGAAGTTTAACGTCATCAGTCAATGAGGCATTTTCCTCAAATGGGATGCAAAGAACATTGAGAAAATTGAGCTTTCCCGATCTTTCAAATATGTTGTTGGTCTGTTATAGTAGGTTGATTTAGTGATGAGCTAATGCGATAGCTCTTCATAGCATGCACTGATAAGCACTATTTTTACAAGGTGGTTCGGGCGCGGTGATTGCCCACATGCAAGGAACAAGTTTCACACTCTGAATCACATGAAATTAAGCTATTACGCGATCCTTTTTTTTTTCACAAGGTTACCGACTTGATCCATGCGATACAGCACTTGATGTGTTTATGCTTCTGTCAAAGAATTCAAACCTGGGGATAAGTAGAACGCTTAAAAGTAGCAGTTGCTCGATCGGTTTGCCCTGGCATAGAATCAAAAATGTCGGGCGGATCATCAATTGACTGTCGAGATCCGACATGTTCCTGTAAGTTTTGTTGACTTTCCGAAAATTTCTAATCCCCGATTTTGGATCATATATTGGACACCTTTTGTGAATCAATATAATACACACATAAGTTTTCAGTCAGTAATTGCGGTTTGTAATATATTTTTTAACAAACTCGTGAAACTGCTGCTCGCTGCTCATTCTCTTGAATTGGACATTAGCTCTGCGAAACGGTACCTTTAATTAAGTGAGGGTTTACAAAGATTTTGTTCCAGCTGCGTTACAATATTCCGGTCTCGATTCCAAGCCATTGCCTTTCCCTGTTACATTGGAAGTAAGCTTTATGTCATTTATCATTTATGCCCTCCTATAAAGTCAGTCAGACTTTCTGCGAATCTTTTGGGAATTGGTCTTGAAGAGACCTCGGGCTTCTTGTTGTCTACTGGCGGCTCCCAAGGGGATTATGATAGGCTGTAACCTCGGCAAAGTCTGAGACATTGATATTTTGCTAACTGGTGAAATTCGACATATATATAACGCTTCGCTTCTACCTCATTAAGCCTCGTAAAATTGGCCAGCACTTGGGTCAGATTTCAGGTTCCTTCTTTTTCACTAAAGTAGTATACACGAAAAGTGGTCTTGATTTAATATTCTACTTCTTTGATAATGCAGAGAGAGCCGCTGTCAAGTCTTTTGCTTGTACAGATCGAAAGCTTGATAATCAGCATAAGATACAGGAGCCTGATTGCTAAAAGTAGGACCCAGTTTATTGCATATCAAGACATGTCAAGAATCCACAATGGGTTTACAAACGTCGAAAGATGGCTGTGAAATCCAATTGGAGTGCCAATAAGGGCTGGTTTGACGGCCAGTCATCAGCATGTCCATAGTTCCTCTACCTTGACACTGTGTCATCTCTATTGCATTATATTGCCCGTCATTGTTCCTGCCACCAACTTGTTGGAACATGGGACCGGAGGTATTTTGAGATGTCATACACAGTGCCAAAATCGACTGGCGTACTTAATATGGTAAGCATCTCTATAAGTCTTTATGTTAAAAGGACCATTTTTCGGACTTCGGGAGGATCTATTAAAACATTGTGGATTCAAGCACGTCAGTAGATGATGTGACTTTACGTATTTTATATGTGCCATCTGTCACAGTGAACGTCAGATATGAAAGAGTTTTATTCCGATAGATCCAGTTCTGTCTATTTCTTGCAACGTGTTAACTGTATGAGACGTTCTTGTAAAAGATTTACAACCTCTACGTGATTATTGTACTTCTGCGAACCATGCCGTCAAACTTTTTCTAATTCTCATGGTTACGCTGGATCGCCCTTATTGGCTGTTCACATGCAAGCATGATCTTATCGGAGTTGAAAGTATCATTTGTATCGACGGTATACTTGATTGTGATTGGATCATTTAGTGATCTTGAAAAATTACGAATGGGGTTTCGACATCCCATTTTAAGACGTGCGGCATTTCGTTATCTTATCTGGTTCTCGTTATGCTTCTATAATGTAATCATGCAATGTCGAACGTAGAGAAAAAATGGAAACAAAAAGTTTTACGAATGCATTGAGCAATTTGACTTGAAAGGATGAAGCAGGATACCAATCGCCAACGGATCTGCGAACGTGTCCTATGGTGTACGGTGGATCGTGACTGTCATATACTGCAATCTCTCTAGATGCATCTCGTTTTTCAACGTTTCCCCGAAACGATCTAAGATCCGTAATTGCCTTATATATTAAATCAGTGATCTTCCCAGTTGAATATTCTGTTTCTTTCCTTTGTCCACAATGAAAATCATTGACAAGATCCTTAAAGCAGAACAAGAAGGTCGCTTCTACTGGTCTTTTGAGTATTTCCCTCCAAAGACTGCACAGGTATGGTGCCCTCTCTTGCTTCCATCGATACTTCTTCCCTGTTTTGATTGACCTTCCAAATTATTAGGGCGTGCAAAACCTCTATGACCGTATCGAACGTATGCAACGCTATGGTCCTGAATTCATTGACGTTACATGGGGCGCCGGAGGCACTACCTCTGAACTGACCACGGAAATTGTGGCTACCACTCAAGCTGTGTATGGCGTGGAAACAATGATGCATTTGACATGCACAAACATGCCTGCAGAACAAGTGGATATCGCTTTGGAGGTAAGTCAACAAATTCTGCGTTGTATCTTGGGACAACTGTAAGTTAATATCCATTTGAAATCACTGCACAGACTGCCAAAGCTTGTGGATGCCAGAATATCCTTGCTTTGCGTGGCGATCCTCCCCACGGACAGGAAACTTGGGAATCCTGTGATGGTGGTTTCAACAATGCCATCGACCTGGTTAAGTATATTCGCAAAAAGTATGGCGATTATTTCGGTATTGCTGTCGCTGGTACGTGTAGTCTCCGTTCTTTACGAACATTGGAGGGTTTATAATTCATTGTCATTTTTTTTTTATTCGTTTGCAGGTCATCCTGAGGGACACATTGATAACCCCGACAAGGAAGATGATCTTCGACATTTGAAGGCTAAAATTGATGCTGGTGCTGACTTTGTGGTCACTCAGTTGTTCTACGACTTTGACATGTTCCTTGAGTTTGTGGAGCGCTGCCGTACCATTGGCATCACCTGCCCCATCCTTCCTGGTGTATTCCCCATTCAAAACTACAACGGTCTCAAGCGTGTGATCTCCTTCAACAACAACTTTGTGCCCCAAAAGATTTGGGATGACCTTGAACCTATCAAGGATGATGATGCCGCTATCAAAGAGTACGGTATCAACCTCACCATCGACTTTATTCAAAAAATGAGAGCGGCCGGTATCAACGGTGTCCACTTTTACACGTTTAATTTGGAGAGATCGACTCGCCTTATCCTTGAACGCCTTGGTGATGTCGCTCCTCAACAAAACGTCCGCCCTTTGCCTTGGAAACCAGTACGTAACAGTAATTTTCAGTGGTTCATATGTCTTTTTGTTCACCGACATGGTTCGTTTTCCTTTTTTTCTTTGTATATAGTCTTTGCATGCCAAACGCGCCAAGGAAAATGTGCGTCCTATTTTCTGGAAGAACCGAACTATGAGTTATATCAAGCGTACTGAACAATGGGATGAATTCCCCAATGGTCGATGGGGTGACTCTCGCTCGCCTGGTAAGTAGTGAAACGGAAAAACATGAGCGAGTGTTTCTTACAAGCAAAAAAAAACTGAATTCATATAGCTTTTGGTGAATTGGACGGTTATGGTGTGTCTCTCAAGCATTCCAAGGCCGAGTGTCTGAAAATGTGGAACTATCCCGCGACGATTGCTGAGTTGAGTTCCATCTTTTCTGGCTACTGTCTTGGTCAAGTGGGTGCCCTTCCCTGGTGTTCGCAAGAATTGGATACCGAATCGCAGGGTATCCGCGACCGCTTAGCTGCTGTTAATTCTCTGGGTTACTTGACCATCAACTCGCAACCTGCTGTCAACGGTGTCAGAAGCTCGGATAAGGTTCATGGTTGGGGTCCCAAAAACGGTTTCGTGTTTCAAAAGGCCTACCTCGAATTCTTTGTGTCACCTGAAGCTCTGGACAAACTCACGCAAAAGATTAGCTCTGATGCAAATATCACCTACTATGCCGTGAACCAACAGGGTGATTTGAAGATGAACACCCAAAGCGAAGGTCCTAATGCGGTTACATGGGGTATTTTCCCGGGTAAAGAAGTGATCCAGCCTACGATTGTGGAAGCTGTCGCCTTCATGGCCTGGAAGGAAGAAGCTTTTGCCTTGTGGCATGAATGGTCCAGAATCTACGAACCAGAGAGCCCCACAAGCCGACTGTTGAAGCAAGTCGCGGACACCTGGTACCTGATCAATATTGTTCACAACGATTTCCAAGACGGCGACGCTTTATGGCGTGTTTTTGACCTCGATAATGCTACCATCAGCAATGTGGCAGGCTCCGTTGACCGTTAAGCAGGTCTTGCATCAACCGAAAGACACGTTTTTTTAAGGGATGATGCACCGATTTGATATCCCTCGTATTCAACATACCCATGAGTTTTTTTTTTTTTTTTTTTTATTGAGAAAACAATGACTCATGTATCGTATTCAACTACCCCCATTTCTTTCTTTATAATCATCTAGTCCTTTTTCTTTTTATTCTTTTTTTATCCTTTCATTTGTAAATTCTTCAACAGACATCACTGTTGCGCTATGTACATGATTTTCAACAAAAATATATTTTGGCGTGTCCTCATTTTTAAATCTAACATCAGCTTTGACCTGTCTGATCATACCGTTTTCGTTTCTTGGCTATAGAAAGATTTAGTAGTGGTATTTTTTTCTAAAGTTGGTACCGAATCCACACTTACGGTCACGTAAAACGCTGTAAGCAGCTGATATCAGCTGAAATCGTTCGGTGGCCTTTGCTTTTTCGCCGGCATCAGCGTACCGATCTGGATGATGCTTCATTGCTAACCTGTAACAGTCCAGTCAATATTTTGAAGAGGATGATGCATGCACTGTAAAATAATTTAATACCCTCGGAAAGCAGCTTGAATGTCCGCGGTAGTTGCCTGCCGATCGATCCCCAAGGCACGATAATATCCTTTGGGATCCTGGGTCCCAGCTGCACTTTGACTTGAGCGTGAGTATTCAGATTCAGCACGCCAAGTTCGATACCGCTTTTCGTCTTCAAAGGCATCATAGGCAGCTGTCCAATCTGTATCCCACATATGCGGATCGTGGGCCTGACGTGCGATTTCCCGTTGCCGCATCCAGTCCCTTACGCGCAGTGAGAGTAACGGATAATACATTGTGAATAGAGATGTTACCACCGTAGGCAAAACAATACCGAGCTATTGTTCCACGTTATCAGCGCATGTATGTTTTTTTTTTCTGACATCGAAACGTGAACCTGACTTACCCACAGAGAACCGCTCATACCGCCCCATCCCACGCCACCGGTGGCCGTCATGACGCCTGCCATACCAAGGGCTGAAACAGCAGCTACTCTTTCCCAATTGTAAACTTTCAGTCCACCCACGGTCAAATCATTGCCGTTAATAAACGTCCGCAGGTTTCGTCCAAGGTAATGAACAGTGTATATGTAAGCGGGGTAATAGACAGGCGATAGTTTGACATTTTCAAGTGTGACGTTTAGCTTCAGAAATCGCGTCTGATCTGCAGCATATGTCTTTTTTAAATATTCGTCGACGTATGTTTCTTCTTGCGATTTAATGTAAGATGTGGCCAGACGCAGCGCCGTTGTAGGAAAAATGGTAAAAGGATCCACTTTACGATTGATCGTTTGATAGGCTCGATCCAGCTCTCGATACGATGGGCGATCCAGTAACTCGTAGGAAAACTTGGTCGTATCTTCCAAAGCTTGGCCCGTACACATACCGTTGACAAATCCACGACGATACTTATGAGATGCATAGATTTGCAAACCAGGATGGCCCAGCGGAATATAATCGCGCGTAAACTGTTGCCCCGCTGGTACCCAAGCCCAATCTGTTTCCCATACAGTCTCTTTTCTCCTTGTTGATGGATTCATCCGTGTTCTCATGACGTTTCTCCCCTATACACATGCAGTTTAGAATAGGTAGGCAAAAGTAACCATCAGCACTGCGTTCACTTACTATTTGTGCCTGCACAACTTCTGTGTGAACAGTGGCCGAAGCTACCCAAAAAGGCAGAAATATCTCTTCTGGCGGTCCTGCGCTTGATACTCGTACAGAAAAGAAACCATGACCGTGGTATTGTTCAAACGTCTTTTTTTGTAACCGCGATTAACAAGATCCAAGCCAAATCACAATTCACGTCATTGCATTGGATCAACATTACCTTTTCTGCTGCTTTGACGTGGTGCCTGAAAGGAATGGCGCGCACCTTTTCCTCCTTTGGGCCACCTCCTCCTTTACTTCCAGCTGCGGCAGAAACTTGGAATCGTCGACATTGTCGCCATAACGACAATGAGCGCGACCGCACAAAATAAGTGTAACCGATCATGTTCAGGTTATAGATGATTGTGCCCCCGCGTAATCCAAAAATTTGGGAAAATTCGGAGTTCATTCGGTGCGGGCATCATTCTGATGAATTCCTATGGATTAAGATAACTCATTTGGGTTCGTGCAATGACAAACTGTTTTCTATATCAGAGACGCCAGATACTGCATGAATAATTCCACCAACTGTTTACTAACACCGATTAATACTATGCTCGAATATGCCGTTTATTTGTACCAATGTTAAACAATTTATGCATCAAGACACTACAAAAGGTAATGGGAAAGTAAGAGTAGACACTTTTTAGATGAAACCGATCTATACACAATGAGTTAGCGCCCATAAAATTAGATGGCCCACATTAGTTTATTAAAATTTACCTTGTTCGCAACATCGAGAGCATCGACGTCAGCGGTCAAACGGACGTAAGCCTTCTTGTAACCGTCGGGACGGATGAGGGTGTTGACCTTGGCAGCCTCCACATTATAAAGACGCTTGACAGCATCCTTGATTTGAGACTTGTTAGCCTTGACATCGACGACAAAAGTCAAGGTGTTCTGTTCCTCGATCTTCTTCATGGCGGTTTCGGTGTTCAAAGGCTGACGAATAATACGGTACTGGTCCATGCGAGGGACATGGGGAATGGACTTGCGGGTGTATTTGGGCTTGCGTGCCAACTTCAAGGTCTTGGGGCGGTGGAAGTGGGTGGAAGTGCGAATCTTACGGACGCTCTTGCCGTTAACACCCTTGAGGGCAGCCTTCTTGGCGGCGAGAGCCTTGGCATTTGATGCTACAAAGAAATAGCAATAATATCAGCACCCCAAATAATCGTCCAATGTCGGTAACATAGTGTATATCACGATCGCAAAAAAAAAGACGAATGCACAGCTTTGATGAACGGCGAATAAATGAACTGCTCTGCACGCAATGTAACCGAGGCGATCTTTTTTGTTGGTGATTCCTAGCATTATCCGTCGTATTTGTTGCAGATATCGAAAATATCAAGGAACGCATCCATCCATGAATCCATCCGTTTATCGTCAGGTATGCATCCATCCTTTTTCTACGATCCAATATACGTGTATCATTCGATATCTACCTGTGTTTGCCGGCATTGTCAACCACGTATATGAAGAGGAGGTTCAGCCAACGGATGGATTGCTGTAGGCCGTATCCGTTCCTCCGAACCGCGGGATCACGTGAACAAGAGATTCATGCATCAAGTCCAAAGATTTTGTCGGAAGTTCCCAAAAATGCCCATTTTAGGAAACCCCAAGTGTCCTAGGCGACGCTATACGACAACTCCCCCGAAAAAAAATCATAAATTCCCAATATGCAGCGTTTACGCATTTCTTAGAAGGTTTGTCAATACCGCGTGCGTAAATTTGAATATTTTATTGGGATCGTTTTTGCGTTATCTCATATCATACCGTATCACGATTTGGAGAACTTTTTGATGACTATGATGGCATGCTGATCAGACGAAGAGTGTGCATGGTAGATACGGTTTTGAGCTTACCTTTCTCCATATTATCCAAGCCTCGTTTCAATTCGTCCATAGGAGGACCGAAACTAAATCGAATAAAGTGGTGACATGGGGATTCAAACAACTCGCGACGCTGAGCCGGCTATGGAATCAAATCAATTTTTACCGTCCTAAATCATACTGCTGCAAAATGTAAGCTTACGTTGATATCAAAGAAGATACCAGGAACAACAATTCTAAAGTCATCATCCATTATTAGTCCACACCGCCGTTGAGATAATGTTATCACTTACACTTTTTCCTTTAAACATTCTTCAAAGAACTGTAGGCCAATATTTAATGGTTCCGGGAGATGGCTGAGATCAACCCATACATAAAAAGTTGCCACAGGTGGCACTTTAATGGGAAGGCCCATGTTTTCCAATCTTTTCAGAGTGTAATTGCGTTTGCTTCGGAAATGTGCCTGCAAATATTTCGCTTCATTTTTATAAACGCTTGGTTCCAAGAAAGGGATTGCCGCTACTTGCAAAGGATGATTGGTTCCACCTACGATAACAAAATAGCTCAGCGGGACCCCTCTTCTAACAATTTTTGGCACCAGTGCACTTACCATCCAAAAAGGATCCACAAGACTCCATAGAGGATATCACGGTTTTGGGCCCAACGATCCAGCAAACGCGCCATCCTGGAAGCTATGCGATACTGTGTAAACAAGATGATGCCATTGCGGAGAACATCCATATTTTTCACTCACTCTGTAATTCTTTGTCAAACCATCAAGAATAATGACAGGGTCCTCGTTCACGTCTATATCAAGATCAGGTGAGCCACATGATTTGGTCAGAAAATTTCGAAACCACATTTTTACCGTCAATGTATTCTGCAACGCTGATTGTGCGACCATTTTCCGAAGGATCATGGGAATAGATGTATGCAGAGTAAAACTCGTCCAGAATCAGGGTTGTATGCTTTTCTCTGGCAATATTTACCAACTCCTTTAGTTGTTCCTTTTCGGTTACTTGACCTGTTGGATTGCGTGGATTAGAGCTCAGTATGACTCCAAGACCTCTTCCCGCCACTTCTTTTCGTATTCTGTCTGGATCGATATGATAATCGCAATCCTCATCCAAGGTGGCCGAGATGGGAACAAATCGTTTAAACAAAGTAAGCATTTCTTCATAGGGCGGATACTATATAAACCAGGCATCTAGTCAACTTATATCCACTTGATGAAAAGAGTTTGCTGTTCTGTACTGACCTCGGGTAAAAAGTAACCGACATTAACATCGCCAATGGTTGAAGCCAATCTTGTCAACCCGGCACGGCCACCAGGAACAATACACACCTAAAAGCCAATATACGAGTCAGTAAAAAATTTAGTAGGTTTTTCTCATATCAATCGACGTACGTTTTCTTCGGTGTACTTCATAGATTTGTTTTTGCGATATACTTCGTTGTATAAATTGGCTACTGCTGATCGTAAACTTTTGACACCATCGGTTGGAGCATATTCACGGGCGTCGACCGGAATGTCGATTTTAGTTGGCTTTTCCATGCAGCCCTCAATAGACCCGACTGATAAATAATTTTTTTCACTTCATCTTGCCATTTTTCCATGTACTCACCCTGCATTAATATTACTTACCTTCTGGAGCTCCCTGACCAAAGTTTGCTAGAAATTCACATTGCATGAATAAACTGTATGACACGTCGAGAAAAAGAATTCCAACAAGACTCACCCCACTCTGGGTCGTCGGCAGTAAAGCCCAGCTGTTTGGCGCGGTCGGTTGCATAAATGACGCCTGTTACACCTGGATGTTCGATGCCGTAAATACGTTTGTGATACTTGGCTTGATCACCTTTGCTTGAATTGCCGGGATATTTGCGAAAGGTCTTGTAGGCTTGAGAATATTTTTCACTGCAAGTGAACAGATATCAATAAGTTATCGTTGTTGACATCCCTCATCGGCTCATTCTTTTACCTCTGAGCTTCTTGAATGTTCTCCGATGTTCCGCCCATGGTGAATTCTGAAAGTAACTATAGATTGAAGATTATCTTTTTTTTTTTTTTCCACGTCTCACAGTTCAGAAAAACGGAGCGAAACAGTGACGTTTGACACTGACTGGTTTCAGACGCTTTTGCCAAAACAAACTTGCAGCATGATCTAATTTTGTCGACAGAGGACGATACCTTAATAGGACAAAGCGGTTTTTTTTTGTGCTCAAAGGAATTTCCTCATTTGCTGCCACACGCGGGAGAACAGTTGAAGATGTTGCTCCATCCAAATTCTAAAGCAAGGAAACTTCCTCCAAATGAAGGGTTCATTGTCGGATGAAACAGGTGCGTAAAAAGCAAAAAAAAAAGAATAGTTGACGGAAAGGAAAATGTGAGATGGACCTCTTTTTATTTTTGTTCAAGTCAGTCGTAATCTTTCTTTTTGTTTCTTTTGAACTCTAATCGCGACCAGCACCAATGACTCTGCTGCCTGCGCCAGTGCCTTCACGATACAACTGCTGATCCCACAAGTAGACGCCAAGACCTGAGAGAAAGAGAGAAGGGAAAAGAAAAAAGAACCAAGTTTAGAATCATTCACTTTATCGCCATGCGAGCCTAGTTATTCGGAATGTATTCAAGCTTACCTTCTCCCACGCGGTTAAGTTGAGTAACCATATCAGCCAAAGTCTTAATGGCCTTGACTTGCTCTTCAAGGTATCTGCCTTCAATAAAGTCGCACATCTGAGGATCGCCATTGGTGTCGGCGATTTTATGCAGATTCAACAGTGATTTGTTGACATCTAAAGATAGTCGTTAGCTACATGATCATCACCTTTATTGTGGGCCTGGCTGGCGGACTGGCGGGCTGGTTACCTTTTTCGAGCTGAAGAGCTGATTCAACTGCATTCTTTGCTGACTTCCAATCAGTCTAGAAAGCAGGGTCAATGTTTTTCGCGTTTTGGGGGTTGTCAGCGTAGTTATAGACATACCTCTGGGGCTTGAAGCGCTCTCAACACGACCTTTCCGCCTCGCATATTCAAATAATCTAGCCATCGCTTGAGCCATGATGTACACCTTGGATATTGTTTACTCCAAAATTACCAATCAAATGTTGAGCATGTTCTCGTTCCTAACATTCACCAGTAAGAAATCGACAGATCAAACCAAGCATTTTTGAAAGCGCGTTGCTTACCTCATTTGCTGCTTCACGAAAGTACTTTTCCAAGCCTAAATAGAGTTACATGAGTTTACTACCCCAATTCATGTCCGTTGAACTGCCATTTTGTAAGATAAGTATCGATTTTTTTACCTGGTAAAACGACAGAGGTATGCTGTGCCCATGCTGCCATGGACAGGTACACTTGAGAAGCTTGAAGCTCCGTGTTGATTTGTTGATTGATCCCTTCTTCGGAAGAGGTGGAGAAGTTTTGCTTGGCGAGAGACATGATGATGCGATGAACAAGTGAAAGAAAGCAACGTGTCAGAATTTAAAGTGTGGAAAGCAGGTATTTATATTTGTGACATTTGATTGGCGTTTCAAAAAGAAGAATTAAAAAAAACTTGTGTGTGTGTGTGTTTGTCAATCTTTGAAATTGGATGGCAGAATCTATTTCGCCGTTTATGGCTGGTAAAAAATTTTGGGATCTGGTTGTTATTAAAATATGATGCCAAACGCCATGTTTCAAAGGTTACAAAGCAACCTCAATTGGTCATCGTCCAATGAGATGGCCTTGTTGTCACTCGTATCTATGAACCTGGGCAGGGGAATTCCCACCGTCCTTTCAATCTGACTGGCATATGTGTGTGATTTAGGTTACACGCGTCACAGTGGAAACCCGGATTCACCTCACCGGTGTGATACCCGAGCAGACCCAAAGCTGGCCTGAGAATCCAATATTTGTTGTTTCTTTGTTGATTTCTTTCATCCCTTACACCAACAGAGACCTTGTAAGCAAACTTTATACTTCAAACTTCACGAAAAACGGAGTTGCTGTGCCAGCTCCCAAATACAGATTGTAAATAATATTGCCTTTCAAAAGTTAACTTGCCCATTTCACACGACATGATTACCCAAAATCATCCATATTCCACGTACTTGAAAAATTGAAAGATGTGTTACAGTGTGGTCGCTTTCGAGACAGTAACGTTTCACGCACATGGTGCACCAAGTCAAACAAAGCACCTGAATAGTTGACGCAGGAATACGAGTCAAAAGAAAAGAGATGTTGCCTATCTCTGATATTTATTTGCTGGCGAGGATAAGTCGTCAAACCTCAAAATTCAAATTTTTTTAGTCGGCCAGATAAAGGCTCAAAAGAAGGGTCATTCTTTCTATTGATAGTGACAAAAAGGTGGCATTGCATTGGTCGAGAATTTCGATATCACTGCTTATTGATGGAGGTTCATGCACGATTTCTAATGTACAGATGAATAATGTAATGCTATTTCCTGCCGCATGTGCACTACAGCAATACCCACAACCACAAGATAACTGGCATGGTTGAGTATCGATTATCAGTACAGTATGTGCGTGACCAAAAAGTTCCGTAACGGAATAACATATATAAGCACCTTCATTACAGTCGCTTAGATGAGCCATGGAGCAGGTAGGAGTATCATACATATGACTTTGATGTTATCAGATATTTGGCCATTTATATACAGAAACCTCAACACACATGAAACGCTTTACTCTATATCGAAGGATTTTGACCCATGAAACCGTATTGCATAGATTAGCTATACATGATATAAACAAAAAAAAAAGCCACCATTTTTAAACCACAGGCATCGTAGCTAATCGGGCATTCTCAGCTTTTGCGTTCGTTGCTGTACTTTCTCCAACCGTCGACAGCGCGCTTTGCATGTAATGTTGCACGTAGGGCTTTACAAAAATCAACGGAGCTCTCAATCGATGATGAAGCAAATGGTTCATGGCATCGATATGATTAATTTTTGAAATAAGATTCTAATTGGCAGGCCAATGTTCTTTTCATACGAAAATAAAGGTAGTAGCGATCGCAGATATTTAATGATATACTGTACTGTAGACGACGGTACTTATGATTATCGAAATAATGGAATGATTTCTCCCGAATAAGTGAACCTTTATTACAGTCCTTTGTACAATGTAGGCCTATATTTGCAGTTGATAGGAAAACTATGTGTATCATGAATTTAAAATATAAGCTAGGGTTCAAAGAATAGTTATATTCTATGATTTATACCACCAATCAAGTTTATTGTAAGATTGCAGAAACGGCCACGCATCACAATAATATGGAAGCAGAATTTCCGTTTATACTGCACTCTTGCCTGCAAATCTAAAATAATGACAGCAGGTGTACACTTTTGTCATACCCATTCTTGCGTTTTTTGGCCAGAAATGGGCTTCAGCTACGCCACTGTGAAGTATCATGATGACCTCCCAGACCTTGCTTGGAACAAACCTCACGTGATCAGGAATGCTTGTTGACATCGGAATCCCCGCTACAGAAATAGACCGCAAATTTTTACAGTACGAATATACAGATGCGGTGAAAAAGTAGAGATTTGGGTTCCAATCACCGGTGTTTTCTCTTTGTGCCAAAATAATACTCAAGAAATCAACACTACTCAAAATGGACATGGACGTAGAAGCTATGCTGGAAGCTCCTTATCAGGAGAAACAGGTAATTAGTTAAAAGTTGTCATGTTAAAGTCGCAGGCTGGCTCATCAGCGATGAAATAGCACGGTCAGGAACCCTCCGCAGAAAGAGAATCTTCAAGTCATCGTCGAGAAAGAGATGACAGCCATCGAGACGAAAGAAGAAGGTCAGCAGCTCTATTAATAAGGAGCTTCTTTTTTCACCGACATTAGGCTAACGGTTTTCTTGGTGGTTTGATTAGACATTCCTCTCGTTCGCCTTCTCACCGCTCACGATCGAGATCGCATCGTTCTCACTCCAGATACAGCAGTAGACATCGTAGCCATTCTCGTGATTATCGTCGCCGCTCTCGTTCTCGATCCATTGATAGAGATAGCCGACATCGCCACCATTCACGAGATCGTAGAAGACGCAGTCGCAGCCCGGCTCGACGCCGCAGTCGAAGCTTTGATAAAAACCAGTATGTATACTTTTTGTTATGAAAGTTTAAGCAAAAAATCATTTTGTGATGACTGAACGGTTTTCTTTTTCTCTCAGGCGAAGACGTAGACGTCGTTCTCCCTCACCTCCTATTCCCGAAGAAGAAAGAGATAGACGAACTGTATTCGTAACACAATTGGCACAACGCTTAAAGCCTCAAGAATTTGAAGACTTTTTTGTTCAAGCTGGTCGAGTACGCGATGCACGTATTATCGCTGACCGTAATTCACGACGATCAAAAGGGTAATGTATTGGTCAGCTTGGTTGATGGGAGCTCGACGGAAATATTGACTGTGGTTTTTTTTAATGATAGAGTGGGGTATGTCGAGTTTTATGATGAAGCCTCGGTTCAGAACGCTTTGGCAATGTCTGGGCAAAAACTTTTAGGTATTCCAGTCCTTGTGCAATTATCTGAAGCTGAAAAGAATCGCCTGGCCATGCAGGCAGAGAGGAACTTGTAAGTCAATCCTGGATCATGTTGCACCACGATATGAGGCTGACCCTATTTAACGAAAATTCTAGGAAATTGGCGCAACAAGAGCAAGAGCTTTTATACCAGCGTTTGTACGTTGGATCGATCCATTTCAGTCTTACTGAAGATGATATTCGTCAGATTTTTGAACCTTTCGGACCGCTGGAATTCGTTAATTTGCATATGGGTAATTATCATGCCAAAAAGAAAAGCTTTGAACTTGCTTTCTAAAATACAATGACTGGCTGTAGACCCTGAAACCGGACGATCGAAAGGTTTTGCTTTTGTTCAGTAAGTTACTTGATACTGTTGATAACACAAATGCAGATGAAAACAGATGCTAATGGTTACGCTTTTTCTTAGATTCAAAAATTCTAACGATGCAAAGCAGGCACTCGAGAAGATGAATGGTTTCGAACTCGCCGGAAGAAACGTTTGTATCCAAATGATACCACATTCCACTTCTTTTGCTGAAACTAACCACGACAAAAAAAAGTTGAAAGTAGGACTGGTAACCGAGAAACAAACTGCAATGATGAGCTACAATCTAGATGACGATGGTAAAACTATTTAAGGCGATCTTTTTCTTTATCGCGGTCGATGAAATTAATGAGTATGATGTAAATAGAAACGGCCGGGGTTGCGTTGAACTCCTTATCACGTACCGAATTGATGAAGAAATTGGCGGCTCGCCAGACGGATCTGATGATGGAAACTGCCGTTGAACCTGCGGTGGTGCCAAAGTAAGTTTTTTTTTTTTTTTTTTTTTTTTCAAAAAACCGATTCTTCTTCTTGGTTCGTTACTAAATTCGCGTAGAGCAAAACCGAATATTCCACAGAGCGCCACACGCACCATTATGCTAAACAACATGTTTAATCCTGCAGAGTAAGTCAACCTTGGCTAACCGCGAAACGATATCATATAATCAACCTGGACTTTTTTGCATTATTAGGGAGACGGAGCCAGATTGGGAACGTGATTTGGAAACCGACGTCAAAGATGAATGTATGCAATACGGCGAAGTAATCCACATTCATGTCAACACAGAATCCTTGGTAAGCCTGCTAACATGTGAACGTGTGTAAAATACTTGTGGAAAATCTGACCGATACTTTTAGGGCGAGGTGTATATCAAATTCGATTCCACCGATGCAGCAATGAAGGCAACGCATGCATTGAATGGTCGATGGTTTGGTGGTCGACAGGTAAGTGCAGTTGCATACAAACGCCAGAAAAAAATCAGTGTTGCTCAATTGTATGTCAGATCACGGCCGGTTACGTGCCAGAGGCCATCTATAATGCGCGATTCTCGTTGTAGGAAGACCCAATCGGAATTCATTTTCTAACTCTTAGATCGTGTTTTGGCACTGCAGAAAAAAGAAAAATAATAAATCCGCAAAGGAACATTTGCTCGTATGCCTTGGTATGATATGCCGCCTCTTCTCAGGTAGTCCTGGAGTTGGAATTCCTCACCATAACGCTGTTTTAAAAAGCATTTCCGAAATAGAATGATCATGCACCCTTTGCACGCCTCTCGGTTCCACTGTAAGATACTACTTTGTTGATCGATTGCATTTTCGCAATGAATTTCTATCGTAAGATTCGTGACACACAATTGGGATCTCGGATAAAAAAAGAAATACGTTTATATAGATCATCCTACGATTTTTGTTTTTCCACATAAGCAGTCCATGTGAGTGAGTAGCTGCCAATTACGAGCTTTTGAATAAAATAATAGATACAGCCTTGTCTCACTATTTTCTCGGGGCGAAATTGTGTGTGATCCGACATTTGGTTCCCTGTCTACAAAAAAAACCAAGTCACATTGTGACATCAATCGAATCAAGGAAAAAAAAAAATTTCGCATGCAAAAAAGACGTCTGACCTCCTCGCGTTTCTCCATTACTTCATTGCTCTTCGTGAGATCCTACCCCCCCTTCTCCATTTAGCCATTTGCTTCTTTTTATAGACCATGAGTGACGCGCTTACTCGTATTGCCATTGTGAATGCCGACAAGTGCAAACCCAAGAAATGTAGACAAGAATGGTAAGTTTTTTTTTTGATTCTCCGTGACAGTTGAAGCTGATGTACGTTGATTTTCTCTAGTAAACGTTCTTGTCCGGTCAACAGAATCGGTAGGCTTCCTCTCTCGATTTATTTGATAGCGCGATAGGATGGGGTTATGGTGAACAACAGGCTTTTTGCTGACATATATGAACTTGTGATTCTAGGTAAATTCTGTATCGAAGTAGAGCCCACGGCCAAGATTGCCTTCATCTCCGAAGAGCTTTGTATCGGTTGTGGTATCTGTGCCAAGAAGTGTCCTTTTGGCGCCATTCATATTATCAATTTGCCTACCAACTTGGAATCCGAAGTCACCCATCGTTATTCTGCCAATTCCTTCAAACTTCATCGTCTTCCCGTTCCCCGTCCTGGCCAAGTGCTTGGTTTGGTCGGCACCAACGGTATTGGTAAATCGACAGCCTTGAAGATCTTGTCCGGCAAGATGAAGCCCAACTTGGGTCGTTTCGAAAACCCTCCTGATTGGCAGGACATTCTCAAGTACTTCCGCGGTTCCGAATTGCAGAATTACTTTACAAAGATTTTGGAAGACAACTTGAAGGTACTATCTATCAAGAGATCCCATCAGTGTTTCCTTGGAATCAAGATGATTTAATTATATTTCCCTTTAGGCCATCATCAAGCCGCAGTATGTGGATCATATCCCCAAGGTCGTTAACGGCAAGGTGGGCGCACTTCTCGAAGATAAGCTCGAACGCAACAACATGAGTGAAATCATCGATGCTTTGGGTACGAAGAAACGCATGTGAAGATATTAGAGCAATGGCTGACGGACGGTGTTGGATTTTTTTTTCTGTAGACCTCCAGGACGTGTTGCAACGTGAAGTTGGACAACTTTCTGGTGGTGAATTGCAGCGTTTCGCCATTGGTGTTGTTTGTGTCCAAAAGGCTAATGTGTAAGTTTAACGAATGATGAATTCATGTGACATTATTGCTTACAGTTACGAAATATCACAGGTATATGTTTGACGAGCCTTCCTCGTACTTGGATGTCAAGCAGCGTTTGAACGCTGCTCGTGTGATTCGTTCCTTGATCTCTCCCGAGACGTAAGTGATTCTGAGTTTTATTCGGTTTGTTATCGCTCGTTATCTCATCAAAAAGCTTTTGTAGTTACATCATTGTCGTCGAGCACGATTTGTCCGTGTTGGATTATCTTTCTGATTATGTGTGTATTTTGTACGGTATGCCTTCAGCTTATGGTGTGGTGACGCTTCCTGCTTCCGTACGTGATGGTAAGTACTCGTAATAAAGTGACCTTCAATCGTTTGGCAAAGATGGCTCAACCATGAGTGTGTAGGTATCAATATCTTCTTGGACGGTAACATTCGTACCGAGAACTTGCGTTTCCGTGAAGAATCTTTGACCTTCAAGATCGCTGAACAAACCACGGAAGATGCTGGTGGCGATATTACTCGCAACTATTCGTATCCTGATATGACCAAGACATTGGGTAAGAATCTAAAATGATTTGTTTATAAAGTCTCTGGAAATAGATTTTGCTGATAATTTTTTGCATTTAGGTGACTTCAAACTTGATGTCAAGGCTGGTGAATTCACGGATTCCGAAATTGTTGTCATGTTGGGTCAGAACGGTACTGGCAAGACCACCTTTATTCGTTTGTTGGCCGGTCTCTTGAAGCCTGACGGTGAAAAGTCCGTTCCCGAATTGAACGTCTCTTACAAGCCTCAGAAGATCTCGCCCAAGTTCCCTGGCACCGTTCGCATGCTTTTCATCAAGAAGATCAAGGCCGCGTTCTTGAATCCTCAATTCAACACTGACGTTATCAAGCCTCTCCAGATTGAGAACATCATTGATCAGCAAGTCACTCATTTGTCTGGTGGTGAATTGCAACGTGTGGCTATTGTGCTGGCTTTGGGTCAACCTGCCGACATCTACCTTATCGATGAACCTTCTGCTTACTTGGATTCCGAGCAGCGTATCATTGCCGCCAAGGTTATCAAGCGCTTCATTGTTCATTTCAAGCGTACTGCATTCATTGTCGAGCACGATTTCATCATGGCCACTTACCTTGCGGACCGTGTCGTCGTCTATGAGGGTACTCCCTCCGTTCACGCTACCGCCAACTCTCCTCAGTCACTCCTCTCTGGCATGAACAAATTCTTGGCATCCCTTGAGATTACTTTCCGTCGCGATCCTACCAACTTCAGACCGAGAATCAACAAGATGGATTCCCAGTTGGATCAAGAACAAAAATTGAGTGGCAACTATTTCTTCATGGATAACTAAACACGGTTTTCATGTATCATTAGAGCATTGTCATTCTTCCCCTTCTCTTTTCTTTCTTTCTTTTTCTTAGCTCTTTATCTTGCTTTTTTTTCTCTTCTGATTTAGAATTCATTATATGTGTAGGTTTCTTCAGTTTCTTTTTTTTTCTTTTCCCAAAGATTACACCAGTGATTCACAGTTTTGTCACTAGTTTGGGAACGCATGTCCAGAAAACCAACAATGTTGCATAATTTAGAAAAAGTAATGGCTATCTTTTTCCTTTTTTTTTTTTTTTTGGAATGTGGTCAGCTAACCTCAGATGTGTCTTTCAAATGCGGTCTTACCCAGATCGGTCCCAGAAAAAGTCATAGGATTTCCTTTGCGTTATGACTTTCCGCGACATCAAGAGCTTACGGTTGTGAGATATCCTTAGACCAAGGCACTTGTAGCGTACCCATAATGGCTGACCCTGACCAAAAATATTCAAAGGCTTCTTGGAAAAGAAGCATTGTCACTAATTTGAAGGAGTGCTCACATATCGGTATTTGTTTCCATATTTGAATCATGCGGATGGTTGTGAGCTCTAAATCGTATGGGGCCAAACTCCATGAAAAACGGATTCGCGAAATTCGCCAAAGTGGGTTATTGACTACTTGAACGTATAATAGGGAGCTGTTGCCTTGACCAGGCAGAATAACCGAGCATCATTATGTGGGTAACTACAAAACAAAAACGCTAACTACCGAAAGCGAATATAAAAGTTGGGGTAGAGAGTCAATTGTGCTTATAATGACTTTGAGTCCACTCGCGTCCTCCTCAAGTCCGCTTGCGCCCATCTCAAGTCCGCTTGCGTCCACCCCAAGTTCACTTGTGTCCACCTTTTACCCTATAAAGTAGTATCTCATATAACTAGTTAAAATATCGATATTCTGCTAGATACCCTGTTGCATTTCGCCAGATAGAGGGGATGGGTGGCGAGTTGCGCGCCTAATGCTTAATTTCCTGAATCACGCTGTCAATTAATATTGGTACTTTTATTGCTGCATGAGCGATCTATATCGCCGATGCGTTCCTAGTGGAAATCTACAAGACAAAAAGAATGATCATAATCCTTAAAAATATAGAAAGCGAGTACTTAATAAAATTTCCAGATAAGAGTAGCGCATTTAATCAATGCTAATAGAGTCACCATCTTTCCGATCTCCTTGGTTGAACGCGATGCTGTAGTTTTCATTGGTCAGAATAGAAAGAGGAAGCTTATCCGGTTAACTTAGCGTGCTCAGGCACCCTATACAAAGCTCTAGCAATTTCCCTATGTGATATACGTGTTTGTGCAATGGATGGATGGACAGAAAGACGTTTAGTGAGAGACGGATCGTGGACAGCTTTTCGACGGCGCAGCACTAGTTGGAAGTTTGGCTTGAGAGGTAAAGGCAGACACACAACGAAACCTGTTAAAATGAACGATGGAAGGAAGCCAACGTAATACAACTACATAGACAAAGGGAGAAAGCGATTGCTGAAGGTGGCGAAAGAAAGTAACTGTCAAGATAGGTGGCACATATGCAGGTCCCTACGGATAAGGTTGGGTGTAACCTGTTTGCTATTAACAGCAATAGGTCGTTCACTTCTCTTTTTTCACATACATTTAGGGAAATTCGGTGTTACCGGAAGAAGGGGCAAAAAGACAATTCAGTGCAAATAACGTTCATGCCACTCAGCGGACGAACTGTTGCCAAGGTAGATACCGCATCAGTCGGCTGGTTTTGTATAGGATGTGCCATATTAATTTTCAAAGAAGTCGAATACTGATGCATCCCATTACTTCTCTTCACACAACCGCCAAATATCGTTTTGTTGCATCGACATAATTTTTGGTTCGTCGGACAACCCGCAGGAAAAAACAAGCATTGAACTTTTGAGTCACGCTTCCTCGACATCAGCTTAAGTAAATCTCTCAAGCGAGAGGAATATTGTGGGCATTTTTCATAGCTATGTTAGCTAGATTGCGAGCTCCCGGATATTGTTGGCACAAATAATAGACGAAGCAAAGAGGCTCAACTGGACGTTTGTAGCTGAGCAAATTTCAGTTGAACGCATGGAGGACAAATAATAAAGGGCGCGTCAGTTTGTAATAATAATCGTCGGGAAATACATTTTCTTCGAATCTTTTGGCAATGTCAAAAGAAAAGGGCAAAAAAAAGACGAGATATTCCAAGTAATTCATGAGGCAGCCGTAAGAACCCAAACGAGTAACATTCAAATCAATGAGTGAGAACCAGTGACTAATTATTGTCCCAAACCAAATCATTTAATTCTCCGAAGAACATATTTAGCAACCCAAAGATTTTCACCCTGTTCTTTATATTCTACGCAACATCCAAGTGGCAAAATACGCCTATCAACCCTTAGCATAATTTCATATCCGGTTGAGCCTGCAGTAACACGGACTATCTATACAAAATCCAAAAACATTCAGACCTGTCCGCTTACAAGTTAAAGACCACACGCTCCCGTACTGGTTTCAAATTTCGAGTGTTTCCCATTTTGTAAATGCGAAGATGAAAAACTGATGTATTAGAAAAAATATAGACATGCCGTTTTACAGCTGTTCTCTTTCAGCGTAAAGAGCTTCAGCCCAAGCCTTCACCGCAGGGTGTCTGAATTTGCCTTTGGTGGAATCGAAAAAGCCTTGCAATTTTTTATGATCGGCTGCGGATTGCAAAAGCATTTGTTTAGTCTACTTGTGACTATCGGAGGTCCAAAACCTATAACTTACATTTCTCGTATTCCAAAGCTTGAACGATCATTTCGAATTTATCCAAATCTTTGACCAGTAAAGCTTCCGCAGTTTGGGCATCTTCGTATTCCTGCCATAGATCCGCGATTTCACGTGCCATGGCAGTATCGCCCAACATGGATTGGAAAGATACCATGGCATTCTAAGGTATATGCACTGATCTCAACATCAAGGTAAACTTCAAACCACTACCAAAATAGATCTACCTTTTCCAAGTTAAACTTGTCCTCCTTTGATACTCCCGCATGAGGTGTGATATCACCCTATGTCCCAAGGATATATAAGAACCAGAGCGGAGACTGAATTCGCGTCTCATGGGACCACTTACCACAACAGCTTCTGCTAGATCGTGCACGATAGCCATCTTGATGCATCTATGACGAAGGTATAAGACGAAAGAATTTTTCAACCCCGAATTAGATCCTTTACTTTTCACGATTGAGCGAAGGATCGTCGATTAGCATGGCCATGATACCCATGCGATGCATGTGGTCCGCGATCGATTCAGCATTCTGAATCCCGTTATCGAGCCATCCTGTGCGTTTGGTTCTCTGCCCGCAATAAATGTTACAACGATTGTGGCTCTTTAAAGAAACTCATTTTAACCGACATTTTTACCTTTAAATTTTCAATGGTGTGCAGGAATCGAATGACATTGGCAGGATTGGACATAGTGGTGGAGAACGGGTTGCTCGCTCGCTGTTGTGTTGTGTGACACGCATTTGCAGGCAATTTTTCTGAACTCCAAATGGGAGAAGTCAGTTGAATTTCATTCTCCGCATGGAAATGCTTTGCTGCCTTTTCGACCTTGCAAAGTCTCGCCAAAAGTTGTATCCTTTTATATCCTTTTGCTTGTCGTCCTTGCGTGCATCAACCCTTCCATATACCAAAGATATAATATATGCACTTTTACAGTGGCAGTGCTGACTCTAGAAGTCAAGATACAGTGCATTTACGCTCATCTTCTCAGACATCGGCTTCTTCGCAAGGCTACACCCACACCAATAGCACCACCGCCGGTCGATCGTTCGTACCACCACCACCACCACCACCATCCCTTCCCAATTTAATAACGGACTCTGAGCGAAAACGTCTCGGACAACCCCGAATCGATCGTCGAAATCCGTTCCTGGATAAACATGAACTGGCATCCGCTACTGGGTCCACCAACGGTCGTCAAGGATCCGCTGACACAACCGATACAGCCGTCAGCGCATCACCACTACTGATCGCTAGTTGCGATTATGCACTGACTTCCGTATTTGAGCAATTCGAACACATGGCGAACAAAAAGATGCTACAAATCCTGAACATGAGCATAGTATGTTACTTTTTTTTGTTCCTTGACGGAATTTTTCTAGTTCTCACCAATTCTCGGAAAGGATGCCGATGTAGAGCTCGAAAGGTTCCTAGGTGTAGGAACAGATATTGCATTTGACAAGCTACTCCAATCGCTCGCGTGCCTTGCCACTTGCCAACAAAAGCAAGTCATCGATTCAGTCATGCGATGGCGGAAATCAAAGATTGAACCATTGGATTCAGCACTCATAAAACGAGTCAGGTAAATTAATAAACTTCAATGGTAAAAAGCACAAGACTAATTACGACAACAGTGAATCTACACCATTATCTCGGACAAGAGAAGTGCAATCGATTTTGAAAGAGCGGCAATCGGTAAGTATTGGAGATAAAAAAAAAAAAAAAAGAAAATGTCTCGGTAGTAAGCATGAAAAAAACTAATTATGCAATTTCATCATAGCTTGCGTCTGTATATATTCTTTGCCGCGCCTTGATCGAAATTGTCAAACGGTTCAAAACAAATGCCTTGTCGGATGATTTGGGCGAGAATTTGGAAGAGATCGTATTTAATCAGTTAAAAAAGGCGGATCCGTAAGTGTTGGTGTTGGCTACAAGGCGAATTGACCATGGGTGGACTCACTGATTTTCTTTGTATTAGAGAGGCTATCCGACGATCCAAGAATAGAACAGCCAGTATGGATTTATTTGCGGAATTGATAGGCGAATTATCGAATATTCGGTTTGCGTCCGTGAGCGATCGATTCATTGCGGAATTGGAAAAATACAACAACCAGACCATCATGAAAGAACGTCAGAGTCATATGGAAATGCTGATTCGAGGCATGCGATATCTCAAAATTAAGGTAGGCGGATTTCGGCATGCAGCAGAGATGGGTGGAACGTTTAGTTTTTTTTTCTTTATTGACGCGTATGATTAGATTTATCCTTTAGATGCACTGGAAGAAACGGCGGATTTCCTATCGAGTTGCGCCAGTTTTTTCAAAAATGCCCATGGAGCCAAAGTCAAATATGCGTATGCTACCCTTTTTGTACAATTGATGCTACCAATTGCAGGGGTATGTGTGACCAATCCAACCCAAGGATAGAGACGGTTCAGGCTCATAATGGGGGTGTTGACGGCCTTTTTGCTAGGTCGCGGTTGCTGAAGTTAATTTTCCTGCCTGGGCCAAAGCCGTCGATTTGGTGTATCCGCGTGCCCTGAAAATGATCTTGAAGCCACGCCACACACTGGTAAAGTCTCTAAGTGTGAAATCACCGTTCCGCAGAACACGTGCATTGAATTCTTGCTGGTTATTAGGCCGGCTATCCTCTCGTCACGACGTTGATTTGCGTGAGCCGCAAAGATTTCTTTCTAAATAATTGGTTAAGCATCGTCGACAGCTGTTATCAGAAATTTAGCAAGGTAAAGACCTTTTTTTTTTTTTTTTGCTGTCCTATGGGTGTACTTTCTATTCACACTTTTTACGTTACCGAAATTTCGCCAACCAGGATAAATATACCCGCCAGCTGGCGTTAGGATGTTTATCACGGCTGACATGGACGTATCTGTTTCGTTGTACGGAGAGCACGTCGGCAACATTCAAACGTCTGGATAATATTATCAAAACGATCTTTCCGCCATTCCGTCGAGCAATATACCCAAGCGAAACGCCTTTGGAACATTTTATCCTAATCAGCTATTTTGCGCTCATGCGAGACGTAGATGTGGCCATGAAGAAAATTATCTACTATTTACTCAACACCGACACTCCCGCCAGTACGGTACAATGGGAAATGATTAATCCGGAACGTATGATTATCGCTTTACGTGCTTTTCGTTTAATGCTAGCCGATCTGGAAAAGGGAATACAGCAGCCGCCATTTCCAAGCGATCCCGACATGGCGTACTCGGGTATCTCCATCTCTTGCAGTGCCGATACTTTCTCTGCGCCGATCCGTGCGGTGAAAGCCGAAATGATGGAACAAATCGAGGAAATCATCAGTAAAACCCTGCTCAGTCTTGACCAGTCTTTTGGTCGTTTACTGGTGTTGGACGAGAAAAACGTGATCCAAAGAACCACGGGAAATCTAGCAATGAATGTGGGCACGGGCGCCACAACCAACTACACCGTCCCTATCTTTGCAAACACTGTGGGCATCTCAGGAACGTCCGACAGTGGACCCCAAGTCCACCACCAATACTCTACGTTTGCGGTGTCGTATTCCAAGGATAAACAAGCTTACTTTGATTTGTTGAAAGCGATCCTCGATTCCATGCCGAGACTCATGCCTGCAGGTGTAGCGCTGCCTCGTCTGGTGGAGATGCTGTCGCGGTATACTGTTCATGTGGACCCTGAAATCATTCACTCGGCTTCCCAGGCGTTAGTACGTATTGCCCAACAGATCGACAGCCAGACAGTGGTCACCGGTTACTCTCGTTTTGTCTATCGCATCGAAGATAAATTTGGTGATATCATGGCTTCCCTTGCTGCCGGACCGCTCACCGGGATCTCGTCGGCTGGTTCTTGGGGAAGTTTAAAACTGTACATCGATTTACTGGCCATTTGGGTGAAGCAAATCGATTTTAGCTCGTTGAGAGACGTCGACAAGGATAGTAGTAAAGGAGACAGTGTGGGGTCGGATCTTTTGCAACTGTTCAGTATGGTCGAAGAAACCGAAGCGAATGGTCTGTTGTTCCTGTGCCATCAATCTTCCATTGCACGAAAATCCGCGATCGAGATTATTAAACTCGCATCTCAGTTGCACGAGCACCTGGAACAACTGACAAGACAAGAAGATCCCAATACCCGATTTGGCCGTGTTTTATCCCAAGTTCACGCCACACTGAAGAAGAATAAATCATATACCCGAATGCACGATCTGCTTACAGCGGTGGGCCAAGAATTGGTCACCACCGAGAAAGATGGCAATAAATTGCTTGGCACGCGCATCTCTACCGAAACAAGGACCCGTCTTCAACAGCTGCAACGTCGAGGCGGAACTCACATCCTCACTCAAATCGTGGAAAGTCATCATGCCACCGACAACGCTATCTGGAATACATGCTTACCTTCCATCATCAAACGATGTTTTGAGTATTTTCCCGCCACGGTCGCTTTGTGTCGCCAGAACATCTGCATACGGTTGCTGCAGATTCAACCGTCTATTATGGCCACCATTGAAACCCTGAAAGCCGGGACAGCCGGAACCTTGAGCATGGCAAAGAGCAGTAGCTCCAACCAAAAGGCGGCGAGTCCAGAAACCATTGAACAATGGAAAGTCTATCTTATCTTCGCTTGCGCCACCGCGACACTTTCAGGCGATCGATCGCCTACCGCGACGTGGGCCAACAGTGGACGCAAAGGATCGGCTGTGGTGGAAAAAATTGCCACCCCCAAAGATCTGTTCCGCATGATCTTGCAGTTTTTGACCTGCGAGCATCGCGCCATTCGCGAGGGAGCGATTCAAGGCCTGGGCAATGTGAACAAGGAAACGTACAAAATCCTGATGACCGACCTAGAACCTTATGTACGGACTATTCTGGACGACGGAAAGCATCGAAACAACCAAAAACCGTATCAGAATAAGCGCAGCAAAAAGCATGATCGTTTACGACTGTCTTTGCTCCATGTGCTTGACTTGACAGCCAACTGTCTTTCTGATCGTCGATACCTGGAGGATAAGAATGTGATGAATATCGTCATGAGTTATGTCAAGGAAACCAAATCGTTTCTAGCCGATGCTGAAGTCCAAAATGAGTGGGAATACCATAAACTGCGAATTTATCTGTGTGGTCTGGTGGAAAAACTGTACGAAAACATCATGCGTCTGGAAGAACCGTCGGGGATCATGTCCTTTGAAACCCGTTTAAGCCTGTACAAGAAATTCGAAGAATGGTGTGGTTACGGTGTTTACTCGAATGCCACGCGTGCGCGTGAAGCGGCCATGATGAGAGATGTCTTGGAAGAATGCAAAGACTCGCGTGAACGGGCAAGTATCTCTCAGTTGATGGAAGAAGAACGAAAAGCGCTGGAAGCTGCCGCTTTGAGTGCCATGGCCACACTTTGTGTAAGTTCTATTTTCTTGTATTGTTTTTTGATCGTCTATCCGAAGCTCAACTCGTAATGTTATGTTAGCGTGGACCCCTTTACGCGTTCTTGGGACAAAAGAAGGCCCGTCAAGCCGTGATTCAGTTCGATATGCTTAATGTATTGCGATGGATTGATGCCGTTTTCGAAAGCCATGAACCGAGATATATTCAAATCGCAAGGTACGTTTTACATAATTTTTCTTTCGGTATTTCCGCTTGAACCCCCTGCATGTGTTGTCTTAAAAATTCCCTTGTTTTTTTTTTTCCTCCAGACGTGCATTGGAAGCCATCTTGATCTACAATCAGGACCAACCTTTACTACTAGACGATGTCATTGAGCAATGTTATGCGGGCAACCCCAAACTCGAATTCACCCAAGGATATTTCCAAGCGTTGGCGGATATCGTGATTCAAGTCGAGGACTATCCTTGCCACATTCATCAAATCATGAGCTTGGCGTTATTCAAAGCTGGCGATACGAAAAAATCGATTCGCAAGTCCGCCATTCATCTACTACGTGTGGTGGAAGAACGCGTGTTTGCTGATTCATGCGCCAAAGAATACGAAATTGGCATTATGAGCAGTTTGCCGGCCATTTACAAACATACTCAAACGTTGTTGTCGGCGAGACTCGCGGTGGATCATTGTGAGCAGACGTATTCCATGTTATCCGAGATCACGCAACGGTTTGAGCACATCAGTCCCAATAGTCAACGCGAGGTCCTTGTGTATATGCTGCCGTGGTTGCGAAAAATCGATTTTCCCATCGGACCCCAAGATACCGAACTGAGCGCTTCGGCTTTCATGGTGCTTTCCAACTTGTTTTACATCACCATTAAATTTGGTGACATCTATGTGAAGGAAATTGCGGCGTTGTGGAGTCAACTGGTGGATCACGGACGTAATGTACGCGCCATTATCATGTATCTTCTGGATATGGGAATGGAGAAACGCAATCCTTGGTTCCTCATTCACGCCAAGCGGGTGTTTGTCTGTCTTGGTCGTACATCGGCTTTCAACCGCGTTGTGGAAGAAATTATCGCGGAAATCACGCCTCGATCCATGGTGCCTCAACTGCAGGAAACCAGTAACCGTCATGCCAATGCTTTCCCTCTTTTATTTGTGGCCGATACCGAAAAAGTGTTACCTGCGTATCCAAAGCGCCCCGTTTTCTCTCGCGGTCAATTAGCCATGGTATTTCTGGTGGATTTGGCCATTGAAGCCGGTGCGGATCTAGCGCCTCATCTCCCACTGCTGTTGCACAGTATTTTTGTCCAATTGGATCACTTGACAAGCATTGTATGCGATCAATCACGATGTTTTCTGATCAACCTGATTCATTCTATCGTCGTTCGACAATCCATGGATTCGGAAGCGTCCAGCAAGGCCACGGAAGTGATTCAGTGGCTGACTGCAAAAGAAGGCAAACGATTATGGGCTTACGAGAACATTACGCCGAAAAACCGACGTTTGCAAAGCACCGAGGAATTGAAGAACTTGTTACAAAAGGTGGTGGCTGTTTTCTCTCATGAAGATCCTGATCTGAGGCAAAAATGGGGTGAAACCGCACTAAAATGGGCTACCTGTTGCTCAGTCCGTCACATTGCGTGCCGCTCCTTCCAGTGTTTCCGAGCTTTGATGCCGGTGTTCAACCAACACATGCTTGCAGACATGTTGGCACGCTTGTCGAATACCATTGCGGATAAATCGGATGAAATCCGGGGTTTTGCTCTGGAGATTATCTTGACGTTGACCGAGGTGGCGACAGCGATGGAGGCTTCGCAGATGGAACATTTCCCGCAACTGTTTTGGGCGGCGGTGGCATGCTTGTACACGTCGCATGAATCGGAGCATACAGAAGCGTTACTGTTACTGGAAGTGGTGATCAAGAAATACGGGTTCACCAATGCATTAGCCGACAGCTTCCCCAAAAACTGGCAAAGTGAGTTCGATGGTCTGCAGCCCTTGCTTGTCAAAGGGCTTCAATTCGCTTCAGCAGAAAAGAAGACGTTTGATATCCTGATGACGATCATGCTCATCGACAACCCACCGCTGATGGATCCTTCCGAGACGCGGATGATGTATTTATTGCTTGGGTCGATTCCTCGCTTATTACACGGTCTTGACGCCGACAATGAACTGGATTCCGAAGCGATTCAGTTGGCCAACCAACTGGCGCAATTGTTTGAACGCTACGGACTTACCAATGTCCAGCGCATCCTTGCCACTTATCCCAAACAAAAGAAGAAGTTCCAAGAGGATTACCTGAAACAACTACTGGAAGCGATTCGCGACGTATTTCTCAGCACATATGGGCAGCAAGCTTTCATTTATACCCTGCTACTACTGAATAACCAACAACCTCACTACCGAGAAAAAGGTCTTATGCTTGCCACCAGTCTTATCCCTATTATCACGCGAAACACGTCCCTATCCACCATTGCCGTCCCCATCTCGATTTTGCAACCTTTACTACAACTGATGCAGAGCGACCTTGCCGACAAAGCGCTCAGTATACTCAGTACCGGTCTGCTTGCGGAAGCAGGCTCCAGTTCGACGACGTCAGAGGAAGACGTGATGGATGAGATCTACGATCCACTGCATGGCTTTGCCAATGCCACTGTAGCAGCGCGTGTGACACGGCACAATGTCCATGCGGTCGTATTTGAATGCTCGTCTGTCACCAACGAAACGGTGATTGAACACGATATTCAGTTCTCCATTGAAGATTTCACGATGCTTACAGGCGAACCTGCTGGCAGCGAAGGGGAGGAGGCGCGCGGTTATGCTGGTCACCGTACGGAAGCGGCCAACAAGAGTATGATGGAAGGCCAAGCGTACGGTGAAGATCTCATGAATGCTCTCAAAGATTTGGACGACTTTTTCAACGAAGATGTGGAAACGCTTTCCCCGTCGTCAGGTTCTCTGCTATCGTTCCATTGCGCCACAAACGGTCATCATCGGAATGCCAGTTCGAGTTCCTAACGATAACTTATCAGGCGACAAGAAGATGGATGAACAAAAAACAAAAGGTTATTGTGTGTGAGTGAATGGCTCCGTCAAACTATCCTCCCCATTTTATTAGCGACATTTGAAGGAGAGAGAGAGTTCAAAAGTAGCTATAATCTTCTGTCGAGCTGCGTATGGGTGGATACGATTTTGCGGTGGTTGAAGGTGGTAAAGGATGGCCGGGTGTCGATTTTGTCAATAGTTCTATCAAAAACAACAAGTTGCAAACGAATAAAGTTAATCCCTGTAATATAGTACATAAAAACGCATACATCATTTCTCTTGAAAAACATACAATTTGGCAATTTCGACTTCCATAAGCACGTTTTTGAAGTTGTCTGCGTTGAGAATGACGCCCACCAGTGCCACGAAAGCAGCCAATAAACACTCCACTACAATCTGCGACAAAAGATACAAGGTTATGTGATAAATACCAATAGGTAATTGTTTTCAGAAACCTACTTCGATGGGAATGTCGGAAGATGACCGGTCGACGGCCTTCAAGTACGCGAGATCTAACCATTCTTCGTCAGCATGTACTGTGCATTTTTTACGACCAAACGAAAAACAAGTCAGCTCACGTTCATAAGTTGAATAAGCAGCATGAGCAAGGAACAACGTGCCCAGGATGGCTATTGATTTGGCTAACATGTGGCAATGGAAGGTTTGATAGAAAATGAAACAGTGGCAGGCACACTGAAAAAGAAGATTGAATTGAATTTCAAGCTTACTGCACGGGTTTTCATGGATCAAAACTCCGGTGTGCCAATTTACAACTTTTTTTGATTATTTCTCGTTACGAAAGTGGGATCTCGAGCATCAAAATGAGAATAGCCATATATGCACTTGTTTATTTTATTTCGAAGCGGAAGCCTGTGCCCTTGCAAGTCGTCTTTGCTTGACATCCCAATTATATACGCGGGCGATATCTGTAAAAAGAAAGGAAGGAAGACGAGGTCAAGGAATAACATTATAACAGAATATAAATGATGCAACTGGTATATCACGTCAACGATGGTTAGTATTGAAAAAAGGATACTGACTTCCATAGTGGTGATCTGATCTCGTAAGAATAAAAGATCTTCCACTGTGTCTTTCAAGGATGACTTTGCTGTGGTGAGTTTGGAGGTTAATAAATCAGTCGCCTCGGCAAAGCTGTACTCCAACATCACATTGGCCTATCCATCATGATCAGTATCACTTTCTTTTTCCAAAGCTGCCAATCAATCTTTTCAACAGGTCGAGTGAGAAACTTACGCCGAGCCATAAATATACGGTGCCTGAAGCTTCGAGTTTGGCTTGGGCGTAAAGTGTATCGTTCAATTCGAAATCACTGTACACGGGCTCGTCCGATGCCTGTTTTTCCGTCAGATATTCTACCATGGCAATAGTCTTTTCGATTTCGGGTATCTTTTCCTCCAACACCTTTCGACGTTGCAACAAGTTGATCTCCATAAACTTGTATTTACTATGAAGCAACCATCAGCCATAGTCCACGGTTCTCTGATTGCATCGGCAGAGAGAGTATTTCTTACCTAATGGCTTCCTGGAATTTTTTCAAAACGATCTCGACAGGTTCATCTTCAGAAACGTAATCTTCCACGCGTTCCTGCCAGTAACAAAGATGCCAAAGCATTTTTTCGTTCAATAACTACTCACTTAATACTCTTTGTCACTTCAGCTTACCACAAAGGGGGACCGAGGAATACCACGTGGATTGGTTTCCATTTTTACTTCGCTCGATGACATTATATTAACAAGACGGTGGACACGACGATGAGATTGCCCTATTTCCTCAGCACACCGGGAAACACCCAGTCGAAAACTTTTGGAACACCGCCGTAATCTCAATTCCCAGAACAAACGTCATCAACACTCAGCTATTCATAATCAACACCGAGATGAAGCTTCGAGCGTTTGCCGATACAAATGAAGGACGTTGCTCTACTATTCATAAACTGGGTCAATTGCAATACAGTTATAGCTTTCAACTTTTTCAGGCATGGAAGGCGGATACATGTGAGCAAAACAAAGATGAACTACCATCGTATTAGTTTTCAAGAGGAAAACCTAACAGATAGGGAAAGCCGAGAAAACAATGTTAGGTTATCATGTGCGGCATGTTACAAATAAAAATTTGATCCCCTGTCTCGTCGATTACTTTCTGCGTATCTTTCTGGGGCTTTTGCTTGGATCAAGTAAGCTATTCAATGACCTATATTCAGGAACAAGGAAGGGGAAAAAAGAAAATAGCCAACTGTGGATGTTTGGAGATCAATGACACAAAATATTTAATTGGTAAAAACACAAATGAAAAACAAGGGACAATAAGAAGCACATGAGAGTATAAACTGAATATGAAATGAGAGAGAAAAAAAAAAAGATAAAATGTCGATAAATATTCCAATGTATTTCTCTTGGTTTTTTTTTTTGGGAGACGTTTTCTTTCTTCTGTTTCTTAGATACCAAAAGAAAAAAGGGAAAAAGAGAAAAGGATAATGTATATTTAGTTCTTCTTGTAGATCTTGAGACCATCGTTCTTCTGGCCCTTCTTGAGGGCCAAACCAATGGTTTCATTTTCGGGATCAAAGGTAGTATAGAAAGCATTGGTGAAGCTGGTACCGAGAACCCAGTCGCGGTCAGAGCTGCCACGGCTGATGCGAGTAGCACAGCAATCACGGTCAGCGTCAATTTCACGGGTCCAGTACTTGGCAGGCAATTCAACGATGTGGTCTTCAAGGGTAAGCTTCAAAGGTGGCAAATTCTTGATTTCGGAGCACTTGACACTGTAAGTCTTGGTGGATCGGTAGTACTTGCCACCGAACTTTTCGTGGAACTTATCTGCTTGATCAGCAGGCATAGCGATATAGGTGCTGGAGGTACTGATGGAAGCAATAGCGTTCTTCTTTTGTTCCAAGCGTAAATCGTGACCAATCTTGGCATGCTTGATACAGACATCCCAATTCTTTGCGCCGCCGTCAACATTGTCGGCTAACTTGATGTAGGACACATCGCCCTGAATAGCACTCTTGTCGATGCCACCAATAACAAGGTAGCCTGCAGGTTCGTCTTCGACATTGTGACGCTTGGTGAAACCGAAACCGCCGGGAGCGATGGAGTTATCGACAGGAGGATTGTTGCCACCGTTTTGATCGGTAGGTTGGTTCGGTTGCTGGTTTTGATTGGGTTGCTGATTAGGTTGTTGAGGGTTGTTAGGGTCTTGGTTAGGTTGTTGAGGGTTCTGACCAGCAGGCGGGGCGGGGTTGTTGGGATCAACGGTCTGATTAGGATTGGCAGGTTGGTTGGCGTTGGGATCTTGAGTACCGTTGGTACCGTCCTGGGTAACATCACCGGATTCCACAAAGTTGCTGCTGTCGGTTGTGTACATACCAAACTGAGCACTCTGAACACCCGAACCTTGTTCGTAAGCGTTCTGGACCAAACCGGAATCAGGGAATGAGAAATCGCGCTTGGCCAAACCTAAGGAACAAAAGAAAAAGAAACGTGAGATTCACTTGTACAGATAGCTACCATTGCCCTGTTGAATAAACATACCACCAGAGGAGGAGGTATGGATCTTGGTCATATTAAAGTCGACGCTTCGACCGAGACCGAGATAACCGTCGAAACCGTGATCAAAGCCACTCATGCGGTAAGCGCCACCAAAAGGCATGTTCTTGACGGTCAAACCGGCAAAGCGGAATGTATCAAGGTAGATATGGGTATCAACACACGAATCACCATATTCAACAGAGAATTTGCGACCAGTGGATTCGACACTGTCGGACCATCTGGCATAGTAAGTGCAACGATCAAGGCAGTTTTCAGTTTTGCACTAAAAAAATTAAACAAGGACATGTCAGTAAAAAGATAAGAAAAAACCAAGGTACTAATATAATTGACGCGATTTGTTGGAAGGATGCCATACTCTAGCGCCGCGGACCCAAGAATAGCCGGTTGCTAAAGAAAATATTAAGGTTAGATTATTTTTATAAATTTTTTGTTTTTTTCATTGTTGTCTTTTGATTCGTTTTCTTCTTTATTAGTTTCCAATTAAAAAATAAAAATCATATACTTACTGGTGTCAAAAGCCATGGTGAAATTCTGAGGAGGATTACCGATCTGAACAGTACCAGCAAGCTATATAAAGAAAAGAATAAATAAATGGTTCATTGAATAATACTGAATTGATAACTTTGATGTATAAAAGAATAAAAGATGGAAGCTGGCCTTTTTCTTTTTTTTTTTTTTTTTGGTCGAGCCCCTCCTTTCACGCTTTTGTATTCTCCCTGTTCTCAGGTGTCCTCCCATCCCCCTCTTTTTTTTGCGCTTGACCGGATACAAATGGAAATATTTTTTTTTCAAATTGTGGATGATGGAGACTTACCACACCATTATCGAGCATTTTACCGCCGGCTTTGGCGATACCACTGTCAGTTCGACGATACAAGGGGATTTTGATAGGCTCAGGTTCAGCGGTCGCCGAAAGGGCGAGCTGAGCGAGCACTGCGAGACAAAAAACGGCAGAACGCATGGGTGTTATGGGAAGGAAAAGCAAAAGATTGGAAAGGGCTGTCCTTTTTTTTGTCAGTGTCTAAAGGTTTTGTTGGTGGGAAAAGGAACGATGAAATGGTGCAGTCGATGAACCTACAAAATGGATGATTTTGTGACAGTGGCGGAGATACAAGGAAATTATTAAGTATGTCCACCAAATTAGACTTTTTAGAATGATTCGCGATAAAAACCTCTTCTTGCTTTTGGGGACGGATACTTTTGCGAGAAAAAGAAGAAGGAAAAAAGGGAAAAGGAGCACCAGCAGGAAAAGAAAAAGAACGAAGAAAAAAAGAAAAAGAAAAAAAAAAGCGAAATAGGATGGATGTAAAAAGGAAATGCAAATCGAGGGAGTTTTAAAAAAAACCTCGAAGGAGTCTTTGTGATTGGACTAGCGAGACAGTGTACGAGGACAAAACTTATTGCGATGGAGTTTTAATACCGTTTATCAAGGTTCCTATTTTTGCTCAATTCAGATTTGCCAAGGTAACCATTCTATTTCTGCACATTCACAGTGTTGCTACCATTGTGGGATTGAACTGTATCCAACACTATTTGTCTACAGCCTATCTACTTGTATGATAGTTGGATCATCGCATTATTCGTTGGTGTGAATTTGGGGACCTTTTTTTTTTTTGTTTCCCTTTAGGGCGCTGGTGAATTGCATTAGCTTCATTTGTGAAATTCAAGGCCCGTCTATTCCTTGTTCACCCAGTCCGGGTCCATTTTTCCTATATTTCTGTTGTGGCGCACCATCTCATTAAGCAATGATAATGAGTAGGCCGAATGCTGTACGGATGGTGTCGCAAACCCCGATGAAGTGGATTCTTCTTTGTTTCTCTTTTTTCTGAATGTCTGTTCTGTCTTTTCTATGACAACCCGGTCTGACCGCTCTTGAAGTTCCAATCGTGCTGCAAGTTTTGATTTTCCCTCTTGAAACAAACATCATGTCATAGCACGTGCGGGACTTCCATAGATCTCTAAAATAAAATAATGTGAGGTGGAGTGATGATCTCTTATTTTTTTTTTTTCTTCCTTGCAAGGTTGCACAATTGCATGTCTAAAATAGACTCTTTCCACTTTTTTGGGTCGGTTGAATAAGTTTTTTGGTTTGAATTCACTCCTGAATCATCGAGTATCACCCGTGTCATCAGACATAACAATTCATTTCTTCGGTATCACCAAGCCCCACCGCTCGTCTCAAACCTGGACAATTCATTAACTGATTTTATTGTATAGACTCATCCTATCGTCTTCTTTATTATAATCCAATAAAAAAGGAAAAGCGTCTTATGCTTTCACATCCCGCTGCTTTGGTTCTAGGCATTTCGCTTGTCAAGCCGTTGTGGCTCGTCAACTTACATCCTTATTTCTCGCTAGTTTTGATCGCGGTCACGCATTTTCGGCCATCAGCAAACGTTGATGGCCACTGATTTTATTTCGCCAACAAATGATCGGATGCTGAGCTTTTGCGAACATCACTCTGATTATCTACCAAAGCGCGTGTCTGAACTAAATCAAAAAGGCTCTGCTGCGGTATTTTCAACTGAAATTAAAAAATAAAATAAAAATTGGCAAGCGGGCGGGCTGGACACGGAAGGTCCAAAGCCTAGACCAGTTCAACCACTAATAGAAGCACCGTTGTCACTGAATGAACATAATTCTTTGGCATGCAAACTCGTTCATTTTTCTTCGGGAAAATAGGAAATAAAAGCTACATTTGCTCAAAAATGTTCTACAAACATGCGCACTCTACATTAAATGGACTTGTGCACCCAATGATTATTGGTATTTCGTTCCCGCACGGATATTGTGTGGTCCAAAAATAACGAAAATTTTCTTGACTTCCTTCTGGATCCATGCGACAAACCACAGTTTAACCGGGTATTCACCTAAACACCCGGTTACCAATAATCCCCAGATCCGATCCTTTATAAACGACCCATGATTTCCCACCTTTAGCGCCATTATCGCTTATTTAGAAAAAGAAAAGGACTTTGCCTCTTGCAAATACTGTGCCATAGTTTCCGCAACATATTCGCTGCTTACATCATCACCATTTGTTGTTTTTTCACAGGCACTTTTACGCATAAGGTTTTCCAATGTCTTTTTCACGTTTGTGCGATTCATGACAATATAAGAAAAAAACTTTTTTTTTGTGATTTGAAAGTCAGGCACGGCACGGTTGAGCAGAATTTTTACTTTCAGCACAAATGACGCACAGATTCTACTCTTTTCTTATGTTTTATAGGCATTTCTTCCTTATTTGTAATGCATTGTCACTTTCAACCCTCAATTGATTTCTTGTTCTTAAATATGCTATCCAATGGACACGGGTGAACGGCCTTTTTGACAGGGAGATTCATATCGGGAAACCTGAGGTGGTCCAGTTTAACCTTATTCCCTGTAATGGTTTCAAAGACATACCGTAATGAACATTTCCCGTCACCAGCAGTTGATAACGGTCCTCGCGTTGTATCGGATTGTTTTCACAGAGTTCCGAACTTCCGTCTACAGATCTCACTTCCGTATTCCAGGTATTCTTTCCTGTGCACAAACTTCTTTTGCAAATCAGGTTTGCTGCTCAGGGACACGAACCGATTCCCTCCTGTCCAAGCATAATTGATAGGACTATCAAAATGTGATGAGCCTTGTCTGATTCATTGTTTTCGATGATTTGTACTTACTTATCGGGCACAGCAATGCGTATGTCGCATTCGGCCGGTGCTAGATGGCGTAACTCGTTTTCTCTTGTTATGACGTTAGCATGCATTATCATACAGGAGAGAAGGATGAACTTACATGCGCTCTTTGTAACCAGGAAAGCATGCGTTGCCTCCTACAAGCACAATATTGGCATACAGTAAACCATGTAACGCTGTAAGCAATATAACAAAATAAACATGATGAGCAAAAAATTATTGTCTGTAAGGGATCGCCGTGCGTGACTTACAAGGATCGCATGCATTGACACTTTGTACAATGGCTTCTGGAATTCCCGCTTGCTGCATACCAATATCGGACGGATTCATCAGGATTTCGGGTATCATAAACCGTTCGTTGTTCATCGTCAAGATTTGCTCGGCGGAAGAAGAGTGCATCGCAACCGTCGACTGTTTGCCTCGCTTTGGACGGACATGCCCCCGAGTATTGGTGCTAAAATCTGGCAAAACGTACTCCTGCACAATGGTATTTTCATTGTAAGGTCTCCTACGTAAATTTTTGTCGTTTCAAATGATTCTTGGACAGGTTAAAGTTGTTCTAGTAAAGCAATACCTGCAGATGTCCAAATCGGGAATGACGTTCTGAGAGACATAACAACAGGTTTCCTTCATTTGGTTGATGATATAGGTTTCTTCCATCATATCGTAGTACCTAAAATCATTTCATTCATTGTTATTGGTATACAGCCCATATAGCGCATACACACTCCACAAAAGTTTCGGAAAATACTGACCGGAAGGAGACGGTTTCCTTTAGTTGGTTGGTCAATAATTTCCCACCTACATTAATTCTGCAAACGGGTGAGCATGATATTTTACCCCAACTTCCACCGCTCCCCTTTCTCTTTGAACGATGTAAGCCCCTTCCTGTCTTTTTTTTTGTTATTTTCCCTTGATCCCTTCATTTTATTTTATTCCTCGCAGGCTCACCTCTTAATCCCTTTCGCGATCGGTTTCTCCTTGACGAACGGTACAATGTGTGTAAATGAATAACCAGAGTCAACGACAAGTGCACAATCAGGCACCGATCCTTCCTTATCACCAAATAAAGTCGCCAAATCATTGTAAACACATAATTGTGGTGCTGTCACGTTTGTTGTCAGCCTTCCATAGTGATCACCAAGCGAAGTTTGCTGATACATACCGGTGGTGCGATAACAACTGCTGAATTCGTATTCTTCAAAAATCATTTGATCGTATGCTTCTTGAATATTCGGCAGATTAAAGCAAGGCTCAGTAATCAATAAACGGTTGTCCTTTGTCCCATCCTATCCTCATTTTATCTCTTGTGAACAACTCAGCCTTCTGTTTTTTTTTATCACGTCGCTGCGGGTGATACCTGAAGTTCTGTTTTGAAAAATCGATTCCAGATCGTTCTTTCGACGCCCCAATTGATCAAGAAACCCTATATTCCATTATCAAGTATTTCTTTCAGGGTGACTACAGAAAAGGAGATCTTACTCGTTCAAACGGTAAGCGGTAGTAGAGAGAAGAGAAATCAGTGCATTGAGAAAGTTCGTCACCGACATAATGGCGGCGATCTGTTCGACCACGTACAATGGCGTTGGGTACAAGTCTGTTGAAAGAGAATAAGTCTCTTTTTGTTGTCTGTCGTCTGATATCTGGTTTGCTTACTTTGGCGATGATGGATCTCCTGATAATCCGCCTTTTATTGTGTAAGCACCGTTGTCGAGGATTAGCGTATTGGTCATGCTCGTTTTTCGGGAAAAAAGGCGTTCTCCCGGAAAGACTGAATAGAGACGCGGTGTCGGAATTTGATTCACCTTGGCCAGTCCACGAATTTGTTCTGTTTCCTTTCAATTTGAAGGCTCATCGTTGCATACGCACGTGTTCAAAAGTTGTAACATACCATTAAACACTCTTTACCTCTCTAGTATCTCCCTTTCCGTTTTTAAAGGAACTGAAAAATCTTTCAATTTATAGGCAAGCCAACTTTAGACTTTCTAGTATAGCATGCAAAGAATATGACCTGCTCCAACAGATAACTCAGTTGATAAATAATTTAACAAACCGTACACCCGCGCCCTCTTACATTGAGCGACTTTCGTCAGACAAAAAGCCTAACGCATACACGGTATAACCTGGGCGAGAACTCTTGACGGACTTTGGTATATTAATGACAACCTTATGGCAATACCATGCAACCTGATTTGTTTCTGAACACGCGCAAAGCAGCACTGGTTCCCCCCCCCTCCTCAGTTCCATCCCGCCCAGACTATGATAGATCTAGAAAGATGTGTGGGTATGTTGGGTATCTAAAATAATGAGTTAGTAAGCTTTTTGATTGATTCAAATTTTCGTCATATTTTAACTTTGTTATTTGAGTTTTCAATAGCCATTGATCGCTTGACATGACTTGGGTTATATGACATTGAAAAATTTTGAATTAGTATACGTTCATTACATCATAGCAAAGGAAAAGAAATTGGACTTACCTTTGAACCAAATGGTGTACCGGAAGAAAAAAAGATGAATACGGACCACAGGTAAGCTTCTTCTTCGATGCGGAAAAATAAGATTGCTTCCAGGGACAGTTAAGCGATGGATCGCTGGTGTCAGCTTGAGCAGGCAAAAAATATTGACGTGGCCAGAAGTGACGGTAATTTCGAGTTGGATTCGATATCGCGAGTCTCCCGAATAAAAAGAAAGAAAAACAAATATAGTATATGATGATAAAAAAACAATGGTCGCGTCATAGAAACCTCCTAAAAAGCCCTGTGCGAAAAAAGAGGAAAAGACTGAGAAAAGAATATGTACATGAAATATAAAATACAAAATACAATAATCGGGAAGACATCTCGAATACCATATCATGAGAAGCAATTCAAAGGAGAGGAACATGAAGAGGACACGTAAGCGTTTTCCGATGAAAAAGAGAGTGTATTACCGACGATGGCCTTTGACGTCATCTGGTTTCGCCAGATGGATGGATGAATGGCGAGAGAAAGGCAACTTGTGGTGTCCAGAACTTGCCCGGCGAAAAGAAAACGGAGAAAACAGGTAAAAGAAGAGATGGAAAATAAAGAGAGGTAAGTCTGTTTTGCCGGAGCAAAATCGATGTTAGACCACTCCAAGCCTACCTTTTTGAGGTTGGTAGTCGATTTAACCAAGTGAGATACACGGGATACGAATGGTCTGGATGATGGGTGCGGATGGGATCTTGATACAATGATACCGAGAGTTTTCCAGGTAAACACAAAGAGAGAGAGAGAAAATCAAAAGAAAAACGATAAAATTGAAGACGAAAATATATGATTTCCCATGGATGAAACATGGTGTTCTCTTAACTCTAATCTTTTGTCAATAAGCGGTTGATTTTTCGGTAAGATTTAGTTGATGTGCGCATAAATCTTTGCGTATTCAATGGACAGCAGAGTAGCACAGTCTCTTTTTCCTTTTTCCCGGAGGTCTTGACCCCCCCTGACCTACCGCCACATAGCGATCATTTTCTTCATCCACGACAGAGGAACAACAATATGTACACAAAGTTAGGAACGGAAATAGTCAGACATCGTATAATATTAAATGGAGAGACAAAAATAGATAACAGAAAAAATCGTACTCGGGGAAACATAGCATAAGGATAAAATCAAAAGGAACATAAGGACAAAAAGCATAAAACATAAAGGTGAAGAATAACTTGAAAAATCATAGCAAAGGATGAAATCAAAGGAGCATAAGACAAAATACATACAGTAAAATATAAAGGAATAATAAAAACAACAATATAAGGGTAAAGACGCCACCAGGACCATCAACAAAGAACAATCGGGCTGATTCGTTGCTTCCATGCGTGACACTCTGGAGAATTGCGTGGTATACGGCATGTTGATAACGGTTTAGGTACTCGTGTGTTTGGGGAACATTGGCAGCGTCTGCGATGAGATCGTATTGTTCTCTTACCAGTCTGGGCTGACGGCGAAATGTGCTTATGCCAATTTCTTGGCGATCAGGAAGAACAAAGCGATCGTAATTCAGCAGTGAACTCGATTGGCGGTTCAGATGCTCTTCAATGTCCAGCAAAGCGCGATCGTACACGATTTGGGACGGCTCAATTTTGATGATCATTGTCTTGATTTTGATTGCTCCAAAAAGGTTAAATAGTCTTCTGCCAAATGCTGGCGGAACTGCATCCAAAGCGCAAACGGGTCAGGAGCCTGACATTTTCTGTCCTTGCCGGCATGATACATTGCTGCTGCAGCACGATCGTGGTCCTTGTAAACGTACTTGTACAGGTATTTAACGCTTTCCAGAGAAGTACAGATTTCGACGTTAATGTGAGCGTTATATCTTGCACAGAGGTATCGATTGTGGGGAACAACCCATCTATTTGTCCAGCTGGACATGGTTCTTGACCACAAAATCACCATTGTTGTGACGACGGTATAATGGGTAACCCCTGTGATCTTCGACAGTAGCTTCATTGAAAAGGAGCGCGGGCAACGCTTTTTACATGAGCCGTTTTCCATGCAGGGAGACCTCGGATGCGTTGTTCCACACGGATCGTGCATCATACATCTGCTGACGGTGTCGTAGAGATCAGGAAACCTCTCTCTGTCCGGAAGTTCGGCACACACGATACGATCATATTCATCAAGTGTTCTCGGCTTATCCTCCGGATGTAGCACCAAAAGCAAATGAAGATGCGGTAAGCCTCGCTTCTGAAACTCCTCCGTGTGTACATGGGTAACGAATCTTCCCAAAACATGGTTCTTCTTTAGATCTTCCATCAGAGCTTTACGCTTCATGTTAAAAATTCGAGCGCAAAGGTCGGGCCAATCAACAGCTGTCTGGTTTCGTTTCAACCAATCATATTTGGTTTTCAAAAATTACCCAATCAAAGCCGGCAAATGTAGGACAAAACCTCACTCTTCAACTGGCGTCCGATCGCTTTGATCAACGCGGACGCAAAGATATTTACCAGAATCCTGAACAACCGAGTGGTGCCCTTTGGGCAGCACATCATCAGTCCGTTCCAAACCGGTTTCGTCCCTGGCCGCTTCATTGCCGACCATGGTATGGCCGTTAAACTCGCCATGGACCACGCCTCTCGCTTCGCCTCCAATGGCATCGGTCTGTCATTAGACATGGAAAAAGCCCTATGACGAGTTCATCCGTCCTACTTAAACCGGGCCTCGCTCGCTGGGGGTTTCCTCAGACCATTATTACTTGCATACAGAAGCTGTTTTTTGGCACGACCATCCGTATCAACGTCAACGGTGCTTTATCACCTTCTATTCAACAACAGCGGGGTGTGCGCCGAGGCGATCCACTGTCACCCATTCTCTTCAATCTAGCACTCGAGCCCCTGGTTCAACGCGTATTACATGACCAGTCCATCCAAGGCTTTGCCATTGATCGACCATTGCCCTCACTAGATTCGTGAAGCACAACTAAAATCCTCGCCTATGCTGATGACTGTTTCATTTTCCTACATAACACCACCGACATCGAACGCCTGATGATCCACCTCGAACATATATGCAAGCCTCCAATGCCAAGATCAACCTTGATAAAACACATGTCATCTCGCTTTCAGGTCAGCCGTCGACACATTGGTGTACGACTCTCGCCACCTACGGTATCCATTTGTGGTACGACCGTTCACGCGACAGTCCTCTAATCTACCTTGGCTACCCATTCTCATCCACGCCCCGTCAACGCGACCACTTCTTCACCGCCATCCTTCAAAAAGTGGAGAAAGCCTGCCAGCTTCAATCGCAACGGATACTTTCGGTTCGAGGTCGAGCCACTGCATTAAATGTGTTGATTCTATCCACTTTGCGGCATGTTCTACGTGTGTGCCCAGTACCAAAGTCCTTCATGGATCGGCTCCGATGTCTTAGTCATGGTTTCTTGACCAAGGGGATGTTTCCTAGAGTTTCGTATCACACTCTTATACAACAACGTCCTCACGGCGGACTAGCTGTCTTACACCCACCGGCCCAAGCTTTAGCCTTGCAACTACGTTGGCTCCAACCACTGTTCGATCTGCACCATCCACATCGGTCCTACATACACAGCTGGATTCTTCACCTTCTCCAGCACTGGAGCAATGCCCAAGACCCTTATTGGTGTTTGTTATACCCTCGCCTGCGTCCCCGGTTTTTCACTACTCCTATTTCCATTGTTGGTAACCTATGCGCTACCATGGATCTTTTTCAAGACAACCTCATTCAGGCTACCATCGATCCCAAGATCATCTTACAACTACCCCTGTTGGATACCATTCTCAAACCCCCACAACCACACACTGCTCCCGTGGTGTCTGTGATTGCTGCAGCCTCTCGGCAATGCATTCTGGTGTCTGATGTGCTAAGTTTTGATCCACCTAATAACTGCCTTCGTCGAAAACATCGCAACGAGCTTCCTCGGCGTCGACGCGCCATCGCCCAACTCGTGAAGCTATTGGACTCTTGGCAGATCCTATTTCGGCCTTTCGTGATCAGTGCCTGCGCTCCCGCCCCAATCACCTCAGACGAACTCCTTGCCGCCTCGACGACAATTGATGCCCAATGCTTGTTCCCATGGTGGTCCTTTGGCCCTCTCGACCTCATGCTCGCTCGCCCTAGAACGCTTAGACGGCAGATTCTGGCTGCCAATCATCCCCATGAGACCCCCGCCCCCACCTTGACGCTATGGGCCCGCTTCTGGTCTATTTCTTTAACCTCAGTCACCCGCAACTTATGGTACCGAATCCTGCATTCGAAATTACCTAGTCGCACGTCCCTTCACCGACTACTTCCGACCGTTCACCTCACGGACCAGTGCCCTCTCTGCACTATTTCGACTGACACTCCCGTTCACTTCCTATACCAATGCGCCCCCCTAAACGAGTGGTGTGGGAGAGTGTATGGCCCGATCTACTGCTCCTCCCAGTCAACGAAACGCAGATCCTTAAGGCACTCTATCAGCTCGATTTCCCTCGCGATCCTCCCAACTGTAAGAGTGTTGTAATCATTGAAGCCATCCTCAGGGGATTTGTCGGCTCACTGGGCCTTTATCTTCCATCACACTGTATTCAATCCTGAAGAAGTAATCAACCGCATCCACAAGTTGATCTCACGACGAATCGCTGAATCACAGCTACCTGCCCTCTGAAATTAATTTCTGCTACGCCTCATTCCCTCCACCTCTTCTTAGGACGTGGTTACGAATAAAAACTCGACGCACATTGCGCGCCTACAAAAAAAAAAAAAAACTAATGTGACCGCCTTGTGACTGAAAATTAGCGCGCATAACTCCCAAACATTTTGATAAAGGTAGGTAGGTATATAACAAAAGATTCCAATGATAGTTTGTTATTGTTTTCTATGACAAGGCGCAGACCTTAAAACATCTAGAATAGTGTAGAATACATGTTATAAATAAAGAAATGCGATGGTACGTTATGAAAATTGGTTTCATGATCAAGCACTCTTGAAGTGAGAGCGACTATTTCGGCGCCGATCCTTTCGCATCAAGCCTGAACCTTCCGCTTCGCTTGCAGACGTGCTAATAGATCCATGCTTGTCCAGGAAATAGAGCACTTCATCTGTATCGGAGTCTTCTTGTTTACTCCAGTTGAAAATATTGCGATCATCCAACCAATCCAATGCCGCACTGTTGAGAAATCGACTAGCAATCTGTGAAAAGGTGCTGCTACCTTCTGCCAGTTCGGACGCCGATTTTCGACTTTGTTCGATTGTTTGCGGATCGAAATCGCTGAATACTTTGGGTCCAAATTCATTGATAATGCGTGTAATGTCCTGCGATAATTTTTCTCGTGTGTGACGCAAATTAGTCGTACTGTCTGGATCGGTTAACGCAAGATACAAGGGCCGAAGCGATCTATATTGTATCTGTAAGCTTGTGTGCAAATTCATCGGCAGATCGATCATCCATGGAAAAATAATACAAACTTGTAGACGTCCATGCCATTTTCACCAAATCGCAAACTGGCGTAGCTGACAAAGGGCAGCAGATTCCACGTGGCGATGGGGAGCAGGATCTTTTGAGTCCAAGTCCAGTTTGTTCTCAAAGCAAAACCCAACACCAATAAGCTGTACAGACCATAAAGCAAGGGTATCACGACAAGACCAACAATGAATTTCCACGTGGCCAGTACATCTCGTCCAGCAATTTTCACCGATGAACCCGCCAGCGCCTCTGTCAGCAAAAATAACAGCGTTTACTAGGGGGTAGTTCTGCTTCATCCCATGTCCATCAAAATCTTACCTTTAGCCTTTTTCGTGCTAATCACTTTGGCAATCACCACAATCGGAAAATTGAGAATACCTCTGCATAATGATGAACTTTTAGCGTGTGGCCATCCCGCGCATTTCGTTTGACTTTTTCCTTACTTACCCTGGAAATGCCAACAAGCCCCAAATCACCAGAACCATCACTCGATATAATAAAAGGAAAAAGGTACGCCACTCCCGGAGATTGATTTCAGGTACTTGATGGTCTCGCAATCCGTGGTATTTCAACAGTTGGTTGTAAGCGAGCACTTTGCGTTTCAATTCAATAATGGTGGGGTCATCCTTGTACAGATTGTATCCAATTACAAAACGTCGATTGAGATCGACCACTTGCGCAATATGTAGGTTCTGGTTCGCCGTTTTATACAGTCTTCGAGCTGCTTGAATCACCTACAGCATAATGACTCGTTAGCCTCACACCAGGCGGTTGAGTATGCTGTCAGGTTTGTCTTACCATGAGCGTCTGATCATTCGTTGCGTTGACTGTGACCGTTTTTAAAGCATAAAAAACGGTGTCCAACAGTTGCTGACATGCTTCTCTCTTTTGCGAGCCACCAAGTTTAAACAATTCGACGAGCTCTGGGCTGATTGTAATAGGGTTGCCAAATTCAATGACAGCTCGGGAACGAAATCGATGAGCATGAAAATAATTGAGACCTTGAATGACAAAATGTATCAGTGCAAAAGAAAGCAGGAGTTTACGAGAACTAATTAAAAAAAACCTACCGCAAGGGACGATCTTGACATCCAAACCGGGATATTTGGCCATGGCGCCAAGGGCCATAATAGTCACACCAGCTTATGTAATCCAAAAAAAAAGAGTTTGAATATAATGTGGATCATCCTGTGATGTACAAACTCAGCAGATCTTACCTTTAAAAGGCAACATTTCTGCACGGTCGTGACTGCCTCCTTCGGGAAAGATGGTAATGCATTGACCATTGTTCAATTCGTCATACACTCGTTCATAAACAGAGTCTTGTTCAACGTGTGGCACACATTTATATGCCGTTCCTTCTGGATTGATCAACACATTCATTGCTTTTTCGTCCCGTACATCTGCTTTAATCTCCAATTCGGTATCGGAGATCACCTTGACCACCTCAAGTTTACCCGCATTCCGAGGGAGAACAATAAAGTCATTGGGACGAAGTTGAGCCAAAAACTTTGTATCGTTGCCCGAGATTTTACGCGGCTCCGTCTTTGGATTCAATAGCTGAATACGACCCTGACCGGCTTCTGCGATATCTTGAGGACGCACCACCGGAACTAAGCATAGTCTGTCAATTACATCTTTTTTTTTTTTTTTACAACCGTAACAGCAACAAAAAAAGGGATATTTACTGGCGTGCACCATGCGTGCAAAAAAGCCGACTGTTTTTTGATGCATGGATTTTTCGGCGATAAGAAAAGATACACGACGATTGCACTCTCGCATGACAATCATGGGATCCACAAACTACGTGAAAAAGGGTACCAACATTTTCACCATGAGTTAAAGACCACGCAATATATGAAGAAGTCACCTTGAAGCATGTGCACGAAAAAAAATGGTCATTACCTGATTCGCATGGGGAGCAGCGACGAAAATGACGGGCCCGTGCTTGGGAATTTTGTGAGCTCCTCGCGGACGAATTTCACGAAAAAAGATATCCAACATGATATTGAATATCCATATGGTAGTATCGTAAGCGATGTTACTGCGCTTAGGTTTTTTGTCCATGGCGTAAAGCTGGTCGTTGAAGACTCAATTAACCTTCCAAACTCGGCCAAGAAGAAAGAAGCCGCAAGAGTGGCGCCAAAAAAAGTAATGGCCCGTCACGGTTACACAAATACGGCACAAGCGACCGGAAGCATAACGCTAAGCCACCGAGAAATCGGACAACAATTTTGGCATGTCTCACCTTGGGGGGTTTTAGCCTTTCTTCTTTTTTCCCCAACTTCTTTGCCCCCCCACTGTGTGCCATCACTTTACAGAAATAAGGAAACATGGGTGGCATCTGGTCGAGAGAACAATCCGACGAGCAACCGGGGGTGGTGCCTGACGAAACGCCAGTGAATGGAAACAAGCGGGCCATCGATGAAGAGCCAACAACCACTGCAGAACAGACCGTCAAGCGCAAGAAAACCACCAAGGAACGTCGCGCTCACTTTCGCAACAACAACTCATGGAAAGCCACAGAGGAAGCCAAGAAAAATGACGCACCTGCAGTCAGCACTCCACGTTTGGCGAAGCGAAAAGTCGCATTACTTATCGGGTTCAGCGGGACTGGATTCCAAGGCATGCAAATGTAAGCTGAATTTCATCTCTGTGACGAGTAATTTTTTTTTGTCAACTCACATGCGATATGCATAAAGTAATCCTGGTGTTCGAACCATTGAGAGCGTGTTGTTTGAAGCGATGTGCAAAGCCGGTGTCATTTCGCAGGCAAATTCGGAAGATCCGAAAAAGGTATAAGCTTACCTGAATCATTCGTTAGACACAATGATCTGACCACCGTGCTTTTCAGGTCCAATGGATGCGAGCCGCTCGTACAGATAAAGGTGTGCATGCTGCTGGTAATGTCGTATCGTTGAAAATGGGTATTCCGGAAGATGAAAGTGATGTGGTGCCTCGAATCAATTCCTTTTTGCCGGAACAAATTCGTGTGTGGGGTAAGTCTAAAGAGCCCATGCTGCTCATTGGGAAGACGGTCTGACCGCGTTGGCCCCTATTAAGGTTACGTTCCTACGATTCGTTCATTCCACGCAAAGACTGGATGTGATTCTCGCGTTTATGAATATCTGTTGCCGACTTATGCGTTCATGCCACCTTCACCAAAAGAATTGAAAGAAGCGCCAACCTCCGAAACGGATTTGAAGCTGATGGGTAACAGTAGCGATGTGATCCGCTATATTTCCCGCAGCACCGACGAAGAGATGGCGAAAAAGGAAGCTTATCGCATCGATACCAATGACTTGACAAAATTCAGAGAAGCGTTGAAAATGTTTGAGGGAACCCATAATTTCCACAATTACACTATCGGCCGTGGTTACAATGATCGAAGCTCCAACCGATACATTATGAGTATTAATGTGGGTATAGGAAAAAAAGTCGGTCGTTGAATGTAAGATAGGCTTTTACTTACTGCCGTTAATTAGGTGGGCGATCCTATCTACATTAATGACACGGAATGGCTTAGCGTCAAATTGCACGGTCAATCATTCATGCTCCATCAAATTCGCAAGATGATCTGTAAGTATTCCTTAATATGGCTGGCTTGGTGTGGTTCCCTTGCCAAAAATCAAAAAAGAGACACGTCGAATTAACAAAGGATATCTATTAGCCATGGCTCTTCTTGTGGTGCGTACCAAGACGCCTCTGTCACTTATTGAAAGAAGCTTCGGTTCCGAGAGAATCAATATTCCCAAAGCACCCGCACTAGGATTGCTCCTGGAGCGACCGGTATTTGATGCTTACAACCGACGAGCGGTCAGTAAAAAAGACAACAAGTTCCGTGATGCTATTGACTTTGATAAATACAAGGTAAGAAGGAGAACCAACGTTTTTAAGCAGGGTCAATTCTGATGTATATTGTAATGATCAGGATACAATTGATGCATTCAAACAAGAATGGATTTACTCAAAGATTTTCGCCGCGGAAAAGGAAGAACGAGGGTAAGTTATCATGTGTTTGTGAGAGGGAAAAAAGTTATACTTATTTGTGTACTTTTTCTCCTGGACAGGTTCGACACTTTCTTGTTGTCTGTAGATTCGCATTTTGGGCCTGATTACAAATATCTCAACGCAGAAGGCACGATCCCTGAAGAAGCGATCATTACTACGAAATATACTGTCAAGAAAGATAAGAGCACTGTGAAGACTAACGAAGAACAAGATGAACTAGAACAGGATGCGGAGGAGGAAGATGCATAGTATGTATATATATAATATAAAGAATAAAAAAAAAGCTGGTTCATTATTGTCCCACAAGGATTGAATTTTATTCTTTGACCGTCAACGCGTCCAACACTTTTTCCAGCAACTTGTTTCCTTTGAGACGCTCAATTTCTGCCCGTGCCGCTGCTTCTTTTGCTGTCAAGAATGTGCGAGTATATTGGAAGCTACCTGTCCGTTTCAGGATATCCAGTGCGTACTTCTTTACCTCGACAGAGGTGGGTTTTTGGCTGATAATGTTGAGCAATTGCCGGTTGCTCAAATCAGATCGAATGGAGTGAATAATCGGGAATGAGAATTTGCCTTCGGTTAAATCTTCGCAAAAGCCCTTATTCTCAGAGTACTACAAAGTAGATCGATAACGCCTTTCTTTTTATATGTGTGAACCATGTGGGGGTTTACTTACGGTATCGGATTGGAGATTCATGTAATCATCGCGTACTTGGAAGTAAATCCCAATAAGATTAACAAGATGCGTATAATCACTAAAGAACCAAAGTGTTTTAATTCCATCACTCACAAATACTGGGGCATGACTGGAACTCACATGTCGCTGGCACTTGCTGCCTGCATTAATCGAACCGCCAACCGCAAAAGACCGCTCGTTTCTGCATAAACGCACATCAACTTGATGCATGCCAATAAAGAAGATTTGCTTTGCATAAAACTTACTGTTATTCACCATATCAATGTACTCATCTTCCGTTGGACATGTGAGCGTATCTCTCCAGAATAATTCAATGCCTTGTCCTTCGTGCAGATGGATCAATTCTTCGGTGTAGATGGTAACCATGGCAGGGTGGTTGAGCTTGAGAATTTCTTGAAGCGCCAAAAAATAGACATAATTAGCGCAGTTTATCGTCTGCGGTACGCCGTAGATAAGATGGGCTACGGGAACAGCTCGTCGTAATACCGAACCGTCTTGAACGTCGTCTATCCTAACCGCCATTTACCACAGCAATGAGCAAAGTGTGTAACAAGTAGTCCTTGAGGATCATTGGGGGACGTACATCAAACTTGCTGTATGAAGCATTTCAATAACCTTGGTAATGACGGCCAAGGTTTCCTTGGGAACATGAAGCCAAGCGTCGAAAGCGGCAATGAGCTTGGATCGGATATCTTTGCCAGGATGGGCACACAAGTAATGGTATGGTTCGAGAAGGGTCTAATATTCAGTCCAACGTTAATTCATACACAGTAACCCCTGTCAAGCAATTTTTTTCAGTGTAGGCCACTTGCATCGTTCAACTTGAATTTTGCATCGGTCATGATTGTTGTCCAAATTGAAGAGATGCGGGATGCGTTCAGTGCCTCGGTACGTGTTGGCTCATGTCGGCGTTTTAATTGGCCAGTGAGAGCTGGAGTGTTTTACTATTTTTGATCCATGGCAACGCGGATATTTCCATCGCAAAAAAGACACCTTCATGTTGTAACTTTACATGATTAAGGATTTCAATTATGCATTGGGGATTTTGGATTCTGTAGCTTTTACGTAATGCATGTAGCGAATATATCATATTATCATTCGTGCTTGTCGTATGTTGTTGTTTGTGTAATGTTTAGTTTCTCAATATTGGACATGTCTCGAAAGAAAATAAGGAAATTTTAAGCAACCAACTTGATTGGTGTAAAGTTTTATTTACCAAAGTTGCAGATCGCATTTTTTCCCAGAGCAAAAAAAAAAATAATAAAAAAAACTTTTGAGAACAACAATAATCAAGGAATACAAGTTGCCGAAGGAATGTGGGTTATATTACAGAGTAAATATCGAGAACATGCAAGTATGTGTTTTCTTTTTTCGGTTCGGTTGACTGCAGGTAAAGCAGTGGTAAAAATATCAAATTATCGAGAGGTCAAAAAGGCTTTTTTTGACCCGATGAAGAAAGCCGCACAGGTATTTTTTTACCAGGCGGTATAACCGCCGTCAACAAGGATTTCGGATCCGGTAACAAAGGAAGCAGCATCGGAGGCCAAGAATGTAACAACACCTTTAAGTTCATGAGGAACTCCCATGCGACCCATAGGAGTATTAGCTTCCCAAATGTCACGCATTTTTGTGCCTTCTTCGCCTTGTTGAGCTAATACCGCGCGATTCATTGCTGTGTCGAAATAACCCGGGGAAATGGCGGTGACTCGGATATGATGAGGGGCCCATTCGCAGGCCAGTGATTTGGTAAGCTGCAGAACCGCGGCTTTGGTAGCGTTGTAAGGAGCATGACATTGTGGACGATTCGTGATATGAGCGGACATTGACGCAATGGTGATGATTGAGCCACCTGTGCCCAAACGTATCATATGTCTAACCCAAAAAGAAATTTGTATCAATAAGGATTCTGCAAAAATTCAATTCGGAACGAACAAACACTTACTTTGCCGCTTGCTGCATACAGAAGAACGTGCCAGAGACGTTGACATCAAAAATTTTACGGAACGTATCAGCGGTGTAATCAATGGCAGGACAGACGTTGTTGATTCCTGCCGCGGTAACAAGGATATCCAAACCACCATGCTGTTGCACAATCTGATCAAAGAGCATGGCCACTTCTTCATCATTGGTTACGTCGCAACCCCAACTTGTTGCCTTGACACCACATTCAGATTCGATTTTTGCAACGGCTTCAGCGCCTGATTCAGCTAACAAATCGATGCAGGCTACGGATGCACCACTTTCTGCCAATGCACGCATCATTTCATATCCCAAGCCTCGAGCACCACCCGTCACTAAAATCATTAAAAAAAGTCAGAAATCAGAAAATTAAAGGGTTTCTGATGACCGTTGTTCGAAATCATACCAACAGCGACTTTCCCTTTCAGTGACATGAGGGAGACGACATTTGGTGAACTTGAGTCCATTATGACTTAGAATGAGTTTGATGGAAATAATAAAGTCGAAATAACCAAGAGTAAGAAAAAACTGAGGTTTGGTTTTCTCGCAAAAGGAAACAGACTGAGGTTTATATACAATACAGAAATTTTTTTTCGGTTGGTGAAAGCAGAAAAATGGGCAATGCAGATTCTGAAAGCTCGGAAAAACAGTTGATTGGTGATCTGTATCTTTTTTGGGGAAGTCAGTCAGTTGCAAGGGAATCCAAAGCAAGTAGATTTCCTAACTGAGTAGTTTTGAGATTGCGGAAAAATCTCTGATTGGCATAAATGTCATGCTCTCTCCTTGCTTTTCGGTTCATACAAAGACACTTCCAGTGCAACAATCAGAAAAAGGAAATTTACTCTAATGTCGAAACATTTACATCTTGATATGTTTTTGAACCATAGTTTCCCAGAATCTAGATTCTTACTGAAGATGGTCCGTTCAAACCATCGCATGGACATGTCCGTTATCACAGCCAACTTCAGTACTTTGCAATTATTTTATTTTTGCGATCCATTCTACTTTTGATTTGATCGCCCTTACTTTAGAAGGAAATTTTAACTGCTATGAAGTGGCTCTTTTGCATGAATGATCTCAAGCAAAAAAGATGTCGTGGCTCTGACGTCAAATAAGAAAAAAATTCAGAATTCAGGGCGTGTCCCATTCTCTTCCCGGCATTCGAAGCATCGAATGCCAAACGAAAAAAAAGCTGTGCATGATTTGAAAAAAATTTGCAGAATTTGTCTCAAATTGGAAAAGAAAAAAAAAAGTCGTCAAATCCAGAAAAACTTCACACGACATAAATTTCGCAAAGAGCGTCATTGATTTTTGGAATAACAAAGTGAAAAAAGCATGCGTGTGTGGGTGTCAAAGAATGAAACCCAGACTGCACCTGAGCGTTGCCGAGAAAGAGTCATCGCCTCATTATTTTTTTTCTTATTTCCCTTCTGGTGACCCATATCTCGTGCTCGCCCTATTTACTACTGTTGACTTTTTTTTTTTTTTTTTTTTACCTTTGCCACAACCATGTCCGACAATCCCTCACCAGTCTCGTCATCAACTCACCTTCAGTCAGACTCCCTGCCATCCGCTGAGTCTCATATGACGCCAGCACCATCTGATAAGATGGCCAACAAGGTACCATTTTCACCGTTTCTTTTATTCCCTCGTCCCTTGAGCCCTTTTGAGAAGACAAGGGGACTAGTCAATTTCAACAAAATGGAAGCGTGTTACGCAAAAGTGACAGAGTATTCATAGTTTTATACTGACGTTTTTTTCTTGGAACTTTAGCAAGATCTTTATTCAAACGAGCAAGCGTTTAACAACTCACTTCGTGAACAGCTGGAACAAGTAAGATTATAGCATTGGTTCTTCTTTCTGAATAGACATTCATTCATACCAATTATAGACACGTAAAGATAAAGCTTCGTTGGAAGCGGAGCTGCAGTCTCGTGCAGATACCTTTCAAGCAACTTTAGGTCGCTTGCAGTCCGGCACCAGGTAGGTGTCATTTTCATCCCCCATAAATATAACCCACTTTTCCTTTTCCTATTATTTATGTTGACAAAAATGATTGACAGTCAAACAGAAAAAATGTTCCAATTGGATGATCTTATGAATATCTTGGAATTGGATCAATTAAAGTCACAAACAAAGAAATTACACGAACGATGCGTTGAACAAGAAGCTCGTATCAAAAAGCTTGAGTTTGACCTGGAAATGGAGCAAGGACATGTTAATATCTTACGCCATGACAATCAAAGATTGAGACAAATGACAGTGGATATGGTACGCTCAACTAATACAAAAACACCATTAGAAGGCATGAATAAGTCTTTTGAATCGACCATGACGCTGACCCTTGAATTTTGCTCTCTCTCGGCTGCGGATAGACTGCCTTGGCGGAACAAGAGGAGGAATACATTTCTAATAAGCTTCTGAAACGTATCACCGGTTTAAAGAAAGAAAAAGGAGAGCTGTTAATACAAGTCGAGCAAGAAGAAGAGTACATGACAAACATGCTTCAAAAGAAGCTCAATAGGGTAAGTTACTCTCACAAATGCCAAGCTGCATTACCATACTACCTTGAATATCTTATGCCTTGGCTAAAATCAAATCCCCTTTCCAAAAAATAACAGCTTCAAAAAGAAAAAATTGATATGGAAAATGCTCTCGAGCAAGAACAAGAATTCATTGTGAACAAGTTACAAAAGCAACTGGATTCACTACGAAGTCAGCAAAGCATGTCTCAAGCATCTTCTCCGCGCATTCTCATGCAGGACACACCTACCGTACCGGCGGCCTTGTCTTCAGGAACATCACCATCTCTAAAGTACGTATTTATTCTCATCATTCATCCGTCACAAGCACCTAACTATTCGTTGTCGATGGATTTCTGCAGTCCCAAAAAATGGATGGGTCAGCATGGTGCAGCTGTGGCTGAAACCCCTTCAGGCTTGGTAGAGACATTGTTAGCCGAGATCGCTTCTCTTAAAAACAAAACCAACGAAATGGAAAAAGAATGTAGGTGTCGATCATGCAAGCGGCTAACTTGCAGCACGTTAATTGACGATCTACTCGAATTAGTCTTGAGCAAAACACAACAGTGCAACAAGTACAAGAGTGAACTGCTTCAATTTCGCAAACAGCACAAGATGCCCACAGATGATATTCCCTCGGACGAAGGGTAAATATATGCAAAGAAAACCGCAAAAGAACATATCATGTAATTAATTACAACAATGTCCAATGGTTAGTATTCCACTTGTCTTCCGATCCGTACCACCATCCCCTAGCCGTCAAGTAAGAGTAAGTGCCATGCGTTGATTCAGAATTCTGATTAATTTCTGCGGATTCTAATCAACTTGACTTTTTTTTTTTAGGGCAATCGGTCCACGTCCACATCATCACAGCGGTCGCTCATGTCGGATAAAACCGGAATCAATATCAATGCTATCCCTCCACTGCAGCTGGACAATACTGGATCACCTGCTGAAGGTTCGGCTAATGCTTCTTCACCTCAGCCTATCGCTGAGAGCAGACAGAGATCAGGTAAAAAAAAAAGCACATGATTTATTTACTTGCTGTTCATCTGGGGTTCTTAATGCATTGATCATATTAGAATCCATCGGGTCATCTTCAGGAAGTCTGCCCAGACGCGATGTCAGACGAGTTTCCGGCGGAAATTTCTTTGGTCTAAATCTTCCTCCACAACATCCTCCCAATCCATAAGAGAACTCATTAATTTTTGAGACAATAAATCATTTTGATCAGGAACTCAAGTCATGAGGATATGTCAACCTGCCCTTCATGCCTTTAGAGCTATCATCAGATGTTATAGTTTACTACTGTATGCATCATACATTTCATGTGATGTTATTGTTTTGCTTTGATGGTCGTTTTGGTGAACCGTGCCTGGAAAAAATGTCACCACAACGCGACATCGAAAACTTGTGCGACTGGGCATCATGTTGGCATCAGACATCCAGAAAACAGAATGCAAAACATTGCAGAAAAAAATAAATGTTTCCCGTCTGACACATGAAGCCCTGTCATGCGCCGGTTTGTTTAAGCTTCATCTATTCTCCTCTCCATCACGTTGACCCTGCCTTGTTTGTTTAAATTGGAGTGTTTCGAAATTACGGATGACCTTGATTCATTGGACTTGCCGGTTTCTTGTTCTAACCGCTTTACAAAGGCAACAACAGATAATGACAACGAAAGATCCGTATGATGTTCCAAACCTATACCTTTGATTTCGCCACCATTTGGCCCAATTTATAAGATTCTATGAGGAAAAAAACAAACGTGGGTTTTTTCATGTTCTGCTCATAAAGGTGTATTCATAAGCTCAATAATTCACTACCGGTTGATGGGAATTTCTATGGTTAAAAATGGCGTTTATTACGGTATTCTTGTTATTTTTGAGATGACCTCCATCTTGGTTTTTTCGGTCCTTTTCGAACAATAGAAAATTTAAAAGAACAAGCTATTCTGGACTATCCTGTAAATGTGAGAAAGTATACCATGTATCTTATGGTTGTGTCATAGAGAAGGAGGAAACTTCTTTATGTTTTAAGTTGTCAGTGAACCATACCCTGCCCAATAGAGTCCTCAAAATTTCACAGCGAGTTGAGTACCGCTGTATACAAAGGCAGCCACTTTTCAATGGGGCAGCTGCTGTTGAACCTTGGCGATCGGACGTTGAAATCCAGAATAAGGATGCGACAAGCGGAGCCCAGATGACTCCCGGTAGCCATTTCCGTAGCGTGTGCGTTTTTTTTTCTCTTTCTCACTCTTCTTGTGCGCCAACTTTAAAATTTCACATGAGCTCCAGTTTCAAAAAGCCCATCAATGAGTATCCAGTGGATGGGCTCATGCCTAAACAAGATACGCAAGCCGCTGCTTTCATGAAAAAGTTTCCCTCCTATGACGGCCGTGACACTGTCATCGCAATCCTTGACACAGGTAACTTGGCTTATCCTGAGCATATTAGTCTGCAATTCTTTAACCTCAGCCATAGGTGTCGATCCTGGAGCTGCTGGCATGCAGGTAATGTGACAAGCTTGGGTCGAGGTGCTGTCTGTCATTCCGTGACTCAAGCTAGGATGAATAGGTCACTTCTGACGGCAAACCAAAAGTTATTGACTTGGTCGATTGCACGGGTGGAGGTAAATGGAGTAACTGAGCTTGTTCCTGCTGTACGCTGGATACTAAGCGGTCTACAGGCGATGTTATTACGACCACCGTTGTCAGGCCATCTGAAGATACTGTCAATGGGGAAAAAGTTCAGGTTATCCAGGGTTTGAGCGGTCGCAAATTGATCATCAAGCCAGACTGGAAAAATCCTTCGGGAGAGTACAGAATCGGTTTAAAGCGAGCGTATGAGTTATTCCCTTCTGGATTAACGAGTCGCTTGAAGGACGTGAGTAGATGCAATTGGAGAGATTAACCCAGGACAAATCAGGATAACTAAAACTGTTTCGCATGCATGTAGGACCGTCGTCATGCTTTCGAGGTTAAACATGCCCATCTCCTCAGTACAGCTCAAGCTCGTTTGGCTGAGTTTACAAAGAAGAACAGCAAAACCACCGATAAAAATCTTATCAAGGAGAAATTGGACCTGGAAGCCCAAATCGAACTTTTGAAAGAACAAATGCAATCGTACGATGATCCAGGTGTTATGCTTGATTGCGTTTTGTTCTTTGATGGCAAGGATTGGCGAGCGGTTATCGACGTGAATGAGTCGGGAGATCTTCGAGGTAATGTTCGTTGGCCCCGCGGACTTCCCTAATAGGAGGAGATTGCCTTTTTCGGTGAAAATATTCATATTTGGACTTTTTTTCTTTTTTCTCCTTCAGATCAGCCAACAATGACCGATTACCGTAAAGAATTGCAGTATCACACTTTTGGGGAAGAGGATCTCCTCAATTTCTCTGTGAATATTTATGAAGATGGAAATCTGTTGAGGTACAGTTGGGTGATGAGCGCGTAAGCTTGATCCTGTGAGAGAAATGTTAATCACAGACCATCGTGTAGCATTGTGACATTGTCAGGTAGCCACGGTACACACGTTGCTGGGATTGCTGCTGCCAATTTCCCCGAAGAGCCGGCATTGAATGGTGTAAGGTTCACAAGAAAAAAAAAGATGTTTGCATTTTAATCGTGTTTATTGTCGTCGGATACTAAAATACTGTCGATGGGATGTGATAGGTGGCCCCCGGTGCACAAATTGTCTCGCTTCGCATTGGTGATGCGCGCTTGGATTCTATGGAGACTGGTCCCGGCCTTACTCGTGCTGCAGCTCATTTGGCTATTAATAAGGTTGATTTGGCCAATATGTCATTCGGCGAACCCAATGGTTTACCTACGGATGGTCATTTCATCAAACTGTTGGCCGAAGAAGCCGTTCGAAAATGCGGATGTATTTTTGTCACAAGTGCCGGTAATGATGGCCCTTGTTACAGTTCCATTGGTGCACCTGCCGGTATGGATGCCAGTTTTGTTACCGTTGGCGCTTATGTGAAGCACGCGCAAATGCAGGCCGAATATGCGCTCCTTGAATCTTTTGAGGAACAGCCTTATACTTGGTCTTCCAAGGGTCCTTGCTCTGATGGCTACAATGGCGTCGATATCTATGCCCCAGGAAGTGCAATTACAAGCGTACCTATGTATGGCCTTAGCAAGCTTGATTTGAAGAATGGCACCAGTATGTCCAGGTAAAAGAAATACATCACGCTCCCCAATCGCTCCGATTGATGAACGCTGACGCTCTTCACAGCCCGAATGCATGTGGTTGCATAGCATTGATGGTTTCCGCGCTCAAGGCCGAGAAACGCCAATTTACGCCTTTCCGCCTAAAGACCGCCGTCGTTCAGACTGCCAAATCCGTCAATGACCCGCAAAATGTTGGCTTTATTCAAGTGGAGAAAGCATGGGAATACCTTGAAACCTATCAGGATCGTTCAGATCTAGACGTTTTGTTCGAGGTAACTTTGATGAGATCTCAGAAAGTCCAATGATCACAATGGTATTGATATGCCGGTATCTCTAGGTGACTGTGGTTAAGCGAGGAACGCAGCGAGGTGTTTACTTGCGAGAATCCGAGGAAACCAGCCAAGTGCAGTATCTTGCTGTCAAGGTGAATCCTACTTTTATGCGCGAAAAAGATCCTTTGAATCCCATCTACAATCGTGCCAAATTCGACTATGAAGCCCGTATCGCTTTGATAGCAAGCACTTCTTGGATTTCCACTCCTGATTATCTTTACCTTCATTCAGGCGGTAAGTCGCAAGAAAACCTTGGCATTCTCGTTATTTTCCTTTATTTATACGATGATTTTGTTCTTAATGTATAGGAAATGCTTTCCAGATCAAGGTCGATCCTACCGCGCTCAAAGAAGGCGAATTCCATTATGGAGAAGTGCTTGGTTATGATACAAAGAATCCTGAACGTGGCCCCCTTTTCAAAGTTCCGGTCTCGGTCATCAAACCTATCACTCCCGAAAACGGTTCTTTGCTTTATAAAGGCATCGATTTCAACCCTGGCGACATCATCCGCCGTTTCATTCAAGTACCGGAAGGAGCTTGTTATGCAACTTTAACTTTACGCGCTAAAGCGCCCGTCGGAACGTGTGCAGCTCGTTTCATGCTTCACGTCTTGCAGTTGATTCCCAAGAAGAGTCAAAAGGATAGACAAAAATATTCATTCATGCTTGGGTCTGGTTCTTACAGTGACCCTCACTCGGAAGAACAAGTGATCACCAAACGATTTGCTGTCCGTGGTGGCCTGAATCTTGAAGTACGTCATATGAAAACGAGGGTGCGATGGGGGTGCACAAATTAATTCATGCACTTAATATAGGTGGCTTTGGCTCAATTCTGGTCGGCACTTGGCAAGCACAGTGTTGATATCAACATTGAGTTCCACGGTGTGCAAATTGCTGGCAATCTTGCCGACGGTCAGAGCACGTTGCATCTTCAACCTCAGCTCACTCGCTTGGATGTCATTGCACCTATTCGTCGTGAAGATAACGTGGATATCAGTGCTTCCTTCAGTAAGTGACGAGATCATAACTTGCGGCTGTCTGCAGCGCCCTTGGATTGATGATTGACGATTTGACTTTTTTTTTTCTTTATTTTATTTTAAACTTCAAGACAAGGTGCGAAGATATTTGCGACCAACTGAATCTACATTGACGCCTTTGGCTGCCGATCGCAACAGCTTACCAAGCACCAAATTACTGTATTCGCTGGTGCTCACTTATGCATTCAAAGTAGATGCCAGCATTACTGTTTCTCCGGCCTTCCCGCAAGTGATGAATCAACTTTACGATCATTATCTGGCAGGCGTCTTCGGCATTGGTAAGATGGAGCACAGAATGGTATAAAGGATTCCATGCTGACCTCGTTGGATGTTCTTATAGTGTACGATGCCAACTGTCAAGTGGTGGGATATCTCGATGTATACTCTCATGATATCAAGCTGAAGAAGAAGGGTGACTATAAGATCGTGCTTCAACTGATGACTGAAGAAGAAAGCGTTCTGGAAAAGCTGAAGACCACGATATGCGAACTGGATATGGACGTAAAGTCGGTGAACTTTAATGCATTCAACACAATTTCTGATGTCTATCATGCGGACAAGTCGACCTTATCCAAGGTGGTCCTGGAACGCAAAGACGCCAAGGCATTCTTTATTGCTCCACCTTCTGGTGATTCCGCTTTACCAAAGGAGGCTAAACCTGGTGATGCATTGGTTGGAACGCTCACATTTACGAGCAGCAAAGTCGATGGTGGCCAGTACAAACTTCTGTATACAGTTCCTCCCAACCCTATGGATTCGAAGAAGGACAATGACAAAACCGACAAGAAACCTACAGACGTAGAATTGCAAAAGAATCTGGCGAATGCCATGAGAGACTTGCAGATCACCTACCTCAAAAAGGCGGCCAATGACTCTTCAGCTTACAAAGCGATCGCATCACAATTGGAATCTCAACACGGAAATGACATTCAGTTCCTCGAATACAAGATCGATGCCATTTGGACGTCGGCAGGTGGTGCTGCTGAGTGCCTTGTCACACCAAACAAACTTGGCGAGAGTCAAGCCAAGGAAATTGCAGGTTTGGCGGACAAGATTCTTGGTCAGATTGATCGACGAGAATTGTCCGAGTTTTACGGTCGCAAGCAGCCTGAAAATCCGTCTGAGGAGCAAAAGGAAAAGACCAAAGAAAACGACAAGAAGAAACAACAAGTGATTGCCGCTTTGAAGAACAAAACCATGGCTCAAGCTGTCACACTTGTCAATGACGGCCAAGAACTTGAATCGAGTCTGGAAGAATTGCAGCAGTGGGTGGGCGAAGATGCCTCTGATCTGTGTATTGCACTTGTCAAGGTCAAATTGGATCGATTGACGCATCGATCAGGTCTAGCTTTGAAGACGGTGCAAAAGTATATTTCCGAAGCTGGTATCGGATCGGACAACAGCAACGAATTAAAGAAGGCTTGGAAAATGCGTGCCGAGCTTTATCAAGAACTCGGATGGTCTATTTGGAGCGATTACGATTCCAAGTGGAATCTGATCCGTTGCCCGCCCGGCGGTTTTGCAGCTCTTTAGAGATATTCCCCCCCCCCCCATTTTAGCCGTTTTCTAGGGTCTTCTGCAAATACGACCCAAGTGAAGTGCTGGAAAAGCAATAGAGCAATAAAACCCAAACAGTTTTGTATTGTATTTCAGAGTTTAGAAAAAGCGCCTACGCATCTTAATGGCCCCCCCCCCAATAATTTATGTAGTGAATGCCACTGGTTTTTTTTATCTAACGTACGACTCAATCTCAGCCATAACAGCAACCAGGCTGACCGCCGCGCCTGACGTTGTTATTCTTGAAGTCCTTATGTAATCGATTATAATTTGAATGGCTTTTGACGTTGAGTGTCGTGGTGTAATTGGACAAACATTTGCCAAGGTAAACACGCTGCATTAAGGTAACCCAATGCAACATGACAACGTCGACCGGCCGATGTTCTTTAGTCAAATTTTGTTGAATCTCCATAACACTGAGTAGCCCGTCTCATGGTTGACAAATATCCTAGCAATATTCGGTCTTTGTTCTTTTGAGCAACAGGGTCTATCTCTGCCTACATTGAATGTTAATTACTGTACTGTAACACACTCAATATTCTGTCAAAAACCAGGTACCCTTACGGTGATAAAATAATGTAGATCATACAATCTATCCACGTCCGCATCATTCCACTGCCGCCGCTCCCGGAAGGACTTCCAAGGAAGGTCGAAGGCTCTGCTTGTATTAAAACAATAATTTTGCCTTCTTGCTTCGACAAAAGAGCAGAGGTCCAATCCGCTCTTCTTCGTACGAGCCTACAGTAAGCGCGCAGCATATTCCAGTGATTAATTAATATACCGACGCACCAATGGTAATGCGGATGGCATTTACTTCACTACATAGCCTGTGGATGCATGCCATGTCGGTCTTATGCCGACAGAACCAGTTCTCCACCGGATACATTGTAGTATCTGCATTCATCACGGTAACAAATACCTTTGCCAATCATTGAGGTCTTTGTCTTTGACCTGTGTATGTAGTGCCACATCATACATACCATGGAAGAGTTGTCCTCACAACCTGTATCGACTACTTCTTTATTGAGTGAATAAAGACAGATTAACCTCAGATGATGATAGAGTATCATGCCCTTCACCTTGCCTCACCCTGTCATTTGTCCTCATAAGTGCCAACGTGAAAAAACTATCGTAATCAGTGTCCACGATATCGGACCAGCAAATTGTGTAGCCAAGGTGAGGCTACCATATTAGGTTCGCGATGAACAAATCATGCTTGCAACTACCGGTGCACTTTCTTTGAAAACCAATCCCAAACTGACGATCTGCTTTTTTTTAATTATTTTTATCAGCAAAATTAAATATCTGCATGCAAAGGGCCTGAATCGGAGAGCCAAGAAAAGCTGTCCAAACGAAGCTCAAGAGCGTGTTGTTATGCTACCCATCGGAATGCACAGAGATGGTTTGTATGTAAACAAAGTTTGGCAGTAGTTATACACCAAGCAATCCAAAGCCTCGATTAGGTCGTTCCTACCATAGCATTGCTATCCGATCAGAATGCCTCCTGTGCTGCAAGTCGACAAAACGAAAACTTCGAAGCATAAATTGATGTCTTCTTTTTTTCATTTTTTTTATCATGATAACAGGCGTCATCAACCAAATTTTGGAAAAGCAATATCAATGCTGTGGAGTATGCAAATTATTCCACAACCTTGTATTCAGTCACGTTGCCACATACATTCCAGGGATGACTTACTCAAGTTATCTGACATTATATATGAACAAGTAAATTACTGCCCCTCAATTGGTTTCTATCATCAAACCTTGTCATGAGCTTGTTTCTTGGAGAGAACAACTTCCCTTTTACATTTGAAGGAAAAATGTGATCCTAGTAGAATTACAATTCCCGATCTTCCTTATATGGGAAACCGGTTCCAAAGGATGAATGAATACGACAGATGAAAAGGCGATGCTACATGACAGTTACTACGACCCCTTACAAGCAAAAATGGCAACTCAATGCTGTCAAAAATACACAGCATTTAAACAGAGATCAAAGGATAAATTATTATGCGCACTCAAGTCGTCTGGAAAAACAGACTCGAGCTTTCATATATCAGCATTCATCATCTTTGTTGGGACATGCATGCATGCTGATGACTCGAGAATAAACTTGTCCTTACTTGACAAATTTTCAACCATATTATAATATGTATTTTTGAATTGTTTTTGCAGATGATCTGCTGTATGTGGTGACTGCAGAGACATGAGCATTGTGAGAGTGTTCTACTTTTCAGGCATGAACTGTAGTATCGCAACTATTGCACACTGTTTCTTTGTTAGCCCTCAACTTGGTTACAGGAAACACTGTGTATAGGCATGAAGCAGGCACACAATTTCACGAGGCGACCGATTCTCTATGCAACTCATCCTACAATGTTAGCATATGTACCCTGCGCAAGAATCGTCAGAAACCAGTGTACACGACGCGGTTATTGAAAGCAGTACAGTACAAACGACCTCCTGGCACCGTTTAGAAGAAAAGTCACGTAAAAGATATACAACATAGAACAAATTGTAAATTCACTTGAAGACGTTAATCAGATCCACCGCTTAGACCAGTTCCGCAGTCGCATAATCGTTAGAAGAAGAAGCTTAATCCCTCTCCAAAGAAATTAAGTGTCGGTGGTATGCTGTATGAACAGTTATGGTTAATTCTGGAATTCCATTGTTAATATTGTAATTGAGAGAAAAAAAAGGGGACGACATTCACGAAAAGAGGATTGATTCATTCTGGAATTGAAGAAAAAAAGGCTGAAAAAGCAAAGATATGAAGAACTACAGGCATCAGCTGTTGAGTAAGTAATGCTTTTATCTATACGAGAATGTACTAATGTGCGTTGATTATTGCAGTTCTTCTCCTTAGCTGACAGCCTCTGCAGTAATGCCAGAAAACGCTTCTTCTCAACTTTCTTTGCCAAGTAAATGGTCAACGGTAGGTGGTCCTTTGAACGTAGTACATTCATTCATCAGTCACAAGTCAACCTCTTCGATGTTCAGACTTGAAGTGGATGGGAACTGTGGATTTCGGGCGATCGCACATAGCGTCGAAGGCAACGAACAGGGGTGGCAGCTGGTCAAATCAGATATCCTGGATCATTTGAAGGATAAATTGGACTTTTATTTAGTACTCTTGGCAACGACGGCTGTCAAAATACTTTTTACAACACTGAACAGCACTGACGCACCTCAACGCCTTCAAGCTTTCTGGTTTATGATTCCTTACTGTGCTTTAACTGCAAACACTTACAACATTGCTCTTGCCACTTATAGTGAGCAGCAAAGCATCCTATTTGTACCTTTTTTCTCTTTTCCTTCGTCCGCTCGTCCGACCATACTCCAGCTAACTTACAGTCACTTTTATCTGGTGACTATAAAACCAAAACACAGAGCCAAGCTCCCGCCACTGTACCTCGGCCATGAAGACATATGCAAAAACTATTGTCTAACCGATTATAAACTTCTTTTCGTATAACTTGTGTAAGTGCTGCTCACAAAAATTGATCTATAACCTTTTGACTAACATCATATATCATAGCTCCTTTTACAGTAAGTATTCAAAGTGATACACTGTCGGATCATCATTACATGCACATAAAAAGTCACAATTCACATAAGCTTACGTCACCCAAAAAAATGAAATTTTAAGTGATAATTTAGCAGTCCCATTATGTGCAATCTCTATGTGCATTTAGCAGAACCCCCATTATGTGCAATCTCTGGTGACTGACGTCATACTTTGAGTCCGGCGGCAGCGACGGACGTGCATCTTTTTTTTTTTTTTTCCCAATTTCTATTTTGATAAAAAAAAAAAAAGGAGTCCCTGTCAAGGTGCCCGTAAATTTTTTGTTTATTCAAATAGATACCCAATATAGTTTGCGTGAATCGCACTGCATTCTCTTCATTGGCTTGCTATCGTTACTTATTTGCGGTGTCTGGTTTTCCTATACATCCCTACAAGAACGATCGACAAACAAAACCTAAATGCGTTCCGCCCTTGCTCTTCCTGTGGGAGGAAGCAAGTCCGCTGTCGCCTGCGCTTTGCAACAACATTACCAACGGAGCTGGCTGCGTTATTTTCACATCATCTTATCTCCTCATCCTCAACCTCCCTGCACCAATGTCCGAACCTTTTCGCGAACCACTTCCTCATTCTCTCGCCAAGCCGCAAAACCTTCATCTACCAAACGCCATTCTAGCGATCACGAACTGCCTTTTTTCTGGTGTTGCGTCGGTGTCGACGGACCAGCAACCACTCGTTCATCGACACTTTCCGCTAGCTCACCATCGAATTTGCAACACCAACGCGGATTCCGAACTCGAACGCGATCGGCCATGTCCGCCAGCAGTTCACAAAGGGCGCAGAGTCTCGTGGAAGTAGAAAGCGGTGCCAATGGATCGCTCCCAAAGAACGGTGAACAGCACAAGGTTCATCCAGATAAATATTATCAGCCCCGTCGAATTGCAGGACGTTGTGACTTGACAGAATTACTGAAATACTTGACGGATCACCGGAAGCAGCTCGGTCCAGCTCGAATTTTCAGATCGCTCAGGGCAGCACTGTATACAGGAAGTGAATATGACCCGCAGAAAGCGTGGAGAATTTATGAAGCAATGGTTCAATTGGACGTGGTACATCTCATGCGCATCAATCATTACGGTCAATTGCTCAATATTCTAAAGTACGAAACGGGTCCAAATGGTCTCAAGCACATGTTGGTCGTGGCGGACCAAATCAAGAAGGCACACAAGGATGGTATTCTCAGCATCAGCTCCATGTGCTGCTCACAAATTTTATACGGTATGGCAAGGCACGGTGAAGTACGAGAAGCGATCAATTTCATTCGTTACATGAGAGAGATCGGTGTGACACCCTCCACCACGCACTACACATCGTTGGCACTCGCCTCCAGTCGCAGGCACGATCTTGAAGCGACTGCGGAAGCAGCACAACTCATGTTGGAAGGGGTTCAAAAGGACGGTGTAGTTTTGGAGACCAGGGCTTATTCTGTGATGGTGTACGCTTTATCCCAGGATACCACTACCGACGGCGTCATGAAATTCCTTAAATCGATCAAAAGAGCAAACGCAGCCGGTCCTTCCAACGACGACAGCAGCTACTACAATGTACATATTTATACATCTTTAATTTCAAGCTTGGCACAAAAAGGCGACGCCGCCAATGCGAAACGCTTATTTGACGAAATGAAACGACATGGTATCTGGCCGAACAGCGTGACCTATGCAGCATTACTGGACGCGTACGGTCGAGCGGGCGATTTCGACAGTGCGGTCAAATTACTGAACCATCGATCCAAAGACAGAATCAATCAGTTGCCCAATCCAGTCATGGCCACCTCGATCCTGGTCAACAGTATTCGACACGGACGGTTGGATTTGGCGGAAGAACTCGTAAGTCAATGGTTCGAGGAGAGAAACATGGACGTTCGGAAAATGGACGATCAGTTTCGGGCCGCGTTGATGTGGGTCAAGGTCAAGCGAGCGTTGGACGAAGGCCGAGCATTTTTCGATCGATTATGCGACGAGAATGCGGAACTTGTCAACGAGATCATGGTCAACCATCTCGTGATAGCATCTGGCGAAGCGGAAAATGTCGATCAGGTTTACGAAAATTTCGGCTTACACAAGATGTTGAATTCCGACACGGCGCCGTCTCTGAGAGCACAACATCATCTGATTGACGCTTTATTCAAATGTCGCGAGATCCCGGCCGCTTTGTCAGCGTTTGCACTGATGCGCAAGAATGGAGTACCGGACGATATCACGTTGGCGATGGTGATACGAGGCTTAGTATTGAATAACGAGGTCAACATCGCGTACCGTGTGTTCATGGCGATCAAGCGAGATGGAATCGAACCGAATCTGCGTGCCTACAGTAGTTTGCTAAAGGTTTGTGGAAAAAAGGCCGATAGATCAACTCGCAAGACCTCCGGTGTACCGGCCGACGTATTGGAAGCGATTGGTCTTTCGGACGCCGACGGTGTCACTACCATACCAATGAACAACTCATCGCATGCCTATCGCCTCTTTCAACAAATGACCACCTACCACAACCCGGATCTTTACACTTATACCACCTTAATATCATGCTTTGCCAAAGAAAACATTGGTAGAGCCATCGGCATTTTCAAACACATGTGCTCGGAAGGACTGAAACCCAGCGTTGTCACTTACACCGCTTTGATGCAAGGTTGTTCGATTTTCCGAAGTGCGGAAATGGCTCTCTTGGTCTATCAACATATGCAAGCTCAGGATGTGACCCCCAATAGGCTTACCTGGCATTATTTACTGAAGGCCCTGGCACGATCGAAAGTACCGAAATCTGAAGTGGACAAAATTGCAAAGATAGCAAGAAAGGCAATGCAGAGCACCACATAGCCAGAGAAAAAAAAACACACACAACACCCTTTTTTTTTATTGCTGTTGTTTTTACCGTCACTCTGTATCCATAGGAAAAATAGTTCGTCGCTCTTTTGTAGCTTTTTCTCTACCCAGTTATAACATTCTCTGTAATATATCTCACGGCTTCTCTTTTTATTTAAAAAGAGTTCAAAGGGGGCTCTTTTGAGCGTCATACAATGATTCTATAGTTTATGTAATCATGCCAAGAAAATAAGATGATGCGGGGTAATTATGCAAACCAGTTGGGAATAATCATTCAAAGGAAAAACACATGCAGATTAATTCACCGTTTTTTCCACTGGATGATTCATGGGCAAATATAAAGTACTATCCTCCGGGTCAGTATCTTCTTCAAATTCTTCATGCTGGTATCGTTCTTGACCCGGTCCTCCAGAACGATGAGGAACATTATCTGGCGTAACAATAGTGATAGCCGTTTGTCGAGGCGGCTGAGATGGCCCCGACATTACTGGCGCATCACCGAGATCCTGTTCTACTGTTTGCGTGGTCTCGCGATAGCCGGGACCTTCCGTGGAAGTGACGGTTTTCTTCTTGAAGATCTCTCCACCAAATTTAGAGAATACATGCGTATTCGTCGATGTGACACTTGTACGAGTTAGGGTACGGCCGGCGAAAGTTCCCATGTGAAATAGAGGAATAGTAATTCCGTGAACAATGACAGAAGCTAGTACCATGAAATAAATGATCGGTTCCACCACTTCGCGAGCGTGGGCATTCGGGCCCGTAGGTGAGAAGTTCTGGATGGCCACAGTGTAGTAAAAAATGGCCCCCACACCGATAGGACCGAACCAGCCAGTGAATAAAGCCTCGCGCCAGTTTTGAATGGCAGGAATCCATTTGTAAAGGGCGGCAATGATGGGTAATCGTCGGAACAGAAGTACCATGATAGCCAAAACGACCAATCGCCACACACTAAGTCGAAGATCGGCATTTCCAAAGGCAGACCAAGGCATAGTGGCGCCGATGTAGACGAAAATACTTAGGTTGAGAAGCATATCCACCACATTCATAAGATGGGCATCTTCTGTCTCTTGACGGAACCAGTCATCCCAAGTGAACGAATTTCCCGCAATAAAGCAAGCCAGCAAATCATCGCTTCCGATAATGGAGACCACGCCCATTAGAAACAACTACAGAGCAATCATCATCAGATCTGTGTTCCCCGCAGTGGTCTGGAGTCTTCTATACTTACTGCTAGCGCCACCGAGAATACCAGGAAGGATTCTTTATCTATGAGTTTGCTAATGAAATGCGAACATGAGTTACAAAGTCTTTTCCGGAAAATCCAACACCAAAACATACTGGGTTTCCGAGTATTTAAGCAGTTTTCTCGCAGCGTAACCCACGACAAAGCCAATGACAATTGAAAGCAAGATTTGAAAAGCGCAAATCCCGTAAGCCCATTTGCCAATGGCGGTTCCCGTAGGCATTTGGATGAGATAGATGGCAAGGAATAAGAATGGGTAACCCAACCCATCGTTGGCACCACTAAGTCATACAGATGAGATTCGTTTCTATGCCTCAAGATTTTATCTGCAAGTTCATCTTACCTTTCCGCGGAAATAATATTACGAACATGAGGCGGCACACGTTTCTCTGCAAATTTGCCCTGGACTATTGAATTCGCTAAAATCTAGTAGAATCAAGGAAAAAAAAAAGAAGACGAATGAGGCGAATGAGACTAGGCACGTGGCGACACAAGAAACTCTGGACATATAAATGCGCTACTTACAGGATCAGTAGGAGTGAAACAGGAGGCTATCATCAAGGCTTCCAACTAGTCATCCATGTTAAGTACCCCACATGATGAAATCAAACTGTGATAGACGAACATACATAATTTAACCCTGGGATCATGGCCCATACGCAAAGTCCACTGATCAACCACATCCAAATCATGACCGGAATCAAAAGCATGGTCAATGACAAGAGTTCTTTTCGCAGATAGGCTTTTGGAAGCGCCACACCGGCTGCCATGACCTGTTGCGAATTAAAATCAAAGAAAAAGACATGAGTAGGGTGGATCACACGATAGTAAACGATGGTTTCTGCAAATATTATGCATTGTGTTCGACGAATGAAGAAAACATTTAATTACCTGGATGGCAATCACGATTCGCGAGAATTCGCGCGTGAGATCTTCCTTATTTCCACCCCAGTCATCGATATTAATGAAATTGGCGCAAAGAGGTCCAAAAATGATGCCGCAAGCAATTGCGACCGCTAATTCATCGGGCGAAATTTAGTTTATCAGTCCTCCCCATAGAGAAATCCCCAAATTAAACTTACAAGCTTCTGAAATATATAGTTTCTCTTTGATAATGAGGGAGCATAATCCGTATAGCAAGATGAATCCGCCCAGAACGGCACAGACAACCGAGACAGTTTCAATGGCCATAAACAAGTGTCGTAGGGCGATATGGGATTTAATTAATCAAGTGGGTAAAGTGTTAGCTTAAGAGAGTGATCGAGAGTCAACTGGTGAAATCGAGGTGATATGCAATAAGGACGTCGAAAGAACAATGGAACATTGGATGTTCAAACGAGGGCAAGTTAAAAAGACGCCAGTGAGAAGAAAAAATGTGTACTTTGTTGCGTTTTCAGCAGCGATCAAATGACAATTGAATATATAAGAAGTAGGTTTTACTTCAATACATAGACAAGGTAATAGAAATGAATTGAATACAAAGAAATGACACTTCCTAATCCATGCGAAGGAATAAAACGGACCTTATTGTTGATCTGTGACAGTTAAATTATGAAACGAGACGATATTAACCAAATGGGGTATTTTGTATGACATAAATTAGTATGAGGCATTTGTGCCAAAACTCCGACTTGTTCCGAACTTTTTTCAAAGCGGCAAAATTCTTCGGAAACCACGGCCGCAAAAGACCCGCCTTGACCAATTATAGGAAAGGGTTGCCACACCGACATTTTCTCTCCCCCCTATTGTCGCCTAATTTGACGATCGGTGTGACGGAGTACAATTCAAGTCACTCTATTTCAGATAAAATGACTATAAACGACGCCAGAAAATTTGGAGCTTTAACAAACCGGGATTCAGCTGAATTTGATTGTCAGAATATTACTGTTTTTGGAGAAATAGAACCTGAAGCTATTCATCATTATACGACTTTAATCCAATCACCGAGCATCCATCCTCGTCTGCGTGCATTTTCTCTGCGCTATCATGCTCGGGCTGTACCTGTATAATGTCTTTTTTGCATTCACTAAGCGTGCATTCGTAGGATGTTCCCCTCTTGCGTAGGTGCAGATAACTCTCAAAGTTCGCGTTTCAGTGTGCACCAGCTGAGGCACTGTTCTTTCAAAACAATCGAACTGTGAAAAATTTATCGAAGCACCCGTCATCCATATGATATCAAGAAACAACTTTTTACCTCGCACATAACCTATTGGTATCGAAAGAAGAAGTATTATCAAAGATTGAGAGTCAAATATATGCGTGCTCTGTTGCTGACAATCGAGCTCTACACACCTATTACATATGTTACAACCGCAAATACCACCTTCTTTGTCGACAGTGCATCTACCAGATTATTTTTATTTATCTCAAGTTGGCGTAAGAGGTAAAATGGAGCAAGGGAAGAAGACCTCTCCTATGATGCCGGAGATTTTCCAGATGAATTGTCTGTCCGGGAATACAGTGAACTTGTTCGGCCATGACAAGACAAGCAGGATTACTGAGTTGCTCTTGAACGTTATCTCTACTATATCTCCACAGTTTTTGAGCTGATACAGCTGTCTTCGTCGCTGAACACTCAAATCGACGAACAAAGCCAACATGCCTTTGCAGCCTTACCATATGAATGCACGTTTCTTAAAAGGGTCCATGCTTTTATTCGTGAAAATGGGAAAAATAGCTTTGAGACAATGAGATTTGAAGAGCCGGTAAACCCTCAACAAGCCGTTGAAGAGAAAGAATGACTTCGAGGCCCTAGTCACATCTACATATAACATCGGCAGGGTTAGTATAGAATCCTGAAGCTTTAACAGACTGAAATGATCGCCCGATTCAACCAAAAGACGGAACGACAGCCATAAAAGATTTCTGATGCTACTGCATAACGCGAACGCGACTAAAAATGACATGATACCATCATCCAAGCAAAGCAAATGTCAATCAATACTGCATATCAAAAATAAAGACGCTTACGGCCACGCTGCGAGTTGACTGGCACGATAGCTCGGCACCGGGCAAAAACCAGTTCAAAGGTGTTCGTCGAAATCTCTATCGATAACTGTTGCCACAGCAAGATCCTCCTTACTGCTCGTTACTGGCATTCCTTATTTTCCCCCCTTTTTTCTAGGTCCACAAAGTATTGTCCACGTAAATATCGGGAAGAGATATGCGAACCCAAAAAGTGCGCAAGAGGATCACTGGCGTTGTAAAAATGAGTTTCAAGATGTAGAGTTGATTAAAACTGCGACATCGCAAACAAATTCGGAATGCAGGGAAAAGTAAAGAGTATAAAACTTCTGGATGCACAGCCACAAAAACAATTGTCCCGGATCAAGTCAAGTAGAGGAAACGAGGAATTTATGACATAGGGTCTACCGGTAAATTCGCCTTCTTGGAGAGTCTATTCTGGGTTCGTTTCCACGTGGCAATTCACGGTCGATATATCCTATATCCCCACGTCTAGGTCGTTCAGGAAAAAGTTCATCACGACGAGGTATTGGTACGTTCCGATCACTGTAATAAGACGATCTGCCGCGATCACTCAAGGGCATCGCTCGATCAATACTGCGACGGCGTCTATCATCAAACAAGAAAGGGGCGTTTGGCGCCGCGGTGGACGGGAAGCGTTGCACAGACGGACGGCGTCGAGGATAAACATCTTCATATCTAACAGTTCGTTCTGGTCGTTCTGGTCGTTCTCGTCGTTCTCGTCGTTCGATGTCTCTATCGTGGAAATTCATATCCTTTCTGTCATCATAGCGAGGACGCTTAACAATGGGCGCACTGTCAACACGACGAACCGACGTCATCGTGGTTTCCGTCACTGTTTCTCGTGATAATATGCCGTCTCTTCCACGGCAACGTGTTGTGTCCGCACGAATACCTCCAACTTTCTGTGGTGCGGGGACTTGATCTTCCATTTGTCGAGAGGCTGGATCGGGGTAACGTGATCGGTTGGCGCGACTAGGGTCGATATCCTTTGTGGCTGAGGACCTAATCGTGGGCCTATCCCACACACTTTTCCCTGTCTCTGGATTATGATAGTAAACTTGACCCTTTCTCGATAAAACCTGTCGCCAAGGATGGGGTAACTCATCGCTGTCTTTCTTATTTAACGCTGGCTCGTCAAATGCTGGTGGCGGTACTTTGTTCTGAGGTACGGCTTGCGATGATGATTCCGAGCGAGATCGTTTCGACTCTTCTTTATCCTTCACAGACGGTACACGTGGCGACGGAGGTCGTTCTTTCTCTTTCAACTCCAACAGTTGCGCTTCGTCTTCGGAATCACCACCCCAATCTGGGCGCATAATTTCATCGTCATCAAGATCCAAGGAGATCACATTTTCTTTCATCGAAGCTTTGCGTACAGTTGCATGTCTTTTTCGTGGTTCGTCTCTCTTGTTTTTTGACTTGGCATCGACCACATGGGGTGATCCTGCACGTTCGACGGTTTGCGCAATCTTTGTTTGCTCACCAGTTTCCACGCTACTTACGCATGCCTCCCTTTTCGTGCTTGCAGACGTCTCATGTGTGGGTGCCGACGCTCTTTCCAATGTTCGATGGCCCTTATCACTTCGATGACTGTCTTCTTGTGAAACTTGGTTGCTATCGGTTGTCGCATATGTATCGTACTGGCGTTTAGATCCACGTTCATGTTGTGATGCATTTCGTTCACCACGATCAGCATGCCCGTAACGAATGTCGTTATGACTAATGCGTTCTCTCTCTGGATGTGCTGGTTGGATACGTTGCGGTTCAAGCGGGTAGGAAGATGGGCGATAGGACGAGCTGCTGTGCAGTTTTCGATCATCCAAACGTCTATCGTTTTGTTGCGAATCCAAAGGCCCCATCTACGTTGATTTCAGCACATTTTACTCTTTTCTCGGTTCGTCCTCCTCTGGTTACAAAAGCTCCTCGTTCTACCTTTTCCGCGCTGCGTCGACGTTGCGACTTCGGTTCTCCATAAGTCGGACGGTATCTATCACTTCGTACGGGTTCGCGCAATCTATCTTGACTTGATCGTCTAGGCGATACTTCGTGACGAGATTGATATGGAAAGGCCATTCTGTGTCTGTCGTCACGGTGTGAAACTGTCGAAGGAATGAAGGGCGGCGGTGATGAGTATCTGCTGATATGACGTTCAGGTATAATGTCGATCGGACCTCTGGGAGGCAACCGTCTGAATTCGGAAGATCGTCGTCGAGAAAGAATAGGTTCCGGTCTTGTCATACCGTCATCCACTGGATGACGTTGATAGTCTCCTGGATATTCTGGACGACTTTGTCTGTCTCGAGCATGGATAGGATCTTGTACTCTACCTAGCCGATCAAATACAGACGGACGATATCGTGATGCACTGTCATACGGACGATCCATCTTGAAGATTGTTGGTCTTCGTACGGCAAAGGTGATAAAGGATAAAATAAAAAAAGAGAGAGGGAAAAATTACTAGAAATTGTCCGTACTCGGGAAGAGGCCTGTCTGAGTTAAACACGTGACTCGCCTTTCACAGTTGATGTGCATGGCGTCGGCTTTTCTTTCTGCAAAGCTCTCCTTTGAACCCGGAGCAACTGCTTGCAGCTTCCATAATTCTGCTTGCAATAAACCCCAGTTTGCATGTCCAACATTCCGCCATTGCATTTCCCATCCCATGCTTCGGATAATGCCGTGAGTGAACTTTGTGCCTCTCCGAATCGACACCAATTGTTGGATCGTACAAAGCCGTGTGCAGACCACGATGTAGAACAATATTTACAGCAAAAGGTGAATCGAACACGGAATCCTTGTCCGAAATGGTTGAATCCGTCGCTGTTAGACGCTTGTCAGACCGTCATATTCGCTTCAATGTCGGTTCAGCAGGTTGTTCAACGCTCCCTTCGTTGTATCGTGAACGATCAGTTGGTGGCTGAATTCGCTCCTCTCCTTCGAGAATCCAAGATCACGGCCGAGAAACTTGTCCTTGTTTTGGAGCAAACTGATCCTTATCCGAGTCTATCGGATTTGTGCAAGGTCGCCGTCACTTGTATAAAGACGCAGAAGGAACTGTGTAAAATGCTCAAAATGCGCTCATCCACCATTATCAAGGAGCTCGATGGAAAATTTGCCCGTCATTTACTGCTGAATATCCACGGTGCCATGATCGATTTCAAGGACGCATGGACCATTATCGTATCTTCTTTATCACTGCCCTCCGCCGCGGCCGCCACCGCTCTTCAGCAAACATCTTCACCTAATACCCCATCTTATTTTCCCAGTATATCTGATCCTTCCGTTAACATGCAATCCACATCATCTACACCCACTTCATCCAATCCCGGCACTGTAGGCATTGCGTCTGCACCATTCTACCAATCTGTAGCGCAAGGACGGTCCCAGAATGAGTTCTCACATTTCCCTACAATGTCTCCTCTTTCCTCTCCAGCTTCGACCGAAGATAATTCGCAATTATATAGTCACATCAAGTTGGCGGTGACAGGATCATTTCACGTCGTGGAGTTATTGAGACAGTCGATTGACGAAGCGTTATCTACAAAGATATCAGCCTCCCTTGAAAAGCGATTACATGAATTATTACAAGTTATTGATTATGCGGCTGAAATGACGCAAGCGTTGGATAAAAGTTTGGAAGCTCTAATATGCAAAGAGAATGCCCAAGTTGTTTCTCAATCACCGCTTTTATTGAATCTACAAAATCGAAAAGAAACAAGTCGAAAATTTTGGGAAGATACCAATATTTATTTCAAGGTAAGGACTCAAACGAATGAAGAAGGAAAAAAGGAGGAGGTATTTACAGTGAAAAATGGTAGGCTATTGTCGCATTGATGTCATCCGTGAGATCGATTTCGACGGAGGAAGATTTTACTTGGACAAAATTCGTGAAGCAGGGATGTCTCCAGGTGACCCGCGTTACTGCGGACGTGGCCAAATTGTGGAATAGCTATAGTACGTTTGCCGAAGATGGATTTTTCCTCGGAAAAGTGGACGATAAAGGCATTCAGCGCAGCATGAGTGGTTCAGAAGTATCAACACCGACAGCATCGGCCATCGGTTTATCCCCTTCTACTCTTCTTTCAGAAACGTCTTCCAGTCAACGACAGAATACCAATCACAGCGTTTAATTCAACCTATCAACATTAGAAGCACTTGCCTTTTTTTTTTCTTGTAAATGCATTATTACTCCTATTTAGCTTACCGGTTGTATTTTCATCAGACTTTTTCAGTGACAAAACTGTTATTGCAATGGTTGCCATCGCTCCTGGAAACCTGGGAGCTTTGCCCAATGACAAATTTGGCGGAATTTGTTCGACGTGATTGCCGAATAAGGAGAAGCATCGGTTTTTCATTTTTTTTTTTTTTTCATTTGGCTTTACTTGACTATCCGCTCAATGCTGAACAGTTCGGAACATCATGCTGCGCATCGGGTCTTATCATCGTATTCTCGGACGAACGAAAGGCAACGTCAATAATCCATGTTCAAGGCAGATACATACTCGTGATTCGCCCTACAAGGGCTGGTGGACTCTGATTCTTGAAACATCTCCCGGAGTAAGACTGTCTGCGAATGCTAGAATATAACCCCTACGTCATACTGAACCAAACACGTTAGACAGGAAATGCGCATGAGCAACGCCAGGAGCAATTACCTGCTGTGGTTGACTTGGAGGAGCCTTCTAGGAAGTTGCCGCCTCCGGTTCCTGGAGAAGAGACCAGCCAATCGAAAAACATTGTTCTTCTGAAAGGAGAGCCTATCGAGTTGCCGCAGAAACCAGAGAGCCCTGAAAATTGCTGTATGAGGTATGGTTGGGTATGCCTATATCATTTTATACAAGAATTTCTTACTAAACTTCTATCTGTAGTGGGTGTGTTCATTGGTGAGTCGATTGGGCTGATACTGTGGACTTTTTTGAGATTCAACGCATGAGTTTACTAACACCAGCGTTTGAATAGCGTATGGGATCTTTATCAAGAGGATATGGAGGATTATCATGAGAAGAAAAAAGCCCTTCGAAAACGGTTTCAAGATGCCGGAGAGCCTATTCCAGCTATTTTACAATCCCGCAAATCTGTTAAAGAAGATGTGGAAGAGGACATGGATCCTGGCATGAAAGCTTTCCTTGAGATGGAAAGGAAACTCAAATCATGAACGTCATTCGCACTTGGCACACACTTGAAATACCCGCAAATTACAATCATTTTTGTTGTACAGTAAATTCTATTATAAGTATTCATAGCATTTGGAAATAACTAGAGAGAGGGACGAAAAGATTACATTAGAGCACGTTTTTGTAACAAGGGGAATATATGATGGCACACGGTACTCGAAGCTCAAGTTGAAGTGAAGACCACTCTTTTTCAGCTCCAGACATCCTCCTGATATCGGCCGATAGTTCTGAGATTTTTTACAAACTCGTGAGCCTGTTGCTCCATCTGTTCTCCATATTGTTGAGCAAGATGCACAAATGTTTGGTTGACATCGCGAGCCATATTCTTTGCATCACCGCAAACGTAGATATACGCATTTTGCTGTAACAAGGCCCATACCTCTTCCCCATGTTCTTGCAATCGATGTTGGACGTAAACCTTTTCCGACGAATCTCTCGAAAACGCGGTGATAAGATGTGAATTCTCGCCTAACGTGTTAAATAAACCGGGCCACTCATCTGCGTATAGAAAATCTTCCTGGGAATGACGGCATCCATAGAACAGTAAAGTAGGGCCAACCTCTTTGCCTTCCCTTTTCTGAAGGGCACGTTCGCGAACAAACCCACGGAATGGGGCTACACCTGTCCCAGGTCCGATCATGATAACTGGATAGGTGGGGTTGCGCGGCAATTTGAATTGGGATCGTCGCACGTGAATAGGCAGTTTGGCTACTTTACCGTCCCACAGTGTCTGGCGTGGACCGTCAAGGTCGTACACAGGATACACGCGGCCATCATCCACACCATTGGCTGTACAATGAACACGCCACAAATAGTTGGTATTGACACCGTAGACAACGCGACCAGCGGTGCTGTCAGGAGTGTATTCCAGAGTGACAGCAGTGGCAGAAATGACGTGGGGACTTTCTTTGGACGATGAGCTAATGGAATAGTATCGAGGCTGCAACCGTGACATATTTTCCACAATCACGTCAAAAGGTATCGAGGCGAAAAAACCAGATCGATCCTTCCTGTCGATGTCAGCGGTCGCCGCCACCAATTCGAGAACTTCACCTAGGTTACGTACAGGATCACCGACCATTTTTCGATACTCATCTTTATCCGTGGCCAGTTTCCGAAGAAAAGATTTGCATTGGTCATCTGTTCCGAATTCCACAAGCGACACCAAGGTCTGTCTTGAGGGACAGGCACATATGTCAAGATAATGGCGAAATATAGCACGATAAGTAGAAGGTACTGGGAAAGGGTATGGCTTGGAAGACGCGGAATCAGCTGCTTTCACCATGACCACGGTATCGAGCTTGTCCATGAGACCAAGAATAGAAGCAAGTCGATGGACCTCTGTATCATTGTTCGTTGGCCAAATGGCAACGTGATCGCCGGTCTGGTAGCTCAAATTTGTCCCCGAGATGTCAATGTTCACATGCAAGCAGTGGCGGTCGTTCGTCTGCTGGAAAAGTTCATATGTAGAAATGGGAGCCAGGTAGGGCCGCTTTGCATCGTAAATCAATTTTCTATCGTAACAGATCACAAGTTAGCTTGTGAAATTTTTCCGGTCGAAATCCGTCAATGAAGGTGGTGTGCCATCCTTCTTTCAGATGATTCCCACTTACGCTCCGTTTTGCAACTGTTCGCTGATTTCACCGAGATAAACCAAATCCATATCATATGATGTCAATTCTTCTACAGCATAGACGAGCTGTCGAGGACCCATTGAAGTTTCACCTTCTTCCACGCCTAAAGCATCACAGAAGGCTGGCCACATCTTTTCTTGCCATGCTAAAAAGTCGTCTTCGAGGGACCCGTCGTCATCGCCTTCACCACGCTCCGATATCCTGGTGGCCCCAAGTTCGGTTAGCCGTCTATCGACCGTACGAGACACCGAATTATAATGCTCATAAGTCTTATTGCCTAATCCGAAAACAAGATAATGCAGATTTTTTAGAGGAGCTTCTTCTTTGCCGGTAGAAAATTCGACAGCTTCTTCCATAATGAGATCCCAAAAATCGACTGCATTATCTGTAGGCTCGCCTTCTCCGTAAGTGGCCATGACGAAGAACACCAGACAGTCTTCAGGAACCGTATCCAGATAACTCAAGTCGTAGAGCTCAATGTCGGCGGTCATGGCACTGACGCCGTACCGCTTGGTACATTCTTTGGCAAGTCGAGCGGCATAATCTTCTGCTGTTCCTGTTTGAGATCCGTAGAAAAAAATGACGCGGCGTCCCTGAAATGTTGATCAGAAATTAAGGCACGGAGACCATGATGATGTGGGCCATTTTCCTCACGTACTTTTTCCTGCATCACTTTGACAAAGTTGCGCTCACGTTTCGCCGGTTGTGTGAGGTGGCCATGTTCCGATGGATTGGCTGACGAGGAATGTGTCTTTCGCTCAAGGTGTGAATCGCCTTTTTTACCACTTAGCTGACGCCGGACGAGCCAAGCGATCAGTCCCATGCCCAAAGTGCCGAGAAATAGGGTATCCCGAGAGACAGTCCAACGATTATTTGTACGCATATGGATAGTTGACAATAAAATACAATCGGAAGAAAAAAGCAAGTGCAGAAAGATTGCACCGAAAAACCCCAATATTATATTACGATCATGATCTTTATCTGATTTAAATAGGGTTAAGAGCCTACTTCTCGGTCATACGACGCCGATTGAAAACCAACCTCTCATATTATACGCAGAAGCCCATTTTTTACAATATCAGGTGTGTCAAAAAATGAAAAATGCAGTGACTGTATTTCGGTTAGATTTTCACATGCGTCATTGGGTTTATTGCGTGGCAAGTTCTTTTTCAACGCCCATTCCTACCCCAACCGCTTTTACAATGTTTTGTGCCAGTTCTGCTTCCAGTTCCTTGAGCGGACTTCTGGGTTTACCTCCGTAACCTAGCGTGCGTTGCATACAAGCCTTGACACCGGGGATACCATGCCAACGACATAAAGCATTGTCACATAAGGTGACGGTTCTTTGCAGTCTTGAGGCTTCATCAAGCTTTCCGGCTTGAAAAAGGCTTTGGATCTGAACGCAAGCTCGTGGCATGATATTGCCTAATCCTGGAACAAGACCTACCGCCCCACAGGTCAAGGCAGGCAGAAAGAAGTCGGCTGAACCCGCCAGCAACGCAAACTCTGTCATGTAATAATACATCAATGGTTTTGTGTCCATCAAATTGCATTGAGTGCGCATCAACTTACCATTTGGATCGATGGAATGGGATAAAGTACCCATTTTTCCAATGTTTCCGTCGGTTGCTTTGATTCCGACAATATTTCGATGTTTTGACAACTTTGCCAGCGTGTCAACACCAATGTCAATTCCTTGTGTTACACCTGGATAATTGTAGATGATGACGGGAATAGGGGATTCATCTGCAACACGGACAAAGAAATCATGGATGGCCACTTCAGTCATAGAGACACGATAATAGGAGGGCGACAAGACAAGCACAAAATGGGCGCCTGCTGCAGCAGCATCTTTGGCTAACTTGATAGTTTGTCTAGCAGACGGGCCTCCTGCTCCCACGATGACTTTTAGGGATGGGTCGTTCGCTTGTATGTATTCCGCGCCGGTCTTCACCACTTGAATTCGCTCTTCATCATTTAAATGGACGGCTTCTCCCATGGACCCCATAAAAATAATGCCGCTAATGCCTGTATTCGCCAGATATCCGATATGTTTTTGGAGCGTTTCCAAATCCAATTCTTCATTCTCTTTGAAGAATGTAACAATGGGAACAAAGACACCTCGAAGCTGTTGAGCAATAGTCATGCTGATGAGAAAAAGAAAGCAAAAAGACAAATGAAAAGAGAAGACAAAACAGTTGCTGGAGCATATTTTTTGTCCTATTCTCTGCCATGCGGAGTCATGCGAAAAAAAAAAGATAAACACTAGATGCTTCAAGACTGTACGTGGGAAATTAGCAAGTTTTCATGTCTCGAACCTTTTTGAAAGCCTAACTTTGCAGGATTCGGTTGATGTGAGCGAGTAAAAAGTAAACCAATATGGCCAAAATATTTGACACTGTATGATGCAGTTTATTGAAAGAAAACCTAAAAGTCAAACGTTGGGCAGGCGGACTCGTATCACTTGGAGAACTTTCAGTTAATGATAAAAAAAAAGAAAAAGATATAACCTCGGAAACGATACCCTGTAAAGGAGATTGAGAGCTTCGGAGGAGGAACAGGGAGCTTTATAGACACCATGAATATCAATATTTTATAGATTTCTATGATAGACTACATCTTTTTTAGGAACATTTCATGAGAAGACCAAGAACAAACGTCCACTTCTAAAATTTCGGTGAAGCAGCCAGTGATTTTTAATACTCCGCACGCCCAACCCATCGTCACAGCACAAGTCACTTCCCAAACGTTTCGTAAAATGACAGGAATGAGCCTTGGGCTTTGTTATCCAAAGTTTACCGTCGATCATGAGCTTCAAAAAACGTAATGCCGATCAACAAATGAAATTGCCTCCGGGCTCCAAACTAAGTGCCTACAACGGTCAACTGTTAATATCGACTGGTGTGCCGTCGCTCGACGATATTCTCGGTGGTGGTTTGCCTGTTGGCACGCTACTGTTGATCAAAGAAGACAAGGCGACAACCTATGCGCAGTTGCTGTTAAAGTACTTTATGGCCCAGGGATTGGCTTCACAACATCACTGTGCTTTAGCGTCACGCGATGAAGATTCCGGTGAAATGCTCCGTAACCTTATGTGGTTAGCCACCACGGATGCCGATGTGGACGAAGACGAGGACGAAAAGCAACGAACCGCGCGATCCAACGCCGATGCAGACCGAATGAAGATTGCATGGCGCTATTCTCATCTTAAAAAGTTTGAAACAAGTGTCAAAGCCAAGCTTGGTATGATAATTTTTATAAACGACATGGTCGTGCTTGCGTCTAATGAGAATTTCTGTGTGGGATGTTGTAGCAACCCCGCCTCCGGTGCCTTCTGATAAAAACAGTGCTACGTCAGTCGACAAAGCCGAGGCTGCGGTACCGTATTGTACTCTGTTTGATCTCACAAAGCGAATACCGGAAGAACTACTTAAACAAGCCAATACTACGTTGCTCGATGCTCCAAACTCGTTTGACGATCCGGATTCGGATGATTACAAAACACTACTAAACGATATTCGACAACTCATCATAGAAAATAACTTTAGGTAGCTGTTTTGTTGTCGCGATAAAAGAATCTGACGGATGACTGATTTGTGCCTTTTACCACAGTTCCGCGATACCAGCACCTGCCAATACTCAACGTAATATTTTGCGTCTCGGCATCCACTCACTTGCATCCCCCAGTTGGCGATCGAAATCTCCTCACGTAAGGCGCTTATTATCGAAAAGTTTACATTAGTCGAGTTTTTTGCTAACTTCAACGGTTTTAGGATCTCTTCAAGTTCTTTCATGCGCTTCATGGATTATTACGATTTTCGTTTGGCGCTGCTGTAGTAACAATTCCGGCTCATTTGTATGAGGAGAATCCGAACTTTATTCGACGCATTGAGTATATTGCAGACGCAGTCATTGAAATCGAATCCTTTGCAGGTGAGTCTTTGATATCAATTTGGGTGAATCACTCGTCGATGCGTTTAAACCAATCAATTCATGTTTATTAGGTTCAGCAATACATAACGAAGCTTCGTATACGCAAAATTATCATGGCTTCTTCCACGTACAAAAAGTCCCTGTGCTTAATTCGCTATTACCGCCGAGCACCAAATTGTCGGTACTATCAGCTGGCGGCAGCAATGATCTCGCATTTAAACTTCGACGAAAGCGATTTGCTATCGAGACGTTCCATTTACCGCCGGAAGGAGGAGTGAGCACACGACGAACTGAACCTGTGGCCGAGAAAGAAAGCAGCAAGAAACAATCCGGGTCCGTGTTATCTTCACTAGCCAAGATTTCCGAAAAGAAACCCATGAAGCGGATTGATGGCACCCCAAAAGGCTGCGGATCTCTTCCAGGCAGACCGGATCCTCTAGAATTTTGACGATCGTTTCCCCAGTAGAGGAATAGCTTTATTTACATGGCAAATATAGAAATAGAGGCCAGGAGGAAAGGATGTACTCACTTTCTCCACTTGGGTTTTTAACTTTTGCCCCTTGAAAAGAAAAAGTCGGTTTTTTGAATGCTTTTGGCCAACACCGTTTTAAAATTTGTGGCTGCCGAGTAATACTTAATTAGTCACACAAGGAATGGGAAGGAAAGAAATACACTTTTATGCATATAGATGCTGGAATCATCTGAACCACACTGTGCGCATGTTTGGTTCGTACGGCAGTCAGATCAATTTGCCCAAGCTGGACTTGAACGCAATCAGGTACTGTTGCTGTGTTTTTATCCGGTTCCAGTAAAGGCTCATGGTATTCCCTTTCTTCGGACAAACTCTGATCGGAAAAGAAACTACGTTACCCATCGTTTCGGTGTAAACTGCGATTGCCCGGCTGTAACGATCTGCTGCAATCTACTTTATGGGCATTCTGTTAAGTCAAACCAAGCAGTCGCAAGAGCAGATTCGTCTTGGTTTAATATACTCTTGACTGACCTGCTCCTTGAAGACCAAACCTTTATAAAGTAATTGTTCACAAGTATTCATACTTCGATCCCTGTTTTTTGTCGTCAAAGGTGCGATCGTTCAAACAGCGGGTCTTTGGAATTCCTCATATTTCATTTCACTCGTATTGGCAAGATTAATCGCCATATAACGGCGTATGTGGTACGTCAGCAGCAAATGCCCTCCCGAGTGAGATCTGCAATTGGCTCCATCTTTTTCTTCTGTGGTTTCTGAATATCCTAATGCGGTACTAATCACCTTACCGATTAGATCGTACTTATATAATGCATTCAACGCCGGGCGTTCATTTCTTATTATTTTCTCTGATGTGAATTTACCTCCTATCCAAAACCCATACTGCACCTATAGCCTATAGCCGCTTATATCTGTCACCCATTGCTCATTACATGAAAAGATAATCCAAGCTAACGTTAATCTGCCGTCTATTGCATGACAGAGAAAAAAAATCTGGTTTCCGGGATGAATTCTTCGATTTAGGAATAATGTTTCGCAGTCAGGTACAATTTTTGAGGGCAGTAAACCACGCCGCAGCCGCGTTTGCCACCGTGTTGGTTCTGTTAAACCTTGATGCTGATCGAGCGAATCCCCTCATTCACGAACTGTAACGTGACGTGTGCATTGGGCCTTTATGCTGAGAAACACCATCGCCATATTGGAAAGCTTGGAACCCGTCATGCCTTGCCGCCAAAGCTTCCAGAAGGACATCACTCCCTCCCGCCCTAGTCCCTTTTTTTTTCTGCACTTAATAGTTTAGCAAAATACAACTATAAAAAATAAAGCACTTATGCCTGAATTCGTCAACACAGTTCCTCATTGCTCATCGGGTTTTGCAGGTCTACGATTCGAACGATAACGACGCTAAAGTGTGGCCTCCTTCTTTGGAACGTGACAGCCATATGCCACTTTGACGTTAACTGGGCTAAGTGGCCTAGTCGAGAGTGAGCTGCGGCAGGCAGAACACATGGATAAAAAGGACGGTTTTTGGACAAGAAGAGTTTATCGTTTTTATTGAATAGAGAGCAGATGAACGACAAACAAAATAAAAAAGATCTATCCTGTTGTGTGTCTTTCTAGGCTAAGGTGGTCGTTTGGCTTAACGGATCGCTCTTGAAATAGCTTGAGCATCAAGTGGCGTGTAGTCGTCTACAGGACATTAAGCCCACTTTTTATTTATTATCTATTCAACCCACAAAGAATTGAGAAAAAGAATAATAAAGGCAAAAAGCTTGCCTTTTTTTTCATTTCCCTTTGCTGCGATTAAAAAGCAAACCAACCGGCGCCTTCCGCACAATGAGCAAGCTGATGGCTAGTCAGTTGCCCAGGCGGAAGACCCGACGGGAAGGAAAACAATCTTCTTCAAAGAGTGGCCAACTCCTATCATTAGAAGATGGTTTTACCGATTTTTCGCCATACCCCGAATGCTTTACAAAAATCAGGCATCCATCATCACCAGAAACCACCAGCCTAGCAGCCTCGGCTCCGGATTGGCTTATGAAGAGAAAAAAAAAATGAGAAGGATAAAAACGCCCTCGTTTTATATCTTTTGCGGACCTTCGATTTGTGACCCTGTTTTTGACCGCGAATGCACCTCATTGGCTCGATTCTCGCAACAAAACTGGCGAAACTCAGCGCCTCACACTTCTTTCGCGTAAAGCTATGCAAACAGGGGCTGCGCCATGTCATTCATGCTGCTATGAGCAACCAACGTGCACTATAGTCACTCTATATGCAGTATAGACTATGGCTGACTCCTGATTCCGAATGCTTCAGTCTTTACACACTTTTTTTTTTATCTTGTTGTATGTTAGGAAGTTTCCTGCCTTTGCCCTGCCCCTTTGTGTCAGTGGTCTTGAAACCGTGGATTCAATATTGCTGTGACAATAAAACATTTACATTTTACTCCATGAAGCCACGGTATCAGGTCTCAGTGCGCCATGTTGCAATGGCGATAAAACACAGAGAGCGTAATGAAATGACCAAGGCCGATGCGAACGCATGCGAGCATGTCCGTAAAAGAACTATTCTTGAAGACCATGTCAAAGATGTCCTTGCACTTATGGCAAATGGTTGAAACATGCGTCAACACAGCAACAGTACCGGTAGCTTGACTTTTTCATTTCCGATGTGCTAGATTTTCGCATAAACTGATTTGTATTGCATGGTCAGTGTTGTCTCCTCTTGAAAACTGAGTTCTCCTTCTCCGCTCCCCTCCACGATAACAGGTTGGGCCGTCTTTTTTTTGTTATCGATAAAAATGCTTCCATTTGTGCATTTTGATTCCAATGAACCCTATTCTTTTGTCTTTGTTAAATTTTTGCCCGAGTAGAAACTCCCAAAACATTCTGACACAAGGATATGTCTGCTTTAGGCAGCAAGAGGTTCGTTTACTGACCTTCTGGATAAGATTGATCGTCTTTTCTGCTCAGTTGTCCCCGTTTTCTTTTTATCCGCAGTGTGTGTCATACTGACAAATAGAAGTTTGGATGCACCTGAAAGTTCTTTTCAGTTGACGGTATCCATTGAGCTTCTTTGTAAAATAGATCCATTGATCATCTCACTACCTTTTTTTTCTAGCTTTTTACTCGCGGTCTTGCACATAAGAGGCGCTTGAAGAAATGATAGATAGAAGAATTTTGGTGCGAAGCAAAACATATTGAGGAGCTTTTGCAGATTGAGTATTTGCAGGGAAACAAGCAACTATTTACTGCAGTTTACCGATAGACATCATATCTCAGTACAGGTTATCCTGAATAGTAAGAGCTGGCTGTTCGGTTGGATGATAGCGCACGTCCTCATTTACATTGGGAGTTGTCCATCGCGTAATCCAATTGATAACTTGAAAAATTATAAAAACAATTTTTAAGAATGATATAGAAGCCCAAAAGTAATTAGAAGTGTGACCAACCTTCATGGTGCCATCTTAAAGAGTTGGCGGGTTTGAGAACCCAATGGCTTTCGTCAGGGAAATATAGCAATCGAGAAGGAATGCCTTGACGCTGCAATGCCGTGAAGGTGGAGAAGGCTTCTCCATCAACCAATCTGTAATCATGGCCACCTATTATAGATTTAACCACTTGATCCGTCCGAATATGTCAGTAATTAATTGACTAACCATGAATAACCAAGGTAGGTGTTCTCCACTTCTGCACAAAGTTGGAAGGTGACCATCGTTCGTAGACGAGACGGTTTAGTGGATGGTAAGGAGGACCTCCAAACTAAAGGCACTTGTATGAATAAAAAGCAAAATGAGAATGTTGCAGTTGAAACTTTACCTCTCTTTCAGGGAAATAAAGCTCATCTACGTTGATGAAGTGAGGCGTCGATTGATATGAAACACTTTCTGTGACTTACCGGTGGTGTAGTATGAGTTAAGAGTCGAAAACATGCCATCATGGTTGACCAACGCCCTGAAACGGTTGCTATGTCCGTTGATCCAGTTAATCATGTAACCACCGTATGAAGCACCCAAGCCGGCTACTCGATCAGCATCCACAAATTTGTATGTGGAAAGGACGTAGTCAAGACCTTTCTCGAGATCCCAATAAGGATAGGAGCCCCAGTTACGTTGGATAGAATCTGTGAACTTTTGACCATAACCAGTCGAACCATGGGGATTAATAGCAACCACGACAAAACCGGCTCCAGCAAATACTTGAGGATTCCACCGCGTAGACCTGGATATTTTTGAAAAAAGTGAGTTTACTTCACTAACCATGGACATCTTCTTTCCCACCCAATACACGATCCTTGTCTTACCAGCTGTCAGCCCAAGCACTTTGAGGACCGCCATGGATAAGAAAAGCGACAGGATATTTCTGATTTTCGTCGAAGTTGGAAGGTTTAATAAGCCATCCGTGAACCTTATCACCAAGCGAACCCTCAAAGACAAATTCTTCCGGGGTCAAGAAATCAATGTGGCTCAAGTGTTCCATCAGTTTATCGGAAGCAGGATGCATTTTCAAATGACGTGTTTTGGGATCGAGCGTATGCAAAAGACTGGGGTGCTGCATGGAACTGATGCTAAGAAGCAGATTGCCGTCTGGAAGAACGCCAACAATGGAAGCTGCGCCTTCCTCCGTTAGCGTGGTGATGGTGTCGTCCGAGATATTGATGGCAAACACTTTATCGCGGCCAAATTCTTGAGCAACTGCATAAAGAATCTGTTCATCAGCAGAGAACATGATCTGAGACGGACTACGATCCCAATCCTTGGCAACCAACTGCTTTGTAGATGTAGCGGGGTTGTAGATGACGATTTGATTACGATCCGATTCATATTGAGGCTGTGACATTTGCAAATAAGCCAGCAATCCAGAAGAAGAGTAGACAGGATGGGACGAAGCAGCTGGGATTTGATTATTAATCGCTTTGGGGAAATAGTCTGCGGAGGAGGGCGCGATGTAGACATATTGTGCGGTTTCCCAAGCATTGCGAGTGCTGGAGATTTTTGAAACAAACGCCACATGTTTACCTACAAGGACGTTTTAAGAAGGCATTTCACTGTGTGACTGTAGACTATTTCTTACCATCGGGGGAAATATCATAGTCGGAGGCGTCACCTGATGGAAAACCAGGTGATTGCTATTCTCGAACGCTCGTCAAATTTTTTCGTGCTGACAATCTGGGATCCCCAATCCTTACCAATCCTGTATATTTGAGGACATTGTGTACTTCGTTCGCCAATTGATATCGGCCTTCCTTATCTTCCACATTTACCGTAAAAATGTTGTTTTGCTTCTCTTGGGTGAAAGCATCCCAGTGTCTAGGTGGCGTAGAAAAAAAGAGAAAAATAAATAAAAGAGCAAAATCAAAACCGGCAAGGTCGACGGCGATATAGGATATTTTTACCTGACCATTAGCTTGTCATAGGCCAAAGCTGTATCTTTTTTGGTAGCGCGCAGATGATCCTCTCTTTCTTTGGCTCCTTCCAGTGTTCCGTCATCGTACACAGCTGCCGAAAAAGCCAGCATTTTACTTTGGAGATTGTATTTGACGTTGGCGATATCGACAGGGAAATCCGTCAGTTGATAAGGCTTATCAGTAGTATCGAGATTGATGACATGGATTTGACCGTTTTGCACATAGGCCACATGTGAGTCATCGAGGAAAAATGGTTCATTTTGCGCGGAATCAAACGAAGGGGGGGTCAGCTCCGAGACACTGGATGTCTGCAAATTCAACAGGAACAAATTCTTCACACTCTAGCATTTTTAAATACAAGTATCAATAAAAGAGCCTGGATTAACCGACCAACAATAGGAAACCAATTTGATAGTGCAGATAATGTCTACGCACCTTATCTTGGTCGGCGTGATAAGTCGATTGAGCATAAACAGCAAACGTGCCATTAGGGGAGAGGGAAGCTGCACCGGGACGTGGAAGGGTCACGACGTCTTGGGGTTTAAAGAGACGAGCAGTAACAAGTCCATTGAACAATGCCGCCCCAAAGAGGAGGAGCTTAATGACGGGCCTCATTGAAAAACAAGTTCGTGTGAAGAAGAGAATAAAAAAAAAGGACCCACAGTGGGTTTTATCATGTGTGGAATAAATTCCGACCTGTTTCGCGTCCCAGAAAAGGCAGTTTATGATTTTTTTGGGAAGCGGACATTTGCATCAAAACGAAGAGATGTCTTCGATGCTTTCAGATATGCGTGCTGACAACTGCAATTGTCTTCAATGGAAGCACGTATCCGCGTAACGACAAATAAACGACATCGTGTTATTTACACTATGACAGTCTAGTTCGGTAAGACCCGGTTATCAAGAAGACTGCAAAACACCGAAAGCAAGATCCGAGGAAGAAAGAGTCATATAATAGGATAAAGTCAGCCATTATCGTTGGGTTGACAGTGTGTACAAAATGGAGGTTGTTTTTTATTTAAGTAGATGCAAAACGTGATATGTACTAACAATGTAAAGAGAAAAAAATCTACAGAAGGAATAAAAGGGGGAAAAGTGATATCATGAACGGAGCAAGGACACCAACATTGAAGTGGGAAGCGTCAGATTTTTTGCCATTTCCTTTTTGCGCTGATTGAGCCACATAGGCATCGCATTGAAGCGGCTTGTTATCGTAAGTCACGTTATTCAGTTGGGCGGCAATGGATAAAGTATCGCCGTAATTGTAAAAATCGACCTCGAGATAATTTGGCTGGCGGCCAAAAGTTTGTGTGCACGTCTGAGCTTGCTTCTTCAGGGAATCCGAGTTGGTGGTATCAGCCGAACCTTTCTGAGGTATCTCGATTTGCGTGTTGCCGAAATTCAAGGTACCATACAAGAAGTGATTCATGACGTACATCATGTTGTCGGGATCTGGCGGATCTTGCGGTCGATCAATCACACACGAAAACGAACTTTCGTTCTTGTTATCATAGGGGGTCTCGAACACATATGGAAACTGTGACATTAACCTAATTGCAAGGGGAACGATTAGCCGATGACATACAGTGAAATGGCAGTTTCTCGAAAGTAGGACATTATATTACCAAGGTACTTTGGTTTGGTCAGAATTATTATCAAGGAAATTGACGACTCGCTTGCCTGACTGTATCATATCCTGCAGCTTGGGCCAGGTCAGGTTTTCCCAAGCTTGAACATGGACATAATCCAGGATGCCGCTTGCTTTATAGGCTGCTTCGAAATCTTGTACTTTGTAATCGCCGATATTGTTCCACATGATGGTGATTACCTCATTAGGGTTATCTTTCACCCACTGGGTGATGTTTTTCAGGGTGTCCACGGCTGGACCTGCATCGAGAATTGAACAAGATGTGTGGCACAAGTGAATAGCATTCTCGGGGGCATTGGAAGTTTGATTGCTAGGTTTGACAGCGGAGAGTTTGAGTCCTCGGACACCATCGTCCAGCTGTGTTGTGACAGGACAGAGCTGGTTGGCAGCAGGGTTGGGCATGAACCCATATGAATTATGCGTGATAATGTAAGTGAGTTCATCAAATGTTTTGTTACAAAATTCTTGATGACCATTGCACAGTTGCTGAGCTATGGCAGAAGCAAATAGCGTCGCCAGCAAGGTTACCGTCGCCAGGCGATAGAACATTTGAAATAGAAGAAATAGAAATAAAATGTGGGCTTGGCAGAAAAAAAAATAGAAATGAAAAAAGATCCGTGCCTCTTTTTATATCTTGATTGCACCACGGTTTCTGTTATTTCTGAGACGTCTGCGGTATTCTAAATATCATTGGCCGGGTTTTTGACCTTTTGGACCGAAAACAGAGATGATCGTCACTGTCATTGGATCTGATTAGTCGTTTTTGGTTACCGTGTTTTGGGTAAAATCTTTTAGCTCCTACCGGTGGATCGTTTTCTCTTGGTCAGAAAATGGGAAGACATATTATCCTACTTCCCAATCATGGATGAAAGTAAACATTCTAAAAATGGTTTATGCATTACTTCGGCTGCCAATATGCCATCAGCTTTCTGTACCACCGAAATGGCTGCACATGAAAAACTGGACAACAATCGGTCCCTTCAATATCCTGAAATTTAGCCGAATTGAATAACCGCCAATGTCTGGCAGCCAAGTATTAAACAGCATACAGTAACCGTGAAAGTCGGGTGTTTTCTCCAGATTATAAAAAATGCACAACAACGAAAACATTTACCTCAGAAACAGACAACAGCACTTGAGAAATTAAAAGCAGAGGAGCAGAAGTTCCGATGTATCTTTTTGTGTCATGTTACATATTGAATGTTTTCAAGAATGACCCCTTTTTGTCAATTTTGCCGTCTTACCGTGGTACAAATTACCGGCTAATCTAGGCAAATTGTTCCTCCGCAGCTTGCCAAGCATTCATGTTTATTGTCTATATGACAACGATGGTTTCTGCACTTTGCCATTCACTGTGCCGAAGGATGTAGACATCGTGGGCAACGCATATGTAGGAGAGCAAATTCGGGTCTAATGTCCACGGTACTACACTAATTTTAGTAAAACCACTTTTCGCGCTGGCTTTTTCTTTTTTGACATTGGTCTGATACAGAGAAGCGGCTAATGCACCAATAAGACAACAGCAACTCACAAGTGCAAAGGTGAGCACAACATAACTCTTATTTTCCTGTAAAGTCTTATATTGAGAATGATAACACACATACATTTGTAGAGTTGGTGGATTTGGTGCAAAAAATGTATCATCTGGCAGCAAGATTGTTTGAAAATACAGTACCATTTTTGTTGACTTTGATCAGTTATACTTTCAACTGGGATGACTCAGGAACAAGCAGCACACAAAATAAACTTTTTCTTTTCCCAAATATCTGTAATCACGGTTAATTGGCAGTATGAGAAGGCCAATTATGATGACAAGCACATGAATGACACAACGGCGGTGGCTGTTTCATGTCCACTCAATTCATTTCCTCATACGGTAGTTCCAACTTTGTTTTTCAAGAGGTACCTTTTCTTTTTGTTGAACCATGTGCGTGTATCCAGAAATCCTATAAAGTTATGAAATGAATGGAGAATCAATACGCCGGAGTCCGGAACAACTTCCGTGAATGATTCGCCTTGCCATCAACGATGGTTCATTGCTTTGGTCGTGAATTATTACACTTATCTTGTCGGTTGGCGCAACCAATCTTGGCACAGCATCAAAATACGTCTATTTTGCATTATAAAAAATTGATCTGTGCCAAACATTCTTTGTGCAAACAGATTTGATAAAAATAAAAAAAATAAAAACTGTGTATAGACAGCAAAAAGGGGTTTTTTACTTTCACTCACACGTTATTTTGAAAAAAATAATAGAGGAAGAACAGAGGCTACTTTTTAAATGTATGAAACATTATGCAGGTCTCGACATGGCGGGAATTTCTTGACTGATTTTTAGAAAATCGCGGCCATAAATTTCTCGACAAGTCTGCTGCGAACACTTTCAAGGCGTCCAAACTGAGAGTCATGGCGGCCACACTTCTGACCGAAGGATTTATCGATCAATTGAATCAGCATATCGTGGGCCTGGAAGCTCAATTCGCACAATTAGCGTAGGCGTACTTCTTGATTCGATGTTTTTTATCTCGACAAAGTCACGGTGACTGATCGCGAGATTTTTGCTTTTCCATAGGCAAGAGCAGCAGGCATTGGGCAAAACGATTACAGACACTCGCTCAGCATCCTTGACTGAAGCGGAAGTCACCGAATTACGTCTAATGGTAAATGAAAATTAGAAAGCTTAATAGCATGCTGTAATCTCAAGACATAGTTTTTCTTGTCTCCCATGCAGATGAACAAGGTGTCGTTATACCATACGAAACTGCTGTCGCTTCACTCGACTATGAGCATGCTAGGGGCACGTTCGAAACAACTGCAGAATCGAGCGGCGAAACTAAAGGAATCAAAACTTCAGTATTTGGCACAAGTGGACGATATCCGACGGTTAGAGCAAGCGCGTGATCAAGCGATTGCTGCTAGAGTGATTACGCCCATACCATCTTCTGCCCCTATCGAACGTAGCTCAAGTGTGGCTAGTCAACTTTCTGTAGCTGGATCAGATCGTGCAAGCAGCAGTCCAACAGCACCAAGTCCCGCTTCATCTTCACTTTCGATATCCTCATCCACCGTCGCGTCACCAGAGCCAATCATTGCCATGGCAAAGAAAATCAAGCGCAAGAAACCCAAAGTTCGAGAAGTCGTTCTTGACGACAGTTCTTCGCCAAGCTGGCTACCCAAACGTTCCCAAATTGATTTGCAAAACACGCCCAAAAACATTCCATCATGAAAGAGGGACATGATCATTCCCATGCATATATTCGCTCCCACCAGTTTCCCCGTACCCTTCATTATCAACATTGTATACTCGAGATAAACAACTATGTATCCTATCATCATGTGATTTTATTTTCACACTACACTCACTTTTATGCTGTGGGAACCAAATACTGTTTTGTTGTTGAAATATGATGGTGGATGAAGTTCTTTTTTTGAATCGGGCATCATCACGATGATTTTCGTGAGCTGGCCATATCGGTGCAGAAACTGATACGCAATGTTTACTTGTGTTTGCCCAGATTTGGTGCGACTGGTTGATCTGTCGCACAATTGTAGATGGTTTGGCACTGTTATCTAAGGTTCATTATTGGAAGTCTTTTAATGCATAGGTATCGGGCATGAAGGTATACGGGTTGTTTTAATACATTCGGAATTTTCGAATTCATCATCTGAGATTCATTTCACTTGAGAGTGCAAGAGGGGCTTGTTGAAATTTTCATCATTTTGTTTCGCCCCACACTTTGCCTTCCCTGATTTTGCCCGTTCGTTATTCGTTCTCGGCACGCTCTCAAAAGTGGATCCTTGGCTTTTATTTCCTATTTATTTGAACGGTCCCTTCCGCCACTTGAACCCCGCTTGTTGCTGATTCCTAGCCTTCATTTTCATCTCTCCGTCATGCCAAAGGAAGACAACAAAACCCCATTGAATCGTAAAAGGCAAGAACAAGGAACGCTGGCCTCCACTTCTTCTTCTTCTTCTTCTTCTTCTGCAAGTACTCTCAATGCCATGGCAGGCGATTTAACCAGTTCTTCCCTTAACATGCTTTCTACTGCACGTGGGAAAGCAGCTGGTATCGCTTCTTCCGCTCGAGACTGGATTGCTCCCAACCTTCCCAACCTGTCGATACCATTGTCTCAACTCGAATCTCTTACCACGGTCATGTTCAGTCCGCTTGCAGCGCATCCGGTCTACCGCAGCGAATCCATGGCTAGAGCATTACAACTCATGCAACAGCAGCAACGTCAGCGTTCTTCTTCTCCCTCCTCTTCACCCAACACTTCCTCAACGAATACAGATCTCGTACTTCATGGCCGTCAATACGCATGGCCTTCCAGTGCCGATTTACTCAAAGCCGATATACCCGAATCGAATGCACCTCTCTCGCTATTCCAAGGATTCGCCGCCGCTTATCCATCCTTAGCAACAAACGCAGTAGGTTCACCAAAGCGATCTCGTCATCGACGGAAGAAACCGCAAAGTGGCTCTCCAAGTCCATTGATGAGTGCGTACTATACAACAACACTTTTTTGTGCTGCTTAACTCGTATGCAACCCCTTTACTGACAATGTCATGTTCTTGCGTGCTGTAGGACCGTCGTCGAAATCGCTAACTCAAATTATTGCCGAACGAGAAAGGAAAAAACGAGAATGTGACAAGATCGAAATGCAAATGGTAAGTGGGCTTCGTGACATATTCAAAGGCGTTCTTTTAAACCTTGAAGCATTCTCCCCCAATAGTCGTCTACCATGAACGAAATTGGTCAAATCAATCTTCAAATGGATGAGCTTATGAATAAACGAAAAGCGCTGGAAGCCAAATGGGCAAAATTAGAAGCCAAAGAACGCCAACTTCAAATTGCAAGTATGTGCTGGTATCGTGATAATTTTGCTATGATATTAATGCTGTGTGACATGACTTATAGTTGATGATCTCAGCGAAACACTGCTGGAGGCTGAAGGGGGATGGGATGACAAGGACAATGCAAGCTTGCGACGCAAACAACGACAAGAGAAAGAAGACGAGGACGAGGATGAAGAACTGGAATTTGGCACCGTGATGAAGGTAAGACCTTGTCCCTGCGAGAAAACACACAGCTGCTATGGAGATCCATGCGTTGATCCTAAAATGGATGGAAAAATTAGACTTTGAGCGGACACGAAGATGCGATCTTGTGCTTGGATTTCAACCACCCCAAAGGCATCCTTGTATCGTCTTCCTTGGATGGTACAGTGCGTGCATGGGATCTACAACTGAATCAGTGTATAGGAATGCTGGAAGGTCATTCAAGCACGGTACGATGTCTTCAACTGGACAATGCGCGTCTGTTCACAGGTTCCGACGACGGTACCATCCGCCATTGGGATCTAACTGCCATTCCTCCTATTCGTTCTCCAACATCCATGGATTCATTTTCCAATTTCTCCAGCGCGCCGAGCTCACCGACTCTATCTACTGTCACGGCCGCGGAAGATCTTGTACCATCATTCAACGATGGTGGATTGGGCGTTTTCCAGGGACACACAGGAGAAATTACTGCGTTATATACCGATCATCAGACGATTGTATGTGTACCGAAGTTCTGCTTTGTGATTTCATGTACCCGTTGCTGATGGTTAATCAAAATTTTCAGGTGTCGGGATCCAATGATCGAACCATGAAACAATGGGACATAGAAACGCAGCAGTGTATCCTCACCTTGGATGTTCAATGGGCGAGTAAGGGTGGAAACACTTCGTTTTCCTCAGGTTGGGATACGTTAGCAGCACTGGAAAATTGGACCTTGGATAGTCTTCGCTACACAAACTTTGAACGAAGTAGTGATTACATCGGAGCGTTACAGTTTTGGAATTTTGCTTTGGCTAACGGTACAGTGGACGGCAAAATTCGAATGTGGGATTGTAAGTTTAAAAAAGTCGAAAAACGCGAGCAATGTATTCTCGATCCAACAGATTCAATGTGTAACGGTCTTGTGATATAGTACGAACGGGTCAAGCGCACCGTACATTACCTGGACATAACGGTAAGTGCCAGCAAAATGGCATGTTATCAAGTGGAAAAAAAGCTAATGAAATCATGGAATAGCTGCTGTCACTTGTCTACAATTTGATGAAGTTCATCTTGTCAGCGGAAGCGCTGATAAAACAATTCGAGTAAGTGCAAAGAAAGCCACTGTAACTGTACACTGAAAGAATTATACCTCATTGCCTACATGAACATAGATTTGGGATTTGCGAACCGGTTCCGTGTTTGACACACTAACCTATGAAGGACCAGTGACCAGTCTTCAGTTTGATGCAGGCAAAATCATCAGCGGTTCAAATTCCGCACAGATTGATGTATGTAGGCTCATGGATTGCCAGATCATGCGCGAACGAATTTGTTCTGATGACTGTGAATAGATTTATAACCGTACATCCTTCCAACATACCAGCCTTGTGGGTCATTCCGAACCAGTGAATTCGATCCGATTCCGCAATAACGTGTTAGCCAGCGGCAGCAGGGACCATGCGATTAAGTTATGGGCACTTTAAGTGGCTGTTTTGTAAAGTATACAACTTTTTGATTTCGTTTCTTGTCAACTTAATACGTGATGAAACTCCTTTGTCTTTTGGATTTTTCTTCCAACATTTTATTCATGTATGCCTACATAGAAAATTCTCATTAATGTTCAGTTTATCAATGTAATTCTGTGTGTGTTTCGATTTGGTATAAAAAGCTAATCTCCCGTGACCTTGAACCATGTTTCACCACGACAGCAGACAAATGGGTGATCCGTCTGTCGGTAAACGTAATACGAACATGGAGTTGGCTCCTGGCAAGTAGTAAGATGGCTCGTTTTATTCGCAGAATAGAGGATATGATAATGTAAATAATGAATGATCATTTTGAATTCGAAATAACGGATGATCGGAAACCAGTGTGGATTTGGGAATTATGGAGGCATAACGGTATTACAGTCGGTTTTTCGTTTCAGGGCGTAATCTATGGTCCAGCTTGGGTAAAAAGAATAGGATGCACTAACATGTAAAAACGAGGAAATAGATAGACAGAACAAGGGCAAATAGCAGCAGCAGCAGCAGCAGCAGCAGCAGCAATGGGCGGCAACAGAAAAACCATCAATATTCTTGGGAATCAAGATCCTTGACGGCAAGATCAACTTGATGTCTTTGTAGTTTTTCCTTTGAGTTCAACACTTTCTTCTTCCTCCTCTTCATCATGATCTGTCCATTCCGGTTTTCGCATAAACTGTCTAAATGTGTCGGCAATCATGAGTGCATCGGTTGAGCTGAGAATACTGCTGGATTGACGTGCTTCTGGATGCTGCATTAGATGCGCCACTGCGGATTTTTCAGGGTCGCGGTCATACAAACTCTGTGATATTGAATGGGATTGCATCACAGGCGAACTACGCATAGAAGCCGAACCATGGAGGATCATCGGTGTCGAAGAATGAATCGAGGAGATATCGCGATTATCATTAAACGTCGCCAAATGGTGGGCCATATCACGATGCTGTTCTGATGATACGGCGTCATGAGCTTGTTTTGACGTCTCGTCGTTCGATCCGGGATTTTTGGCAGCGGATTGGTATATTGCGATCTTTTCGTCCCCGCCTCCGCCGTTGCTTGCCCCTGCTTTATTTTTCCGTACTTTTCTCACGGCCCAGAAAATAGCAATAGCTGTTCCAACTACAAGCACGCACGCAATGACAATCACGACAATCACCCAAGTCTGTAAGCCTGAATTGGATGTTTTGTTATCCGAATTGTCGTTATTCGTCTGTTGAGTGGATACCGTCGACGGTGTTGCTGATGGTTGGGTTGTGTTACGCGCGTTTTCTAAGCATAATGAAAGGTAAAAATAAACATGTTAGGTCCGATTGGGATACACCTATCATTGCTCGCCATTTTCACACATCCAAAAAAAGGCAACCCTTTCCACCCCGTCAAGGGAAAGCACCAATTCGCGCCATGCTTTCTTTTTTCTTTTTGTTTGCAGTTTGCAGTGATCGTGCGACGTGACGCTAGGTCAATACCCGAATCCCCGCCAAACTGTCAACAAATTCATGTGCCCACTATTCTCTCTCTCACAAAAGAAAAGACAATGACGGGTACCAGAACACAATTGATATCTCGGTAGTAATAAAAAAAAAGAAAACCAAGATATATCACATAGCACCAGAAAGAAAGAAAACAAAAGACTTACGAATTAAAGTAAAATTGGTCGGCACCGGATAGAAACTTGCTTTACTTGGTATTTTTGCAAGTTCCTCCTGCAGATCAACATCGGGGCCGAGCATATACGCATACATGGTCCACGATTTGTTAGGGGAATTATCAGGCAATTGAGGCTCTGGAAACCAGGAATCGTCCACTTGTTGTACAAGAACACCTCGAGTCCGCTGTAAATCGGACCATACTTTGATCGGCTTATATTCGTCATCTTCGAGGTGTAGTAAGTAAAGCACAAGCGTTTCCTAAAAAAGTAGATCAATAAATATCATGAATAGTTTCGACAGTAACAGTAAAAAAAAATGCTACTCACATAATTCGTGAATACTGAATTGCTGAGATTGTCCAATAACGATTTTTTTTTGTTTGCGAAAAAAAAATTAGTTGATAAGTTATGCATTATCCGTGAAGCTGTAATATGATCGGATATACGTACTCGTATTTCCAAGTAAATTCATGGTAACTACCGTTGTACCATACATCGCCCGTTGCAGGTGAGCAGATACCCCAGGTATTATCTCTTACTGCACATGCATTGGAGGCTACAGCTATTGAAATGAAGGGAAAAAAATAATATTATTACAACAGTTGTCACGAAAGTATCACCATACGGTTCAAGCTATTTTTCAGGAGATGGGCGCTGGTTCATGAATAACCATTGCTTGCCGTGTTGCATGCGTCAATCCATGGAGAGATGAACGCATTCAAAATCGTCAGGCGTACCTTGTCGTTTTGTTAATCTAGATGTTGCTGATGCGATTGCGTTCCCAAAAAAACAGTCGAGAAGAAAGAAAAGGGAAAATATCAATTTCTTCATCAATGTCACTGCTTTTGATACTGCAAAGTAGAAAGGAAAAAGTAGTAACAAGCAAAGGGAATAAAGGGAAAAGCGAAAAAAAAAAGAAAAAAAAAGCAAATAAAAAGGGAAGTAAAAGGGATGAGCTGTTTTCCCTGGTTTCTTTTTCAGGCGTTCTACACGGAGTTGGAAACGCCTCAGGAATTGCCTGTGTCTGTCTGTGTGTGTAACGCTTTTCACTGAAGAAGTTAAAAAAGCTTAAACATAAGTGTTTATAATCATGACGGTTAGAGCAATATGTCGTTACGACTTCTTTCTAGTAAATATGCTATTGTTGTTGTGTCATACATTCTAGAATAAGCGGAACTAATTTGATTTGACCGGATTTCCATATCAGATGTTCGTTTGTACTTTGGTACCTGACGAGCATGATAATCGGCATCTCAATAAACTCTTTGTTGTGTGCCTATAAAAAGTCGCCTTTTTTTGTTACGACTAAAACCATCGAACTCATAAAAAAAACATAAACAGGAATACTAGAGGTGGATTTTATTTCACGCAATATACTTTAAGCGTATTCTGTCACTATCAATGTTGCTTTTTTGGGAATTTGCTAAATGCACATAGAGTTTGCACCAAAAAAAAAGAAATTAAACATCTTTGCTTACGTCATAAAACATTTCTTTAGAAAAATTTTCGAACTTACCACTCAAGGCCAAGCTCTTTCAAGAGGCTCGTTGATAGTTCCTTACTATCTAGCAGCAGCTACATTGCCATCAACAAAAAGTTAAATTTGGTATTGATACATCATAATGGCAACTTTATATTACCTAAAAATGCATGCTGTTTTTTTTGGGGGAGGAGTTCGTGCTAGCTCTGGGGGCACAATCTAATCCGCTACTCCTTTTGGTGACAGTGAATAAATCCTAGCAAACTAATGTGAGTTATCTTCTTTATACCTGCAATTATACAGACCTTACCAAACACAAAGGCTTTTTTCCTTTATACCCGGCTCTGTACAGTGTTTGTGGCCTAATCAGTGTTACTAATCTGCGCCACTTTCAAAGCGTTCCCAGAGACACCAAAAAGAAGTTGCGCTTTGGTCTGGATATACGTTGCAGCCTGGATATACCGTGTGGTCTTCGTGCGAATATTCTTTAGTGTTTGTGAGGAGAAGGATAAAAAGGTTGAGAAAGAGAGAAAAAAGGAAGATGAGGGACAAATTGTACGTGTATTTATACAAACAAGAGACACATCGAACGGTGGCAAAATCAATAGGTCAACAAATGTGAAAATTTTCGATCTCACCGTATTCTTTGTCACAAAAATAGTTTTATAACAATGTCTCCATTGGAACATGCAGTAGCTGCATGAATCATAACGCATGCTTGTAGTTCCGCTTACCGGTTCGGGACATCGTGACAGCATTCATCAAAAAAAAAAATGAATTGGTTTTGACCAGCTTCTGGTTTCTTTATTGTGGTCACCGTAAAACCCAAAATATAATGGACTGGTTTCAATCAGCTTTCTAAAATGGATAGTGACTTGGGGATCAAGATATCAATGTGTTGTTTTTGACATCTTGATCGCATTCACTAAAGAAAAGGAAAGGATGGAATGGTTTTGGTCAGCTGCTGGCTTCTTGAGTCGGGTCGCCACAAAAAAGAGTAGTGACTTGGGGTTCAAAATAACAATGAGTTTCGGACACCTTGACCGCAGTCACCAAAAAAATATAATGAAATAGTTCTGAGCAGCTTTCAGCATGTGGTTTTGAGATGAAAAATGCAAATAAGACAGAGTTTTTTTAGACTCGAAAAGAGAAATTGAAGCGTGGGCGCAGAGAGGATGCCACATCGGAAGTCGGAGCGGGACCAATCAGGATTATGTCGTATCCGACGATCTCATACAAACTAGGTTATCATTGTATAAAAACTAGAGCAGATGTAAACATCATCATTGTTTCTATCTTCGATTTTCCGTTCTAAAAGTATAGAGTCCCATTGACACTTTCCCCTACTTTTGGGTTCTCGATGTCATTTCGCTGTTTCAAATCAGGGAAATATTTCTGATGCTTGGATAACGATACAATAATGGTATGACGAGTAAAATCTCCATACCAGGAACAACTTCCTTCAGAGCTCCATGGTACGAAAACCATGTTCACAATGGAACACCTTTTGCTTATTATAAATACTTTCCTGATTTCCTACCGTTGATCTTATTGCGTTTTTAATCATTGATATTTCAAAGTACTTTAACACCTATAACTGAATATGCGTCGAGTAGCCACTTCCCCTCCACCAGATGAACCTGTTCGAAGAAGAGCACGTCATGTCCGTCGGCTATCTTAAGAGGGCGAGGGTAGAATGTACCACTTCGTTCGTGAATGCAATTTGGCCACTCTGCTGCGCCCTGAGTTCCGGCACCTGAAGGATCGAATTCGTACCATGGCCGAAACCTTTGCCGTTGCTCGTCAGGATGCATTAAACCTGGCTAATCGACATTGCCATCGACGGGTGGAAGGTCAATTTGCAGAATGTCCTCCGATACATGATCTAGTCTTTTGGTCCCGGGCGTTGAAGATGGTGATGACCAATGTCCACGGAGTACGAAGTCGCTCTGTGAGTACACTGAACTATACAATTGAATACCTGAACGGTTACTCAACGATAACTCTATCCTATCAATGTAGCCAATCTGGGCTGGTACCACCAGTTAAATGCGACGTTTGCCAACCACTTTAGACCAGCAACGATCGATCCTAATTCTAGTCAAACTCAGTAATGGATTTTGTTTTATCGCTGTTATATATGTATTCTTTTACTAACCATGCTGTATCATATATGTATCAGATTTGTATCAGTTCCCTGTGTTGACGTCTGCATTCATCCATGTTGCTTATTCCTTTTGCCAGACAGCTGCTAATAGTAAGTGAATCGATTTTCACGTCAAATCAGAGAACCAGCAATATCCACGATTGTATTTTCAAGATGCTGTCGAACATTTATCCCGAAACTTACGGGGTAACATTGTATGGTCGGCTTTTTTCCTTGGACTACGCAATGCCGGTCATAACCTTCCAGCAGGACCGAAGAAGGTTGGTATGTTTTCAATACATGGTATAATGGATCATTTATCTGATTTACATTTCGAAAATTTTAGCAAGCTCCATGGTGAAGAAGATTCACTAACGGCAACATCTTGACACCGTCGACTTCTCCAACTTCCGAGTGGTCACAACGCCCGAAGTTCAGCTCATGTGCAGGTATGAGAATATATGCCGCCATAAATATGCAGTTTCTGACAGAGACGTTAGAACGCACTTTGATGCATACTGTCTGCAGTTTGGTACTCAGGACAACGTCAATACAGAAGAAGATTCACCATTCGAGCCTGGGCCATACTTGCGATTTTCGGCCTGGCTGCACGGTGTTGCAAATGCACTTGGTGGAAGGCTATGGTGTCTACTTCTCATCGCATCTCATCAAATCGGTAATTATACGAATAAGCTATTTCGTATGAACGAAACTAATGCTGTACTTTGATTCGATAGGTCATATGCCAGTCGCACCACCGTTCTTTATTGGATCCTCCGAGAAGCCCATGATACCAATAAATCTGTCCCAGAGATATTACTGGTGAGTTATCATCTCGAGTTTAAGAACGATCATGTTCATACAAACTTGGCAGGAGGGAACGAGGGACTTCCTGACTGTAGACGAATTTCGAAGCAATGTCTTCCAGATGGTGCCACGAGAGAAGCTCTTTGGGAGGAACTCTTCAATATTGATATCATTCAGAGAAAACGGCGCAGATACCAAGGTATACTATATTAGTGTCTTCGTTGACTTGATCTAACCTATCAGTCGGTAGAACTTGCCAATAATCAAAAACAACCACCGATCCAATTTGTCTCTAGCTTTCAATCCGACGGGGTTATGGTTTCGATGCGCTTTGTTGTCCGTGGCCGTGGTAAGTAACACCGTCCTGAAATTCCTAGCATAACCAAGCTTACAAGCTTTTACTCCTAGACCCATTGAAAGGAGTTTCAATTCCTCCTCGAGAGGTTGATCTATCGAAACCCTACACCGACATGACGGAAGGGGGGGGGGAGGCGGCCAATTCATCGTATGTAGGCTGAAGCTGCGACACTTCTCTCTTCTTCTTCTCCATTTGTGCAGCTTAGCGGAACACGGAGGATGTCCTATCAAGTGATACTGTTCATAGAGGCCTACAGAAACGTATCCGTCCGCAAAAGTAAAGTTACTTGTAATATCCATTGTTTACGGAAAAGGTATGCTGCTGTCGGAGCTCCCTTGTGTTGAGGTCGTCATTGGTATCGACCGCCCTAACCATCGATCGGATACCTGGATAATATTGTAAGTTGTACTTTTCCTGCTAGAATTTCCGACGAAATCATTACCTGGATCAATACCAGTGACTCGAGATTGATTCAGTCGTTCGGAGGTCAGTTCTCGGGGCTCCTTCGACAGACGGGTGAGAATATGGTGCCGATCCAGGCGTATATACACGCATTGAGCCGTGTGCGTACGAGGTAAAGATAGGATACAACCAAACAAAATAATGGTCTTAAATAACGAAACCATGTTTTTTATAAGCTTTTCAACTTCAACGCACATTACAAGCATTGTGAGCTTCGAGCTGTTTTGAAAAGAGCCCGAAAGCGAACCATTACGGAAAGGCTCACAGGGAACTTTCTTACGATGGATATGGTGAGTCGATGCATCCAAATGTCATAGCTGGTTTTGTTGACACTTCTGTGGTAGCCGATGCAATGGGTCCATAAATCCGACAAGTCAAAAGGAAAACGAGAGCCGAGGGCAATCCGGAGGCAACCGGGACTAGAACCTGACCACCACCCTGTCATCATTGCCTTTGGTGACCCTGATCTAAAGCCTTCGGTGAAAAGTTTGGCTCCAGTTCCTGTGAAGGTATTTTTTCTTCTTGCTAATGGGCTTCTGACATAACATACTCATACTTTTATTTTGGCAGCAGGTCAGACAGGAACTCGCCAAAAAGGCGCTCGTATTGTGCGTGAACGAGAACAAAACCAGCAAGATTTGCAGCAACTGCGACTCGACCACGACGGAATTCCGGGATCCAAATGTGGCCCGCTGCCACCATAGGTTCGTACTGGAAGCAAAATAAGACCCTTCTGTTATTGATGTAGTATTTCCTCTTTTAGGACGATGAGGATACGATTCCATGGGGATCGCCGACGTCGACGCTGATGCTTAAATGACGAGGGACAAGTCCCTCATCATACCTCCGCGTGTCCCAGATCGCCGACAAGTTCGTGAATACTTTCACTTTATCACATCAGGCTTTTACTCTTACTGATGAAGTGGTATTTTTAAAGCGGCGAACGGTTATCGCACCAATGTGTATCCCATTGGGCAATGCCCTTAATGCGAGTCAGGGCAAGACGAACCGAGAACACTTGTAAGTGAACATTATAACCTGCCTCATTCACACAGTTTCAAATTAAAACTTTTTTTTCTATAGCTTTGGAACCGTAATGTCAATGCTGGCCGCAACATGCGCCGTATATTAGAGGCCTACGTGGCAGCTGGCTGCCAGCTCGACTCCAGACCAGAAGCCCGCCGTCGAGCATAAGTGCGTAGCTTTTGTTTGTAACTTGCTTTATTCGGTGGAAATAGTCAGGCCCTCGGGTAGACCGGCAACAATTCCGTTTTATTTCTTACTCCCGTCACACTATTCTTTTTTTTTATGAAACCTTTCATCTTTTTTTAATTGCTTTATGCAGTGGAAACAGAGAGGCCTTTACGATAGACCGGCAACATTTACCCTATACTATTTGTGATACATTACAACAACTCATGTTTTCCATCTATATACATTAAACCTTCAAAGTCGTTCATGATTAAATATATATTATAAAGGAACTTGGATACATACGATACTCAGGATGAAACAGCTCGTAACCTGCATTACTAACATTTGTGTAGTATAGGAAACTTTAGTGAAACAATAGCTTGATAAAGAGACATTTGGTGTCCATCCGTATATCAACGAGCAACCCAAAATCATTATTTCTCAATTTCAGTACAACGTTTCTCCGTTTGCGATCAGCATGATCAAAGACGAAATTCCGCAAAGGCACGAGTCGAAATTTCGTGAAGATTGTCAATGCTCCAACAAAGTTTACTGTGGTCAGTCTGGCCGACACACTATCCTAATGGTGCGATCGCCCTCAATATCATCCCACCCTTCGATGAGACGGCAATCGATACAGAAAATGGAAACATTAATGATTTGCTTGCTTCATATTGACGAGAGATTACCCGAAAGGCCTACAACATCAGGCGAATGGCCAACGCATTGGAGGACGTTAGTCAAACACACAAATTACAGTAACCCAATCACTCGATCGCATTCATCGCGACAAAAAAAATAGACTTGGAAAGCTAATTTTCCACTCAAAAACGAAAGTCATCGATAAGTTAATGGATGGCAAGGGGCTTGGGACATTATTGTACTGCATCTTGTTGTAATAGATTAAACAAAAAAAAAGCAGGCAACCTCAAGGAGAACTTATCAGCAAGGTACATACCCCGGTAGTCACCTTGAACGTAGTGCATTCATCCATCAGTCGCAAGTCAACCTATCGGGTGTTTAGTCCTGAACAGATGAAACTGTGGAATCCAGGCGATCGCACATAGCGTTAAAGGCAATGAACAGTGTTGGCAGCTGGTCAAATCAGATATGCTGCGCCATCTGAAGGATAAATTGGATCTATCGCAGTATTCTCGGCAAGGACGCTGTCCAAAGACTTTTTACAACATTGAACAGCACCAATGCACCTCAACGCCTTCAAGGTTTATGGTTTATAATTCCTTACTGTGCTTTAATTGCATGCAACACTTACAACATTGCTATTGCCACTTATAGTGAGCAGCAAAGCATCTTGTTTGTACTATATTCTCTCTTCCTTCATCCATTCATCCAATTATCCTTCAACTCACGTCAAGTCATTTTTATTTGGTGACTATAAAACCAAGACACAGAACCAAGCTCCTCGCCACTATTCATCGCTCATGAAGACATATGTAAAAGCTTCTATGATCCAACCGATCATAAGCTTCTTTTCATATAATTTGTAACTATTGCCCACTAAAATTGCTCTATAACCTCTCGACTGACATCATATATCATAGCTGTTTTTGAGAATAAAATATTTCAAAAGCAATACTGTCACTGTCGGGTCTCATTCATGTGCACAAAAATCACAAATGCACATAAGCTACGTCACCAAAAAAAATGAAATTTAAAGGATGTCACTAAAATTCGATTTAGCAGTCCTATTATGTGCAATCTCTATGTGCATTGAGCAAACCCGCTTTTTGACGAGTTACTCTGTAATGCGGAGTCTGGATCGTCTACCAAAGTTTACAAAATTTGGCAATCTGTTACAACTGTCTCTTTTCGTCTCATCCTCTCTACTGTAAATCTTGACCTATAACTTATCTAACAAATGTCACCTGGGATTTGCACTTTATCATTCCACTAGTATCCGGCCTCTTGATTGACTTGTGTTGTGCTTTGTTCCCGTGCTTATTATCATTCTTGTGTGCGATCTTATGGCATTGATCGATTTGTTATTGTTTTATACCCATGCTCGTCTCCTTATTGTTCTTGACTTGCGAAAAGCACCTAATGTCCCCCCTTTTGTCCTCTGCTATCCAGACTAAATAGCAACAAAATAATAACGTTCTAGTGTAGCGATTAGATCATACGCTCGAGACAATGGCTTAACCTTCTAGTGGATCATATATCCAAGAACAGAGTGTATACAGGCAAGGTACGTAAGAATTCATAAACTTTATTTAACACGTATCAAATGGGTACTATTGTCTTCTCCTTTTATACGTTTTCCATAATTTAGGGTGGAAGGGAAATCGAGATATCAGCAGGATTTGAAAATTTTCCATGACGAAGAACTTGCTGCGAACGGGTTTTTGAATAATGACCACAAGCAATTTAGCAAAATGCCATAAGGCCTTGTCGACATCGCTCATTAGGTGTATCTCATTAAAGCAGATGAGACATAACCCATACAAATGCTGCTCTGGATAATAACTATAGTAGGGAAACGGATGGTGATCTTTATCCGGTGGTTAAGGAAGATTTGGACGATGCGGTGGTATTGAAGATAGTGAGGAGGCGAATAAAAATCAACATCTAACAAACTAAATGAGTCGGACACCTAGAGTTTTGCATTCTCTTTTTTGCAATCATCAAAAGGTTCGTGATCAGTGGCGACTAGAAGTTGTATTGCCGATATTACGCTATTTAATGTACCGAGGGACATAAATGACGAAGAGGTGCCCCCGGGTGCGGCTTCCTTGATCAATCAAATTATGCTTTCGTCCTATGCCCTTTATCCCAGCGAAAATTGATGTTGCAAAAGCGATAACCGCATGCCAAGGGCATTGTTTTGCCCAAGTTGACCAACAATCGCATGCGCCTGATCCACCTGACAAAGCGAGGGGAAAATCAATCCCGGGTTTGCAGGCCAAGAAGCCGTATGAATAACCGCAGGATCGGTATACCGCTGAATGAACCCGTCAATATGAAACTATAGCAGCCAACATCACTTACCTCACAATGCAACAAGACAAAAGAACAAAAATGCGGACCAATTTTCGATGTCATGGCAACACAGCGAGGTCGGAAGCACGATAGATTTTACGCTTACCTTAGAAAGCAATATACAATGCTTTCAGGGAACTTGTTTTTTACTGTATTTTTCTTTCATAGAAAGTGCAGCAAATCTCATTCCCTGTTTTCTTTTGCATAGTACTGCATCAGTCTCCATGATCCACTTTTCTTTCCCGCAGTTCTCTACGTACAGTAACTGACATTTTCTCTTATTGAATTATTATATCGTTATTCAGACCGGCACAACACCCGCTCACTCTTAGATTCTCTTTTTTTCATACAGAAATCGCTCGGTTTCAAGGGTAAGAATTTGTCACCGAAAGGCTTAAAAATGATGTGACAAGAGATCGTTGGTTATTACTGCTATCATTCTTTGAAGTTACAGTTTCAAGCATTTTATTTACCAGTATGGTCACCCGCGCGATGAGCATTAATAACTCAAACTTTACGTGATAGACTTTTGCACAACGGTCATCACTTTTTTTATCTCTCGATCAAACTCCCAATGTCTCTTAGCTCTAGTAAGTAATCTTTTGGGTGTACAATAGCTACGATACAAACTGCACGACAGTATACTTGTACATCATGACCCATGACGAAGACCTGTTGCTGTAGAAGACCCTCATGTTGGTGGTGAACAGTGATGTCTGAACCGCTTAATATATACACGCAAGCATCTTATTGCGGCCACATAATCCAATCAAGTTGCCCTTCTTCACTCAATGATGGATCGATAAAATAAAATAAAAATTTCGATCTCGCATAGGCCGATGTCCGTGTAGCCTATTTGATACAATTCTCGATGACTGTGGTGAAATACAGCAGACCGGAGTCCCAAAAATACCATCGACAAGAGACAACTGTGGTGGAGAGGCTTTCCACAGAAGTTGCTCCGTGTTTCTTTAATTCATGGTGTCTGCCTTAGATCGTTATCTCGACAGTTACCAGCTGGAACTGGTGCAAAATACTGATCCTATCAAAGGAAGGAGTGTGATTACCAAGAAGTCCATAAATAGAGGCTCAGTACTCACCACCTCCCAGCCCCTGGGAACCGTTATTCTTAAACCGACCGAAGTTTGTAACTACTGCTGCCGGGTGCCGGTACCTACTCAATCAAACACTTCACCGCTACAACGATGCTCACGGTGCAAAAGCGCCTTCTTTTGCGATGTCGGATGCTTTAAAAATGCTTGGCTAAGCTACCATCAATTTGTGTGCCAACCATCGGCCCATTCCAAATCCCTGGCTGAAGAAACAGAACAACATCTGGATCAAGAAATGCTTGAACGTGTGACGCTCAATGTATGGCGTGATAAAAAACGAAAAACGGCCATGAAAACGGCTACCTCCACTGATGACTCTTGTATCACACCAAATAATATGCCACTGGAGGAAACCGTGGACGTCACCATGGAAGCGTTTTCTAGCTTGATGGATCATTACGAACGACAGCCAAAGCACCTTTTGGAGCAATACACTATCATTGCCAAGAAAGCCTTGAGTCAACCGTACATATCCGATACTGGGATGACCGTCCCCGAGCTGGTACGCTTTCTATGTCGATTTAAATGCAATAATTTCGGGATTCACGATGACCAGTTATCCATCGTTGGCGAGGGAACATATCCTATCGGCTCTTTATTGAATCATTCCTGTCGACCCAACGCCGTCGTCATGTTCGATGGTGCGTTGATGATTATCAGAGCAATTGAGGATATTCCAGCGGGACAGGAAGTGACAATTGCTTACGTTGATGCTGCTCATTCGCGAATATATCGTCAAAAGGCACTTCAAGAAAAGTACATGTTCCAATGCTCATGTCTACGATGCGACGATACCACCATTTATGGGCAAATTGATACATTGCTGGGTGAAGAAGAATCGGACTGGGATCGAGCTCAAAGTCTGTGTGATCCATCCAGTGGGCTTGGCCCGCGCTTATTACAAGATATCGAAGATTGGGATTTATTACAAATGTGTCAACAATTTGATCGTAAACACGACGGGAAGCCAAATATCCATCAACCTCTGACCGTCTCCACATATACGCATTACCTTATTCAGTATTTTGCTCCGTATCTATGGACTACCAATAATGCTTCGATCTTCCAGCCGGCCTCACCGGGCAAACGAATTGAACATCTTGTCACTTTCGACGATCCACGACCGGAAGCGGCATTACCAGCTGTGTGCGATACATACGACGATATTCTTCGAGAGTGTATTCAAAATATTCGTCAATACCCACTTGGTGGCATGGTGCCTTTCCGCTTAACCACACTTACAACAGCAACTCGATTATTCTATGATGAAATGGCTGACAGTCACTGGCAAAACGCTGTGAAATTGGGCATGTATATTCTCGTTCAATACTGTCTGCTGTACCCACCGTATCATCCTATTCTGGCACAACATCTTTTGTTACTCGCCAAAGCTTGCTGGAATTCGATTATTCAGCTGGAACTACTTGAAGACGGTTGTGGTTTGGAAAAAGTATATGAACGTGGCGTTCGTCGATGGATTCTTTTATCCAAAGAAAGCATTCAATGCTGCTTTGGAAAACAAGGCGATCAATGGCGAGAAGTCCTGGAATTGGAATGGCTATTTTTGCGGGAACAGAAACTGAAATAAACCAAAAATGTATGGGCAACTGTGTGTTAAAGTTGATTCATCCATTTATTGTTTGGGAATAATGTTGGACACTTTTTCCGGTCGGTAAAGAAAACGAAAGCGCAGCAGCCAGAATATGGCCATGAGTAAGCTGCCACACCATAAGCCAAGCAAAATCCAATAATCAAGCAGGTGCGATGAAAATTTACGGGCCAAAGTCGTTTCCAAGTCAATGGTCATCGGGACGTCGGCAAGGCTGCCGGTAATCCAAGAATTTTCTGTGGTGGGAAGCAAGCTGACCATGTCTGCAGAGGCGACTCGCGGCAAATTGATATACCCATGAGTGACCTGCAATAATATCATTAAACAATGTGCGTCTGTGGATTTTTTTTTGTTAGCATGGTTAACTAACCACCCATTCAATTCCACTTTGGAGATTTTCAATTTTAACCAAAAGCAGGCAATCCAAAACGTCTCTTGCAGGCTTCTTCAAAATAGTATTACCGAGGGTATTTTCAAGGAAACCGGAGATGTGCTGCACGACTTCGGTCAATGTTTGATTGATCACAAGGGCCGAATCTCGCATGGTGCCAAACGTATGGTTATTTAGCGTGAACTCGGTCGTTTGGATCCAGTTATTGATTTGCTCCGTTTGACCGCTCATTTGATTCTCCAGTTTATGCCGCACTTCCTCCGAGGTAGTATTAACCCATGCTTGAAATCGGTCGCTGAAAGTTGGTTGCCATCCTTCCAGAAATCGGCTGACCCCTAAATATAAGCTGGCTATCACAAGGCCACCACATATACCAAGAGCCAGACAGTATAAGGAAATTGGGTGCGTCATAAAATCAATGAACCATGGCCAGGCACTTTCCGGCTGCGGACGATTCCAACAAAGAAAACTGCTCACAAAGGGCTTTCGACAAGCATGGTCATAAACAAGCCATTGGCGCTCCGTGTGACCTGATGGATAGATAGCATTATTCATCATCTGTCGACGTACAAGACTGATAAAGCGATGCCTTGATCGAATCAACATTAAGTTGAGCATAGTTCCAAATAGAAGCAATCCCATCAGAATTCCGATCGCGACATAAAAGTAAGTATCCAAGTGTTTCTGAGCGTCGTCTAGTATTCGGATCATGGCAGTGGCATCGCAATACTTGGACATGTGAGGTACTGGAGCGGAAGGGTACGGTGGCGGAACCCACTTCTGGGATACTTCGTTGATACCATCTTTGAGAGACCGAAAGGGGATGTCCATGATATGATTCAAGGGGTCGGTGGTTGTCCAGTTACTGGTCTTCAGCTGAATATTTTCCATGGCAGACGTCCAGTTGGATAGAATGATATCGCCCGCGTTAGTACCCTGGACCGAGAAATCGCCCAAAAGTTGCCTTAAATGGTTTCCGATGTTATCCACACCATGAGCAAGTACGTCGGCCGCTTGTTGCAATGGTTTCACGATGTGGGTAGCCGCAGAAAGCACGCCTTTTACAGCGAATTCCAAAAGACATTGGTATGTGGATTTGTACAGTCCAACCAGAAAAACGACACTGGATTCAAGGATATCGACCGCAAGTACGAGATTTCGGCGCGTATTTTCCATGGATGTTTCAGCGAAGCGGATAGTCTGCTGCTTGAGAATAAGCGGAGTGGCCATCATATGATTTGCTGTCATGTCAATTTTCATGCAAACGCCCTCTATATGTGACTGAGACGCCTGCACCATGGCTCTCATTGCACTACGGAGCTTTAAGACCACTGGAAGCAGGGTTGCAATTGCAAGGGTAACGGGGTTAAGCCAAGCCAGCGAATAATCCTCGGATAGCCGCGTAGGGATAGTAGGGCGAACCATGAGAATTTCAACGCGTTTATTATGTTGGTTTCGTCAGAGAAAGAAGGGGACCAGTAATATCTTCCATACAATGTATTTATACAGTTTGTCCAGTTTCGTTTCATGATACACCATTGTAATACGACATGGTGCCCTTTATCAAAATATTATTTTATTTTTCTCCGTCGCTTCTTGAGGAGGTTGAATTTTTTTTTTATTTTCCTTGAAAATTGACCGTTGAAAAAGGACGCAGATTCTCCATTTCTCTTGGCCCATGCACCCTTGCGAAACAATGGCCTACATAATGTTATCAATAAATCCCACTCGCAATATTTCTCATAACCCTGCCTGGAAACCGCATATATCATACAACTAATTAAAACTCTTCTTATCCTTTTCCTTGCTAAAGCGTTACCGGCGGTGCCGAAATCCTTTGTACAGCTTCCCGATCCATGTTAGCTGAAGTCTCGATTCATACTTCAAACAATGGTCGCACTGATATTTTGTTGATCCCATGGCACAATAACCATGGAAATCATATCATTCCTCACTCTTCTGGAGCCTGGCCGTTCCACAACGAGTCTTTGTCTTCTTATTCTATCACGAGAACAACCGTTGTTGCCTTTCACGCTTCCTCCATACGAGCTATCCGACAACGGAAAAGACGACGTAGTTTCTGCCTATACCGATTTTGTTTGGCCGGTAGTTCTCAGCAACAACATGATATCAGTCATCGCGCCGTTTGTTCATCTACCATCCTGCCATCTCGTGGAAGACATCAATCCCGAATGATCTCTATCTTGGGAACGTCCAAACGCCACCGCCAACGTCGTTGTCGCCGCTACATTCATGCTTCGTTTTGTAAACACCATACAAAATCTGCCATGAATATGGACATAGAGCGAATTTTACAAGAAAATCAATATTCAGCTCACGAACGATCCTGCCAACCTTCAAGCGAGACCTTCTGTGGACCCAAGGCAAATTCTCCGGGTAACTCCCCCCTAGCCATGCCAAAAGAAGATTGGTTACCGCCGATCAATCTTCAAACCTTAGACGGTCTTTCTGTCAATCATGTATTTGCAAGCATTCGACTGCGGCATGACTTGATGCTTGATGAACATCTATTATTACGTCCACGAAATGATCCCCATTGTCAAGCTTATTGGCAGCGGCTGGACCATGCTATTGAAGAAACGCGTCGCAGTCCCGTGAGCTACGATAACCACCAACGCTATGATTTCCTCAAGGTCGTCTTCACCGAATTAGCGGATATTATTGTTTCACTTTTGCGGACACCATCTCCTACTTCTCCTGAGTCCATGGAGCAGCTCCGACGGCTGTGGCCTGCCGATATTACGCCTGAAATCATTTACGCGACCTTGGATGTCGATTTAATTATCCAAAACTTGGACCACGATGAACACGACTTGTGGCTTCGCGTTCATATCCTGCTTAAGCTTTTCGATGCGATTTGCCCAAAAGGAGAAAATTACCGCGTCCATTACATGAAATTTTATTTCGAACAAGGGCTCTATGCATGGGGGATCCATCAGTGTTTCAAAATCGTGGAAAGCGTCAAATTGGTATGTCTTCTTTGATTCCTGATTCTCAATTATGGTGTATATAAAATGAATTTATTTTATCGGCACTTAGGACTGTGCCACAAAAGCTCTGCACATTTATAGGCCTTTATTGCTGAAAACCTGTCCCAAATTTGAATGGCAGTACTTTTTACAGCAATTGCAGCACGACAGAATCGACCTGATGTCTGTTATCCAATGGCTGCATGTGTCTCATAAAAAATACGGTGAATCAAGCTTTCATGAAATGTATTATAAAGGTATGTACCAACTCTCTATCCTTGCCGTTCGACAAAATAGCTTACCGTTCTATGTCATTTGACCTATAAGCGCTTGTGCACCTTGTAACCGATGAAGGAAAAAGAACAGGAGAAAGCCCCACCGCACCGTCAAATATACCTTTTCCTGTTACTTTACAACACGATGAACATCGTATAACTCACGATTTTCGTCTGGAGTACCGTCAAATCGTAAATATGGCGCTCTGGTTACTGCCTTACCGCATGATGGCTGGCCGATATGCGACATCGATGGACATATGCCGTCTTAGGGATAAATTTGCTCATCTGTTCTGTCATACTTTATCACGCTGTGTATTGGATGGAGTCTCACTCGGTGCTTTTTATCGACAATTATCCTTTTACAGCTGTCATTTGGCGGTCAATGCGCATGATCGTTATCAGAGCCGAAGTCTCGATAAGAAGCAAATAGGTGTTATGGAGAACTGGTGTTACTCTTGGCTGTCAAAGCACGATCAATCATCATCCCCGATACATCAACTGGTGGGAAAACGAGTCCAAAAAATGCTGCAGGCTTATTGTTGTCAAGAAACGATACACAATCCAATGGCTGGCCTTGAAGTGGATATGAATCATCTTGGCAACAAAATTCGTACCATTGGAGAACTGAATTTGCATATCTATCAGAATTTGTACCGATGCATCCTTCAGCGCAATTGCAGCGGTTTGTAACTGTGAATTCTGAATGGTAAATTACGTATCAATAAGTCAATTAGGAGAGATATCAGTGAATAAAATTGATTTTGCAAACGAGCGACTCTATGGCTAGTGTTTATGTAATCCTATAGACTATTCTCTGCCGTTTTCCTCCTGAAGACTCGTTATTATATTGACAACAAAAGAATACAGCTAGAAAGTGTGTGCGACGACAGGAGCCTAGAAGGAAAAAGATGCGGTTATGAACTAGCATTGGTAAATATACTTAAAAGGTATCAATTAATTTGCGGGAGATAAATGATTGAATCTGAAAATAGAACTTACCGACAAAATGTCGTGGTTCTAGGGGCCGTACCCTCTTGCCAGAGGGCCGTATAAAAGAATTCACTGTAGAAGTGACTGATTTTAGGGGAGATGGCTTCCAGACGACGAGTTTGAAGATGATGACTATGGGACGTTTCTTTTTTCCGGCGGCGTTTCTTGCGTCGAAACCGGATGATGAGTGGATTAAAGCGAGTGGATACGAGAAAAATTGAGTGGATAGGAGAAAGAATCAGGCGGATACGAGGAAAAGCGAATGAATACGAAATCCTTTAAGGATATTTATATGTTTTTTCTTGTAGTTATTCCGATACTGGCGCTGATGTAAAAAGAGGAAAAAAAATTGATGAACTTGTTCGTATCATGACAACGAGCATTACAGTGTGCGTGAAATTATTGGCACAAGCACAAAAATTGGGGTCCATTGGATTTGGTACCTTGAATTGACCACTGATTCACCACAGAGTTCATCAGAGCTACAAATGTTCAGCAATATACCGTATCCTAGCAGACTTTACTGTAAAGCTGCACAATAAAGACGCTTCGTTTATCAGTAACACACTATTGCATGATAAATTTTACAGCATTCATACCGAACAGATCCGTAAAGGTGTCAAGATGATTTCGGAAAATGGAACCTTAATCATTCCCGCGTTTCCCAAAGTAGAAAATCGGATCACCAAAGGTGTCCTAAACATCTTTCAAACAAGAGAAAAGTTGAAGTCGTTATTTATTTTTAGAGCTCTTGACAGCATTTGTCTGAAAAACCATTAACAGTAAAAGACTTAAACTACACAATGATCTGCTTTACTAAAGCTGATGCTTGAACATGTTTAGTTTACATGCCAGTAATGAGCAGATACGCTAAGTAACAAAAAGAGTGTATGTGGCGAGGTGAAAAAGAAATTAAAGCAGATTCCAAAGCAGTATTCTTTGTTGGAGTCGTGCGAATCTGGGTCTCGCCCCAAGTAGAGTTCCTTATCGGAGTCGGTTCATTCGGGTCAGTCAAAGCTGTGTCAGTTCAACTTTATTTTAGTCAGACTTCATTTTTTTTTCTTGTCCCATTACACACGACCGGCAATTCATGTATGTAAATGCTTGACAATTACGTAATCTGTTCCTTCAGACAACACTTTTTTTGACCCTGCAAGTTGTCATATCATTTTTTTACGGTACAGTGGGTGAAAAATGGTCCAAACTTATGCCGTTTTTTTGTCCCGTTTCCATTGATACCGCAGCTTTTTGCTGTATACTGTCCGAATATTTTTTTTCTTTGAAAAAGCCTATTCTCTTGCCTTTATTTTTGTGAAATCCCGGTGATCGCATCGCAATTCATCGCATTGCATTCACCATTTCAACATGAGCAGTCGTTTTGGACCATTTTTTCAATAAATCTAAACCATCTATTTTTGCGGATAGCATAATGGCCGGTGAAATAAATATACGCGAAATATTTCGAGTGGAATCGTGAAGTTCATGAGCTCCATTAGCTCCATATTGCATTCAGTGCATAATGAGCGTATCTGGCGACCGCCAGCAAACTGCATCTTTTTTTTTGAGGACGTTTTTCATAGTGCCGCGACTTTCTTCTTTACTCAAAAAAAGAGAATTCTTTTCTCTAGTCTCTCCCAAAATCCTGCGCATTTTACTCCATTACTTTAATCTTCTGGATTCAGATTACGCAAGAGGATCAGCAGTTACGTACTTCAAACATAGAGAGTGAGGGGAGAAATCTGCTGGGAAAAGCTACATTAAGCAACTGAAATTTATGTAAAGCAAACATCAGCTGCAATATGCGAACTCGATATCCATGCAAACTGCGTCTGCGGTAAGCTATTCCAGGTATCCTCTGAAATCTAATGTAATAATGTCATCGATACAATTGAGGATGTAATGTTTGGTGAAGAAGGAAGAATTAAGATCGTATTCAGAAATACATAAGGTATGTTGAAACGACTTTTAGTAAGAACTAAAGGAAAGGAAGGATAAAATACGAGAGATGAATCATTAGTTCTATAATTTATGTCTGTTTACAGTCAATAATGGATCATTATGCATATATAGAATTATAAGAAGACATCTATCTTGTAGATAGCTCTTTTGCATTCGCAAGAGGAATGAGTGATTTAAAAAAATTCATCCATTGTGCTGTTCGGCATTTGTGACCAGAGAACATAATACTTTTTTTTTCCTTTTCCTTTTTCTTTTGTCTTTTTTTTGGGGGGTGTTCGAGAAATACAATTATGGACGACGAATGAAAAGGAAGGGCTGAATTGGCAGGAAGTTCGCAAATCAAGGGGAGAGAAGGGGTGTTCAAAGGGAATGGTGGCAGAGGCGGTCAAAGCGCCAATCATGAAAAAAGGGGATACAGGGAAGCGGAAAGAAGAATAAGAAGGGATTGTTGAGAGTAAGGATGTGGAAAAAAATAATGATAGGTAGAATAAGCAGCCAATGTCAATTAAAAACGAAAGGTTCTGATATGCGTGTAAAATTAATCGAATGCTATTGCTTGACAACGGGGTGTAGTGTGTGTACGAGGTTGTGGTATATGAGTAAGTGGGTATAATGTATACGGGAGGAATCCGAAACGTAAATAATAATCGTGGCATGCGTTTTTTCTTAGGAAAAGGAAGGAGAAAGAGGTAAAAATTCAATAGTAAGTGGGTATAATGTATACGGGAGGAATCCGAAACGTAAATAATAATCGTCGCATGCGTTTTTTCTTAGGAAAAGGAAGGAGAAAGAAGTAAAATTTCAAGGGAGCTGCGCAATTCTGGTAGAGGCAGGTAACGAGGAGAAAAGAACGAGACTGCTTAAGCGTTAAGAAAAGCAACTCCACTGTCACGTCGTGAGGGAACGGCTTCGATATGTTTTCCAAAATAGCTAGCGAAACTTGGCAACCCTGTTTCGGGGAATTTACTGGAATAGGAAATAGGTAGTGAAGAAAGCGTAGAGAACGAAGGAGGGGAACCGGCTGCGGACCACGTCGAAGATGTGGAAGGCTGGCGTGATGAAACAGGTGAAGGAAGCATTTCGTCGTCGGAGGAAGACGCAGAAAATGGGCTAGCTCGACCAGATGACAATTGTGGCGTCGGTGGCTGGTACTGCCAGCCATGTTGATGTGATACGTTGCAGTCCGCACAGTGACAAGGTGTTTGAGTTAGCAAAGGGTGTCGCTGTTGGTGTTGTTGTTGCTGACGCATATACATCAAACGGCGTTCCTCCAGAAAAGGACGCCATTGAATATGAGGTCGTTTGCCATTGATCGAATGGTCACACTTCATGTGCTTAGTCAGCATCGTTTTGCGAACGAAGCTTTTACTGCATCCCTCTGAAGGGCATCTATAAGGTCGTTTTCCAGTATGTGTACGTCTATGGATGACCGAATTTTGTTTACTACTTTTGCTGTGGCTGTTTAAGCAAGATGCGAATTAACTTACCGATGGCGAGCCAAGGAGCTACTATCGCTGAAGCTTTTGTTACAGTCGGGATACTCACAGACATGTGGTCTTTCGCCAGAGTGTGTGCGCATATGTACAGTCAGAGCCGATCGCTAACATCACACGATAAATAGATAAGTACACTGAACAGATCATTGCTATACAAATTGAATATTGTTAAAGTACCTGAATAAAACTTTTTCCGCAACCCAATTCGCGACATTTAAAGGGACGTTCGTTCGTGTGAATACGAGAATGACGAACAAGGTCTGATCTTCTACCTATAATAAATTCGTATAAGCACTACTCGCTATAAGGAGCACCTATCTTATATAAAGCTAGAATACTTACCAAATGTTTTGTTACAGCCTGCAAATGCACATTCAAAAGGTCTTTCTTCTGTAGGAAGAAAATCTTGATGAACAATTTCGGAAATTTCCATAGTAGATAATAAAGAGCGTTATGTTAGATACAAATAGTGGACAAGCGAAAATAATCGAAAAAGACAGAGAAGAGTATCAAAGGAATTGCAAGATAGACAAATCAAAGAAAAGTCGTATTAAAATAAGGTTTATTTATATACAAGGTGAGCGATTTGCATGGAGACTTACGAAGCGAATTTTACAACACAAAAAAAAAGAACGCAAGGGTTCGTGCGCACTTGTATTGTAGCCCCACGCTTTTCATGTTCCCCTTGGATGGGTGAATGAGTAAAAAAAAAAAAGCTCGTGTATCAAAATTGCTACTGTGCTTCACGAACGAATGGAAAGGTCTGTCTCCCTGAAAATCTATATTCTACAAATTGATGAACCGAGCGTAATCTTATGCAATGTGATCTAGTGTAAGTTTTTTTTAGAGGAGGCCACATCGATCCTTTCGAGGAGAAAACAGAAAAGCGTAGAAATCAAAAGGCACACAAAAGGGGAAAGGGGGAGCGAAACATCTCAGTATAGGGCGCGGTAGGAAACAAATCAGAAGGGATAACAAAAAAAAAGACATATTGACATTTATAGATGATGATAAAGTAACAAATGAATAAGGCCGCGACTGGGTTGCATTGATACTATTCTATACCATCCCTATGTCACTCCGTAAAAGGATGATGAGTGGAAAGGGGGCCATGATTGTTATGCGTGAACCGGCATCCTGAAGGTGGTCTGTGAATATCAGGTTTTATTTTAGCAATGTTTTCCTTGATGTCAATTTTCATCTCGCATTTGAATGCTGGTATTCAACCTCGCTGCGTGTATTTAGCACTTTAATTCAATGCGTACAGGAATAAGCTCGCGTTCATTCTATTTTATGCTTTACAATCCTTCACCATGCCGATCCTACTTTTATTATTGATATGCTGGCCGACACCTCGCTTTTCATTTAAACTGATCGTGGTTGCTTTGCTTTGGTCAGTCCAATGAAATGATATCTAGGAGGCCCTACAAATGGGGGAAGGGGAGAGGGAGGGACAGCAAGGGATTGGGTGAAAACGGTAGCGAAGGAGCGGGAATTATCATACGGGAAACACGTCCAGGTTTGTAAACTTGATAAATATGGTGAATGTCTGTTCCTACCCTCACTGTTGTAAAAAAGACATCTGAACTTCCCTTCTTGTTTCTTGCTTTATATTCAACTCACTACAAAAGCTACACGACTGCATGTTCCGATTCTAAATGACGCTGTTCATGGTTTTGGGATACAGTAAAAGCGACCAATGAAAGTATTGTCGATGAGTCAATACAGAGCCAACAGGAACTAAGCAGATGTAAAATATCATGTGTTCGGGATCATCCCGGTGCCGACGAGCGTTTGATATGCTGTACATAAGATAATGGATACGTCAACAGTCATTAGAGAAACATGCACTGCCAAAGATATTTAGTTAAAACGCATATTCCTTTCTTGATCAGTATATCTCCTTTTGTTCACATAGCAAGAATACGACATAAACCATCATGACTCCTCAGTATGAACCACTCCTTCTTGGGTCAGTTGAAAGAAAACATTTGTTCTTTTATGAGCAGAATGGAGAACCACCCAAATCGTTTATTTTTGTTTTTCCTTTTCATCAGCTTTGGACGGAACCGTTAACGTCATACGGCGCTCGAACCGCTCCTTATGTGCGCTAATACCACCAAGGAACATTGTTGCCTTATCCCCTTCATATACCTATACCACATTTTCCAGGATACCAATTAGCATGTTCTCCTGGACCATAGTCAAACTACCTCCTTCAATTCCTTACTTCTGCACCTTTCCGAAAGCGACCTTTTTGTTTATCTCGTTCTCTCTGAATCTCCGCGCGTTCCGCAGAGGTCGTACCCTCAGCACCATTCGAAGAGAGTTAAAGTTCATCGACCGGTGACTGAAATGTGCACGTAATCCTCAGCATGAATTTCTCCCGTGCCACAAATACGCTTGCGCTCTCTCCTGATGACCAAAACATGGAAATCAAACGACCATAATTAATTCTACTCGCACGCTGTTCGTTGCCTCACCTCCGCTCCGTCGACTTCACCATTGATTGTGCTTCCATCGGTCCGAGTAAAATTCAGCCCGCAGCTCCTAAATGCCAAATGCAGTAGTTATTAACAAAGGGCCCTGCGTTTTATTTTAATACACTGTCATCAATGAGCGTGCGCTGCAACAATACCACCCACGCAGGATCGTTTACAGTAATACGATGGTTGATTCTTCGTTTTTAGCACACTGTTTCCTGAGGGATACGTTAGCAGCAATAGATGTGCAGATCAAAGAAAATTCCTAAAATAGAAAAAGAACGGATGTAGTTAGTTGTATATTGTTATTGTTATTGCTATTGCTATTGCTATTGCTATTATCAGTACCACCATCAAACAGCTCAAATTCCTGGCTAATATCATGTAGCGTGCAGCTTGTCCTTGTTTTTGCGTTGGTGACGAATACCTGGCCCATTATATGTTTGATTATCTTTCCAGTTATAGCTACCTTTATGCTGAATGTCTGCCGTACCTTTTCGTTCATGTGCGCCAAGTCACAATTAATCTACGATTTTATTGATGGCTGGGTATCATTAATGCGATAAAAGGAGCTTCTTGGCCAATTGCATTGCTTGAAGGAGATGATGAAACGGAGTGATTATGCTGTGCGTTCCATTGCGGACTGAGTGTGAGTCTAAACCCAGGAAATCTGATTGAGTTTTCATATTCTGTTTTGTTCCTAGCTGAAGTGAGCCAACAACACTTTAACTGCATACCAACGGCACAATAGTGCTAACCTCAAGGATTCAAGTTGTTTCAGCAATGCATACGAACTTGTCACTCGGTGTCGGGGTCCCGAATTCTGTGACACAAGTAATCCGCTTCCTTGAGCTTCACTTGGAATGCCTTACTCTCTCAAACGTCAGATCAAATCATTGCCGTATCCACCCCTAAGAAGTCCTTTCGAAACACAATGTCGTCAATTCTTATAGTACACAACGTGGACAATGACAATATATTCATAACCAAAGAAAGAATCAACAATAGTACACAACAGAGCAGTGAAAATTATCGGAATTGGCGAAGAGATCCTTACCATATCCACGGCCGGTCAAAAATTGAACAGTAAAATTGGGAGCTTCATCGAAAAATTCTGTTCGTTCGCTTTTCTTGCAATACGTCAAAAAAAGATGCACCGCTTACAAGAGAGCATTGAGAGTAGCTTTGACTCTTCAAGCTCAATTCCCTCCGTGACCGTGCACGACATTGATCATGCCTGAAATTATTGTTTAGCCTTTCTTTATGGTTACTAATATTCCTTGTATATGAAACATGCAACCCAAAGCGAACGATGCGAATCTTTGGCGCCGCAATCAAATCTTGAAAAGGGCCTACGTCGAATAGAAGGCTCGATTTTTCAAGGTTCAGTTCATGGCTACCATTAGGAATTGTACCTCAAGAATACGTCTACCGTATCTACAGTACAATGCTGGTTCTCCGCTCCAAGGCTGATTTATAAATCTGTAGCAATTCTTGGTTCATGACAATTTTCTTCCAAGAGCAACCAAGTGAAGATTTTACGACAAGCCGATCGAAAATAGTGATCGCTACCTGGTCCCCTGACAAAACAGACACGGACTTTTGTCGCTGTGCGTCTAGCCATTTTAAGAGAGATTATCGAAATTAGAGGGTCGAACAAGGGTACTGTACTGTACTGTCCTCAGAACACTGATAAGAATGATCGAGCGATCAACAAATCATACAACTGACTTTGGCATCGCTTTTGCAATTACCGCTGATTTGCTGACGAGTTGTTTCAAGTACAGTATGTACAAGATGCTGCTGCATAGGTGTTAAGCCATAGTACTTGTCAGATGACCTAACGTGGATCATGGCTTGCAATATGCTCCCAGTGATTCGCATTGCAGACATGGTCATCAAACTCGGATACTTACTGCCTAGTCTAATTTAAAGATGCCGATAGCAGTCTATTCGCCACGGCACAAATTTAATATCCATTTCCTGTAGATTTTGCTGAACGTGGTTCCTCACAAAATACTACTGCGTAGACGTCTCTTTGTAACATTCTGTGCATAGGTTCACTAAAACTTGGATCTTTAATCCATTCCCACGCTGCTTTTACTGGACTGCTTTTGTAAGTATGTACTGGCTTGACAAACATGTGGTTTGAACCTTTATTCCGTGTTCTCTTGGGGTAAATTACAGACTTGTATCGTTAAATACTCCATCTATCTACATGAACCAACTATAAAGACCTATTGAACGGTAAATTAAAGGAGATAAACCTCAACTTATGAATAAACACATCATAATAACTAACATGCCCCGTCCAACTTTCTTTGAATTACTAATGATACAAAGCGTAGAATTTGCAAGCCATGGCTCCAAAAAAAAAACTGAAAACGGATAGAGAGGTTAGGGAAAAAGAAACGGTTTCCGTTTCCACGAGTCACGATCCGAAATAGCTCAAGTTCTTCGACCCTATTTTGCAATCTCGACATTTCCTTTGCTTATTCATGTAAGAGTTCAGCTTCAACTTGTTACATCTGCGAAGTAGGCAAAATCAGCATGAGGATTGTATGCGGCGGTGGTATAATATAATACCTCTCATCCTTGTCATAACATGCACATAACGAAAGGTGCTGTCGCAAACGATATCCGGCTGAGTTGGTAACGCTAGCACATTAGCGGTCCGCGCAGAATGTGTCCCGTCAGTGAGGCTTTTCAACCGCTGGGTCGTCCTGAGATATGCTTGTCGCTTTTGCGTGGCTCTATTGGAACCACAAATATCGTAATATTTGCTGGGGCTGAGTCTGCGAATCCGGTGATTGGTGTGTCTGATCCGTCACGCCAAGGTCTACACCCCAAATCGTTGCAGATGATTATGTATTTCGAGAAAAAGAGGAGTCAACAGTACTCTCGGTTTGGGACGCTTCGATTTCTTAAATAAAAATTAGACGTCGGTTCCGTCGGTGGCAATCTTGTTCCTGGCGGCAATATTGCAATGAATGAACAAGGATAAAATGGCGACTAAAACGAAGTTACTTAAATTTACCAGAACATGCATCTGTCTGTCTTCAAGCTTTGCAGCGTTGGAAACCCCATTTTACTTACGTTAGATAACCGAAAATATTCCTCTCTAGCGAGCGAATTGCTATTGAACGCTTCTTTTCGGATCCCACATGCACGCCGCAGCTTTGCAAAAGTTTGGACTTCAACATCAATGTGAGGCGTCTGGAAATAATATATAGCATGAATGTGAATCGTTTTACTCCTCGTGAGTCGATCTATTTTAACGGTCTAAATTCATCTTTATTAATCTCGGTAGTCGCTTCAGAATGAAAGCATTTCAACACCTGATGAGAAGCATCTAAATTTGAAAACTTGATTTTGGAAGGTAATTACAAAGAAGTCTGTCGCGTATAGCGGAAAGGCGCGGCTACAATGAGATCTGAAGCATACTTTGGTTAATGCCTTGCTTTCTTTACTCATTAAAAATCTACATTAACAACGCGCATCATACGTAACATTAGTTTTACTCACCTCATGTAATTTTTTTGATACGTATGCAGAGGGCAGAATTTTTGGGACATTCTTCTTAAATAAAAAACTTTTTGCTCCACACGCTGCAGAACTTGGTTTATCCACGGTATATACAGATATGGGTCTGCATCGCGAAATACCGTTAATGGAATCCCGGGCCAAGAGAAAGCTACCCCGTATTGACAATTTTTGTACCAAAGCTTGGGTCCTTCCGACTTAGGTAGGCCATGATTATTTGTTATCGCCATCTACTTTTTCATAAGTATATTCAGCAATCAGTTTTCGATGTGACACCGTCACTAGGGGAAAGAAAGAGCCTTTGATGTCAGATCAAGAAGTATTGCAACGATTCTTCTTGGAATTCGCAACCATATGATTGCCAGCGAGTTCATCATGCTGCTTTGCGATCTCACTGATTAAGGTCAAATAATCTTCGGACTTGAAGTTCTGCGGATCCAAAGTTCAAATATCATTTTTGAAATTGGATGATACTTCTATTTCCAACGAAATCTTCTCCGTTTTACCATCGTTATAGCAGAGACATTGTAAAAATTATTGATACAACGAAAAAGAGGAGATGTCTTCGGCCTTATAGGCAGCGTAAAAACGTCGTAATTTGCAAAAAGAGAACCAACATATGTCACATCGCGGACATGAGCCACGACATCCCGTACGTTATTGACGAATTACTTGTTTTTGCATGTGTTCTTGACAGATGCCTTGATGATAAACGTTCGTTTTAGTTTCTTTGTCACAATCCTTCTCGGCCAATTTTCAAGACATAACTTGTTGGAAGATCGGCGATGTCCCGCTTGACCACATGTCAGACAGATAGGTTTTTTCGCTTCAGATGCTTCGGTTTTGACTTGTTTCCTTTGCCGATCTTCGCTATTTCTGTTTTGCAGTTCTTTTTGCATTTGCGTGTGCGAGTTTTTTAACTCGTTTTTTTGAGGCCGTTACAGGCGATGATAATGAGGGATCTGCAACTAAATTGAAATGCAAAGCGTAGAAACCAAGTTAGTCGTCTGTTTTGGTAAAACCATTGACACCATTATTATTTACCCGTTGCACACAGGCATAGTTTTAAAAGAGGATAATTCAACCCGGCGTTATATTGACTGAATAAGTCAAGCACAAAGTTCGTTTAACCATACCATTGTTATCATTCATGGCCTAACAAGCCGTACACCCGCTGTGCAATGGATGCCGCCTGCCACCGCAGGCCGCCCTCTTACATCGAGCGACTTTCGTCAGACAAAAAGCCTAACGCATACACGGCATAACCTGGGCGAGAACTCTTGACGGACTTTGGTATATTAATGACAATGTTATGGCAATACCATGCAACGTGAGTTGTTTCTGAACACGCGCAAAGCAGCACTGGTTCCCCCCTCAGTTCCATCCCGCCCAAGCTATGATCGATCTAGAAAGATATGTGGGTATGTTGGGTATTTAAAAAAATGAGCTAGTAAGCTCTTTGATTGATTCAATTTTCGTCAAGATATTTTACCTTTGTTATTTGAGTTTTCAATAGCCATTGATCGTTTGGCATGACTTGGATTATATGACATTGAAAATCTTTTGAATTAGTATACGTTCATTACATCATAGCAAAGGAAAAGAAATTGGACTTGCCTTTGAACCAAATGGTGTACCGGAAGAAAAAAAAGATGAATACGGACCACAGATAAGCGTCTTCTCCGATGCGGAAAATAAAACTGCTTCCAGGGACAGTAAGTGATGGGTCGGTGGTGTCAGCTTGGGCAGGCAAAAAATATTGACGTAGTCAGAAGTGACGGTAATTTCGAGTTGTAATCCAGATATCGAGAGTCCCCGAATAAAAAGAAAGAAAAACAAATATAGTATATGATGATAAAAAAAAATAATGGTCGCGTCAGTAAAAACCTCCTAAAAAACCCTGTGGGAAAAAAAAGAGGAAAAGACTGAAAAAAGAATATACATGAAATATAAAATACAAAATACAAAATACAAACTATGAACTACAAAATGCAGAATACAATAATCGGGAAGACATCTCAAATACCATATCATGAGAAGCAATCCATAAGAGAGGAACATGAAGAGGACACTTAAGCGTTTTTCCGATGAAAAAGAGAGTCCCACCACCGACGATGGCCTTGACGGCGTCCGGTTTCGCCAGATGGATGGATGGATGGATGGATGGATGGCGAGAAAAAGTCAACTGGTAGTATCCAGAACTTGTCAGGCGAAAAGAAAACGGAAACCGGAAGCTGGAAGAAGGATGTAACTAAAGGAGAGGTAAGTCTGTTTTGCCGGAGCAAAATCGATGGTAGACCACTCGACGCTTACCTTTTTGAGGATGGTGGTCAATTTAACCAAGTTAGATACACGGGATAAGAATGGTCTGGATGATGGATTGCGGATGGGATCTTGAACAATGATACCGAGAGTTTTCAAGGTAAACAGAAAGAGAGAGAAAAAATCAAGATAAAATTGAAGACCAAAATATATGATTTTCCTTGGATGAGACAATAGTCACCTTACTGATGCATGAATTCATAGATCGAAGCACCTCTGCTTATGTATTATTTGATTCATTGAAAATTGAAAGAGAATGAAAGGACATATATAGTATAACTGACAAAAAAAAATATTGAATGATGCTACAGAAGAACGCCAGTCGTATCAGCAACCCACTTTTCTTCAAAAAGAGCTCTACTCACATTTTTATTCGAAAGACGAGGATGCTCTAGGCACCTATCATCGGATCGATGGCCTGCTTCGCCAAGGACAACCATACTCCTGCATTTGCTCAACTGCACATTTACGACTCTGACACCCCAGTTGGCACGCCGAAACGCTGTGGCGCCCTATTTACAAAATGCAACACTGCTAATTCACCAAGATCTGCTGATGTAAATTAACCCGTTTGTTCCACTGTTGCTGTCGATGGCTCAAGTTTTACGTGAGTCGGATGGAGCTGTAGACGTGCGATTGCTGATATGCGCGGAAAACACTCCCGATGCCCGCCTATACAACGCACCCACCGCAAGCGAAATTGGAGTAATTTTGGTCGATAGCACCATTACGCCTGATAGTAGCCGCGACATTGGCATCCAGTCGAGAAGCCATGGACTTCAACGTATCAGCGAGATGAATCAGCACTATGATGCTCTCCAGTACGTCTTGATGTTCCCACATGGTGACCTCGGTTGGAATATCCACGCACGCTCCCCTGGCGGTCGCAGTATCACGGTTATGCAATGGTACAGCTACTTGTTTTGCGGAGTTGCCTCTGACTTGCCCTTGGTTTCGAAGTGGTCATTAACGGTTTTTTGGAAATCATTGTCTGAGACCGTTGGGTTTGTATCTGAAAAATAACGGATGTTCAGACAGCCTTTGGTTTATCTGGGTCGCCCTTTTGCATACCGGATGTTGGAGGTGCATGGCGTATTTTTTCCCTTTCCGATCGCGGTTAGCCATGCGGCATAGACTGAAAACAGACACGGAAAGAAAAAAAAAAGAGGAAAGAGGAAAAGAGAAATATTTTCATACTTGTAAAGCAGTCTCACGATCTGCTACGCAGCTGAAGCAACATGTGAAATTCCTACTGTGAGCTTTCTCAAGTAGATGGCTTGATTGGTTGAAGCTCTAGTCCATAATCCAATGTCGGTATATAGTATCTAGCTCTTTTCATCAATAACTTGGAGCCGTGGTCATGCAAAGCAAGATTAAATATAGATAATTAAAATTATTAGCAAGAAAATCATAATCGAGAAGAAACGCATCGACGAAGCCATCGCTTGCTCATGAAATACGTTCCTGCGGCGAACAGAGATCGACGCGGTTGTGGAATTGGCCGATCCATTCATGAAAACAAAATGCTGTACTCCGGCAACAGATAAATCTCGACTGAATGCGATTAAAAAGTAGCTCGCATCAACTTCCCACTTTGATAATAATATGATCAAAAAAAGTTAGCCGACTATATCGCTGGATCAGGGATCACCGAACAATGACAGGCCTGCAGATTGGGAAAGACGAACGGGGACAGAAGGAAACAAAGATCAATATAGGGATGGCAATCAGAGTTGTCGCAAATTTCGGCGTGGAGACTTTTTTTAATGGTCTAGTCATACAAAGGGTTCTCGTGGCGAGATCAAAATTCTTTTAGAATGTTTCTATGGGAGTAATCGGCACGACCGAATGAGAACTAAGTGCTGATATCGTCCTTATTTTGCAAATTGATCTACTTGCGAGCTTTTTTGGTTCGCCTTTTTTTACCGGGTTTCCCACGACGATTCTTGGTGCATTGACGCGCTGCAGTCGTGGTTTCAGTTTGTCGTTTCATATATTCGAGTTCTGCAATATACCTAGGCATATGAGACTCTAATTAGTATACCATGAGTTTGAGGCTTCAAACAATGCAGCAAATTACCATTTGATGATGAAGAACAGACATAGAGATAACAATAATAGGGCCACAACATGACCGTTGCCTCCGGTCAAGAAGATCAGAAGGAACAGGGTTGCGAAAAGAGCATAAAATGCATAAAACATGAGCGTGATGACTCCTCTGGCAGTGTAGCCAGGGGTCATTATGGATTTAACAATGTCGCTGGCCAGTCCTTGACTTTGCTCACTGTTCATGACTGATTGTGGTGGGGTGATCAAGAGCCAGGCGGAATGAAACCCGCTTGTGAGCGGACTTGTGAAATTATGAGTTCTGTCCTTCTCATTGAATTCCCGGAACATTTTTGTGTCGCCCCTTACTCGCTTCATGTTCAATGCCTTACGAACTTTAGTCTCTGAAAATCGATGTCGATTTGTGGAGGCAGGTATCAACCTCGACCTGAGTTGTGAGTGCTACGAAGTGCATCGAAAACTTCTTCTGTTATTTACTGATATGCCTGAGTGCTAGACATCACCAATAAGATTATCGCCATGTCATTCCCTTCGGATGGTTTGGAAGGATTCTACCGTAATGCTTTTCGAGATGTAAAAAGGTAATGAGCATAGTAAATTAACTGTAGGAATAGGGCAAGAGAAAGAACTAAAATGGAATTAGATTTCTTGACAATCGCCATGGTGGTCATTACAAAGTATTCAACCTGTAAGCATTTTCATTGCTTCGAGCTTATGCATAAATGTAGCATTCACCGTGGAGCTATCTCGCCTATCTTGGTCATTGTAGACGATCCGAGAAATTATACGATGGCAAACGCTTCGAGGCACCTGGTAATATTGAGCAAGTAGATGCGTCATCCATCAATATGCCTAGAATAAAATAAGCTGACAAGGAACTATTTTTGCAAGTGTCAGCTTATCCGTTTCCAGACCATCAACCACCTCCCTTTGAATTGCTGCTACAATTTTGTCAAGAAGCAGCTGCTTGGTTTGCACAAGATAGAGCCAATGTCATCGTGGTTCATTGTAAGGCGGGCAAAGGTCGGACAGGCACTATGATCGCATGCTTATTGCTATACCTTGGTGAGGCAAGGAATGCCAATGCAGCTATCGCCTTTTATGGTGCCAAACGGACAAGTGATGGCAAGGTGAAACCATTCGAATATGCGCATTGAAACTCCTTATCTAATCAAGTCAACATAAATTAGGGAATCACTATACCCAGTCAGATCCGATATATTCAGTATTTTGAAAAGACGCTGGCGTCCAAGGATCCTGCAGCTGGGTTGGGAGAAGATCCGCTCCGCCTGTCACAAATCACACTCTACAACACCCCCAAAAGTTACAGAAACAGTACGGATTGCTTGTCCCTTCTTTACCTCTGGCAGCAATTGAAACGGAATGAAAGAGGCCCTAATCCTGTTCTTTTCCTTGTGACAGATCAAACTGTTGCTTTTACTGTCTTTTATAAAGATGCAAAGATTTACGATCATCGCCAACCCAAGGTATGAAACCTTCTGCTAACTGTTGCTGCGAATTTTGACGTTACCGCTCTGTTTATTAGTGTACAGTATATCGACATGCGAATGAGATCATAATTGGCATGCCGGATCTGAAGCCACTGCAAGGAGATTTCAAAGTGGCCTTTTATCGAACAACATCCTATCTGAATAACGCAGTAAGTGGATAAAATTGAAGTTAATCAAAGATGTTTCTTCTCATTCATATCATTAGCCTCGCTCCATCTGTCATGTTTGGCTGAATACACGATTCACTCAACCTCCCCCTGGCCAAGATACCATCACCATCAAATTCCCAAAAACGGAAATTGACGGAGCTTACAATGATGATTTGCAAAACGAGTTTGACGATGATTTTATTATAGAGCTCACATTTACAAATGCAATATAACATCATGGAACAAATATGTGCGAACTGTGCAGAAAAGTCTGAAATGCAGTTAATTTTATTATTTTTGGACACTGCATTGACACTAGGTGTTTATGCACTGACTACTGGATGGTCAGTACAACTGGGCAAGATGTTAGTATTGAAGTGCCTTCGCACAACAAGAGCAAGATAACCTAAGACAAGAATAAGAATAGGAGAAAAACAGGAACATGAACAGGACAAGAAGAACAAGAGACTAGGATAAGAAGCATACAGTAATTCCTAACTAAGGTTAATTTCTTGAAAAGAGATCAGATATTTATATATATTAACAAGCACTATTCTGACACAGACAGTTCTGTCTGCAAGTTTAAAGATGTTTCTCGATCAATCTGTAGTATTTTAGCTGTAAATCATGACAAATAAAAGTGCAGTACACTTTATAATCCAATCATTATCCATCACATTATATTAAAGGATGCAACCCTTAATAATGAAGGAGCTAGTAGCACATGTTGATTTTAGAGATCACAAAGTCCTGCTCTTTCGGTCTATAGTTTGTTGTTACTCTAAGGGGAGTGAGAATAGTAGCTGATTAAAGATATGTTTAGAATGGGATGATCCATTTGCAATAAATTCAGAACTCTGCACTTAAATTTGTGTATCCAAGGTCTTAGTTGATGATGTTCTCTTAACTTTAATCTTTTGTCATAAGCAGTTGATTTTTCGGTAAGATTTAGTTGATGTATGCATAAATCTTTATATATTTAATGGACAACAGAGTAGCACAAGCTGTTTTTCTTTTTTCCCAGAGGTCTTGCCTCCCCTGATTCACTGCCACATAATGATCATTGTCTTTATCCACGACAGAGAAACAACAATACAGTGGTAGTAAAAATGGTTCTTGAGATTGTGATTTTTTGACGTTTTTATGGCTGGACGGATTTTCCACATAAAATCTAGCAATTTTTTTTTCCATTCCCATAATCAGCGACCACTTTTTTACTATAGTGCGAATTTTCAGTCATCTCATGTCAGTTTTTCTCATCCTTATTCCAATTACTTCATGGAGGTATCTCGAGAACCATTCTTGTCTTTAGTTAAACTCAAACTAATAATAGATACTGTACGTCCACCCTTAGCCTTTATTACAGCTTCAATCCGTGCAGGTCTACTCTTAATATACAGTACTTGTGGCAGGTCTCTACAGAAAAAGTTTCCCACTCTACTTCTATGTAATCCTACAATTCATGGACACCTTTAGCCTGGCGATCATAAGCACACAATTTCACTTTAAGTGATGCCAGATATGCTCAATCAGGTTAAGATCTGACGACGACTGAGCAGGCCAAGGCAAACAGAATACTGTTGCAACTCAAGATACACCTTGGTATACTTGCTGATATGCTTCAGATCATTGTCTTGCTGGAAGATTATAGCTTCATTAAAGCCGAAATGGTTGATTGCGTGCCACAAAGTAGTATCTAAGATATGGACATAGTTCTCCTTTTTTATAGTACTATCAAAAATTTGGTAGCTATATCCAAGCTCTTCATAAGTGAGGCAACCTCACCTTATGATTCCACCTTTGCCATACTTGACAGTGAGGTCAAGATAATGGGGTTTCAAGGGATCACCAGGATATGACTAGCAATACTTGATGCTATCAGAACTCCAGATGTTGATCTTGGTCTCATCTGACTAAACAACTTGCTTTCAGTCATCAATAGTCCAATTTTGATGGGCTTTTGCCTACTCCATTCTTGCCTTCTTGTGTCTGATAGTAAGAAGAAGCTTCTTTATCTTAAAGTGGAATTCGAAGCCTAATCTCTTCATTAGATTACGAATGAATGAGTAGCAGCAATCAATACTGAGATCGAGGCAATATTTGTGTACCTCAACAGCAGTCTTGAGTTCCCCTGTGAGGACTTTTCTATGAACAGAGGCGGCCATGGTCTTCGAGAAAAGTGATGACTGCCCAGCATTACCATTAGTATAAATCAGAGACTAGCTGTTTCACATACTTTGAAATAACACTAACAGACAAGTGCAAAGCAGTCGCAGTTTTCTTTAAGCTTTTGCCATTTAAAAGATACACTTTGATGCTGTTACTGTAAGCTTATCTTCAGTCAGTTTTTGGTGCATGTTATGGTCATGATTATGAAATAGTGATTAAAGAAAGACGGATTTAAGAATGCCAGTATGAGGATACTTTTTAAGACTTCTATTTTGCTTACTATATCAAGGTGTTGTTGTTTATCCATTTTTAGAAAATGTTTGTGTGTTTTGCATATGCATTCCTGTAATGACATTTACATCTCCACAAAAGATAAAAATGATTCTCGAGATGCTTCCATAAAGTAATTGAAATGAGGATGACTGATGTGAGATGACTGAAAATTCGCACTATAGTAAAAAAGTGGTCACTGATTATGAAAATGGAAAAAAATACAGATTTTATATGAAAAATCCGCACAGCTATAAAAACGTTAAAAAATCACAATCTTGAGAACCATTTTTACCATCACTGTATCAGTGAGCAGTCCTCGGTTACAAGGTACTATATATTAAGAAGGATCCACATGCTGTGATAAGATAGCTTTACCTGTATGAATTGATCTTTGTCATATACAGTAGATAGGGTTTATATACAGTACCACTACATACAGTAACTTTATATGCTGAAAATTTTAACCTGTTCAGCCGCTACCAAATATCGTTTTCGGGGTTTGCTGAATCTATTCCGGATACTGGTTCCATGGACGATAGATGAAGAAATAAACTAGAATTGGAGGATAGATAATTGATGATCTTTATTCGTTTTTATCGAGGGGATATTTATATGTTTTTGGTTAATCTCTAATAATTTCGTAATCGGCTTGGCAGGGTATTTTGGTTCTGAATGTGTCAGATTTGAGTACTCCTTTAGAGTTCAGTTTAAATCTGTAGTTGATTGTTCCTCTTTATTTCTACCATAACATGGTCATATTTATATTTTCTATCAAGATCATTTTTATGTCTATAATCTTCAGGAAGGTTCTCGTCAACTTCCTGCACGGTTTTCTATTATTCCGAAACATAACCAATCAAGAAGTATTGCGGACCACTTTAATGCTGAACAGATTCGGTCTATATTTCTTCTGTTTTCCAGACAATACCTTTGGTATGCCTCGTTCATCCATTGGTCCTTCATACCTTCTCGAAGGTTCCTCCAGACATCAATCTGCGGACGAGCCAATGCGCTGTCTTCCGTATTTGCTAAACTTTGGTATAGCAAATCTAATCGGCGCAAAAGAAGAACCGGCATAACTGACAAATGCTCAGCCTTTCGGCCGAGCTGTTCAATAAAGGAAACGTTTGCTTGAAGGTGATCAAAGCCTCATTACCAAAAACGTAAGTGAACGTTTTAGGAAATACCAAAAAAGGATACGACAACAACAATACAATTGTAATTAAAAAATTGGAGAAGCTGGGCGTCGATCCCAGTGCCTCTCGCATGCTAAGCGAGCGCTCTACCATTTGAGCTACATCCCCCCCATCTCGTTCCCTGCCGATGAAATTGCATCCACCATGCAACGACTTCCTGTGCGTAAAGCACCTGGTGCTGACCACCTACGTACAGAAATGCTCTTGCCTCTTCGTTCTCATCTGGCCCCACTCCTTTCCTTACTTTTCGAAATCTGCCTTCAATGGTCCTACACTCCTTCTCTCTGGCGCCATGCCCAAGTGGTGCCCATCCATAAAAAAGGCGATCCCACCCTTCCTCAAAATTTCCGCCCAATTTCCCTCACCTCTATCATCCGCAAACTTTTTGAGATGTGTCTCATTCCTTTTGTTGAACGTGGTTCCCCTGTCCTTGATGTAGCCCAAGGCGGTTTCCGGCATCAACGTAGCGCGTTGGATCAAGCCCTCTGCTTGCATGACTTGATGCGCGCCTACCGCGATCGCCACAATCATTACCCTGTTGTTGCGTTCCTGGATATCAAAGCAGCCTATGATACTGTCGACCGACGTATCATATGGCAATCCATGCTTGTTTCCTCCGCCCCCATTTCTCTTGTGTCTCTCTTGGCAAACATGTTCGACGATGTCACCATCTCCGTTCTTTTACAGAACCACACCTCCTCGTCCTTCCATCCCGATACTGGTGTTCTCCAAGGCTCCGTCCTTAGTCCTCACCTTTATTCGATTTACATCAACACTCTTCCTGTTCTTCTCCGTTCCGCTGTTACAGCTTCAACCCCTTCCGTTCTTTCTTTGTCTCCTTCTGCTCCACCTGGTTCACCCCACGGTGATACTGTGCCAGCACCTATTGATCTCCCGTATGGTCCGTGCCAGTCCCCCTCCACTGCTTCCCAAGTTCCCACACCTACACCCATCAATTGCCTGCTCTATGCCGATGATGTGGCCCTGGTTGGTTCTGCTAGGGATGTCTCCAACATGCTGGCCCTTGCGCAAACCCATTCTTTTACCCTCGGGTATAGATGGAGTCCAGCCAAGTGTGCTGTGCTCAATGCCCCTTCCGTTCTTTCTCATTCCATCAACCGGTTGTGTCTCTATGACGAGGTTCTTCCTTCAGTCGATGAGTTCACTTACCTGGGTGTCCCTTTTGACAGCAAAGGTATCTCGGTACCAGCGCTGATCAAACTTCGTTCCTCTGCTGCGTTGGCAAGCATGGCTCAACTCGCCCAAATGGGCTTGAATCGCAATGGTTTCCCTCTCCTTTTCTCCGCCCGCATTTATGCTGCCTTTGTCCGTCCGAAGTTGGAATATGGCCTTGCCATTGCCCCTCTTCGCCTAACCGATTACCGGGAGTTGAATCGTGCCCAAGATCGCTGCGTTCGCATGCTGGTCGGTGGCCATCGAACCTCTTCCACCAAAGTTCTCCTCCATATTTGCAACCTTCCCTCCATGTCTTTCCGCGCCGATACACTCGTTCTCAAATACCACCTTCGCGTCTCCTATCTCCCGGATGACTGCCTCTTGTCGCTCCTTTCTTCTTCTGTCCGTCTTTCCTTGCTCTCTCGTCTCCGTCAGAGGAAAATGGTCTTGGACTACCCTGCGGATGATGATGATCCTCCCCGTCTTCCCTCTTGGCTTCGATCGTACCGCCAAGCTGCTTTCGATTCCTTCCTAGCATCCACCTCCCAAGTTCTGATCCGTGCTTGTCACCCAGTTCTTCGGGTTGATCCGATTTTGTACCTTCCTGCCTCCCGTGCTGACCGTAGTCGTTTTCGACGATGGCGTATGGGTTGGCTTCCCGGCAAACCGCGTCCCTGTGCTTGTGGCATCGGGCTCACAACCCGGGCCCATCTGCAACTGTGTCCTGCTGTGCCTTTGACCCTTTGGCTCTTTCTCCCGCTTCCCCCGCCTGGGTTTACTGGACTCCGCGTTGACTATGCGTTGAACCAGCTTCCCACGTCCCCCTCCGCTCCTTGTCCCCCTTGGTGGTCTGCTCTGTGCCGACTCTTGTGGCACTACGACTGCCTGTGCAATCCTGATGGTAATTACACCACTGATGCCCCCCCTGGTCAGCTTTGGCTGGATCAGTCTCGCTCGCCCATGCGCGAACAGCACTAATTTCCCCTCTTTGGCTTTCCTCTCCCACTGCCAAACTTTTCTAGTGCACGCTGCGGAAGGAACCATTGAGTTGATCTTAGTTGCCGAGTAGCCTTTGTTCCTCTGACCCCTCCACTTTCCTCTTTTTTCACCTTTGTGCCTCGATAGGTGTTTTTTTCGTTCCCTTTTCCTTTGTGTACTGGATAGACATATCGACCCATTGGTCTTCGTCATCTGTATTCTCTAAAAAAATAAACAAAATCTTTCGTCTGAGCTACATCCCCACCTTTCTTTCGGTTTCTCATCACTTTTAGCCTTTCAGAAACGGATAAACGTTTTCCCGGTAAAAAAAGTGTATCCAAGACCTAACAATATCATCCATCCGTTAGCAAATACGTTGCATCCGTCATCCCAACGTCCCATCCAACGTACATCCGCAAACCGCGCTTTTGTAGCTGCTTTTCCAGAGCCGCAAATGTCGAATTCGTTTTCCAAGACATCCGATCTTACTCCGATGCCCGCCGCTCCTACTCAGATGGATATCATCCAGGTTGTGACTGGTCTGCAACAGACAGTCGCACATCTCCAAACCCGCAGCGAGCAAGTCGATGCCCTCTTGAGGGAAATCGACCAGCTGAAAGCCACGAATGCCCAGCTGCAACAACGTCTTGCCGCCTATGAAGCGGCCGCAACGACTACCCCGCCAAAGTCCGGTCCGGACACCGCCGTTCCCGCCACCACCGCAACTACCGCCACTGCTGCCCCCATACCTCCTGTAGGTTCCATGGCCTCCAAATGGACGGCCGTCACCAAAAAGTACCGCCCCAACCGCACCAATGACCCTGTTTGCATCGCACGCAAACGTGCAGCTAATGTCCGCCCTTTCCAGGAACAAACAGGACCCAATGGATTTGGGTACCTTTATATTCCCCGTTCCCGCCGCATGGATCGTTCCGAAGTCCGTCGTCGTCTCCGCAAAATGGATGTCGATACATCCCGCATCCTTGATATCACGTTCCCTGCCCGCAATGTGGTCGGCTTATTGATCCACGCCCAATACCACCCCCTACTGACCGAAACGATGACCAATGCCAGTGTCAAGGTCCTGACGGACTTTGATCCACTTGACCCCAAGCACCTGGCAGATCCCAAACTGGAAACAGTTTCTATGGCCGAACGCCATGCTGTAGCGATCGAAAACCACCGCCGACGATGCACCCAATGCCTCAAATTTTTGCGTCCTGCCGTTATGCCCTCTGTTGCCCGTGTGTTCCTCGAAGAAGGATGGATCTTTGACGAGGATATCCCTACCGTCCCTGCCAAACACCTGGATCGTGATGCTCCCGACCACTCATTTCAATCGGAAGATGATCCTATGCCTGGTGTCTTCTCAACACATCATCAATGAGTGAGTCCTTTACCCTAGGACTATGGAATGCCAATGGCCTTCAAACGACGTATATACATGATGTTCTCTCCCACTGCCTTTCCTTCACAGCTCTCTTTATCACCGAAACTTGGATGCTCCCCCCTTCCCGATTACCCACCGAATGGCTCCAATTCCACACCTATGGTGTCCCTGTTGAAGGCCACTACCGTGGCTCTCAGGGCATCACTGCACTCATTTCCCCTCACTGTTCTTATCCTGTCTCCCAAGTCTCACTATCCTCACCCTATGCTCTCGGTATTCTCCTTGGTCCCATCAAAATTATATGCCTTTACCTGCCGCCCTCCTTAAGCACGGATGAATTCCATAATATACTTACAGTGGCTGAAAAAATTGTCCAAACCTATGCCAGTTTTTTAAGTTTTTATTCATACCGCAGCTTTTGCCATATGTATCGTCCGAATTTTTTTTTATATGAAAAGTACATTCTCTTCTCTACCTTGTCGCGAAATCTCGAAGATCGCATTGCAATTCATCGCATTGCATTCAGCATTTCAACATGATCGGTCGGTTTGGACAATTTTTTCAATAAATCTGAAAATAAGAAAAAGTGCTTTTTCAGCCGTTTTTCTTCCTTGCTGGTACGAAAAACGCTGGCGAAATAAAAATATCTTAATGGCAACGTCCTCTAAAAAATATACACGAAGCATTCCAGGCAGAATCGTGCAATTCATGAACGCCATTAGCTCCAGGTTGAATTTGGTGCATAATGGGCGGATCTGGGGGACCGCCAGCACACTGCATCTTTTTTTTGAGCACGTTTTTCATAGTACCGCGACTTATTTTTTATTCATAGAAAAAGAGAATTTTTTTCTCTACGCTGTGCCAAAATCCCGAGCATTTTACTCCAATTCATCCTAATGCCATTGCCAATCCCGCATGTGCTCTTCATTAAGAATGGTGCTCAAATGACATGAAAAAAAAGCAGCCGAAAAAGCCTGGGAAATAATGTTGCGGTGATCAAAAACCGTGCTGCCGTGCATTTTACAGCCTTTCGGATCATATTCAAGCTAACGAAAATGCTGGAAGAATAAAATCTGCTTACGCCATGTGGTCAGATTAACCTCATGCTTGTCATAAGCGCATCCTCCGCATTTCACTCATCATGTCAGATCATTTACCGGGAAATAGCCACAAGCCAGCAGTAATGACGTTCTTAAGGCTCTCACTATGCAAAAAAAGGCACCCGGAGGTTGTTAAGCTTATCAGGAGTACGTTGATCTGCTATAATGAGTGAAATGCGGAGGGTGCGCTTATGACAAGCATGAGGTTAATCTGACCACATGGCGTAAGCAGATTTTATTCTTCCAGCATTTTCGTTAGCTTGAATATGATCCGAAAGGCTGTAAAATGCACGGCAGCACGGTTTTTGATCACCGCAACATTATTTCCCAGGCTTTTTCGGCTGCTTTTTTTTCATGTCATTTGAGCACCATTCTTAATGAAGAGCACATGCGGGATTGGCAATGGCATTAGGATGAATTGGAGTAAAATGCTCGGGATTTTGGCACAGCGTAGAGAAAAAAATTCTCTTTTTCTATGAATAAAAAATAAGTCGCGGTACTATGAAAAACGTGCTCAAAAAAAAGATGCAGTGTGCTGGCGGTCCCCCAGATCCGCCCATTATGCACCAAATTCAACCTGGAGCTAATGGCGTTCATGAATTGCACGATTCTGCCTGGAATGCTTCGTGTATATTTTTTAGAGGACGTTGCCATTAAGATATTTTTATTTCGCCAGCGTTTTTCGTACCAGCAAGGAAGAAAAACGGCTGAAAAAGCACTTTTTCTTATTTTCAGATTTATTGAAAAAATTGTCCAAACCGACCGATCATGTTGAAATGCTGAATGCAATGCGATGAATTGCAATGCGATCTTCGAGATTTCGCGACAAGGTAGAGAAGAGAATGTACTTTTCATATAAAAAAAAATTCGGACGATACATATGGCAAAAGCTGCGGTATGAATAAAAACTTAAAAAACTGGCATAGGTTTGGACAATTTTTTCAGCCACTGTAACTCTATGCCCGTTACCTCCAATACTATTTTATGCGGTGATTTTAATGCTCGCATGGGCGATATCACTGGTGATTATGCATCCAACACCCGAGGCACTATGCTCCACCGTTGGCTCACAGACCGCAACCTCACTCTCCTTAATTCCACGCTTTCCTATGGCACCCCTACTTTCCTTTCCATGCGACATAGCCGCCCAGTCAGCAGTATTATCGATTTCTTTATTACTGATCTTCCACTCACTTCCCCATCCATTGACATCGATCTCGATTTATCGCTCGGATCTGACCATAAGCTCCTCTCCCTATCATTTTCCTATACATCGTCATCTCCCACTCCCTCTGCTCCTCCTCCTCGTCACCTTTGGCATTTATCTCGTCTCAGAGAGACAGATACTCATAAACTTTATGTCCGCTCCTTTACTGCATCTTCCCAGTCACTCCTTTCCGATTTACGCAACA